>NW_014040784.1:376760-1103100 GCF_000143105.1 Grosmannia clavigera kw1407 | reverse complement strand
TAACCTGTCACAACTTAGCTAATGACAGGGGAAGGGGAAGGCACTGTATGGGTCTGCCTGCATGAAGGTGGTGATCTGCGTGTTGTACTAGGGAGAAAAAGCTACATTACACTGATTCTGTGGCGCAGAGATTTCACTGGGGCTATTCCCCACTTTTCTCTATTCTGGCCAATCAGAACGCGCAGGGCCAACCCTAGCCGGAAAACGCACAGTGTGCTCCATTCCCGCACTCAACAGAAGGTTATCATTTGCACTAGACTGCTTTATCTTTAAGGTTGTATCCCTTCTATGCTTTAGCTAGAAGTCTATAAGTTAGCAACTTACATTCGAAACTATGTAGCCAACTTTAGAGAGGAGGTGCCAATTATCTAGTGGCGACGTAACAACGGTTAAAAGAAGGACGAAAACTTTATACTAGACATCTCTTACTTGCGTATAATTAGCTCTAGAGCCGTAATTCGAAAACCTAAACAAGTCATCTAGAAGGCAGGCGATTTAAAGCTTAAACTATAAGGCGAAGAGGCTATGCTTGTAGGCTTTGAAGGGACTTACTTATACAGGTGTTAGGCCATCCTCTATAGTAAGCTTGTTGTTACGAAAGACGTGTATATATTCGAAGAAATTGTAGAAGACGTGGATTTAATCAAATCCTGGCCTAAGGGAGTCTGGCGCTGCACTAAGAAGGTGACGATTGATTAGAAAACGTAGGACTACAACGTCTTTATCCTAGAACCTGACTTTGACGTCGAGGGGGAGCCTAATCTAGACGATAATCCGGATAATATCTTCGATCTAGAAGACTTTGAGGAGCCCTTGCGGGACTAAGCTGGCATCCCGAATCGACCTTGGGAGATTGTTACAATCTTAGATCTAACTCTTATTTACAAACGCGCAGTGCTGCCTTAGGCCGCGCGCAATCTGATAGAAGTGGGCAGCGCAGACCTTGCATAGCGCGTACTAAGTGCGCACAACATAGAAAAAGATAAGCTAACTGTAAAGGAGGCGCTGTTAGGAAGCAAGTTAGATTAACGGCGTAAGGCCATGTTTAGGGAGATAGATAGCTTGATTGTAAGAGGCGTCTTTAAGTTTGTAGACCAACCAAAAAGCAGGAAGACGATTACTAGCAGGTGGGTGCTGCAGCAAAAGTAAGGACTAAATTAAGAAGAGATAAAGAAGAAGGCAAGGCTGGTAGCTAGAGGCTTTTAGCAAAGGCAGGGCCTTAACTATAACGAAACCTTTGCATCGACTTCTCGATTAGACTCCTAGCGTATGCTTGTAGCACTAGCTGTCTAGTTTAACTAGACCTTACGTTAATTCGACGTGATTGCTGCCTACCTGTACGGACTGCTGGACGAAGATATCTTTATAAAACAAAAAGAACTGTTTTAGCAATACTTTGAACAAAAACCTAAAGTGGCACGCTGGCTTGACTAGGCGCCAAATCGCGTTATTTGGCTACAACGAGCGTTGTACAGCTTAAAGCAAGCCGGCCACGTCTAGCAGAAGAAGCTGCGCGAAACCATAGCATTAGCAGGGCTTAGGCCCTTTATAATAGACCCTGCTACGTATTACGGCAAAGGCGTGACCGTGGTAACGCACGTTAACGATGCCCTCTATAGAGGAGCTAAAACTAACGTCGCTTCGTTCGAACTCAGTATGCGTTAGTTGCTAGAGACAGAAATGACACCAACGCCCGAATGGTTACTAGGCGTTAAGATCGGGATCACCACCACAGAGGGGGGTACTCAGATCAGCCTCTCCCAGTCGGCGTACATTCGCGACCTCCTCGAATGCGAGGGCATGAACGAATCGCACCCTGTTGCGACCCCGATCACCAGTCTGGTGACTCCTGACGAGCATGAGCCCCTGGCAGACAGCTTTCGATATTAGCACGTGAACGGCAAGCTGATCTACGCTGGTGTGATGACGAGACCAGACATCTCCTTCACTGTACACCAGCACTCAAAGGTGATGAAATCACCCAGGGAAACGCATGCCAAGTCAGCCAAGCGATCGCTTCGCTACCTGCGAGGCAAGGAGGACTACGCGATAGTCTACCGCCGTCAGAAGCCCCCTCCGAAGGGGCACATTTGCGTTGAAGGGTGGGTTGATGCGTCCTGGGCCGACGATCCAGTTGATCGTCACTCCACGTACGGCTTTGTCTTCAGGATTTCAGGAGGGCCGGTCTCTTGGAGAGCCAAGAAGCTCCCGACCGTCAGCACCTCCACCTGTGAAGCTGAATACGGCGCCGCCTACTACGCAACAACGCAGGCCCGCTGGATCGAGCAATTCATGCTCGAAATGGGCCTCCAAGCCGACATCCAGATGTTCGTGGACAACACCTCCGCGATCAGCATCACGAAGAAGCCTGAATTCAGAGAGCGTTCGAAGCACTTCGACGTCAAGTGGCACTACTTTCGTGAAAGCGTACTAGGCGGCTTGTTGACGGTACGGTACGTAAAGTCTGAGGATCAGATCGCTGATATCATGACGAAGGCGCTGCCTAAGGCAGCGTTCGAGAGGCTGTTGCCTCGCTTAATGGGCTAGCAGCTGTGAAAAGGGCTGCCAAGGATGATTTCAGTGCATCGCGGTGCGCCTACGTGGCGTATTCAGGGGGAGTGTCAAGCATTGGAATCCGCCACACTGTGGCCCTTCCGCCCCACTTGGCCGTACTGGCCTGTAATTGGTCAGAAGGCACAAAAGCGGGGCCTGACACTAGTATTAATACGGATCCCCAGAAGGGTCGCGATGTATCTATTTCTTCCCAAGTACACAACACTCTTTCGCCCACACTAGACCCTATTCAGCCTCCTGCTCCTCACAGTGCATCACGTTATATGACCGCTACGTATAGCCTCCTTTAACCTTCACAGTTTCTTACGAATAGCTGCAGCCTCAGCCACTTAGCCGATGCCGAGGCACGCGGGGAAATCATTGCGGGCCGAGGACAGACATCCAGCCAATCGGCGACGTGGAATTAGGTTTAGGGGAACACAGGGCATAATATAGAACCACATGCGAGCAAAGTACTCCGTACTGTTTCTCTCGTCCAGCCGTCCCAGCTGACATGACAGGCCCGACGCGCTGCCAGGCAATCTCCTTTGGGGTCTTGTTGATGAACAATTGCTGAACAGACATCGACAACAGCCAAACCGAGTTGAAGCCCGACGACCTCCTTCGACGTCTCGCCGACGTCGATTTCGCCTGTCCCATTCTCGCATCCTCCCCATCTCTTCCTTCGGCAGCATGGCCCCCGCCAAGGGTCTCTCGCCCGCCCGCCTCGACGCCTTTCTCGTCCGCCTCAACACGGTCATGCAGACGCCCTCGGGCAGCGACGCCGTCCTGGCGACGGTCTGCTACGGAGCTCGCACGGGCTCGGTGCTGCTGACGACGGCGGCCGGCCGCCAGCTTGCCGCCGATGTCGCCCTTGACCTGGCCAAGCGTCTGCGTGCCCTCGGCGCGCTGGCGACCGAGCTGCGCATGATGACGCGACTGTGGGGCATGCTGTCGATGTACGTCTGGGCGCGACAGCTGCTGCAGCAGATCATGGCCAGGACCGCCAGCAAAAAGAAAGACCCCCTCGACTCTCTCGTCGCCTGGTCGCAGCTCGTCTCCTGCTCTGCCTACCAGATGCTCGAAAACGTGGCCTATCTGGCCCAGCGTGGCATCCTGCCGCTCTCGTCCCAGGCCCAGACGGCCGCCTACCTCTGGAGCAGCCGCGCGTTCTGCGTCTACGTCGCCGTCGAGCTCGGCCGCCTCGCCGCCACCCTCGCTGCCAAGACCGCCAAAGCTGCCACCAGCAACTCCAAGACCGCCCAGGATGACCTCCGCGCCGAGGTCCGAGAACTGCGCCGCAGCGCCGTCCGCTACATGGCCTTTGCGCCCACCACCGTCCACTGGAGCATGGAAAAGGGCTTCCTCGGCGAGTCTGGCGTCACCCTGCTCGGCTTCGTCCCCGCCGCCCTGCAGATACACAAGGTCTGGTCCGACGCCGCAGGGAAGAGCTGAGCTGGTCACATCGACGGCCGGAACCCAGAATATCGGTGTGGTGTAGTCATCTATGGAGCGGTGACCACAAAGGAGCATATTGGAAAATGCACGTGACCTCTATCGTGCTTGCCTCGTCTGTCCGTAGAACAACTGTGGAGAGAATTGTGCATCTGACCAATAAACTGACATAAGCGCGCCTGCGCATCAAATCGCTTGTTCCAAAGTCCCATCCCTAGACACCAATATGAAAGATCAAGAAGACAACACAAGCGATATTAGTGAACAAAGTACGACAACAGAGCCAAATCCAAATGCACGCCCCGGTTCTCAGCAACGCTTCTGTCCCAGCTCTTCCAGCCCAAACTGATCGTCCCAGTCATCGAAGCTGTCACCGGCCTGAAGCTTGCGGCCAACCCAAATACCGGCCGCCGTGGCCGCACTCGCCACCAGGAACCAACCCTCGAACCAGCGGTCGACAAAGGCCGGCTCCAGCGCACTCTCCAGCGCGTCGCCCACCGCGCTGCTCATCTCCTCGGGCAGGTTGTTGCGCAGCAGCATCGCCGAACTGATCACGTATGTCGCCGTGATCTGACCCACCCCCAGCGCCAGATTCGCCTGCGCCTGGTACACCAACCCGGGCGTCCATTTGGCAAACAGCCGCAGCGTCTGCAGAACCGAGCCGGCCGATGCCACCAGGATCACGCCGCTCAGCAGAAACGACATCTGCCGCGCCCACGCCACCTGGTCCAGCTTCGGGTCCCAATGCCGTGCCAGCAGCCCTAGAAATCGGTTGATCGGGTCGGACGACGCAAACACTGCTTTGGGCGCGTACAGCCGGTGCAGCATCATCAGCGTCGCCGCCAGAATGCGGTACGCGCAGTATGCCCCAAACACGTAGTTGGGCAGCGCCAGCAGTCGTCCCATCCGCGTGCTCGCCCGCGCATCAGCTGCCTGTCGCTGTCGTAGCTCCACCAGCGTCGACGCCAGGTTCGCCTGCATCGTCTCCAGTCCCGCAATCTCCATCTCCAGCGACTTGATCTCCGCCGCCTCCGTGCTGCCGCCTCCGCCAATGTGCTTGATCGTCCCCACAAGCTTTCCCAGGAGGCCCGCACTGCTGCTACCGCTGCTGCTAGTCCCCGCTGCTGCTGCCGCTGCCGCTTGCTGCTCGGCTATCTGCAGCGCCATCAGCTGGTGCCGCTTGCTCAGCAGGAGGTCTGATGCCGCCTCCACCCCCGTCTGCTTGCGGTTGACATCCGTCGCCGTCACCGGTCGTCGCCGCCGTGCTCGCTGGTTCGCAAACGTTTGCCACGGCGACGACACGCTCGCAAACCCCGACAGCAGCGCCATCAGCGAGATACCAATCACCCCGATCCGTTCCAGACACGCCCGCGAAAGGCCATGCGTCCCGGACGCTTTGATGGACCGCAGGCTGAGCACATTGTCCGGCGAAGTGGCCCACCGGTACGCCATTGCCATACCCGTGCTGTCGAATCCGTCCCGCGACCCCTTGCTGTACATGTAGTTTTCCACCGGGCCGGGCACCAGCGACCCTAGCGACCAGAAGACGAACAGCCAGCCCGAGAATGCCAGCAGCTGCAGAGTCCACGCCACCCGCGGAATCCTGCCCTTTGCCGTGCGCTGGAACGACCAGCCTGCTCCGACAATCACCGACTGCAGTTCCAGAAACGGGATCAGCAATACCAGCAGAAACAGGAGCGCCGGCACCGTCACCTGCAGCGCCACGTCTCGCGCCTGCGAGTCGACCAGGTCCGATATTTCGGCCAGGATCAGCTCACCAAGCACGGCCGCTAGTCCGATGGTCGTCGCAAAAGTGACCGCAGCCGCCCGTCGTCGCATGGACCGGGAGCCGTGTTCGGCGTGCACCTGTCGCAGCAGTGGCGGCGCAGATGCTGGAAGGTAATGGCCTTCGCCGTCTCGCGAGTTCTGCACGCGCGAGAGCCGCGGAAAGATCTTGCGGTTGACCACCGCAAAGACGGCAACAAACGTCGCAAAGAACGGAGCGAGTGAGACAATTGTCCCCAGCGACAGTCCCGGCGAGGGCGGCGCGCACGAATCGACGGCGCATTTGGAAAAGAATCCCATCGTATCGAAGAGGAAGAAACGAGTGTGTGTGTGTAGCGATGTTAAAAGAAGGGTTATGGAGCAGTATGGACAGGCAAAATGCGATTCAACGATCCACGATTGCCGAAAGGACCCGAGGCGACGTTGCCGGGAGCGCAGTGGGAGCCGAGAGCATTATCTCAAGCGATCAGAATGCAAATTCGACTGTGTTCAGTACGCGACCTCTGCTGACTTGATTGTTGGTGTAGCTTCCAGACTTCCTTCTCAGCAAGATAACCAAGTACTAATAAGCAGTCGACTGACAGCGACGTAATCGGCCGCGTACCTGTTCGCATTCCACACGTGCCTAGTCCACCCGCCGGAACTTGTTTTTTCCGTGTCTAATCGCCGATCCTGTCTGAAGCCCTAATAGCATGGCGTCGGCTCCAGTATGCTGACTAAGAAGACTATTGGGACCCCACGAAAATTTGGGTACCCCCCGCCAGCAAAGCAAAATCTGTAGCTTTTTTTGGCCTCACGTTTTGAACTGTTCACGGTGCATGTTCGCCTCCACCAAACGACAAGTCCTTCCACCCCAAGACAAGCGAAATGAGCGGCTTCCAGAACGGGGCGGCGCCCGCACGCACCAGAGACGATGACAGCGATGTCGAGGAGGAAGCACTGGTGGCCGACTACCGCGAGCAGGTCCAGTACGAAGACGGCCTCGACGAGCTGGAGCAGGTCAACTCCCTGACGCTGGCCCAGCAGAACGACGACATCCAGTCACGGCTCGCCGCCGCCGCACAGCCGCTCGACTTCTCGGCCCCGCTGGAGGTCAAGTTCCAGAGCTACGACGCCTACTGCAGCCTCTTCCACTTCATCCTCAACTCCGAGGGACCGGTCGACCTGGAGCCTCCTTCGGTTCGTGCAGCGTGCATGGAGGACGAGAGGGCAGCCGCTAACCTTGCCGGCTCTAGTACTACTGGGCGTGGGACGTGATCGATGAGTTCATCTACCAGTTCAACTCGTTCTCGTCATACCGCATGCGCATCGCACGCCAGGCCAACAACGCGGAGGAGATTGCGATCCTGCGCGAGAACCCCAACACGTGGGGCAGCTACAGCGTGCTGAACGTGCTCTACTCTCTGATACAACGGTCGCAGATCACGGAGCAGCTGGCCGCCACAAAGCGCAACGAGGATCCGGCCGCCGTGGCCGGCGACTACGGCTCCAAGAACCTGTACCGCATGCTGGGCTATTTCTCCATCATCGGACTCCTGCGCGTGCACTGCCTGCTGGGCGACTTCAGCCTCGCGCTCAAGACCATGGACGACATTGAGCTGAACAAGAAGGCCATGTTCGCCCGCGTCATGGCGGCCCATTTCACGACGTACTACTACATCGGCTTCTCCTACATGATGATGCGCCGCTACGCCGATGCCATCCGCATGTTCAGCCACATCCTCGTGTATGTGTCGCGCACCAAGAACTTCCAGAAGAACGCGCAGTACGACTCCATCACCAAGAAGAACGACCAGATGTACGCGCTCATCGCCATCTGCGTCGCCTTCCACCCCACCCGTCTCGACGACGCCATCCACACCCAGATCCGGGAAAAGTATGGCGACCAGCTGCTGAAGCTGCAGCGTGGCGGCCCCGAGTCTCTGCCCATCTTCGAGGAGCTCTTCAAGGCCGCGTGCCCCAAGTTCATCTCGCCCGTGCCGCCCGACTTTGACAACCCGGAGGCCAACGTGGACCCCATCGAGCACCACCTGGCCGTCTTCATGGACGAGGTCAAGACCAACATGTGGGGCCCGACCGTGAAGTCGTACCTGCGCCTGTACACCACCATGGACTTGAAGAAGCTGGCCGGCTTCCTGGACGTGCGGCCCGAGGAGCTGCGCTCGTACCTGCTCGTCAACAAGCAGCGCACAAAGCAGCTGCGGTGGACCGACCAGCGCCTGCTGGAGGGCAAATGGGTCAACGTCAGCGACCTTGACTACGCCATTCAAGGGGTGAGTCTCTTGTGCCTTTGCTCCTCTCCGACTCTGTCGACGGCGACTAACCCAAGATGCAGGACCTGATCCACGTCTCGGAGGCCAAGGTTGGCCGGAAACTGGTCGACTGGTACCTGCGCAACCTTTCACGGACCTACGTGTAATGGGAGAAGCAAGTCCAATGACAGGAAACCAATAAGAACAATCAACAAAAGACACTGCATATGTAAGCGGCATGACACGTAGCCCTCTACCTCAGGGAGCCTGGGGACATGGAAAGGGGGTAGGACCGGCAGAGCCTGTGGTAAGAAAAGAAAAGAAATTGTCTTGATTTTTCCGCGCACGTCCCTGACAATCAAGGCTCTCTCCGTCCAGGGCGTGTTTGCTGTGTCTATTCTGCCGTATTGGTCGTGTCTCGGTATAATGGCGCAGGTCAGATAGGATGCAGCTAATGCTGCGCATCAGCAGCCGGGTATCTGGTGCTGTGGAAGGCCATTGGACACAAAACGATTCGTGGACAAGTAGGCGATACTAGTTTAAATGGTACGGAGTATTCATGAGTTAAAAGCCTCTGCGCATCTACCGCGATTTTCACTGTATCTTCCCGGCCTAGTGTCCCACCATCCTTCCCTGCAGGGCACCACCCAGGCAAGGCGGCCGTAGTCAAATATCAGTTATCAATCAGCCGGGGTAGTGTAGCGACAAGCCGCTTGCCGGCGCCGCCATGTCAGCCTCCACCCACCGGACGAGTGAGGATGCGAACGGCACAGGCGTTAGTGGAGGGAACAGTCCGGGGTCGGTTGGATGGTTGACGTGGACAATTACTGGTGAGCCCTGGTGAGCAAGTCTTGCACTCCGTAATACTATGTAGGATCGGAAAAGGATGAGGTGATGGGGGCGAGTGTGGTTGTGATGGCCTGCGATTGTGGCCTGGCCGGCTGGCTGGCTGGCCAGACCTTGACGCCATATCTCGCAGAGGCACGACTGTGCTGCCACCACTGCAACCCCTCCTCGGACCCGTGTCGCTGTCTGGTCGCTGGTCGTCCCCGCGTCTCCTCGCCATTTGCGGCGATTGATGTCGGGCGAGACCTGGTCGAACAGACAGAAGGCAGTGCAGTGGGCCCGTGGGCCGAAGCCCGTTGGCTTGCCGTACTATGTAATTTGCGCTCCCCACAGCCTCCTAATACTTCTTCATTGTACGGAGTATCTCACATGCTCCGTACGGGCACTCGTATGCTTAATGTGTTGCTTATTCGTCCCCACTGTCGCGGGCTCCATCAAGCTCTCTGCTGGAATCGTCGCGAGGAGGCCTCTTGCCAAGACTGCCTACCAAGAACAGGCCGTGCACCATCCCTATCGGACCGGGGGTCCTAGGCAAAAGCTTGTCGAATAAGAGGTGCAGCTGTGATCTCTCGGCGGCCAGATCAAATGCCACGAAAAAACACCTCCTTTCTCGATGCCCGCCTGCGCTTGACACCAGGCTGCCCCGAGCTCGGACAGACGTTCTCGTCCCTGTCTGGCCGTCGGCCGCCTCGTATTTTTCACGTACTCGCAAGGTCGTAGTCGCTGTCACGGTTAGAGCCCGGAGACTATCTGTCCACACTGCCAAGGCCCCAAGGACGTGAGATCCTCTTCGTCTTGGCAGACCCTCCGGGCAAGGAAACGACGTTCAGCAGAGAAATGGAAGACCAACTAAATTGTGAGCAGTCAGTCGTGTCCTCTTATCCTCCCCATCCATCCGTCCCTCCGTTCCTCCATCCCTGAACCACACCACAATATCTGGATCCAGACAGTACTCCGTACGAGTACAAGTACGGAGTGTTTCTTACTCACGTCCCCTATTGTCTCTCGGTATAATAAGGCTGGTCGCCTCTGCCGCCTGTTCGCACCTGCCAGGAACAGCTCAAAAGCTACTCCGTCCGTCCTTTGCGAGTGCTCCAACCGTTGCCTTTTGTACGCGACGCCAGCTGTGGGGAAGTTGCCACCCAAACCTTACTCGCCTCCTAGACCATCACCTCGACCTTTATTCCTTCCCAACGGCGAGCCAGATCCAACCCCGTCAAATGAGGCACACAGGAGAACCGCGCAGCTAGCTCACCGCACCGCCCCCAATTCCAACTCGCCGCCTTCTTGGTCGGTCCTTCCTTGCTCGCACATGAGCATCCTTTGTCTCTCGATACCTCGATGCCGCTCGTCTTCGGATAGTATTTGCTGGCCTCTCTACGGTCATACAGCAAGAGGACACAACGAGCACCAATAAAATTACAAATCAGAATCAGAAGCAGAATCAAAACAGAACCAAAACACAGTCAGGTCATAAGCCAAGCCAGAGTGGATCGGTATCCCAAAAGCAAGACAGCCCGAAAAATACACAGCGAAATCCACGTGCACAGCAAATTTATCGCATTCGACAAGGACCCTGTCCACGACACGACACAATGTCGAACGAGATGGCGTCGTCGCCATCGCCGCCGCAGTCTCCGACAGCAAAGCTGCCGCCATCCTTCTCCGAGGCCGACAAGAACTCGGACTCGGGCGTGTCGCCGATGACACAGGCCCCTGGCAAGGCCCTCAACACCGTTGCTGGGAGCGGTGACGACTATTTCCCCTCGACGAGCGAGCCGGTAGCCAGCATGCCGGCGGCCGTCGATGCCGGCGGCCGTCGCAGCGAACCACGACCCGCGCCCTCGGACACGTCGTCCAGCAGCGGCAGATCTGGCAACGCTGTCAGCCCTCTGTTCGTGCCCAAAGGTGGGGGACAGGGCCGTAAAGGCTCCCTTCTCGATCTCAACTATCCCGAGAGCAGCGACCGATGGTCGAGAAAGTCGTCCGCCGCCTCAGTCTCGTTCCGCTCCCCGTCGGACCCAGCTCTCCCACAGGGCAACCCAAAGCAGAACCGGCTCCGCCGCTCGCCGTCGCCCAAAAGGTATGTTTGCACTCGTTACCACCATCGCTGCAAGCTCTGCTAGCCGTCTCTCCTCACATATTCTCATACACACATATGCACATACACGCACCCACTCCCACAACTTCACATGCCCTTAAAATCACACACACCATTCCTGCATGAGCATGTGTCTGAATCCCATAACCAATCGAACACGCACAACTGCATATGCATCCTGTGCGTCCTTCCCTCCCCGAAAGGCCCGTCTCATGGAGCTGGCGGAGACAAGGTTGCATGAAAATCTGTGGGGGCATATCGAAGGCAGTTGGCATATGTCTAGCGACGCTAGCTGGGCCGCCCGAGCCTCCGTCTCGATGCCTTCGCTTTGGTGGCCCTGCGCCTAGCTGGAATTTGCTTTGCCCGGCGACTCCACCGCTATCGCCTCCACTTCCGGTCAGTGACGCTGTCTTATCGCCATAGCAAGAAACCGAAGGAACAAATGCTCGGTCTCGCGACTACTGCTCAATGCGGACATGTGGACAACCCCAATTCTGCAGTACAGCCCGTCCTTTTCCCGGCCCTGTTTTCCAATCGGAGCCCCCTCTAACACAGTCACCCCACCTAAATCCGACACTCTTCCCTTCTGCTCCTTTCGCTCCCGTGACCTTCTCGCTTTTTTCACCTTTCTTCACCTTCCCACGTCCTCCATCTGTGCCTTGCATCCCGGACCGTCTGGGAAGAGCGTTCTCATTTTTGCGATCGCTGCTGCCAACATCATGGCTACGCTGACACAACCGAAACCGAACGCTAGGTTCCGGCAGCATGTCGCTTTCGACAACATCCCCATAGGGGAACCCACTAAATCAAACACTCTCAGCTACACATTGAGCATCAGCCATCATGGGTACCACCCTCGTCGTAGGTCGCGAACCATGATGGTCGGGCTTGACGAGAACGCCTATTCCGATGTCGCCCTTCAATGGCTGCTAGACGAGTACGCCGACGATGGCGACGAGGTCATCTGCGTCCATGTTACCGACAAGGATGCCCGTGCTGTTGAGGAGAAGAACTACAAAGCGCACGCAGACGCCTTGGTAGAACGAATCAAAGCAAAGATACCCGAGAACTGCGCGATCAGTATAAAACTAGAATACGCGGTCGGAAAGCTGCACGTCACATTCCAGAAGTTGGTATGATTATGTTGGAACTGTGTCGAATGTCAGTATTGTGATGCTTACGCACTCCCTTCAGATCCAAGTCTACCATCCTAGCATGCTGGTGGTAGGAACCCGGGGCCGCTCTCTCGGCGGCATCCACGGCCTAGTCACTAAGAACTCATTTTCCAAATATTGCCTACAGTACTCACCAGTCCCAACAGTAGTTGTTAGGGACTACGAAAAGAGGAAGAGGAAGAAGGATAAGAGAACAAACGACCCTTCACGACACAGCTATGCCGCTATGTTGGCCGCCACCCATGGCCAGCATGAAGCAGACCGAGAGGCGACCAGCTTATATGATATAGAGGCCCGCATTTCACCAGATGAGGAAGCCCATAGGGTTGCCGCAGCCATCGGTCTCCCTGCGGCCTTTGACCCGACCTTGAAGCCTATTGATATTGATCAGTATCTGGGCCGCCGTTCCCGGCCAAGCACACCGCCTGCGGTGGCGGCTCCTGAGGTCGAGGTGAAAGAGCCCCTCCCGTTGTTAGTTCCGGTAGAAACAGCCGGAGCTTCCCTTGACAGCGAGGAGGATGAGAGTGCGGATGACGAAGAAGTCGAGTTCGAGGGCCCGCCAGGTCAGCGTGTGCCCCAGGAAACCCAGGCAGCAAAGGAGTCACAGAAGCAGCAGAAGAAAAGACTTCACGACATGGAAGTTGGAGAGGCGGCAGCTCTGAAACAGTCACTGGATGACGACGATGACGACGATGATGACACCGGAGGCGGGGCTGAGACCTGACTGGAACTCGACGATTTACAAAACAAGAGGTTCATTTGCCTGTCTGTGGTTTTCTCTCTACAGGACAGACATTGAAGATACGACTAGTTATACCTTAGCCTAATCATCCATACCTTGAAGTCAATTTACTTTTCACCGATGATTTCCAATGCAAAATGAGCACAGCCAGTCTCATCCTGAAGCTCTTTGTTCTTGCTGTGCTGTGCTCTGCTCATGTGGCAACGGCACGCGGAAAAAAGGAACATCCGGCGCGGGGTGGAACTGTATAACGCCTAAACCTCCTGTAAACGAAAAAAAAACTGCCCCTCTATTGGGGTTAGTCGTAGTGTATGACTCGTATAGGAGATTTTTCTAGTGACAACAGCCAAACCCATAAGTATTTTCGATTCATCCTATATAGTTCAAGGCAGTCGTGTTCCGTGTCTGAAATCGAGAAGTTCGTTATATAAGCGCGTGGCACGTGCTCTCAATACATGCTGTCGGACTTCACTTCATCTCTTGACAGACTGCCAAATCACCTTTGTCCAGAGTGGGAGGTGCCACTAACATCAAGTAAAGCTCATTTTCAAGCAAGCATCGTTTCATTGTTTCGTCTTCACCTCGTTTCTGTGCTCCGCTCGCAGATTTTTCTCTCATTATAATGCCTGTCGTCAGCGCGGAAAAGCTGGCAGAGCTCCAGCAGCACGCCGACAATGTCCGCAATGTATGTTACAAAGTCAGCCAAGGCTGTAATCCGTGTATTGCTGAGGTTGCTGTGTTTTACTAATGCTGTAGCTTAGATCTGTGTACTGGCACATGTTGTAAGTGCGGCTCTGTGATTTCGGCCATATCCTGGTCATGGATTTCGCCTGGCCGTTTGCATATACTAAACAGGGTAATCAAAAACAACAGGATCATGGCAAGACGTCCTTGACAGACGCCCTGATCGCCACAAATGGCATCATCTCCCCCAAGATGGCGGGCAAGATTCGGTATCTCGACTCACGGCCTGATGAGCAGCTTCGGGGCATAACGATGGAGTCCTCAGCCATATCACTGTTCTTCTCCATGATGCGGCGGCCCAGCCCAGACGCAGATCCAGTGGCCAAAGAATACCTTATCAACCTCATCGACTCACCAGGACACATCGACTTCAGCAGCGAGGTGTCTACGGCATCGCGTCTCTGTGACGGCGCTGTGGTGTTGGTGGACGCCGTCGAAGGTGTTTGTAGCCAGACGGTGACGGTGTTGCGGCAGACGTGGGTCGAGAAGCTGAAGCCGCTGCTTGTTATCAACAAGATGGACCGGCTCATCACAGAGCTCAGAATGTCTCCGGGAGAGGCGTTTGTCCACGTCAGCAAACTGCTCGAGCAAGTCAACGCTGTTCTCGGCAGCTTTTTCCAGGGCGAGCGCATGGAGGAAGACCTGAACTGGCGGGAGCGTATGGACGAGCGCGTTGCTGCAGCCAAGGAGGCACACGGCCAAACGGACAAGCCGCAGGCCGTTGAAGATGAGTTTCAAGAAAAGGACGACGAGGATATCTACTTTGCTCCCGAGAAGAACAACGTCATCTTCAGCAGTGCCATTGACGGGTGGGCATTTACCGTCCGCCAGTTTGCGGTGCTCTACGAGAAGAAGCTGGGCATCAAGTCCAGGCTGTTGGAGAAAGTGCTCTGGGGCAACTTCTACCTCGACCCCAAGACGAAGAAGGTGCTGGGGCCGAAACATTTGAAAGGGCGGAACTTGAAGCCGATGTTTGTGCAGCTAGTGATGGAGCCCATATGGGCGGTCTACAACGCCACGATTGGTGGCGAGCATGGGAAGGGCGACGCAGAAGCGCTCGAAAAGATCACCAAATCGCTCAACATCACCATCCCGCCGCACATCAAGCGGTCCCGCGACCCTCGGCTGCTGCTGACGACTGTTTTTGCGGCATGGCTTCCGTTATCGACGGCGCTACTCGTCTCTGTCGTAGAGTCGCTGCCTTCGCCACGCACAGCCCAAGAGGGACGGATGGCCGACTTGTTGGACCGAACGCCCGACCCGGATCACATCAGCGCGGACATCAGGTCGGCCCTAACGTCTTTCAGCCAAGCCAAGTCGCAGCCGGTGGTGGTGTATGTGAGCAAGATGGTGTCTGTACCAGAAAGCGAGCTGCCCGAAAACAAGCGGCATGGAGGTACGCTGAGCCCGGACGAGGCTCGCGAACTGGCCCGACGCAAGCGTGCAGAGATTTCCCGCGCTCAGCAGGCAGCAGCAGCAGCAGAAGTAGCAGCGGGCGGCGTCTTCCCGACAGCAGACGACGAGCGGTACATAACGTCGGCTCTCGACTCGGCAACATTGGAAGACAGCGATGCCGCCGGACAGCCAGAGGAAAGGCAGGACGACCCCGAGCACCTGATAGGCTTTGCACGCATATACTCGGGAACGCTCTCCGTCGGCGATGAGGTATATGTTCTGGCGCCCAAGTTCTCTCCTGCACGGCCGCACCAGCCGCCGGAGCCGCAGAAGATTACGGTGCAGGCGTTGTACATGCTGATGGGCCGCAACCTGGAGCGACTGGACCATGTGCCGGCCGGCGTGGTGTTTGGTATTCGCGGTCTCGAGGGTACGGGCGTGCTGAAGTCGGCTACTCTGTGCAGCCAGCTCGAGGGCGCCTGCAACCTGGCTGGCATTGCCAGTACCAGCGGCAAGCCGATTGTGCGGGTGGCGCTGGAGCCGGAAAACCCAGCCGATCTGGACAAGATGATTGCCGGGCTGAAGCTGCTGGTGCAGAGCGACCCATGTGCCGAGTACGAGCAGTTTTCCAATGGCGAGCACGTACTGCTGACGGCCGGCGAGCTGCATCTGGAGCGCTGTCTGACGGACCTGCGGGAGCGCTTCGCCCACTGCGAGATCCAGGCCGGTGCTCCCATTGTGCCGTACCGGGAGACGATTGTGCGTGCCGACGAGATGCGGCCACCGGCAAACAAGGAACTGGGACGTGGTGCAGTGCAGAGCACGACGAGCTCGAAGCAGGTGTCGATCTTGCTGCGCGTCAGGCCGCTGCCGGCCGAGGTGATTGACTTCCTGGTCAAGAATACCATCAGCATCCAGCAGGCCTTTCTGAAGGGAGGAGATGCCGACGAGGCAAAGGACGGCGGCGACAACGACGGCAACGATGACAACGACGAAAGCGGTGTGAAGATGCTGCCACCAGACGAGTTCCGTGCGCAGCTTCGCGCGCGCTTCGACAGCTGCAAGGGCCGCGAAACCTGGAAGGGTCTTATCGACAAGATTGTCGCCTTTGGGCCACGCCGCACCGGATCCAACGTCCTGATCGACGCCACGACGGCCCAGAGCCTGCAAAAGGTCATTTCGGGCGAGCGTGCGGCCGACGAGACGGTCAGCCCGAGCCACTTTGGCGACAAGATCACGTATGCCTTCCAACTCGCCACAGCACAGGGACCGTTGTGCCACGAACCGGTGCAGGGCATCGCCGTGATCGTCGAAGACGTGAGCGTGACACCACCGTCTGAGAGCGGCGCTGCACCGTTGCTGGCTCGCGATAATCTGGGCCGGCTGACCGGCGAGGTCATCAAGACGGTGCAGCAGTCGATCCACAAGGGCTTTCTCGACTGGTCACCGCGCATCATGCTTGCCATGTATTCGTGCGAGATCCAAGCCAGCAGTAAGTGACCAGACGTCGTTTCGCGATCGTACTATCGTATGCAAGCACACAGCTGACCAGTTGTTCTTAGCGGAGGTCCTGGGCCGTGTGTACGACGTGCTGACTCGGCGTCGTGGCCGGGTGCTGTCGGAGACGATGAAGGAGGGCACGCCCTTCTTTACAATCTTGTCGCTGCTTCCCGTGGCCGAGTCGTTTGGCTTTTCCGACGACATGCGCAAGCGGACGAGCGGCGCAGCCCAGCCACAGCTGATCTTTGCCGGCTTCGAGGTCCTGGACGAGGACCCGTTCTGGGTGCCGTTTACCGAAGACGACCTCGAGGATCTGGGCGAGTATGGCGACCGCGAGAACGTGGCCAAGCGGTATATGGATGGCGTGCGGCGGCGCAAGGGCTTGTTGGTCGAGGGTCGGAACGTGGCCATCGATGCAGAGAAGCAGAAGACGCTCAAGAGATGAAATGGCACGTGATCGGGGAGAGAGAACAGTTTAAAAGTTCGGCCACTGCCATTGCATCAAACGTCGTTTTAGAACTAGAACCCTGTAAAACGCCCTACTTTTATTTTAAACAGCGCAGATCGAAGCCCCAAACTCGAACACGGAGACGACGAGCCGGCCCTCCTGGTCTTCCTCTCTTTCTCTTCCCCTCCCCATCGTCCACCCGGCTCCTATCTCCTTGCCTCTCCCCTGCACGAAGTTGGCCAAAGCAAAGCAAGACGGGATCAGACGGCCTGCACGTGCGTCCGAGATATGCCGGCATTCTCCGTCCTGTCCGATGCTGACGCAAGCCGTCTGTTCCCGCCGTCGAGAAACACGCGCGTATTTGGCAGACGTGGCCATGATTCAGATCAAGACATCAAGATGCCGCCCACCCTGCCAAAATATCCAAAACGACACTGCCTTTTGGCTGTAACGCCTGCTGGCCACCGGCTGTCTGTTCACACTGTTTGTCGCTCGCCGCTAGTCTTAGGAGTACACTGGGCCGCAGCAGCTCCTTCTAGCCGTGCGAACCCGTGCGAACCGCCACCAGGTGCTGGGCCTCGCCTGCTCGTCCGCCCAGGCTGCATCGACCCCCCGGATGCTCGGCCTCTACTGGCGTGGCTTCTGGCTGCGACGGCCCTTGTTCGGGACCGTCTCCCAGCCCTCCTCGTCCGGTCCCTTGGGCTCGCCTCCTTCGTGTGCGATCCTCGGTGTCGGCGGCTGCGACGGCGGTCCACCAGACCCTCCGTTTGTGCGCACAGGACGCGGGCCTTCGTGTCGCGCACCTCTTGGCGCTCCGCCGCCTCGACGAGGTCCGTTTCCGCCCGGTCCACCACGATGGCCGCGGTGCTCTGCCGATGGCTGCCGCCAGTTGCCGCTCTCTGCTGCCCGCGTCTGCGTCTTGACGTTCTGTACATTCTCGCGCTGCTCTTTCGGGCGCACCGGGATCTTCTGACCATTTGGCGCCGTCGTCTCGGCACTCTCTTCTTTTGCGGCCTCTTCGGCCTTCTCCTCGACCGGCGCCTCCTTGGCTGCTTCTTTGGCTGCTTCCTTGGCTGCCTCCTCTTCGGCCGCCGCCTTAGCAGCAGCCTCCTCGGCCGCCACCTCGGCCGCCACCTCGGCCGCCACCTTGGCCGCTACCTTGGCCTCCTCCTCGGCAATCTTGGCCGCGGCAGCAGCCTGTGCGGCCGCCTCCTTGGCCTTGCGCTGGTCCTCCTTGGTCTTCTCTTCGGCCTCTTTCTTCTCCTTCACCGACGCTTGCCGCTTCTCCTCGATCTCGCGCTCGCGGGCTGCCGTGTTGATAGGACGTGCCGCTCCGAATGGGCTCGATTTTGCGTCGCCACCGGCCGCTCCCGGAGAGCCCACCTCGGGAGCCTCCGCAACGGTTCGCTTGGCGAGGTTCAGCTTGGGCCGTGTCGCCGGGACGGCGGCCGAAGGAGCCGGTGATGACGGAGCCTCGCTGCCGCTGCGCGATGCTACTGGCGACTTGATAGGCCCATCGGGGCGCATGTTGCTTCTCCACTGCATGTCTCGCTCAGCAGCAGTGACAACCTTCTCTGGGCGGTCCGAGAACTCGCGGCGAGGAGGCCGGGATCCCTCTGCACGGCCCTCGCCCCAGGCTGCAGGCGACTGTTTCCGGTTGCTGCGGAAGCCGTCCGACTGCTCAGGCGCTCTGGAGCGGCCGCCCTCCCGCTCCTGGTGATCCTGCTGTGCCAGAGGTGACAGCGGGCCCTTGCGCTCCCATGTCATGTCGCGCATCTTCTCGTCAGTCGGCGCCTCCCGGGGAGGACGACGTTCGGCAAACTCGCCAGGGCCCGAACGACGGTCGCCGCCGCGAGACGGGAGATCTGGCAGGGGACCCTTGCGCGTCCACTCGCTGAGATCACGGGTAGACTCGCCGGAAGAAAAGCCGCCACGGTCCTTGGCTGGTGCATATGGTTAGCAGTGAAAGACAAAGGCAGTCCTGCACCCTCAGTCCACCATATACGTACGCGGGTCTGCAATCTTGACCTTGATGCTACGGCCCCGGAACGAGCTGCCGTCAAGAGCTAGGGCCTTCTTCAAGCCGTCCACATTGGCGAACTCGGCATAGCCAAAGCCCTTGGGGCGCTTGGTCTCGCGGTCCTCGATGAGACGGACGCTGGTGACTTCGCAGCCTTCAAGAAACAGTCGGATGTCCTCGTCCATGATCTCGTAATCAAGATTGCCCAGATGAGCGAGAAAAGGCGGCTTGTCGGGGATGCGCTGCGGCACCGTCTCGCGGAACGAGAAGCCTGCACACAGTACGTCTAAGTAAGAACAACGGCAAAAGCGGGGACCCTGCAGAAGCGCGGGGAAGACTTAAACGTACCCCGGTCAGCATAAGAAGAGTTATTGTTGTACGAGCTGGCACCCCGGCGATCAGGAGCCGGAAGCGGCTGGGTACCGGACTCTTGCGGGAAATTAGCACAATGCACATCACAGCGTCAAACCTGACAGGGGAAACAGCCGTATGGCAAATCGGTGGGTGCAGGAACATACCGTAGGTCTCCTCTACCTCGTCAGCCCAAGAGCCGCCAAAGGCTGCGACGCAAGTTAGTATCTAGCACCGTATCGGCCAAGAAAAAAAAATAACAAAATGTCGGCAGCTGATGCAGGGCCGGGATCAGGTCACGACCGGGGTGCCAAACGTACTGCCATCAGTCATGAACTCTCCATAGGAGAGCTTCTGCACTTCCTTCTTCTTCGGAGCTACAAGCAGCGCGTTAGCCATCAGAGCTCGATATACGACCGCTGGACAAAAAGGGGTAGCCGGCAGAAAAGCCCGGCCATGGCGGAAAAGGTGGGGGGAGGGAGGGGAAGTCGAGGGCGGACGAACGCATGTTGGGAGAAGCGGTGCGATTGCTGCGAGCGCGCGACGATCGTCTGGATTGCGGCGCGTAGACAAGATTGCTGTCGTGAACGGTAGGCCGACTCGAAAGGCCTTGGAAATGCTTGTGCCTTGAATTCGGTCACAAATGTGCGACACACAGTAAGAGCGATTTAGGCCGATGATGTGCCGTCAAGCAGTCCGACTCGATTGGCGGCTGCGCGTTTGACGATACTGATGGTGGGTCGAGCCTATGTCTCGACGTGGTTGTTCGCTTTTTAGTTTTTTACAAACATTCGTGATGGAAAATTTTGACTTGTTCGTCGAGGGCTGGACTTTTTTTTCAACGTGTGCTGAGCCAAAAAGCACTACAGCCAATTAGGATCCAACCCCCACCATGACAGCCGCCAAATCCCAGCTTACATAACACCGTGTGATGCTTCGGAAATAACACGCTATTCCGTTGGCCAAGACCTGTCGACAACATCCAATCGTAGGAATCGGGGCTCTTTTTACGTGAGACTGGGGAAGGCAGAATCACGACAGTAATGGTATTCGTTGGGGAAATTGGGCACTGCCAGGGGATCTCGCGGATCTCATAGCATGATCAAGGTGCCTCGCACTGTAAACGACGCCAAAAACGAGCAGTGGGGCACAGCTCTCGATTTATCTTTATCGAAATCCAACACAGCAATCTGCCTATCAAGCCTTTTTTAAATAGAACTTTAGTCGCGATATGCAGCCATTTCGACCACACGCTCACCGGGCCGTCTGGTAGTTCTCCACGTCCCGGACATGACGCAACCAGACACAGCCACTCCGGCCCGGCGCTCTACGGCAGCACAGGGACAGCAGCTGTCTCCGGAAGTGCTCGAGATCCTGGTGCCAAGTCTGCAGGCTGGCCTTGGGGCTGGTAAGTCGTACTGTCTGCCACAAGGCTGCATGTCCATCACGCTGACTCGCGCGCGCCGTCACAGGCACCGTTGGACTGTTCGTCGGGGCGGCTTCTGGAATCGCACGCTCGGCAGCTCCCGTTCTGTTTTCCGTCGTCACAGGAGCGCAATGGTTTGTTCTCGGCAGCAGCTACTCTGGTAAGCAACTTCTGGCGCAGACTGCACCACATCCTCCTCCTAACGCTCTCCCACAGCATCCAGGACCGCTCTGATCAAGGCCTGGGGAGGGAATGACAATGTCAGCCAGCCAGACAAAGTAAAAGTCAGCGCGCTTGCAGGCGCATCGGCCGGTTTTGTCGGCGGCTTGATTCGTAAGTGGCCTCATCGCCTGATTCTCTGCCACTGGGCTGCAATCGTTTGGTTCCTTACGCGAAGATTAGGTGGGCCGCGAAATATTTTGCCAGCCATTGCCGTGTTCTCGATCTTTGGTGCCACTGGCCAGGTGGCCGCGAATGCCATGTCATCGCGTGCGGCGGAATCTACAGGCGAAAAGACAGACTGGCTTGCGTCACGATGGAGTCCTTTGAGGGCGATGTCGGACGACGAGTATGCCCAGTTCATCCAAGACAAGATCCTCAAGCTGGATGTGGAACTGTCCATGATCGACGATAAGATCGCCGCACTCGAGGCTGCAAAGAGCCAGACTGGCAGCGGAACAGCAGGTGACGGGCCGAAGGCATAGAAACGCACTCGGCGTTGGGTTTCCACAAAGACCCTTTGCCTATCGTATCCGACGGCTGCCATGCCTACAGGCGTTCTGTAAGTGGCACGCGGATTCTGGTACAAGCACGCGTGGGGAACCTCACACACCGCTCTTTGAATAGGAGAAAGGAGTACGGAGCGTGATTACGGAATGAGAGATCCTTGGAGATGAATGAGCTTGATGACTGAAGTTTTTTGCGCACAAGTCGCCAAAGCTCATCGCTTACTCATCCGTACAGGGAGAGCATGCAGCTCTACCAGCCCTTCCCCTCACCAAACTAAAATAAAAATCGACACGAAAAAAGAAGCAGAAAAGACAAGAACAGGCGGTACGTTGCCGCCAGTAGGTGCAATCAAGCATTTAAAGAGCTTGGTGATTAGATAATTAAACGCGAAGAGGCGCATTACTCGTCTGTCGAACCAAATGAGATGTCAAAAATAGTATAATTGCCAATAGCTCCACGTCATTCATGAGTAAGCAGTCAGCTTCAATAAAAGCCGGGGAAGGTGCATTTTTGACACGATGTCGATAGAGATGCGTATTGGGCTATTCAGTTGAGACACGTCCAAATTTCCCTCCCTGGTCCTAAAACGATCGCAGTACGGAGTATATCTTGAGCTTTTCAACATCAGCCTTTCCGAGCCAGCCGCGCAACAAGCAACTTAGGCTCGGCACCGAGTTAATAATCCAAACCACCTCCTGAATTTGGCCCGACCTCGACTTCGACCTCAACCTCGACATCCCACTCGGGCTGTACAGCAACCTCGTCTTTAGCTGTACCGTGGAACACACATTGCAACCTATTATACAACTATATCTACTATCCCTGATTTCGGATCACCTCATCTCGGCTTTCTGACTCTGCTTCTGTTACTTGAGATGGCATCCGACGGCCCTTTGACGACTAGCTCTCTGTAGGGAATGCAACAAGATTAGCAAACCCATTGGTATGGACACTCCAATGTCCCCCCTAAGCTTGAAGAGAATTGATTGTACCAGCGGTTTGTGCCAGAAGCATCTACAGATTAGCTGACACGCCGGTTCCTTTCTAGATATCACAGACGCAATTGGCCCAGAGGCTTGGCCAAACATGGCGCTGTTCAATCCCACCTTTATTCTCGGCGTCTTCGTCCTCCTATACCTCCTCACCTTTGTCTTATTTGCGGTGATTCGCATCGTCACCGGACTCTCCATCCAGCGCGTAGGCTATCTGTCCCTGCGCAGACTGGCATACGTTCCTCGAGATGGCCTCAAAATCGAAATCCGCGGCATTGGCCTGAATATTCACCGGCCCACCTTTGCCCAGCCTACCTGGCTCAGTATTGTCATCAGCGAGCTGGCCGTGACGGTCGATACCAGCGAAGCCGATGGCAGCAAGACCGTCGACAAAACATTCGCACGGGCTACTGCCGCCAAGGGCGAAAAGGTCGCCGTGCCGGATGCCTCTGGCGATGGCCAGCGAAAGACCGAAAAGGCGACAGCCTCTCCACGAAGCCGAGCCCAGTCGACGAGCTCCCGCAGAGATGCAGGCAAGCCTGCACGCCCGGAAACGTGGCACAAACTCATGAAGCTCAAGGACCAGATCAAGCGTCTGCATGGGAATGTCAACTGGCTGCGCCTGGTCGATGTGGTGGCCACCAACTGCACCATTAGCATTGTCGGTGTGGGCAATGTGCAGTTTGGCAGCTTCACCGTTGCAGTGGACACGCGTCGGACCATGGTCAACCGGGACCGGTATCTGTTCCGGGGGCGCAACGAGAAGCCGCAGGAGAAGCGTCAGGCCGAGTGGATCATGATCCTCAGAAGCGTGCTCTTCACTCCCGAAGGCAAGGAGTCCATGGAGATTGTGGACAGCGCGACCCTGAACGTGCACGGCTTCCTCTACGAAACCATGGACGGGCTGCGCGATGCTGCCATTGCCCTCAAGCTGGGCCGCGTGCACCTACCTTACGACGACCTTCTTCTTTGTGCCCAGCGCTTCAAGAAATTCACGGCCCGCACAGCAATCGCGCCCGATGTGCCAACCGTGAAAGCGGCCTCGGCAGCCAAGCTCCCTCCTGTGGCGGAACAGGTTGATGACACTATTGACGGCATCACTGGCGCCACCAGCACCACCAGCAGCAGCCCCGGCGACGCGGATCTCGTGCAGGCCGTGCCGGACGCGAAGGAATTCATCAAATCCATACTGCGGGGAATCAAGGAGGTTCAATTTGCCGTCAGCTTTTTCGGCCTGTCCAAGAAGGTAGAGACCGCCAGGGCAGCCGGCGCACCGGTGCTGCTGATGAACATGTTTATGAAAGAAGTAGGGATTGACCTACATCGTCTTGACCCCAAGTCCGCGTCGCATCGGATGTACTTTCCGCCTCAGGACATTGCTCACGAGGCCCTGTTTGCGGCGCTGTCTGTCTCTGTCGGTGTCGACGATGGCCATGGAGAGCCTCAGCGCTTGCTGTACATTCCCATGGCCACGACAACTGTGAAGACGACGCTGCCGGCCAAGACGATGGAGCTCACGGGGCCCGTCAGTCCCGAAGAGAGAAATGCCAACATCTTGTTTGCCAATTCTGTTGTCACATCGCCGTCGGTCGATCTGGACCCGCGGCATCTGCCGCTGCTTGTGGCCATATTCCAGTCGAAGCCGAAACGTCGACGGGCCAAGGTGCAGCGGCGTCCCTGGTTCACACCGGGACTGTTGCCAAAGGCCAACATCAAGTTTTCCATGCACGAGCCTGTGCTGCGGATAACTTTGCCGCCTGTCCATGCAACGTCAGACCCCGATGACTTTGACCTTATCATCTCGTCAATCTCATCGATCTCCCTCGATATCGAGTCGTTTCACCACGCTGAAGAGCAGCTCCATTACTCTCTTGCATCGGCCATGCGGCTGCAAACGCACTGCCTCTTCTATCAAACATTCGATGGCAACCGGTTCGATCTGCTTCAGACGGAGTCTCTCGACGTCAAGGTGCAGCTCAGCGCCTCCCCCGACATACATGTCGTCGCCAGCGCCAATCTCCAGACATTTGCAGTCAAGATGATTCGGCCAGAAATCACCGATGGCCTCCAGCAGATCGTCAGGCAGCTACACCCCGACGTCAAGCCAGACAAGCGATTCAAATCCCGAGAGCCGAGGCAGCACGCCAACTTTCTCCGTGCCGTGCCCGAATGGCTGCTGCACTTCCAAATGCAGGCGTCCGACTTCAGTATCGAAGTGGCGGGAGTGGACAAGGAGATTTCGGACGACACAAGAGGCATGGCTTTGCAGCTGGAATCATGGACTGCAGAGTACCGGGCCCACCGGGTTGACAACTCTCGCCGGCGGCCGGCTGCACGCCGAAGGACGCTGAGCCGGTCGATGATGTTGATGCCAGACACCGAGCTCTTATCGGCTCTTCCGGCGTCAACGAAGAAGAAGAACCACCATGAAGGAGATGGGCGCCGTATCGCTATCCATGGCCGCGGCCTTGAGGCATTCATCGTCGAGTCCTCGGAGAAATGGGAGGTCGATCCGTTTGTCAATGTGCCGAGATTTGAGATCGCCTTCTCGACGCAGAGTGACAGCCAAGGCGCGGTGTTCCACATTCATTCCCATGTGCGGACAATACACCTCCTGTACTCGCTCGAACGCCATTACTGTGTTGGAGTTGCCACTATGGTGCTGAGAAAGGCGTTTGCGTGGACGGCCGGCAAGGAGCCCAACGATGCCAATTCGACGGGCGCCGACACATCAACAGCGCCCGTTGCCAAGCCTCTGGCACCGTCGTCTGCGGCATCCGCCTCACCGACAGCGCCGTCGGCGAGTCAGATAGAGAGCCCGCCTACGGAGCTGATTGCGATTGACATCAAGACTGGTCTGGTGCAGATCAAGGCTGACATGCCGTCGGAGCCACCGTTGATGCTGCAGATATTCAGCCTAGAGACAGGCCGTCACCGGTGGTCGCCGCCGTTCTTCTACACCAAGATGATCCGGTTGCTTGCCGAGGCACCGCGGATGCCCAAGGTGTGGGCGCGGGTTCTCAGTGTCAAGGACGGCCGGCTCGACTGCAGAGAAGCGAGGCGTAAGCGGCCGGCCAGCGGCTTTGAGGTCGAGCGCATGCTCGACGTGACTGCGGAAGTGATCCGACTGGCGGTGCCGTACGAGCTGGTGGTGTACAAGATTACGGACAACATCGTCAATGTGGTCAAGTGCGTGCAGCAGCTGCACCACCGGTTCAAGACAGGGACGAACGAATACGTGCTGAGCAAGGGTCCCGAAGAGGCCAAGCTTCTGCCCCGGATCTCGGTGCGCTGTGCCAACTTCCAGCTGGAGCTGGAGGACGGTGCGTTTGAGTGGAAGCTGGGTATGATATACCGAGCCGGGCGGGTAGAGCAGATGCAGCGGCTCGCACGCGAGGAAGCGTTCCGCGTCAAGGTCAAGAAGATCAACGAGGAGGAAGCGCGGCGAGAGAGCAGCAAGTTCCGGGCACGGTCAGCGGCTCCGCGCAGCCGGGGGGCCAAGTCAGCCGGAGCAACGCCACGCAGCCGGAGCGAAGACCGAAACGCCGGGCTGAGGACGGCAGGGGCACCGCACGGTGTCGGTCGGACGCCGCGATACGACCCGGAAGGCAGCTCGCTGGGGATGACAGGCAATGCACACATTTCGATCGCGGAGGCGAGGCACAACCTCGACCTGCACAATGCGCGGGGCTGGAAGCAGCGAATCGACCGGCACTACGAGATGGCACGGAACGGGATCAGGGACATCCGCGACCTCTTCTGGAGCTCGGACCGCTTCCAGGACGCAAATGACGGACACGAGAACATCCTGGGGATCCCGGATCGGCCAGCCCTGATGACGGCAATCATCGGCGACCTGCAGCTCGTGATCGACAAGCCAAGCTTCCCGATCCGCGAGCTACCCGACTTTCTGTACAATGTGGGCAAGGGCATGCCGCGCGACATGCAGTTCTCGCTGCTGGTGCCGATGAACGTGCAGATCCGCATGGGCGAGGCCAGGGTGACGCTGCGCGACTATCCGCTGCCGCTGCTGCACGTGCCGGCGGTGGCGGCCAGCCAGCCGTACAAGATGCACGCGCTCTCGCTGTCGTCGGACTTTGTCGTGGCGGAGGAGTTTCAGGGCCCGGAGTCGTACCGCCACGTCAAGGTGGACATCATCCCGGCCAAGGGTGGCAGCGGGTCTTCGGGGCAGCCAGGCACGGGCAGCTTTGCCGTTGACGTGCGGCGGACGATCAGCCCAGTCAAGGCGTATGCAGACATGCACGTTGACGTCAACACGTCGCTGCCAACGCGGCTTACCTGGGGCCCGTCATACCAGCCGGCCATCCAGGATATGATGATGGTGTTCGAGTCGCTGACTAAGCCGCAAGCGGACCTGTCGGAGCGGGTGGGCTTCTGGGACAAGATCCGACTGAGCTTCCACGCGCGGGTGCGGATCGCCTGGAAGGCGGACGGCACGGTGCATCTGGCACTCAAGGGCACGCGCGACCCGTACCAGGTGACGGGCAACGGCACTGGGTTGCTGATGTGCTGGCGCAACGACGTGCGTTGGAACGTGCACGTGGACGACGACCCGAAGCAGTTCATGACGGTGGACAGCGGCGAGTATATCCTGGCGGTGCCAGACTACAGCCATCACGCACGCGAGGCGGCGCGGCAGGGCACCGACAGCGACAGCCTGGCGAGCGAGGACACGCTGCGGTCGGGCGCGGCCTTCAAGAAGGTGATAATGAAGCTATCGGGCAGGGTGCGCTGGCTGGCGGGCCTGATGTTCGAGCAAGCGATCGTGGACGGCAAGCGTAACTTTTCGTTTGCGCCGCACTACAGCGTGGTGCTCAAGTCGCCACAGCACTCGCAGTCGATCGACGGGCAGCCGTACGACGCGTTCCGGGGCTTCCGCAGCGAGCACATCCACATGTCGTTGGCGATCCTGGCGCCAGTGGATCGCGACTGGCGGGCGGCCAACGCAGAGCCGTCGCGGAGCTACAACACGGTGCACCTGTCGCCGCGGTTCTTCACGCACTTTTTTGCGTGGTGGTCGCTGTTCGGCGGCCCGATGTCGCTGCCGGTGCGGCAGGGTAGTCTCTGGCCAGGGCGCGAGAAGGGGTCGAAGAAGTTTGGGCGGCACCTGGCGACACTCAAGTACAACATCCTGCTCGCACCGCTCTTCCTCAGCCACATCTACAAGCACAGCGACAGCGACGAGCACGGCGAGAGCTCGAGCTCGGCAACGGGTGTCAAGGTGCGGTTCGACAGCTTCATGCTAGACCTGCACCAGCGGCGGGAGGAGTTCAACACGCGCGACAAGGGCGGCAAGACACAGAGCCGGACGACGAGCATGAAGATCCACGCTGGGCAGCTGGACCTGGCGGCGGCAGACATCCGGGCAGTGTCGGCGACGATCCGCGGAGCGACGGCGGAGAGCATCCAGAACACGCTGCTGCAGCACGACGACATGGCGGTGGACGTGTCGCGGTTCACGATCCCAGACGAGGACTTCAGCTGGATCGATATGGACGACTTTGTGGAGCTGGACTGGATCCTGCCGACGGAGGCGAACCCGGACACGAAGATCCTGCCGCTGGCATACGCACCTCGCTTCACGTACACGCGGCAGACGGACATTGACGGGGTGATCTCGGGCGACCCGGACCGGACGAGTCCGTTTGGGCAAGAGCCGACGCACATGAGCAATATGACGCCGGATTCAGACCCGGGCACGGTGCAGAAACAGCTGATCGGCGAGCGGCTGCAGCAGCTGGACCAGCAGATAGAGGAGCTGGTCCAGACGATCGGCGACGTCGGCAGCCGGATGGGTGGAGGGGCCGGGGGCGATCCACAAGACCCGGTGCTGGCAGCCGAGATTGCAGACCTCTCGCGTCAGGCCAACGTGCTGCAGGAAAAGCGGCTCTTCCTCGAGAACATGCTGCAGCAGGTGAAGACGGACGCGGCAGCAGCAGCAGAGGCAGCGACCTCAGAGTTAGCAGACGGTGTGGGCAGCCCAACAGCCAGCGGCAGCGGCACGGAAGACGGCAGCCAGTTCTCGAACCGGTTCGTGATTCACAACATGAAGTTCAAGTGGAACAACACGCTGCGCAACATTCTGCTGCGCTACATCCACCAAGTGAGCCAGCGGCGGGGATTCGTGTACTACCTCTCGCGGCCGGCGGTCAAGTTCATCCTCGACATTGTGGAGGAGCAGGCCAAGCTGAAGGCAGGCATGGGCGGGGCCGAAGGGTTGGCGGGCACGGCGGGCACGTCGGCAGCATCGGTGGCGTCGTCGGAGGCGATGGGCGGCGGGACGGCAGAGGCGGGTGGCAACGGCAACGGCAGCAACAACAACATTGAGGATAGAATCCGCAAGATCCTGCAGGACGGCAAGAAGTTTGTCAGCGTCGAGGACGAGGGCCCGGGTGGCGATGGTGGCGGCGGTGGGCGGAAGGGCCGAAAGGAGGAGACGGTATACAACACGCCGATGGAAGACCTGACGGGCGGAATCTCGGGCGACTTTGCGCCGCAGTTCAACTACCATCTTCGGCTGGTGGCGCCGCAGATCCAGATGCAGAGCGACAAGAACCGCAAGCACGTGGTGCTGGTGACGGCCAAGGCGATGGAGCTCAAGGTGGTGGAGGTGTATGACAAGGCGCGACTGTCGGACGATGTGAGCGGACTGGTGCAGCGACGGTTCCTAGTGGGAATGGACAGCACGCAGTTCTTTGTGACGCACCGCAAGTGGTTCCTGACCCGGGCGTTGTCAGCGTATTCGGGCAGCAGCTACGGGTCACGGCGGGGATCGAGCTGGCCGCCATGGGTGCCGATGGAGGCGATGGTGGACTTTGAGCGCGATCCGTTTGGGTTCCGGCGGGTGGTACAGAAGACGTCGGCGACGCTGCGGTACGACAAGTACAACACGCTGCGGCTCAAGTACAACGAGGGCGTGAGTGCAGGCGAAGGCGCGACGGCAGCAACATCGGCAACAGCAACGGCAACGAGCAGCGGCGACAACACGGAGCTGCGGATGGACAACCTGTGGGTAGAGTTTCCGCAGGTGCGGGCGCTGTGCAACTCGTCGCAGTACTACGCCATCTACGTGATCGTGCTGGATCTGCTGATGTACAGCGAGCCACTGGAGAAGACGCGCAGCGAGAGGCTGGAGAAGATCATGCTGGCGTCAGACTTCAGCGACCTGCGTGGCGCACCCGAGGTGGTGATCCGGCTGCAGGAGCGGGTGCGGCAGCTCGAGGACATCAAGACGCACTTCCAGATCCACTCCAAATACCTGGACAGACGCGGCTGGGAGGAACGGCTGCTGCTGGAACGCGACCTGGCCGCGTGCGAGGACGAGCTGTTCTTCATCATGCAGGCGATCACGCGGTCGCAGGCGCGCAACGAAGCGAACGAGGCAGCAGCAGCAGCAGCAGCAGCAGCAGCAGCGGCAGCCGAGGCCGGCAGCGAGAGCAGCAGCATCAGCGGGAGCAATGCGCTGCTCAAGTGGAGCATTTCGGCGCGCGAAATCGTGTGGCATCTGGTGCGCAACAGCCACGAGCCGCTGGTCGAGCTGCAGCTCAAGGACGTCGAGTACGACCGCACCGACAACGCCGACGGCTCGCACATCAACCTGATCCAGGTCGGCCGCATCCTCGGGCTCAACCTGCTGCCTGACGCAACCTATCCCGAGATGGTGGCGCCGTACTTTGATGCTCGCGGCCCCGGGCCACGTGACATGGACACTCAGCCGATGGTAAGCGTGTACTGGTACATGCTCGAAGCTATTGCCGGCATCACGGTCATGGACCACTTTGAGGTCACCCTGTTTCCCATGCGTATCCAGCTGGAGCACGAGGTTGGCAAGAAGCTGTTCGAGTACATCTTCCCGGACAGCGACGGCGACGCCATCAACAAGGACGGCACGGCCACGGCCAACGACGGGCCGACCGTCGAGGACGACGAGGACGACAACGAGGACGACGAATCCATCTTTGCGACCGACGAGACGACAGCGGCGGCGGCGGCAGCACTGGATGGTGACCGCGCAGGCTCGCTGGAGATGCGGCTGCACCCGACGCTGACGTCGAACCAGCGGACGACGACGTCGCCGTCGGCAAGCCCAAGCACAATTCTCGGCGATGGCAGCAGCAGCAAGCACAAGACGCCGAGCGTGCACTCAGGCGACAGCGGCAGCCACCCGTTCCGCTTCTTCCGCACGCCCAACACAGGCTCGACGACGCGGTCGCTGGCCCGCCGGCCGTCGCACGAGTCGCTGCAGTCGCTGCAATCGATCCAGTCGCTGCAATCGGCCCAGTCAATGCGCACTGGCACCGGCATTAACCGCTCGGCCACCGGCCTCTCCTCGCTCATGGATGGCAGCACTGTCACGGCCAACAGCGGCAGCAGCAGCCGCTTCGGCCTGCGCCGCAAAAATTCGGAAGGCACCAAGCCGGAGATGGGCAGTACCAACATCACCAACACCAGCGCCTCGGCCACGGCCACGGCCTCGGCCAACGCCAACGCCAGCTCCAGCTCCAACATCATCCGCCAGACCGTCCTCGGCGGCCACGGCAACAACCACACGTCGGACGACCTGACCAAGATGATCGCCCGCGCCAGCAACTACATGACGTTTGCCCATGTCCGCATGCCGTCGGTCGTGCTGTGTCTCAGCTACAAGGGCCGGGGCGACCGCAACCTCGAGGATGTGCACGACTTTGTCTTCCGGCTGCCGACGATCGAATACCGCAACAAGACGTGGTCGAACCTGGATCTGGCCCTGGAGCTGAAGAGCCGGGTGATCAAGGCACTGATCTCGCACACCGGCGCCATCATCAACAACAAGTTCAGCAAGCACCGCCCGAACGTGGCCCAGCAGTCGAAGCTGCGCGAGCTGGCCACGAGCTCAGTCCTGCTGTCGACACCAGCCGCCATGCCAGATGCCCCCGACGGCGGCAGCAGCCGCTATGGCAAGAGCAAGAGCAAGATTCGCGACAATGCGAGCATCTACAGCACCGGCAATGGCAGCCCGACCGACGACGCCGTGTCCATCTTTGGCGGCTCGGCCATCGACTATTCGCGCTCGCCGCCGCGCTCGCTGCGCAGCTTCCAGGCTGCCTCCTCCTTTGCCATGCCGCGGCCGGGAAGCCGCGACTCCAACATGGACGAGCAGGTTGCCACGTCGCGCAAGGCGGCCAAGGCAGCTGCAGCTGCAGCCGCAGCAGCCGCAGCCGGTCGTCGGCCCGGATCTTCCTCGGCTTCGTCCACTCTCGGCATGGGCGATTTTCTGCGGCCCGGCAGCAGCCATCGTCACGTGACCCGCATCACGGGCGGCATGTCGTCGGCCGTCGCGCCCGACGCGACCATGGACCGGAAGAAGACCGGCTTTGGCGGCGTGCGTGACCGCCTGAACGCGCTCAAGTCGAGGGTCAAGGATGGCGGCAGCGCCAGTGCCAGTGCCAGCAGCTACAGCGCCAGCATCAACAGCAATGTCGAGGCCGACACCAACGCCGGAACGGATGCCGACACCGACACCGACACCGAGGCCGACTTGGACGGGCAGCCGGACGTCGACGACGACAACACCAGGCTCCAGCAGACAAAGACGGCCTGATCGTCTTGCCTCGCTGTGTTTTCGTTTGTATCTCGTTTTGCTTTCGTCTTGTTTCGCTCGTCTCTCTGGTATCTACCATCCTCCTTGGTGGAGACGACAGGAGGCGGCTTTGCATCTATGCCACTTAGTCACCTTTCTCTTTTTCAAAAGCGGTCCTGCCACTCTGGGAAACAAGCGGCGGCGCGTGTCCTTTACTTTGCTTAGTCATAATATCACTTGCAGGAATAGCAGCATTTACTCGATCAATTAAAAGAAGTCTTGTGAAAGATGATACATGCCACGCCGCTTTTTATCAGCCACGCCAATGTAGCCATGAGATATGCAGGCCTTGTCCAATGCCGCCCCGTAGATGCATCCCGTCATCGCACCATAACCAACAGAAAACACGGAATGTGTACCTATAACAATCCCCACTCTGGTCAAAATATGCAACCCATGACGCAAGAGCAGAGGGGGAACACGATATAAAGAAAGGGAATCACTTGTTCGCGCTGGGCCAAATCCGTTCCAAACAAACTCCGCCGGACAATGCAGTTTCCAGTGTAGAAACAAGGGTAAGATAAAACAGAAAATAGAGGCCAAGTGAGGCTTCACCACGACAGGCCATCCACAGTGGTGCCAACCCAGCGAGCCGGCACCCCATTGGCCCCGATGACATAGGGCCGGGTGCTGGCCTTACGCGGTGGGAGAGCCAGGCGGGCGCGGCCAGGTCGCCGGTCGTCCAGCTTGCCCAACCTGCGCATGGCCATCTCCATGACGGCAACACGAATAAAGTCGGAGTTCTCGCGCAGCTCGCGCTGGCGCGGGCCGGGAAAAGGCCGCTCGTCTGTGGCCGGTAGAGATCGAGCCGAGCTTCCGGAAGGGCCGGCTGCGGTCGACGAGCGAGAAGGAGAGGTCGAGGTCGAAGCCGGAGGCGCAGCCGATGCCGACGCAGCCGACAAACTCCGGGAGCGATGCACCTTGTATGTGTGCATCTGGATGGAGGCTGTAAAGGCCGGACGATCGGATGTGGCGTTTTCGTTCGGCCCCAAGACAGAGGACAGCAGAGCGACAGTCCCTGGTGACGGCGACAGTGACGCAGAGGCTAGGGCGGGCGACAAGGCCTGCGGTGTGATGGGCTGGCGCGAATCGATACGCGCACTCGAGGTGGGATTGAGGTAGCGACGAAGGGCCGGACTAGGCTCCTCCTCCAGTGGCGGCGGTCTGCGCTCGTCGGTGTAGGGGATGTGCGGATCGATGGTGAGGATGGAGCGGGTCAAAAAGTTCTCGGGCGGGACGGAGGTCAGGTTGAGGGTCGAGAAGGAACGGGCGGCATTGCGCAAGGCACGCAGAGACGCGGTCAGATTGGATTTGAAGGCCGAGCGAAGCGGTTGCAGCGGTGAGCGAGTCTCGGCGGCCGTCTTGGCCAGGGCGTCGGGCAACGGGTGGAAGACGCGGAAGTCCAGCTCGTCCACGTCGTCGTCGCTGTTGCTGTCGCTGCCAGTATTGAACGCGAGTGGATGCAGCTCGCGCTTTCCGGGTGGCGAAGATACAGGGGTGAGCGAACGGTGTTTTGGCCGGGCCCTGCAACCGGCACCGCGATGGGGAGAGCAGGGCGAGTTCAGCGACGAGACGGTGCCGGTGGCGACAGAGTCGGAGAGTGACGGCATGGACTCGAGCGAGACGGTACGCGTCGACAGCACAGACTCGAGGCCGCTATCGCTGACCGAGACCTCATCGTCGTCATCGTCGTCGAGCTCGTCGGGCGGCGTCAGCAACACGTCGAGCGGGCTCTTGCTCAGCGACAGGCTCAGCTGCTGCTCGACGCCTTGGGCCCGATCGATGATGGCGTCGACCGTCATGCGCTTCTCGTCGAGCCGGTCGAGTCGACCCTGTCGCAGCATGCGCAGGCCTCTGGGCGGCGGGATGCTGGTGACGGCGAGGAGGGCCGCCACCGACGGCGGAATCGAATCGGAGCTGTGGACATGGCGGCGACGGTCGTGATCGTGGCCACGGTAGCGGTGATGGGGCTTGTGGTGATGATGATGGGCCGTGTCGTGGCCCAGTTGAGCCTTGAAGGGAATCTGCACCGGGCTGGTCGGCGTTGTGGGCCGGCGGTCGACAAAGAGCGTGGGCGATGCCTGGACGCCGTTCTGGAAGCGGTCGGCGATCATGGCGTTGTGGCTGCTGCCTCGAGGAAGCTGGTCTCGTCGAGAGACGACAGCCGAAGCTGAACAGGCAGAAGCCGTGGTGTTGACAACAGCAGCTGGAGGCCGTTGGCTCGTCGGCCGTTCATTCTTTCTCCAGGGACGTGCAGGCAGCGATGGCGATGTCGCTGGCGATTGTGACGGCAATGGCGATGCCAATGGTGATGCCAATGGTGATGCCAATGGTGATGCCAATGGTGATGGTGATGGCGACGGTGATGGCGATGACACCGGTGCAGACACGGGCAATGTCTTTGCTTTCGGCGTGGGTCCAGAAGTCGACGGAGAGTCCGACACAGAAATCGGAGGAGAGGTCGGAGAGGAACGAAGACGCTGCTGCTGCTGCCGAGTCACCAGGAAGGAGCGAGGGGACATCATGTTGGTTGGCCGATTAGCGCGCTATTACGTCGCTGGTACCTGCTAGTAGGGAAAGAACAACCGCCCAACACGGGGCTACCAACAGCCAGTTTTGCCCGCTGCACAGCGGGAGCATGGCTAGGTGGCCGCGAAGACCAGCCTGTGGCAACGCGCCGTCGCTGCTTGTACGTAACAACAACCCCCGACGGCAAAATACCTGGCCTGCGATTTGCTGCTCCGCTCCCGTCTGATCCGCTCCTTCTTCGTTGGTGTCGCTTGTTGGTCCCAGTTCTCTCCTTCCTCCTTTGGCTGCTCGTTGTTATCCCTTTGTGCTGGTTGGCCACGCGATCGCTGTCCGCATTCGGGCTGGCTCACGTGCAGGCGTTCGAGTATCGATCAAGGGAGTGCCGTCAGAAGCAAGAGGAAATCGTGGAGGAGAAAGCAAGATCCATTTTACGACGTACGGAGATCCCAAAACGACCAGCCGCCTCTACGCGTCGTCGCCCGGCTTTATCAGCAAGCTGCATTGGCCACCCCACGCCTGCCGAACCCCCCCGGGACAGTTCGTATAGGGTACGAGCAACAGTCAGGCCCTGCGATAAGGCACCAGCACAAGCCACAGATATCTTACATGCCATCCGCTGGTTGGGCCTGACTGATGCTTGTGGGATGCTGCTACATAGTACAGATGTATCACCTGCCTCTTTTCCGCGGCTTATCGCTAGCGGCAATGCCCGACCGCGCTTGCGAGCAACGCCGCCGCATCGGAGCCTGACCGCCGAGCACCTGGAGGGAGGGGCCACGAGGCGTGGCCAGGTAGAGTGGGTAGAGTGCGCCTAGTCGCTGCCTACTGCCTGTTTCGTCCATCGCTCTTCCCTGTCGCCTGGACCATCGCTCCGCTGCACCGCTCCCTGGACGACGTCATACTTGCGACCTGCCCCGTATCTTACTTTGTATTGCACGGAGTACGACGCTCACTGCGCCCCTGCTCGCCACGATGCTCGTAAGATTCTTACCAGCGCGGCTCTCCGTTGGGATAGCCGCCCCCAAGTCGACAAACATCCAGCCTAGTGCGTCCCGAAAATTTTCCTCAAATGACAGCCAAGTCGCATGTCGTTGGGCTTGTCCCGAGTGGGAAGTAAGTTGACACGCCATCTCCTTCCTCTTCCAGACACTGCATTGTGAAACCCAAAGACCGTGGGCGCATTGCATCGACAGTTGTAGGAGCCAAGCGAGATGAAGACGAAAAAAAGAATGCAAAAAAAGGTCTCGTCCGCTGCATCCCACGCCGACTGCCACGCTCGGGCTGCTGATTGCTCCTGTCTCACGCCGGCTCCACGTCCATCCCCCGGCTGCTCGTTTTACCTCTTTCCTCAACACCGAGATTGGCACAAAATCCCACGCCCGGCTCTAAATTTCTCATTTCGGCCCCCACAAAAAGCCTTCGTCCTGAGAACGCCCTAGAACGAAAGGGAAAAGGGAAAAAGGAAACCCTACGCTAGTGACATATACCTCGCTGTTTGATTATTGAATTTCTTCGACTTGCGAGTGTGGGGACGGCATACTCCGTAGCCGTTGCCGGCAACACGCAGCTGTCGCATCACGCGTCTCGAATAGACATTTCGTATCCTTTGCCCTTGCCTGGCCGGCACCTGAGGACGTCTGGGTAACACGGTGACACGGACACACGGACACGGCGACTTGTCGTGTTACGGCCAAACGACCGGCGTCCAGCCTGCTCGTCCTGCCACCTCGTCGGCCTAGCCGCCCTCCAGGGTTGGCAGCCCCGAACTCGCTCTTTCGCGGCGATCTCGCATCCATCGCCCCAGCAGTGGCTTCGATTTTTTTCCCTTAGCGCCAGCCAAAACACACAGGCTGCCGTCCCGCACATAGTAGACTTTGCCATGTTGCAGTCGGGCCCGTCCCGGCTGCTTGTGTCTGTTGCTCTAGCGTGTCTGACATCGTCAGATATGTCGGTCATGGCATGTCAGACGGAAAAAGAAGGCTTAAGCGAAGTGGGAGACAGGAGATAGAGAATGGGGGGCTCTGGATGCACCGTGAAGGAAGACATGCTGGTATGCTCGGAGGTGAAGAATCGCAAAGACCACCCGTTGGCCGGCTGGAACGCACTGGAACAAAGCCCGAGGCCGGCCAGCCATAGGTGCTTCACAAGTATGTCCTGTCAGCGATGATGCCGGTCGTGCCTGCCATTGCAATGTCAATCATTCCTTCTCGCAACGTAGACTGGACGAAAAAGGAAGGAAGAAATAGGTGTTTGCCCTCGTCAATGCAAGAAGTCTATCTGTAGCAATCGGTAAGGCAAAGGACGCCGTGATGCATCACCGTTTGCATCACCTTCGTGCTCGCAAATGTACATCTGTTTTACTCGCTCTCAGCTCCCTCGGCATCGGCCTTTTTCTTCTCTGCCTCCGCCGCCCATTCCTTGGCCCGGGTCGTCACCCTTGCACGGCTCTTTGCATCGCCGTTCTGCTCCTCCCATTTGGCCCATCGCTGAAACCAGGATTTGGCCCTCCGTGCCTTCAAACCTTTGGCCTTGGTCCCGCGCTCAAACACATCTCGCACCACCGCCGGGTCGGCCTTGCCCTCCGCCCCCTTGGCCTTCTCGGCCGTATACACTGACGTCTCCAGATCCAGCAGCTGGTCCCAGATGTCGTGCTTCTTCGGCCATTTGTCCAGCAGCGTCTCAAACGTCGTGCGCCCGTGCTCCGGGTTGCCCACAGGCGACCGGAACTCCAGTGCTGCGAACCGTGACATCAGCGTGATCGTCGCAGCGCTCGTGCCCAGCGTCTGCACCGCCCGCGTGAGCAGCGTCCGTGCCCGGTCCACGTCGTGCATGCTGTGGTGCAGGAAGTGCGCATAGTTGATCCAGATCTGCGGCGACTGTGCACCAAACTTCTTGGTCATCGTCTGGAAGAGCTCGTCGGCTTTCTGTGAGTGGGAACGGCCTCGGGTCAGCAAACAGACACAAACACTATCAGCCTTCTCGGTTCTCGCATCGACAACACTTACATTGAGCTTTCCGGACTGGATATAGATGCTGGCTGCCCGTGCAAACACCTCACGGTCGTCGTTGTATTGACAAGCTCGCTTGAACACGGCGTCGGCCGTCTCCTCTGAACCATACTCCACCTCCAAGTTGAAGTACGCAATCCACACGTTCAGCCGCTCTGTCTCCTGGCGCACGTTGATCGTCTTGATAGCACGCTCGGCGATCTCGCGGGCCTTGGCAAGCTCGCTGACCTGCACCTGGAATGCCATGTATTCGATCCACAGCGCCGACATGTCTGCCTGTCCAAGCAGCAGCCTCTCATAGTCGCTCGCCGTCTGCGGTCCCCGGACGTCCAGCTGTGCTGTCCGGTCGATATCGGCAGCTGCTGCTGCCTTCTTGCTTCGCTTGCTACGCTTGGCGACCAGGGCACCTCCATCCTCCTCGTCAAGGTCGGACTGCGAGTCGCCGTTCTCTTGGTCCAGTGCATTGCCCGTCCAGTCAAAGGCGCCTCCGGAGAGTCCGCCACCGTTTGCTGTTTTTGCTGCATCGGCTCCGTCCTTCCCGTTGTCGGACACGTCGTCGGCGACATTGTCTGTCCCGCGAATCTGCAAAACCTGCTGGTCATCGTCGCCCATCTCCTCGTCTGAGTCGTCAGCACCGTCGCTATCATCGTCGTCACCGCCATCGTCCGATCCCAGGGCACCGCCTCCATCCACGCTCATGGCGTCCTCGTCGCTGTCGCTCTCATCCTCGAAATACTTCGGCTTCAGCCCAAGGTTGACCCGGCTGTTCTCACGGTTGATGCTCAGAATCTTGGCCTTCACAACATCCCCCCTCCCCGGTACAGCTTGGTCGCGTCTCTGACCGACTTGTCAGCCATCTCCGTCCGATGGCACAAGCCGCTAACATTGGCCGAGTTGTCAACGACTATGAAGGCACCAAAGTCTGCCACCTTGCGCACCCGCCCGCTGACAATCTGACCCTCGTGGAGGTCGTCAAGCGTCAGCAACGGCGCGTAGTTCTCGTCGATTGCAGACGCTTTCAGGCTCATCTGGATCTGCTTGACTTCCGCCTTGACAGCCGTGACCCGGCCCTTTACGAGCTGGTCGATGCGGAAGTGAGCCTTCCAGTCCTTCAAGAAGGAGTCCGACAGGTCTGTTACACGCACAAAGGCGACCACGTCGCCGCCCAGGTTGACGAACACACCCTTGTCCGATATACCGCGCACGAAACCGCGGATCACGCTGCCAGGTTTGACATCCGAAAAGTCCAGAATCTCACGGTCCTCCACGGGGAAAGAAGAATTGAGAACGCGCGACGGCCGAGTCGAGAGCCGCATTCTCTTGTTGCTAGCATCGACAGAAACGACAGAGACGCGGATGATGTCGTGTTTGAAGTAGGCAGTCGTAGTTGCCTGGTCGAAGTCATCGGCTATGTCGACAAGGTGCAGCGGTCCAGACACGGTCTTGCTCAGCTGCACCAGCACCTGGCCATCGCTCACCTTGGTGACCTTGGCTGGCAGAACTAGGTTCTTTTCGATGCTACTCCACGCGAGGTCACCTTCTCCGCCCGGTGACCGAGCAGACAAGTCGATGCGTCCCTTTTCGACGTCAACCTGGACAACGCGGACGTGTATCGCCATTCCCACGGGGAAATTCGCTTCCAGATCTTTTACCAGGGACATGTCGTCAGAAGCCTCCATGCCATACAGCCTACCTCGGACATGAGGCGTAAGGCTGAGCCAGAGACAATTCGCTCCGTGGTTGTTGACAAAAGCCACCCATGACGATCCGACCTGAACCTTGTCGATGCTGAGAATGTCGGGAGTCTTGCCGCCTTGTAGTGAGCTCGGCTTTATCGAAAGCTCCAGGACCGACCGCCTTTTTTGCTGTGTGATGGGAAGATATACGCGACGCTTCGCATCGTGAACTCCCAAGATGCGCACATCCAAAATTTGGCCTTCTTCAAAATTCTGAAGCGGGCTCTTTGCATCAGGCACATCGTCCCAACTGTCGAAAATCTCTGACATATCGACTCGGCCGGAAACGTTGTCCGCCAGCCGGACATTCAGCTGAGTGTTCTTAACAGAAGTGATCCGTGCCTTAGTAATCTGGCCCAGATGCAGGTCGTCGAATGTTGCAAGTGAGCTGTCTACCGGGTTCAAAAGTGTTCGCGACCCGGCTCCTGCTTTTTCTCCGGTGTCCTTTTCTTCTGCTGGCACATCGCTCGGTAATGAAGCTACCAATCTGCCGTTTTCCACAGAGATGATTTTGAGTGCGAGTGTCTGAGACTTGTGCAGACCAAAGTCCGGCTCAGCCTGTGCAGTCCGGGGCATGAGAGGCTTCGGTAGCAGAGCCACGATGTTCGCAGCAAATTGCACGAACGCAGCAGTCGGCGTGATGTTCCGTACGAAACCGGTAACGAGCGACCCGGTCCGGGCATCTTCCATGTTGACCAGAAGTTTCCCCTCCTTGCTGGCGGCTATCAGGCTCGGTTTCTGGGACACCGTGATGACACGGCGACCCTCGTGCTTGTCCAAGACAAGAAGCTCGGGGAGCACCTGGCCAATGTGAATGCGCTTCAGGGCAGCCTGGTTCTTCGCCGGTGACCGGTCAGACAGATGGCCGATGGGCAAGGTAGCCTTCAAGCCGTTTTCCACAATCTCAACTTCAACACTGTCATCGTGCTTTGCGATAGCCTTGGCAGAAACGATACTGCAGATCTGCAGGTCCTGAAGAGCCTGTCGCTTGTCAACTCCGAATGCCGATGGGTCTTTGCAGGAAACAACGAGCTTGTTCAAGTCTGGGTCGAAGCGCAAGACGCGGACATTGACGGCTTGTCCCTGTCGAAAGTGCTCCTTTGGGTCGCGAATGAAAGCCTCGCTCATCTCTGCAACCGGCAAAAAGCCGCGCAGATCGCCGTAGAACTGCACATAGGCACCAATGGGGACGACGTTGACAACGGTTCCCAGGCACTGCTGGCCAACAGAAAGGTCGTCAAACGACTTGACTGGGGGGATATCAGAATTGACAAGGGTCTTCTTGAGCGTCAGCCGGAACTGGTGGTTGGCTGGGTCTATCGATAGGACCCGCGCAGTGACCTTCATCCCCTCGCGGAATTTCTTCTCTGGGTGCTGGAGCTTGATATCGGAAAAGTGGATTTCCGGCACCAGGCCGGCAATCCCATCCGCAATCTCCACAATCAGCCCAGAGATGCCGTTCTGATTAAGGAGGAGCTTCTTGATGTGGCCCGTGACAACGTCACCGACAGGGACATCTTCGATGCGGATAAAGGACTGCTCAAGAACTTTCTGCTCAAAAGAGACCAGGAAGATGCCGTCGACCGCATTGTAGCCGATGACCCGTCCACGGTGGGTAGAGCCAACCTTGAAGGGTCCAGATGACTCGTACAGCGCATCGACTTTGCCATCTTTGACACGCGAGATGTGAACGAAACCGGGAACGCCTTCCACACCGACATCAACCCACAAACCAACGTTCAGCTCAGCTTTGCGAACAACGCAGCTCTCAACAATGGTCGACAGTGGGAGGGCCTGAGTTGGTGCTTTGTCGTGGACATTTTTGCCGCCCGCTGTTTGCTGCTGTAGAGACAGTATGTGAGGAAGAAGAGATATGGCAACCTTTGGGTTGTCGGCCGTGGGAAAAGTGCAGATGACTCGCGCCTTGATCTTTGACGCAACCTTGTATTTCTCGTCGAGATCGCCAATGCTGCCACCAGCTCCCGAATGTGTCATATCAGCCGTGGCGTCGAGATGCCCCAAGACCTTGCCAGCAAGTCCACGAGCGGTCACCTCTGATACCAGCACGTCAACGGCCGTTCCGGGGAGGAAGGTGTTGATGGTAGTCGCATCCGAGGCCACGTTCTTGATGCTTCCGAGCTGCGTCTTGTTGGCCGAAAGCTGTGCCACCTTTCCATTTGTAGCCTTGCCCGTGACGAGACACAGAATAACAGCACCTGGCTGTAGTCTCTCTTCCGGGATGGACGGGTCCAGCTCCTTCTTCGCCAGGAAGCCACGGAGATCAGAGTCTTGGATGCCGAGGTCCATCACAAAGCCACGGTCTTCGACGCTGATGACAGATGCCATGACAGTAGAGTTCCGAACGACATCCTGGTCCGTAAGGCCGGCATTGGCAAGTTCTGGTCGGGTAGAGAGCTCGATGCGCCGCTTTTTCTTCTTCTCGGCATCGTCGTCCTCGGTCGAAACAACGGAGACGCGAATGTACTGGCCAAGTCCAAACAGCGTTTGGACGTCCACCTCCTCATGTGCTGCGTCCTCGTCGTCATTGGCGTTCTCTGCTTCGGCTTCAATCCGCTCGGTGAGGGCCTGAGATATGGACGTAACGGACAGGTGACCGACCAGGTTATTCGGAAGACTGACGGCGATCTCCAGAGGCGTGATTTCCGATATTTGGCCAAGGACCAATGAGCCTTTCACCAAGCGCTTTGCCCAAGGTCAGCTATCACCCGTCTCAAATTTGATTGCGCCATGCGATCCCAGGACAGCCTACCTTGTAGTTCAGACTCTCAATCCTTACGCTCTCTTCAGCAGGCGCGGCAGTGCTAGGTTTGGGGCGGCCCTCGGAGCTCTTGCGATTCGGCTTCAGACGCTTCTCACTTCCTCTTTCTGTGGTCCCATTGCTGGTCTCGAACAGGGCATCACTCTTTGCCTGGACTTGGATCTGCTTGTATTCGAGTGGCGTCAAAACGCCGCCGCCTCCACGTGGAAATAGAGGTTCCTCCTCCTTCAGAATGGAAGTCACGGCGGAAGCAGGTAGTTTGCGCTCTGGTTTTGCAGCTTCGGCCTCTTTCTTTGAGTCGTCCTTCTTGTCTGACTTCGGCCGTTTTGCCGGGCGACCGTCTGGTTTTCCGGATCTTGCCGACTTTGGAGGCACGCCTCCAGTCGACGCCTCTTTTCTCTTCAAAGAGCACATTTTACTGGGCAGAATTGAAGCAATGAGGCAAGAAAGTCAAGACCAAGTTGGTTGGTTGTCGGCAGAATAATCATAGCAGGAATAGGCAAAAAAAAAACCAGTCGAAAAAAAAATTATATCGATAAGATAGGCACTGTCGATAAGACCATGGCCCACAATATTGGCCGTACTCCGTGCAAAGAGGTACTGAGTACTTTCGACGTAGTACGAGTTCCACTGGGCTGAACCGGCTTACCGGAAAGAGCCACCAAGACGCAGGCAAGCAAGCCTAAGTGTGGCGCGTGTTTTAGGCCGGTTCCTAACTCTTACACAGTAGCGTTTGTTTAGGCCATCAAGGCAGCCATGTCAGTCATGCCAATGCCAACAAATGCCAACAATGCCAACGTCATTCACTATGTGTCAAGCGTGATAACCGGCATCAATACTCCGTATAGGAAAGCATTCATCCGTTCTATAGACGGGCCTCTGCCGGCTCGCAGTGCGCCGTCTGCGCTTTAGCAAATGAGTCCCCGAAAGCGAATTCGAGCGAGCGTGTCCGATATCGCCTCACAGGGCGCAAAGGCAGCTGGAACTGCAGAACTCGACCATGCGTGGGCTTCTGCTGTAATGGCAAAGAGCTCTAACGGCTCGGCGGGGCCCAGCGCGGCCGAAGGCTCCAGCAATGCGAGGCGACGCGTCTCGCTCGGTGACGCGAAATTTGTTTGTGTTTTTCCTGGCTGCATGCGACGCTCTAGCTTGCTGACTCCATCCTTGTTGTGACCATGTAGGGACCCCGGGGCTGGTACGGATCCTGGCCTCGTACGGGAAAGTCGGGCGCATCCACGCAGCTGGCAACCGACCCGATCCTGGGGGGCACAGTGAACCCGAGATCGCTGCCGGACTTCAGTCGCTACGACATACGCAAGGCTACGGCCAACACGGACGGAACCGGCACAGGCGGGCCATCAAGGATGCACCAGTCCGTGGAGTTGCCGCCGCATGTCTCCCCGTTGGCGGTGAGCCCGGTCCGGGTGGATTCGGCAGTTTCGCAGCCGGAAAGCGTGCCGACCCCTGTCTCTACCGCCACAACGCTCGCTGATGCACAGATAGTCGACCAGCCCGACACTGTCGCTAAAGCAGGCGCATCGGCTTCACAAGGAGTTGAAGTCAACCCCCCTGTGCCCGCAGCAGCACCAGCATCGGGTTGGTTCTCCTGGCTTAGCAGGCCTGCACGTATGGAAGAAAGCCAAGCCGTTCCAGCTCCGGCTCCGGCTTCAGCTCCGGCTTCAGCTCCGGCTTCAGCTCCGGAACCTGCCGTGATTGCATCGACGAGTCTGCCGAAAGAAGACGAGGAACAGCAACCGCCCGAGGCGCTAGATACACCGAAACCGGCTGTTGACGGCAGGACGGTGGCCGGGCGCATGTGGTCGTATATGTGGTACGGCAATGCGCCATCTTCTTCTGTCACGACACAACCTGAAGCACAGAACAGCAAGGATGCTGCAATACCAGAAACAAGAACGGACGGAGGGTCTGGGGACGCCACGATGGAGGACACACCATCGGCTCCGATTCCAGTGCCAGCGGCCTCCACGGTCCCCGACAACGGGCAGGGCAGGGCAGCAGGGACACCGGGCTCCATGGCCCCAGTCGCCGCATCGTCAGGCTCTACGTGGGCATTCTGGTCGCGGGATGCGCGTACCAAAGTGGCCGGTAAGACATGCAGCTCACTAGAACAGGGCGAAATAGCCGTCATTGGCGAGCGGTCAGAGGCTGACCCGAAGCCGGCTTCGGGTGTGGAAGGGAGGAGACCTTCATCCATTGCACCGTCTCTGAAAGATGTGCCGACCAGGGATACGATGCCCAGGGACACATCGAAAAAGGGCAAAAGGCCGCGGCCGATGGATGTGAGTGACGAGATGTCGTCGGGTTCGTCAACACCCAGGCCTGAGGCATCTCCCAGGGGTGAGTCTTCATACTCAAAGCAGACAACGGCCGGGAAGCAACCACAAGCGCGCCTGCAGCCATCAGTGAACCTTCTCCTTCCGTCCTTTCAGAACACATACCGGCTCAAGCAGGACACATCCATCGTGCGACAGGTCACGCGCTTTTTGACGCGAGCACACCAACCGCCTGTAACGCACGTGTATCTCAAGACAGACCTGCCGAAGATCAATAAGGCCGTGGCCATTGGAGTGCATGGGCTGTTTCCGGCTGCATACTTGAGGCCGGTAATTGGCCAGCCGACAGGAACGTCGATCCGGTTCGCCAAGCACGGGGCCGAGGCAGTGAGACGTTGGGCGGATGCACATGGCTGCAAGGATTGCGAGATCGAGAAGATTGCGCTGGAGGGAGAAGGCAAGATTGCCGACCGGGTAGACAACCTGTGGAAGCTACTGTTGAACTGGGTTGATCACATACGCGGAGCCGACTTCGTCATCCTCGCATGCCACTCGCAGGGAGTGCCGGTAGGCATCATGCTCTTGGCCAAGCTCATCGAGCTTGGGATGGTCACGACAGCGCGAGTCGGTGTCTGTGCAATGGGTACGTCACCCTGCTGGCAAAGCTGCGGCGCTGTTGCTAACTGCTGGGATTCTGTCATAGCTGGCGTCTCCTTGGGCCCGTTCCCTGACTACAAGTCTGGTCTTGGCATCCTAATGGGGTCTGCGGGCGAGCTCTGGGACTTTGCCAATCCAGAGAGCGAGATTTCCAAGCGGTACGAACACTCGCTGAAGACAGTGTTGGAATACGGTGCACGCGTCACGTACGTTGGCAGCATCGACGACCAGGTTGTGCCGTTAGAGGTGCGTGCCCCTCACCCCTTGTCGACTGCCGTTCCATGTGTGCAGGATTGCTGATGCCCTATTTCAGTCCGCCTTGTATTCCCCAGCGCATCACCCGTATCTCTATCGAGCCGTGTTTGTGGATGGGCGGATCCACGCTCCAGATTTGTGAGTTGTCTTTATTTCCGAGACAGAATGAAGCAATGGATTGTTAACGTCTGTTTGTTTTGCATTTATTAGTATCGCCAGTCTCGTGGGCTTTGCATGCAAGCTGCGCAATCTAGGAGTATCCGACCACGGCTTGATCAGAGAGCTGTCGGTTCCTCTGGCAGGTAGTTTGTATTCGGGCGAGGGGCATTCACGTGTTTACGACGATCCCCAGGTGTACGAGTAGGTGCTCGGTCCCCCTCTCTTCATGCACGGACGTTGGGCTGACATGACAGTCTTGCCGCCTCACATGCCCTGGAGACTGCAGATGTGGGCGCAATCAATTGCGAGGTCCGGGAGCGTGGTTCGCTCACGAATCCTAATCCGTACCACTTGCCGTGGATGATGCGCGGCATGCTCGAGGAAGAGTATGTCAAGACGGAGCTGTCTGCTGAGACGGCCGAACTCCTGAAACAGTTTGACGAATGGAGGCCGGTGACCAAGGCGTTGAAGGACGTGAAATACAGACTCGAGGCAGTGCGGTCCAAGCTTTAAAGAGTTCTCAAGAGAAGTGTGTTTGGCTTTGGCATGCGTTGCATTATCATGAGGCATCGACCTCGATGGACGGACGGACAGGCATTGGGGGTTATTAAAGGTCTATCTTGAAACGGCGCCAACTTGTATGTGTAGAGATTGTTCTTCTTTCTGGTGGTATATGTACAGATTTTGCTCACGTGACCTTTATAGCATGGCACAGATTATACCCAGAAGAGAGACGAGGGGTCCATAAAGCAATTCTCAGTGAACAGCAGCCCCGACGGTTCATCCCAGCCAGCGCATCGCAAGACATGGGAAGATCCTACACCTGAGTCAAGCTACCTCTGTTGCGGAGGGGCAGACACGACGAGATTGGCACACGAACAGATGGCATGCCCGCAGGGACAGCGGCTCATCTCTTGCCCAGCTGCCAGCGGTAGATGATATCCTGGATTTCGTCCCACTGGATCTGCTTGGCGCTCAAGCCGGCGACATCGGCCTCCTGCAGGACGACGGTGGGAGCGCCGCTGCCACGACCGGGATTCTGGACGAGGCCCTGAACGACGATCTTGGCGACGCGACGCAGGTCGTCGACGGTGAGGTCGTTGATGCGGCGAACCATCTCGTGGACGGGGATCTTGTGGCCATGGACCTGGACCTGGCGGCCAAGGTCCTCGAGCTCGACCATGCGACTCTCGAGATTCATCAGCAGGCTCGAGCGCAGCTGGTTCTTGGCGCGGTTCACCTCCACCTGGCCGAGGGCACTGAAGCCACCGTCGAGGGCCAACGACCGGAGCTCACGACACATGACCTCGAGCATCTTGGCGGTGCGGCCGGGATAGCAGGAGGCGGCGATACCGAAGAGGCCACTGTCGGCGTAGGAATGGTTGAAGGCCACGCACGACTCGACCCAGGCGTGCTGGTTGAGCACGTTGGTGTAGAGGCGGCTGTACATGCCCTTGCCGGGACCACCGGCCGAGAAGGAGCCACCACCGCCGAGGAGGGTCTGCAGGGTGGCGAGAGCATAGATGTCGTCGGACGAGATGGGAAGGCCTTCGAAGGCGAGCTGAATATGGGTAAAGTTGGGCTGGTTCGGGTTCAGCGGCGGCGGCTGTGCGGGCAGCGAGAGGAAGCCGCCGCTGTAGTGAGCCGGCCGGTTCAGCTGCTCGGGCGAGAGTGCATAGGGGGTGGTCGAGAGGACGGAGGCATTTTGCGGAGCGGAAGTGGAGAGGTTTTTGAGGAAGGGTATCTTGGAAAGAAGATTTGAGGGGGGTGAGGTAGATGAGGAGGGAGATGAGGCTGACGAGGCGGATGAGACAGACGATGAGACGGACGAGGTGGAAGCGGTGGATGAGAAGGATGACGTCGAGGCAATGCTATCGTCGGCCGAACAGGACAGGTCGTCGGGCTGCTGCTGCAGGGTTGGCTTCATGTCGCCAAAGTGCTGTTCGGCCAGGGCGACGGCCTCGTGGTGCGGGACGCCAGCAAAAGCCACCACCATGCGGTCAGGGCGGTAAAAGGCGTCGCGGTAGGCGCAGATGACGTGACGGTCGATGCTGGCCAGCCGTTCCTCCGGGCAGAGCAGCGGGTTGCCGAGGGTGTTATCACGGAAAGCGGCCATGTGGACGAGCTCGGGCAGGATCAGCTCAGGCTTGGACCAGATTTCCTTGATCTCGTAGGCGGCCGTGTCGAGCTGCTGGGCAATCTCGTCGTCGGTCAGAAGGGGCGAGCGGATGGTCTCGGCGAGAATCTCGACAGCCGTCGGGATGGCCGAGTTGAAGGTGGCGGCCTGGTACATCATGGACTCGCGCGACGACGCGCACTGGATATTGCCACCGAGGCTCTCGACAGCCTCGAGCATGTCGTCAGCCGAGCGCCGGCTGGTGGACTTGAAGGCCAGCCGGTCCATGATGTGGCTGGTACCGCGCAGATACTCGCTCTCGTAGCGCGACCCGGCCTCGATGTACACGCCGACGCCGGAGAAGGCATCGGGCAATGCTTCGGACGCCACCCGCACGCCGTTGGCAAGCGTCGTGATCTCGTCGAGCTTCGTGGGGTCCTGGGCCGGTGGCACGGCCACGGCGGCAAACAGTCGCGGCCGTCCGGCTGGTCCTCGGCCGGCGAACGGCTGGAGGCTTGGAGGTGTGACAGACGAGACCAGCGGCCGTCGCCGGGCGGCTTGGCTGGCCAGTCGAGACACGGACGAGCGGAGCATCGTGGGCGGCAGAGTCAGATGGACATGCAAAATGAGGCGGGGACAGGACTGCGGGCGGCTTCGGCGGGTTTGGCAGACGAAGCCATAAAATTTCGTCGCGACGATGTGGTGATGCGTGGCGATAGTGACGGCGATAGCGATAGCGATAGCAATATGCAATATGCAAATAGCGAGTCGCGAGAGCGATGGCATATACTCCGTACGAATACTCCGTGCTCCGCCCGTAGAGTCCGTACGGAGTAATAGCGCTGAAATGCTCTGTACTCGCAGTATCTGACGCTTCCGGCGACCCCACCCACATATAAATATAACTGCGCTAGACAAAGCGGCCAGGGTCATTTGATTGCCCTGTGCAGCGATATCATGCAGCATGACGCCTACGCCATAGCACATGTGCTCGCACGAAGTATCCCTGTCGCCACACTCTCAGCCGGCCATCCTGTTTCTGGCCTGGGCCCAGCCTAGTGTCTCGCTGTTCCTCTTTTGCCCCCTTCATGTCTACGAGTACGTCGTAGTCACGTATCCAGTCATTTCCCGTTGCTATGAGCACCGTTACGCGGTACAACTCTTACTCGTCGTTCCGTAGGCGAAAAAGTCCTGATAATACATACCAGCCTCTCATGACTTTGCCTCCTGCACGTTACCGTCGGTCACGCATATTCAGGCCGGGCAGCCCTCCTTTTATTCCCTCTTGCTCCCGTCCCAACGACGCTGAAAAGTACTGCAATTCAACCAGAATCGCATGTGCAGTGCCCGTGGTTGATTGTTCGCCGGTCCGCCTCCACGAGTAAGACACTTGACCAGTCCGGAATCAGCACGCATCACCCCATCCGGCACAACATTTGCCTCGTCTGATCGACCTCTTCTTTCTTCTTCGTCACGCCGCCTCCTCCCTCCGCCGGACCCCCGACACACACGTGATCGCACACGTGATCGCTTTGCAAACCTGCACCCGGTCATAAATTCGTGCCATCGACCTCCCACCACTCGACCGCCTTTCCGCCCAAAGGTGCATTATCTGCGCCACGGCTCGTCCTTCATGTTTACCCAATCCGTGCCAGCGCCCGCGCCTGCGCCCTCGTCCACGGGCCTGCACGTCGCCTCGTCCACGTCGCCAGCATTGCCAGCCTCCAGAACCAGTCGACTGCGCGGCCTCAGCTACCTGCGAAACTACACCCAGAGCCACCTGCTGAACCGAGAGCACAGCGGTGCTTCCAATCCCAACAACGTGCCATCCTACACGAATTCGTCTGCATCTGCATCTGCATCTGCATCTGCGTCTGCAGAGACTGCTGCACCCGTCAGCCGCATCGTCTCTCACTCTCAGGCGTCCAACAGCCACGACGTGAACGGCTCCCGTCTCGTCCGCTCCGAATCATATCCCTGTCGGCCTACCCATTCGTCTGTAGACCACATCTTCGCCCTGCCGACAAGAGACAGCCCTCTCGAGACATTGTCTGCAGCCGAGGACACTGGCATCACCACTGCAGCAACCACAGCAGCCCCAACGGCCACAACGGCCACAACGGCCACATCGGCCCCAACGGTCGCCACGGCCACAACGGCCGCCCTCAATACAGTCTGCCTAATGGACGTGACATCTGCTCCGTCAACAAACGGTCCGGCAGCGACGGCCATAGTCACGGCCACCACCGAAGGCAATGCCGGCTCCAATGCTGCCGCCGGTGCCGCCACCTTGGATAGCTTGCCCTCCATCCGCTTCTCTACCTTTTACGACCCCCGCTCGACACGGCCATCGCTCAAGTTCGCCACTACCTCTCGCACCCTGCCCACCGGCAAGGAGGTCATCCGCGTCGGTCGCTATTCAGAGCGCGACAGCCTGCCAACCACCAGTCCGAATGCCCCCTCCGCCGCTCACGTTGGCTTCAAGTCAAAGGTCGTCAGCCGTCGCCACTGCGAGTTCTGGTTCGAAAACAACCGCTGGTTCATCAGAGACGTCAAGAGCTCCAGCGGCACCTTCTTGAACCACATCCGTCTCAGCCAACCCGGCACCGAGAGCAAGCCCTTTCCCGTAAACGATGGCGACGTCGTTCAGCTGGGCATCGACTTCAAGGGCGGCGAGGAGATGATCTTCCGCTGTGTCAAGATACGCATCGAGTTGAATCGAGGATGGCAGAACAAGCTAAACGCCTTCAAGTATGCACTCTCTCCCTCCACCCCCTGCTGCTGCCTGGCCTGACCTGATATAGCATGAACACCCACAAGCGCCTTAGAAACATGACCAAGTCGAGCGATGGCGATGGCGCCACGCAATCGTCTCAGGACTGCTCCATATGCCTCAACTCCATTGCGGTATGTGCTGCCTCCCCGCCCGACCTTGCTGTCGAAGCTGACCCGGCCCTTTGCCACACAGCCCTGCCAGAGCCTTTTTGTCGCGCCTTGCTCGCACACATGGCATTACAAGTGTGTCCGGTCTCTGCTCGACTCGCCCCAGTACCCCGGCTTCATTTGCCCCAACTGCCGTGCTGCTGTCGATCTTGAAGCAGACGTCGAAGATCCTCCGGAAGAATGGGAGCACGGCGAGGCCGATGATGCTCACGAGCCTCTGCCAGGCGACAGCGAAGACGCCGAGAACCACGTCGGCACCCTCGCCGCTGCCGGGACACTCAACCAATCTTGCGCGTCTCAGGTGCCGCCACAGCCGTCTCTGCCACCGCTGCACGCCGGCACAGCCGATCTCGTCGCCGATACTATTATACAAGCCGATCCCATGCAGGTCGACACCTCTCCATCGCCATCTCCAGCAGAGCCGCTGCAGCTGCGACTCCCGCTTCCGGAAGACCACCTCTCCCACGCCACGGTTTACCCCATGTCAATCCCAATGCCATCCGCCGTTGGCCGCTTTGCCTCGTCCAGCACCAGTGGCCCCTCTGCATCTGGTGCCGCCTGCATGATTCACACATCCTCTCCAACCGCTGATGCCGTGGCATCTCACGGCCATGATGGCCCCATCACTCCCCGCAATGATGCGGGACCATGGGTCTTCGATGGCAGCGGTATCCGGATAGCGGATGGGAGGCCGAGCACAGATGGCCGAGGGGGAGGGATGCGCAGTCTGGACACAGCAGCCGCCGAACTGGCCGCTCAGTCCGAAAACTAAACCAGCCCCGAGACAGCCCGATCACATATACGGGAATCAAGAAGCTGTTATTGTTTGACGAGAGCACGTGACTGCGCTGTCTCGTCTGCCTGGCATTAGGGAGCATTGCAGATAACATGTTGGATATATATGTCTTTATACGTGTACGGCGTTCCATATTGTTTGTTCGCCTGTCCGGACGTTCTGTTATTTTGCCATTGTCGTATTTTCAGTTTAGATCATCTTGAGCATGTCATCTCCGCATGGCTGCTGCGCTGCGCGTTTTATGCTGAGCACATGGCCAGAACCCCTATCCTCTAATTTATATAGCTGATTTGTAAGATACGCAAGGCTTGCATGGATTTGCTCTTCGAAGTTTGAAGGCAACAGACTGAAATACGCAACGCTGTCGCTGTCATGTCCTCAAAACTGTCCCCATTACATCTGTCTCCAACTGGAACCCCCCTTTGACCGTGACATCTATTTTTTGAATGCGGCATCGCCCAGTTGCTCGATCTTTTGTCCCTCGGCCGTTCCCTTACCAGCTGCATCCAATATTCGCGTCCAGGCGTCTACGTCTTTGATCTTGACAGCCTCCTCGGCCGCCTTGACTCGCAGCCCACACTTTTCATACATCGTGATGGCAGCACCGGACTCCAAGTTTACGCACTTTGGCACAAATAGTGCCGCCAGACGAGTATTGCCTGCTTGCAGAACAAGGTTGAAGAACGGCTGTGGAGGAAAAGGTCAGCACCGGGTGACTATCTGGATGCGGACATGTCTGCGAACGGAAAGACACGTACCTCCCAGCCAATGGGACTCTTCTTGGCCTTGGATATATCTTCGATCTCGTCCCAGTCTCGTTTTGCGACGAGGGCCCGAAGTCTAAAGCGCTGTCAGCAAAGAGAGGAAGAAGAAACAGACACACCAGCATGTGCTCATGAAGGCCTACCGTATCCACCACGCCACTCGCTCCGGCACATGGAATTCGCTCTGGAGCTTCTTGGCCCGTCCATGGTATCCTAGCCGGATAAGTTTGAACATTGTGTCGTTGACACTCAGGCCCGTGAAGCTGTCTGTCAAATCCCGGTCAAACGCCTCTTGCATCCTGAGAAGCGTTGTCGCCTCTTTGAGCGCCCCGAGCTCAAAAGCGCTCTCCTTCTGATTATCAGCCAGTACCTTGGCCGCCAAAACAAGCTTGTCTGATGCAGTCCGGCTGTCCGGTTGGCGCAACGCTTCGCGGATGAAGACAGACGCACCGCTTTGCCGACGGTCATCTTGGTAGTACATGTCCTTGAGCAAGGTGTTGTCACCCTCGCGCATCGCCGACGACTCGACCAAGGCGGTCGCGACAGGTCGGCTGTTCACTGTTCGGAAAAAGGCTGCCAATGGAAGCTTGCGCCGAATCTGCCCAATGACAAAATACACCAGATCTGTATCCCCGGATTCGATAGCTTTGTCGAGAGCAAGCTCGTCTTCTTCCATGCTCAAAAGAAGAGGTACTTGTCGGCCTGCCCGTGGTTCGTGATTCAGCAGTTCTGTTGCCAACCGGGCGCGTCCCTCGTCATATGCAGCTCGCGCTATCTCCTCGAACGAGATGCCTGGTTTCCCGGACAACTTCTCGACAATAATCTGGCACAACGTATCGTCGTCTTCCGAGCCGACGCGCACCTTTGCGCAGGCCCAATGGACGTAAATGTTGTCCGTCGGCAGGCGGAGGTAGCTGGAGATGCGCAGAGCCAGAAGATGCTCGTTGCGGTTAAGCAGACGCTTGATAAGCCCGTCAGGCCCTAAGCGTTGGTACTGGTCATAAGACAGAGGAAGTCCAATCTCGTAGAACCGCACGGCGTTCAAAACACGAAGAGTATCACACATCTCGACAAAATCGTCGCTGTTGTAGATATCCAGTACAGATTTACCGAATGAGGCAGCCTTCAGCAACTGTTTCTGCCAATGGGTATTGAACTCTTGGCTAGAGGCATTGACCTGTCCAGTACTCAATGTTAGAGAAAATGCCGCTCAGAGAAGGGATCTCTCCTCGGAGAAGAGGCATACGCATGTGTCCACTGCCTCGGTCAGGTTGGGCCGAATGAGCTGAATGTTATCATCTGCTTTGGGTGACTGTGCCTCCAGCTGTTCGACAGCATCCAGCAGTATTGAGGCCGGCGATTCAGTGCCGAACCTAAACACATCTTCGGTCACTTCGGGTACTTTCTGTAGGAAGTCGCATGTACCGTTGGTTATCACTCGCACGCCATCTATGTCTTGAACAACATGAATCCGTGCATCATAGAAGAAGCTAGCGACGGAGCCTCCAGGACCGACAACGTGTATTTCGTCCTCCCAGGCAATGACAACAGCATCGTTCCCGCACCACTGCAAATACTTGGGTGGGATCTTGGACTTGGACTGATGCTCGCTCAGTCGAGTCTGAAAGTCGCTCGTAACGACATGTGCAACGCCTGTGCCCGTATAGAGAGCCACATACTTGCCGTTTGGTGAGACGGCGATATGCACAAACGGTCCAACATCAAGAAAGCGATCCTCACAGTCCATGGCATCGACGACGTAAATCGTCTGCCCTATACTCAGAAGAACCTCGACAGACCTCGATAGAGTATGGCTTGGTGAAATTAGAGTCCAGGAATGGATTCTGCCCTCTGGGCAGGAGGCCAGGAGCTTTGGGCGAGGCTCCTCATAGGACGTGACGGATATCAACGCATTATTCGACAGCAGGGCGACCATGCCGAAGTCATAGAACCTGAGAGCGTCCCCGTTAGTTTACGTCCAGGTGGCAGGAACCCGAAAATTGCATACCTGCATGACTCAACACTATGGTGTTCAACGCCATTACCAAGAGAGAACTGTGTGAAGTCACCCTGGAGGTTCATGTAACACCTCACCGTGCCGTCCTTCGTAACGATCAAAAGCTTTTCGTCGTCTGACCAGCCGAGCCCCCTAACATCAGACACTTTATCCCAGCTGATGCTCCTAATAAGCTTCCCCGCTGAGCTGTAGATGTCTATGCTCGGCTTCGTCGATCTCCGTACTTGATAGGCAATGACTTTTTGTTTTCATCATGCCATAATGCTGTACACGTAACAAAGTCAGAAGACTTCGCGCAAATTGCAGAGCAAGCACTGCGAGACCGTACCTATGGCACCAGAATAAGGAGCTCCAGCGACGGCATAGTTGTCTAGGTTCAAATCGCGGTCAAACACGGCGGTATACAGCTGGACCTTGCGATAGAAACTATCGCCGACTTGCTCCCAGCCTGCGGTAGGATGGGACGTGTCCATACTGTTTCATTCCCAGGGCAAGGTTTCTTGCGGTGTAAGATCCCAAGCTGTCGCGTACGGTACTGCTGCCCGTCCAAAAAGCCGCCTATTGGTGGCACGTGCAGCGACGTAATAACGCAATGCCCCTCGCACTGTCCAGAAGTGTTGCGCTAACCTAACGTCTCAGCTTCCTGCAGTAATATTTCCCGCGCAATCATTCATAAAGAAGTCGGCCTCTGAAGAACAATATAGAACTCTGCGTACCTTGCTCTATACGTTACTTAGCAAGAGGAAATAATGCCCAACTGGCGCGACGAGTACGTAGCCTCCATCAAAGAAGCAGACGAGGCTGATCCGGTCAATACAGCATTGATCCTTGCTTGTACGCTTTCCCAATTTCTGCCCCGCATCCTTTCACCTGCTCTCTGCCACTCATATCGATCTCCATTCATCTATTTACATCGTGACTGACCAACCGCCAGGCTCTACATTACAAGACCAGGTTGCTGCTTTGCAGGCAGAAAATGCACTCCTTAGGTCGACGACGGCTAAAGTCCCTGAAACAGATCGACTGGATTTATCGAATGTCCCAGATGCAGAAACGCCCAGAGCTCAGCTGCGGGTTGACCTCACCGAAGCCCTTCGGTCGCAAGGAAAACTTCAACTACGCTTAAAGACTGCAGAAGAGGAATTGGAATCCCTGCGGCTTAGCAATCGAACCGACAGCCGCACAATTCGTACATTGACAAACGAGCGAAATGCACTCCTTATCAAAGTCCGGGACAGAGATGAAGAACTTCGCGGAAAGTCCAAATTAGTGGAGGTATGAGTCCGCATTTACGATTTGGCCGTGCAGATGTCGGCAGCTAAAACCGTTTTGGGGCCGTGATAATATAGGATGTTCAAGACGAGCTTATTGCGCTCAATCTACAACTCAACATTGCCGAGCAACAGAGAGACAAGATTCGGGAAGAGAACAAGCAGCTGGTCGATCGCTGGATGCAGCGGATGGGCCAAGAAGCCGAGGCCATGAACATTGCAAACGAGCCTTACTTCGCTAGAAGCTCATGAAGAGGGTGCATCCAAGCTACTGATAAAAGACTGCATTCGAATACATTCTGGAAGAGACAAGCCCGAAGTAAGTGAAAATTTCCCCTGCCTTATCCAAAAGCGTTGCAATGCCCAGACATGCAATCCAGTTCCTATCGCTAAGAGCATTACTCTAAAGCTCGTCTTTTTTATTTTCTGGTATCTTGCATGAGCTATGCAAGTAGCCTCTAACGCTAAACAGTAAAAGGTATCACCTCCTCGTTGAAATACAGAAATTCCCAGCGGCTCCTGTCCAACTGACGTAACCCTCCGGGTACGTTAATACTTCGACGTTCAGAATTGTGCCGCCAACGTCGTTGATATTGTGTGATGCACTCTTGTGGTCATGGACAAAGCTCTTCAGCGACACGATCTTGCAGCCAGGCTTGAAATCCAAAAACATCCTCACGAGGTCGTCGTTCAATTGCGATGTGAACGCCTGGTTGTTAACCAAAACAACGTCTGCCCGTTTCAATACCTCTTGGACAGATGTGTTACAGCGAAAGTCGCCTCTTTCGAGATGCACTTCCCCTGGAGCGATCCCCCATAGCCGACACCTTTCCGTAAACTCCTTCTTCTGTACCTCTGCCAAATTGCAGGCATTCTCCATCATTTCGCACCCCCAGCTTTCACATCCTATTTCCAAAGCGGCTTGAAGAACGACGTTGCCGACGCCTGAGCCAAGATCAACAAAGACCTGGCCCGATGTCATATGCAACCTGTCCACCAGTATGTCGGTAATAAATGGATGGAGGAGCTCGCCGTACACGTTGTCGGTTCCGTTCTCATACCTTCGAAGGAGGTCAACTTTTGGGGCCACCGTTCGGTCATAAACCTGGTCCAGGATGAAAGCTGCAAGGTGTCGAGGCAGGTTATGTTTTTGGGAGAGATTGGACGCTACCACTCCGCTTTTTTGCATGGCAAGTAGTCGATCGTTGTAGTCTTTCAGCGCGGACGTAAACATTTTGAGGTCCTTTACTTTGTCGCTCGATGCGCGCTCTAGCTGTCGCACGATGCCAGTTGTTGGGTCAAGAAATGGCACAGCTTGCTCGTCTGTTAAGTAAATTTCTGCGGTGTATCGTATAGTCGTCAACATATCTTTGATAGCGTCGATTTTGTCTTTGCCCCAGACAAGCTCGTATCTAGTCGGAGTTGAAGGGGATATGTCAGCAGTGTTAATTGGCAAAATTTGCGATGTTTGATGCAATATGAGTTTGTAGATCGTGTCCTCTTCACCTTTCTCTGTGCTTGGACCCGGGATACTGCAGCTCGACGGAAACGTCGTCACTCGTTGAGCCTAGCACTGGCACACATTTGAGTGCCAGACACGCCACAGTTGCGGCGTGTACAATATTTGGCTTTGCTGCATCTTTGTCCTTCAGTCCATCTCCGTCATTCAACGTCCCCAGTAGAGCAGGATGTGCCAGACGGCGATCCAGGTCAATCACTCGGCTCCCGTCCAGCCGCGACCTTTTCCTTTGGCCCCGCGCACTCAATGTCATTTCCCAGTCATTGTCATCAGTGTCAGAGTCTTTGTCAAAGTCTATGCGCTCATTTGCTGGCGAAGCACGATGCGAGGACCCTCTGACTAGCTTTCGCTTGCGATCGGCGTCTCGGCCTGAACGGTTCTTATTCTCGTTGGCGGCCGGAAACGGCGAAAGGCTATTGCGACTTCTCGGCGAGGACGAGGCCCGCGACGATAATGATGCGGTCTTTTTACCGTTACTATTCGCGGTATGCCGGACACTCAGGTTGTCGGAATTGGGCGTAGCAAGCCGCGAGTTTCGAGGTTCTGATCTCGGCTTCGCAGTACCAACAGGAACCACGATCTTGCGGATCGTCGGCGCAACAACTTTAAACTTGGGCTTTTGGTTGAATATGCCCATCGCGCCGTTCGCAGCCCTTTACTGCGTCGGTTTACTGACGTCTCCCAGCCGACACCCGTTCACGGCTCGGTGTTCGATCTTTCAGGTAAGAAGAGTAATACTCGTAGGATGATGGGCCACTAACCATATTCTCTGGAATGCCGGAAGAGAATAGCAAATGAAGGAACTAGAAAATAGGTGCGCACGAGGGAAATAATGTTGCTCGAAGAAAGGCGCCAGCACGAGGGCAAATGTGAACTAAAGACAAAGCGGTACGGAGTACTCCGTAGTTTGGCCATTGTACGGAGAACGGGACTAGTCGAACGCGCACGCGCCGAATTTCTTCGTACTGTTCTTCCCCCAACTTGCGCCTCAGCCCCACAACGCCGTTGACCCGCCGTCCAGATCAGCAGCCGTCATTATCCACGTGATGCGATTGATCCAGGAACCAAAGCATGGGTGCGTCTTGTTTCTTTCCCGATACCTATTAGAGCCAGTGGTATACTTCAGGTATACTTTATGGCGTCCTATAAAACATACGAGACGACAGTCGGTTACATAGTATAATTGGAGCGCTACAGTCGCCCTATGTCAACCGGTCTTGCTCTCGAGCAGTGCTCGCATCATCTCGTTTCCGACTTGTATAGCCGAGGCAAATCGCGGCTGGAAAAACTGCTGGGTGACATCAAATCTCTCCTTCCAAGTGTCGAAATGTCCCAGATTCACACACTCAGCCCAACCCCTTGCCGCAAATGTAAATTCCAGGTCGTCCGACCGGAAAGTATTGTCCTCAATGGCAACACGTAGTGCTGCATCCAGCTTCTCAGAGTCCCGGAACAAGTTTTCCGTCACGCCCAGACGTAAACGGAACAGTGGTGTCGAGCAAAGCATATGATCGTAGGGCACGATCCCGAGTTTGCTCCAGCAGTCTACCATTGCCAATAAGCTCAAGTGGTTATTGGGGAGTACACTCTCTGGGCGTTCGCCAAGGCCAAAGCGATCAAGTAGCCCGTCGTTCAGTAGTGGCTTCTCTGCCCATTTGGGGTTCTCAAAAGTGCCAAACACTCTATCTTTCGCTTCGTAGACTCGTCTTCGCAGGTCATCCGACCTTCCTTCAAGCATAAGCTTGTAGAGCTCGGTGGTGCTTGCAGCATACTGTGCAATCTGCTTCCGTGCTTCCGGGTTCATGATGGCCAATCCTGCGTACACGTGCCACTTTTGCGCATATATCCGAAGCATCAAATTGATTTTGACATTTTCGATCCCACCTACATACCGTGCACCTTCCCAAGGGAACTGCTGCATGGCATGCCAGGCCTTGCCCATAGATAAGAAGGCAACGTGCGTCACAGCCTGCGTGTCTGCGGTAATCCGATCGTGCAATGCTGCCGTCAAGTATACGTGTTTACTGCCCAGACAACTGAGAACAGTCTCGACTTTGGCAAAGGATTCGTCCGATGCTCGGTGCTTGATCATGACCTACACACACACGTCTACAGTTGGTATCAGGATTTTCTCCCCAGTAAGGACCGTCGCAACGTAGTAGTACTTACAAGAGGTTGGCCACGCGTGTCAACATTTGGCCCGTGAAGGGAATGGCACGAGACAATATCGACATCATCCGGCAAATATTCCTCAAAGGCTTTCATCTCGGGATCCTTGCAGGACGTTTGTCCACCGACAATGGCATTCTGTTTCGTGGCTGTTGCGCCAATCCAAGAAGCACGACAATCAGATCAGCGAATGAAGGAGACAATCGGTTACACAACAAGCATGGCAAAAGCACGAAGAGCCGCAAAAAGAGCAGGAGAAGGAGTAGGGCATACAAGGACCATATTCCTTTACAACACGACCAATAGCCGCAGCTTCAACACTGTAGATGATGTAGTCGCTCGTTCGAGACACCAGATGGCCGTCGCGTAGAATAGTTATATTGCTCTGAGTATTCATTCTCAGCATCACGTCACGTAAAAACACGCATCTTGGGGCTCGAAACAAGGCGAGGTAGAAAGTCCGTACTTTATCAGAAAACTCTTCTTGTAAACCCTCGTACTTTTCTTCCCTGTCACATGCCACAATCCTACATTTCCGTCCCTGTCAGCAAGCTACTACCGACCAGTCCCTTCTACCAAGTACCAGAGCAGGCAACGAAACTTTTCGCGTTCTAGATTTCGAGCCACGTTAGCATTCGCAAACTTAATGGTATGAGAAGTAAGCATAGCAGTGAAAGTGGAATTGCATCAGACAAAAATTTGTAAGGTAGCTGAGAGTTATCATCAAGGAAAGTCAACGGCCACGACTGGGTTACCAGAATAGCCGCCCAGTCCAGCCAGAGACAATACTCGAGCCAAATGCGCTCAAGTCATCATAGCAATGAAAAGGGGACAAATTGCAGGGTAGAAAAAGAGTATAGGGGTTTCAACTAACCTGTGGTATAAAGTAGTTACTGTCTTGAGAAAAGCAAATATCAGCATTACCTCCAACCTGCAGCACCGAGCCGAAGGGCATACATCCTTCCCATATCACCCATGCCAATGAGTCCAATGGTGAAGTTTTGCATGCCCGGTGGCACCGCATATTTCGTTGTAGCCATAGCTTACAAAGTTATGGCTACCAAATAATGACCGGCATGTCTAAAGAGAGGAAGAAGAATGTTCATTTTGAACGTCAGGATAATTTTTCCATGCTTTTGTATTTTAGCCGATGAAAGATAATGGGGTCGCGCATCGGTGTTACTTTGTTCCGTGAGGACTACTTTTGTTGTTAATAATATTTATATAACATAAAATTAACGAAACATTGTATATTGCCTAATAAGCGCTACAAAAAATACTGGATATGGCAGCTGTATTCGCTCTTGGCTCGAATGGCTCTGGCCAGCTAGGTATCGGCCACTTTGAGGATGTTTCTGTGCCAAAACCTATCCTCTGGGGAGGTGACGCGCCAAGTACCATCACGTCTGTGGCAGCTGGTGGTAATCATACACTGCTTCTTTGTGGTGATGGATCAACATACTGGGCAGGAGATTCAAGCTGCGGTGCCTGTGGGTCTATTTTGGCTGAAGACAAACCATCGCAACCATGTTTTACCAAATTGAAGATTGCCAGGTCCGGAAATGCTATCGGGAGCGGCGAAACAGTACAGAAGATCTCCGCAACTTGGAGTGCATCTGTTTTCATCGTGCGTGATGAGCATGGCAGAACTAAAGTCTATACCTGTGGACTTGGTGAGAGGGGCGAACTCGGCCAAGGACCTCTTGTCGTTCGCGATCCCCACGGTACAGAATTACAAGATTTTCCGCCGGCCGGCGCTATAATCACGGACGTCGCAGCTTGCATGGACCATGTTGTGGTAGTATTAAGCAATGGCGATGTATATGGATGGGGTAATGGCCGGAAGGGCCAGCTGGGTAGCCCAAGTGTTCTCGTATACTCGCCCCGAAGGTTCGAAGGAATTGCTTTCCCGGTGAAGAGGGCAGTATGTGGCACAAATTTCACTTGCCTTGTGGGCGACAAAAACACTGGCCAGATACAAGTTCTTGGTGCGGACAAATGGGACATCAAATCCAAAGCACCGTCAGCAATCCCGAATTGGAAAGATGTTGAGGCTGGATGGAGTAATATTATTATTTTGATGGGCGATGGGGAAGTTTTGAGCTGGGGCAGAGAAGACTACTCGCTAAACGCCTCGCCGAGTCCACAGAAAGCAATAAAGATTGCGGTAGGGAGCGAGCATGCTCTCGCTCTTCTCGAGACTGGTGATGTTCTAGCATGGGGTTGGGGAGAACATGGCAACTGTGGTCCCGTCAAGCAAGGTGAAGCCGCAAAGGGGCAGCGAAACACTGTCGTGTCATCCAAGTTCTTGCCGCCAGAAACCTATATTTCAGTCATTGGTGCTGGATGCGCCACAAGCTGGATAGTCATAGGAGAATCTAGCCAGGCTGGAAAATGACGGCACAACTAGCACCAGCTGCTGTCAGCCGGCTATCTCTGTAGGGTATGGACATTCCTGACTTTATTGGAATAGACCATATTTTCGAACCTGTAGCCGCAGTCAGGAACTTGTTCGGAGTAAAATCATATAAAAGTATTTGGCCGATGTCCATACCTGCGTAAGGCGTTGGGTTGGCTCAAGTCCTGCGGTTTCGGCGTCCGTGGGCTGTAGCTGCATGCCGGCGTTTCCATCTAAGTTGTTATTAATTGGAACAAAGCTCAACTCCTTGACTAAGTTAGCCCGGCTCTATTATCTCTGTTGCGTTACCACAATTGGGATAGGCCCGTACCGGTTGCATGCTCTCGTCCCATTCAATTTGGACAAAGCCGGAATTATCTTCTTCTGGATTTACCGGCTCCCATTGGCCGTCTCCCTCGTAAAGGGATTCCTGTCTGAAAGTAGAGGGCGGGACTGGGCGAGGCCGCATTTCAAAGTCGGGGTGGCCACCGCTAGTAGGCTCTGTCAGAGGCCTGTTTGACGAAGACATAGCAGCTGCAGGATTCGAGGGTGTCTGGTCTGGCTTGGTCGCTTGGATACCGGCACCATCAAAATTGCCAGCAGCATAGCCAGAATCAAGGGCAATCCGAGCTCTGTTACCAGCTTTTGTCCTGCTCCTCTGTTTATTGTGCTCTGGGTTTGCCTTGTTGCCCGATGTCACCAGAATAAACTCGCAGAACATGTTATTCTCATCGTATGAGAACTTCAGCGGACACCATGGCTCCGAATAATACGCCAGAAGGCTACTCGAAGTCGTACATGCGTGCTGTAGAACTGCCCGAAAATCCTTCACATTGATTATTATGTGGTGTTTATCTTCGACATCGATGTCGTCGAACTCGTCCATCTTGACGGCGATGGAAGTGTGCAGGTTCATGTTCAACAAACCTTACCGTTAGCAGTGATTTAGGCGAAGAAAGGTGCAGTTGACAGAAGAAATCCTTGCCTACCATCTGTTTTTGCGTATTGCTTTTCCGTGAAGCCTGTGAGATTAACGACCTTGGCACCTTCTGTGTTGATATCCAAGAGCTCAACTTTGGGTCCGAAGTGTTCCATCAGCCGACGGAGCGTGTGGGCAGATATAGACCAATGGTTTATAGCCTTGGATTTGTCGAACTTCGCATGTGTGGGTGCTTTTCCTTCGAAAGGGATAGCGTGAGTTGCAGTGATGCCTGCGGAGTTCGCATTGCCACGTTAGATCATCTCCGTTCTCTAAGCAAGAAAACACGAGACTTGCCATTTTTCCATGAAATTTTGGCGACAAACCGGCTTTTCTTCCCGGGCCCATCGTCGACGGAAACATCACATCTCTCAATGCTAGACTCTGCATTGGCCCCCTTGTTCGCGTCTCCGCCAGCTCTGCTACGGAATATTGACAATAGAGCCTTGTGCAATGCCATTAGCAGGTTGTGACGACAACAAGGGACGTAATCATGATGGCATACCCGAATATACAGAACACAATAAAATCTGTCAGGAAACTTGGTGTTTCCCTCGTATCTGTAGCGCGTGAAATGCGCAGAGGAGAATGCGAAGGAGACAAATGCAGACTTGGTTGAGTTCAACGCGCTTAGAACAAGCTATTTGCTTCCAGTTAGGTTACCATGTGCCTTCGTAGCACAAACTCCTAACTTTCAGACTTGCCTTTCCCTTCTTGGCATCGAATGAGACATCCTCGCTGAACCTCAAAATGCAAGCCAGCACATTTTGGAAGGCCACCACACTTTCATCGCTCAGGGTAAAGGACACGATAGCCATAGCGGATTGTCTTGCAACGAAGTCCAGCAACACATAGAGCTAACAACCGGAGGTGAGATGGCGACCAGCAGTTGGGTGCCCCAGAATAATGGCTTGTTGGAATGTCGTGATTGGCAACGCAAAATCGGGAAGAGCCACCCACTGTAAAAATCTTACAAGGGTTAGTAGCTCTCCAGTTGTGTAGACTTAGCCAGGCTCCCACCACCACGTTACTAACAGCGTCGGCTCGCGTCTGTAAAAGCCTGGTGATTAAGAAAGATATATCGTCTGCCTTTCGCCGACTTGATTGTCTTTGCATACCTTTCGGCGGCTTACTACAAAGGCCGATTGCCTTGTCTAATGAGGCTCGAACGTTTTTTACAGGAACCTGTAGCTACTCTCCCGTGTCGGAAATGCTACGTTAAGACTACAACCCTGAAATTAGGAACCTAAGAAAGGAATGCACTAGGAAGCTGAGCACGGTACACAGCAACCTGCTACTCGAGCTAAGTGTTTACTTATACGCACTTTTTTCCTTCAATGCTCCGTAGTGGCTAAGTAAGTAGAGACTACCTTTCACGAGAGGCAAAGTGAGCATGTCTATGTGAACCACCACACGCTATACGTCGCATGCCCCTCGGGAGGCGAGAGGGATAGTAATTTAAGCAATTAGGCATTACCTGCCTCCCATCCTGTTTTGATGATAAAATTATTTGAGTTGATTCAGCCTACGGAGCATCGTATTCGGATTGAAAGGTGACCCCGAAAGAGGACCGATATGTCCTGCACGTGACATACCCGAGCTTGCTTTTATCTCATTATTACGTCGTATATCTTAGCACGCCGGACAAGGATAGTTATACCTCGTTGACTGCCAGCAACACTATAATCAAAGTTCGCGGCACAGCACAACGGCGCCACTCTCCAGCCGCTCTAAATCAAGTGCCTACAACTTACATGGTTGCATCCCAACAGTACGACAGTACACCGTAGTCATGGGAACACCAATGTTGCCTGTCGACATCTGGTGGCTTATTTGCGAGGAGCTTACAACACGACAAGACTTCAACTCCCTCTATAGCTTCGCCCTTACAAGTCAGACAATGGCGAGCATATCCCTTCCAAACTTGTATAGGTGAGTAAAAAGTGCTAGCTCTGCGGTCTGCCTATCAGCTAAATCCAGGCAGCACACTCTGTGCTCTGTGTGGGGACATGCTGGTGCAACCTGTTAACATATTACATGATAGCATCTACGACTTGGCGTCTACCAGTACCGATGCCTCAGCTAGCGGGAAGAGGAAGCTAGCTACCTTATGGCGGGGTATCATACTCTCAGGCGTTGGAAAGACAGCATTTCCGTATTGCCTCTGGATACGAAACTTAAAACTTGGAGACTTTGAAGAAGTTCTGAGAGATATCGCCCCCTATCCTAATCTACGGGATGCCTTTTTCAGGGACGGCATGCGCTCCTTCGAGATATTGACGAAGACGACATCATCAAACACAAGACCAGGACAAGTCCATCCCCAGCTTGACCTACAGAGTATCAGCAACAGGGTTGGAGATACCATCACATCTTTTGTCGAGGAGGCAGCGGCCCGTAGCAAAAAAGCTGTCGGGCTAACACATCTGGAAGGACATTATATTCCAATGGACATTCTACCGACGTGGACGTCGAGGCTAACCACCTTAACAGCCTTGCGCATTCAGGATGGCTCTGTGCTCGGGGAACAGGTGGCGGCATCCATTCGTGAAAATTGTACGAACTTCAGGGAGCTTAACTGTTTCTATTGCGATGGAGCAACGGTGGATAAAGACCTCGCCTCATTTTTCAAGACGCTCAAACCAGATTCCTTGGAGCTTTTTGGCGTAAGCAGCAAAAACCGTCTGGGAAAAGAAGCGTTTTCTGCACTCTCGCTTCATGCGACATCTCTCAAGAAGCTCCATCTTTCAGGGCTCCAAGCTGCGGCTTTCCGGCATTTGGGCGCACTGCTTCCATGCGTCTCTCTAGAGAGCCTCGAACTGGAAGGCGAGAGATCGAGTACCCTAGACTGGAGATCAGAGACTTCATTTGCTGATGCCGTATCGTGGCTCAGTTCTTGTGCACTGCTCAAGAGTCTCAAACTTTGGCATGTCCCTAATGCCACCACGTTACTGAATCTTGTGTTCAAATCGACACAGTTTCATTTGTCGACGCTCGATCTCAACTTGATTGATGAAGATGATGAGTTTTACTCGTGTCTTGGGACTCAGCCGACGCTTGAGAATTTTATGTTGCGAAGCATTGACCCTCTTCCCGAATACCCTTCACCACAGCACGCACAGCTCGTCGAGTCCATTTGCAACATGCGCTGCTTGAAGGTATTAGATATACTACAGGCTAGACTTACGCCTGACGACGTCAACACCTTGGCGGTAGCCCTCGGACATCTTGAGGAATTCGGCTTTGACGGCGATTTGTTTGACGATGCTATCTTCGACACACTTCTTAAATTGCGCTGCTTGAAAAACATCAGCTTCAGTGCAAACACCGTGTTTTCGTTCGATGGCATTCTTGGTTACATTGACAGCCTCAAACTGATGGAGTTGCCAAGTGGCGAGTTCGGTCTAGTCATCATGAACCAGTCACTGGACGCCAAACTTTCCACGGAGCAAATAAGCTTCCTTACTAAGCACGCACAGACAAGCATAGGTGGGAGAATCGAGATCGAGCATCCGGAAGAAGAACACGAAAGCGACTTCTCAGACTAGGGGGCCGAGGCTGAGTAAGGGTCGGATCCACTGGCAAGAGACAGTTCAGTTGCAAATGAGTTCAAGCCCCAGGAATCAGGCTCTATATGACATCTTAAAAGTCCCGCTGGGTTCCTTTCCCGCACGAGCAGCCGTCTCTGAGAGTTAGCCTACAAATACGCCTTGCCATTTTACAACGGAAGCAGAATCTTAGATCAGAACCCTCAAAATGGGCAGGGTGATTAAAAGGCAACTATAGATATGCATCATCGAATCTCTCAGCATTCCCGCGCTTCTAGCATGCATTTGGTGGTAGCCCACAGAAAGACCATGGGAAGTCGAGGTCCTCTGCAGTGGAAGTCTTGCTCGCTGAGGACTGGTCGACGCCCAGTTTGCTGTTCAGCTCCTGGGTAATTTTCTCGACGTCGACGTCCAGATATTCTCGGAGGAACTTTCCGACGTCTGTGTTCTCGACGTTGCCCCTCAGTCCCTCAACGACCGGACCACCAGAGCTGTATATGTTGACATCCACAGCCGAGTGACCGTGAGTGCTCCAGCCAATGTGTGCTCTTAGGCTCACAAGCTCGGCAAAAATGATTATAGAGGTTTCGGGGTTCGAGGCCAACAGCTCCAACTCCTCGTCCAACGCATCGGTGATCCCGAGGTGTGGGATGAGCAGTTCCATGTTGATCCAGTTTTTCAGAGACTGGACGTCCTCTACAGATCCATCTGCAGCGATAGAGAGAACATGTTCACGCAGGAGGAGGGAGAGGTGCTCCGAAGAGACCTTGGCTTTATCCAGAGCTGTCGGGTACCAGTTGTAAATGGGGAGATGCCCAGGTTCCTCTGCAGATCGGAGTCAGGAATGGGCCATAGGCGCAGCCAGTTGGCTGCTGAAAGAAGGAGTGTTAGCTAGAGTACTCACGCAGTGCTGTCGAAAGCCCACCCGTCTCATGATCACTTGTAGACACGACAATGCCTTCGGTGTCGCTCTGTTCGAGAAAGTCCAGAACAAGACGGAAGGTCTTGTCAAATTCCATGACCTCTCGGACCTGCGCAGCCGGGTCGTTAATATGGCCAGCATGGTCGATGCGGCTGCCCTCGATCATGAGAAAAAAGCCCTTCTCACTGTCCTCGGTAGCCTTTTCCAGGGCACGAAGAGCAGTGGCGGCCATCTCGCTGAGGCTGGGATAGGTGTCTGCCATGTTGCGGCGGTCGATCTCGAAAGGAATGTCGGCCGATGCGAACAGGCCGAGGACCGGGAGGCTCACGCTGTTGCCGGTCTCGAGCGAGTCGAACCCTGCACGGTCGTCGACGTAGTGCCAGCCGTTCAGCTCGGCAATAGAGGTCACATCTATGTTGTCCTGGCGGCAGCTGCCCTGCGAGGTGTTGGGCAGGAAGTGGCAACGGCCGCCGCCGAGCATGAGATCGACGACGTGGCCCAACGGACCCTCACCAATCTCCTGCAGAGCGATCTCGTCCATCTGGGTGCGGACGTTGACATGGCTGGCAAAGCAGGCTGGCGTGGCGTCGGTGATGTCGGTGGTGACGACAAGGCCGGTGTGGTAGCCGGCGCGCTTGGCGGCCTCCAGGACGGTGCCACAGGGGGTGAGATCAGGCAGGATGCTGATGGCGCCGTTGTAGGACTTCTTGCCGCATGAAAAGGCGGTGGCTCCGGCGGCCGAATCAGTGACCAGACTATTGCTCGAGCGGGTACGACTGGTGCCCCAGAAGTGGCGGTCCAAGGCCAAGGTGTCATTGATGGGCACACCCTCGGTCAGCTGGCGAAAGGAACGCGTCAAGGACAGCGATGCCGGGCCCATGCCGTCGGACACCATGAAGATCAGGTTTCGCTTGCCTGCCAGGAGGGCAGGTTGAGCAGACCGTGGCGTCGTCTGTTGTTGATGGCGGGTCCAGACGACGAGGATGATGGCGGCGGCGGTGGCCAGTAGGGCCCAGGCGAACAGGAGGAGCTCGCGTAGTCGGCCAGACGTCGATGCCGCTCCGCGTGGCGGCCATTGTCCCTCGGTCCTTCGGGTCGATGTATGCAGGGCGGCATCTTCTGCTTCGGCGAGATCGTCGGACCGGTCTGACTCTCCCGAATGCCGCGCCCCGACAAGGAGCGGCGTGCGGGCGGAGGTCTGGAGAGGTCAGTAGGAAACTCTGGCTGGTTTAAGAGCATGGGCGGTTGATTGCGTCTTACCATGTGGCCTACAGAGGATGATAAAAAGCGAGTGTGGTAGGTTCTGTATTGCGGGTGAAAGCAGCTAAGGTATGTTGGGTACGAAGTACAAGCAAGATACCTTATGTCCTAGTCAAGAGGAAGGACCAACCGCCGTAGCTCGCAGCGGACACCAGCCACATGCACGCGCCACACCAATGCAGACATTATAGATCTTACCTCTCCGTAAAGTTGACAAAGTCCACAAACGGAAGTTCGCTCGAATGTCGGACGAACGTAGATAGGAAGCCGATACGTTGTTGGAATTTTGCTGGGACGTTGTTTTGATGTCGAGACTTAGGTTCTATCAACTAATTCGTGCACTTTCGTCTCGTAAGCTGGTAGCGAGAATGTCGTCGACACCATTGGCAGCATCGGCTGGCCGCAGCCAGGCAGCAGATCCGACACAGGTGCCGGTCAAAGAGAAAAATGCAGGCAGCAGCGTGACTGGGCTTCCGACAGGACCTGAAGGGCCTGTAGGGCAGGCAGAGGTCGGGACTAGCGAGAAGAAGCTGCCAGCGCTCTCGCGGGAAAACTTTCGAAAGTACAACCGGCTTGCTGAGCATATGGACTACTTTGTACGTAAAAGAGGCGGCGGATGGGATGCAATGGACGGCCGGCTGAAAACGGCTTGCTGACGGTGCTTGACCAGCACAACCATTTCCGGCAGATCTGGACGCTGATGTACAATGCGTGCCTCAACAACAAGCGGCCGGCCAGCATGTCGGTGCGGCAGTTTATCGAGGAAGGCCTGCAGCTGGTGCACATGCTGGAGATGCACCACTCGATCGAGGAGACACACGTTTTTCCAACGCTAGCCAAACGCATGCCGGAGTTTCAGGCGGTGGGGGTGGGGAAAGTCAAGGGTCTGGCCAAGGCGGCCCAGCTGTTACAGCAACACCGCGACATCCACGTCGGCATGGACGGGCTCGAAAAGTATCTCCGGCAGTGCGGCCAGCGCGGGACGGAGGAGCTGGATCTGGCGGTGCTCAAGGCGCAGATGGACACGTGGGGCGACGTGTTGTGGCAGCATCTCGACGACGAAGTGCGCACGCTGGGGGCCGACAACATGCGCAAGTACTGGTCCCTGGCTGAGATGCAGCAGCTGCGGATGTAGCGGGGCGACGAGTGAGTAGTACATAGTACGTATGTACGGAGTACGGAGTATGTATGCATGTATCGTATCTTGCATACTCCGTATAATGTACGGAGAACTCCGTACTGTATGTACTATGCAGTACTTATGTGTATGTACATATAGTACATATCTCGCATCTAGAAATCACGTGCAGTCGACGCACACTACGGTGCCGAGGCTCCGAGCTCGTATCCAAAGCAGCTAGTGGTCGCACCCAGACAAGACGCCGCCCGGCGTGCAAAACACATGCAGCACAGCGCGCGTTGCTGGTGCGCAGCTGAGGATGGCAACACGGAGCGAAACAAGACAACACGGCGACACCTGGCCAATCACAATGCCTGGCCGGACCATTCTCAGGCGTACTTGCGTATGGCCCCGCCCCACCTGCAAACGCAATTTGGGCGACCCTGGTAAATGGAGTGGCGGGCCCGCGCAAGATAGCGGTACAGGTACACAGCGCTCGAGCACGCTAAGGCTCGCTGGGACGTGCACACCCAGCCAAGCCAGCCCACTAGCCAAGCCAGCCGCTCGCTCTCCAGCGACTGGCCTCCTTCTTTCTTGTCTCCCGGCCGCCCAGCTCTGGTGCTCACAACACAACAAAAAGTGCGCAAGCCCGCTCTCTAATATCCTCCAACTCCACCTGGTGTCCAGCCCCCCGTACACAGTGAGTTGTGCCATCCCAATCCCATTCCAGTCCTGTCTTCCCAGCGCTGCCTCTCGCCGTGAAGCTGCCTCTGCTTCTCGTCCAGACTCAACCGACAAGGAGGCTCCAACTGCTCACCGCCAAACACCTCGGCCACGCCCCAGCCCACTCTCTCCTGTCCTCTCTCTCGCTGTCCCCATACCCATACCCATCTCCATCTCATCTCCATCTCCATCTCCATCTCCATCTCCATCTCCATCTCCATCTCCATCTGGGCACCTGCAGAAGCCGTCACTAACATCCCAGTCTTTCTCATTCTAGCGCGCTGACTGTCCGGTCTCGCCTGCATTCCTCTCCATCCCTCGTTCCCCTTCTTCCCACATGTCCAGCTGATTGATGCCGCTTTGAAACATACTGCCGCCATGTCGTTCAAGATCGAGCGTGACACATTCCAGCAGGTCCAGGGCCAAGGCTCTGCGGGGCCTCTTGTCGTCCGGCCTCCAACGCTGCACGCGCCGCACTTGCCGCCGTTGCAGTCGTCGTCGGCGTTGCAGCCGACGGCACTGCAGGCACTGCAGCCGCAGCCGCTGCCCCAGCTGCCAGAGCATCCCATCACCAGCAGCCTCACCGGCGGCCCTCCCCTGCCCGGCACCAGCGGAAAGCACCCTCTCACCGAGGCTGTCGGCACCGCTCTGACCGGTGGCGTGCAGAATGCCGGCACCAAGGGCTATCTCGCGGTATGGTTTGGTCGTCTCCCGTGAAGAGACCATCGCCAGGAACTAGAACTGACCGTGTCGCCGCCCCCTATCCAGGCCTACATCAAGCAGCTCGAGGAGAACCCGCTGCGAACGAAAATGCTCACTGCTGGCACCCTTGCCGGAGCCCAGGAGCTGCTGGCCTCTTGGCTTGCCAGAGACCGCAACAAGCACGGCAACTACTTCACCTCCCGCGTGCCCAAGATGGCCGCTTATGGCGCCCTGGTCAGCGCTCCGCTCGGCCACTTCCTCATCTGGTTCCTCCAGAAGGTCTTCCACCGCCGAACCAGTCTGCGCGCCAAGATCTTGCAGATCCTTGTGAGCAACTTCATTGTAAGTGCCCGCCTGACCCTCTCCATGCCCCATTTGGGGTCTTCCCCGCCCCCACCGTTGCTTCTCGTCCCCCTCCGGACGCCTGTCTGATGCGGCCAAACACAGGTCGCTCCCATCCAGAACACCGTCTATCTGACTGCCATGGCTTGGATCGCCGGTGCTCGCACATACCACCAGGTCCGCGCCACCGTCCGCGTCGGCTTCTGGAAGGTCATGCGCGTGTCCTGGATCACCAGCCCGATCTGCCTGGCCTTTGCCCAGAAGTTCCTTCCCGAATACGCCTGGGTGCCCTTTTTCAACCTGGTCTCCTTCATCATCGGCACCTACATTAACACCATCACCAAAAAGCGGCGTCTTGCTGCCCTTCGCAAGAAGCACTTTGGCGACGGCCGTGGCGAAGGCCGCGGCGGCACTTTGGCTGGTCGCTCCGAGGACTACCCGCCGCCGCCACCTATGGGTGGTCCGAACCCCTCCTACTAGGCCGGCTGCCATGCTGCCGCGGCTCTGTCTCCGTCTCGGCCGTTGGTCGACGCTGTCGCTAGTATATGTAGGCTGCTGCTTTTTTGGGTCGTTGACGCCTCTTTTCTACAAGAATTGGGCGAGTTATATCACAGGGGTTGAGGCCCGGTTTGCCTTGTCAAAAAAAATATCCTTTGACTCTGAATGTCTAGTGGCTTGGCCACAAACCTGACTATTTGGATCATCACAAATGGGCGAGGGGTGGAAGGGGGGAGGAAAAGAATGTTTGTTTTGTTTTGTTTGATGTTGTGTTCCATATATGCTTGCTAAGATAGGGTGGTAGGGTATGTATTCTTTTTCAATATGCGTTACGGAAACGTTTCCGTATATATATGTGTATATATATACGAATGATCCATGTGTCCCCTTGTTATTTGATGTTACATTCGTGGTCTGGCCACTTCACTTATATCTTATCTAGCCAGTTGCCATCTTGTTGGCAGATCACTGTCGGTCATAACATATGGAGTACTAAGACCAACTGCCTGACTAGTTCCGAATGCCCGTCTCACTGTGTGGGGCTGGGAGAAGCTTGCGTCGTAGGTCTGCACATGTTGCAAAGTCAGCCGTCCAGAACGGCGTCATGACCTTCTAGCATAAACCCCGGGCTCCAATATTCCCACTCGGCCGACAGCTTGTCAACCCACAGCATGCCGTCGCCCACCAGATCATCAATCGCCGTTTGTGCGCGAGCCCTTGCCCATCGAAGGTTCACCATAAGCATGGAAGGGCTGACGTATCCCAGGATTTGCACTGCTTCTAGAACAGCGCTCTGGTCCGTGTTCAGCTCGCGAGGAACGGACCGAATATATGGTTTGCTGCCGACCTTGATTACCGAATAAGAAGACCCCAATGGTTGGAGGGTGTTCACTGCCTGGAGGATGTCATCCCTGCGAAGCACCCGTCTGGTCAGAATGATGTAAAGGGCCTCTCAACTCTTCGGTGGAAGACTAGAAGAAGGGCCCTGGCTCACTGCGTCACCTCGGGCGCACCGTCCATGCGGCCTCTCGCGATACGGTCCCTGACCTTGCGAACTTCAATCAGGCCACCGTTCTCGGCTCTTGTTGCTGCGCATACTTCCACCACACGTACTGCCAGCTCAAAATAAAAGTCGTTGACCGAGCGTCCTAGCAGCTGTGCCCATATGGATCCGCTGGATGAGCTGTTGCTGCTGGTGAGAGGGTCGACGCCGATGGCAGAGCACATGCGCGCAAACTGCGCTCTGAATGTTGGGTTCGACCGGATGTCCTTGGCATGTGTTTGTGCAAACTGTTGTAGCAGAGATCGAAACACGTCCAGCTGCGTTTGCAGCGCTTGCGCATTCGTCAGCCGCAAGTTTGATCCATGCGAAGCATATTGCGCCGACGTGATACGCGACCTGTCGAACGCCGCCAGCCCGACACCCTTCCTTGACATTTTGCCAGATTTAGAATTAAAGCGATACTATTTCGCGGAGATCGCCTGAATAGATATGACGGTGACAGGCCCACAATCACTTGAATCACGTGGTCTTGCCGCTAAAGTCACGTGACCTATCTATTGGCCCGCTTCTCGATAGTGTGGAAAATATCCCACAACCCTAAGTCAGAAAAGATGTCTTGCTAGCTCTTTTTTCTTCCCAAACCTGGAAAACTCTTGCCAAAGAACGAACGTCTTACCACCAGCAACACCCTTCGACAAACAGCAATCATGGCAACAAAGCAGCGGACCATTTGCTTCGGCAAGAAGGTATGCGCCTCGTCATTCTGCAAGCGAAACTTTCTGGACATTCTCCGGCTAATGCGATAAATAGAAAACCGCCACGGCTGTGGCTCGTTGCGAGCCTGGTCAGGGTCTGGTGAGTCGAGCAAAACGACACGCTACACGTAGGAATTTCATTTTACTGATGTCTTTCTCTGCAGATTAAGGTCAACGGCCGTCCTCTTCAGCGTACGATTTCACCCTCAGCCCTGCGGTCATGATCTGACGATTTCTGGCCATATCCCGGCTGCTCACGACACGAGAACTAATGTATTCAACAGTGGTCCAGCCGGAGACGCTTCGCATGAAGCTTTACGAGCCCGTACGTCGCAGGCCCCGGGCGTGCTTAGAGGCTCTTTCAGATAACATCGATGTGTACTAATACGGTCGCTTAGATCCTGGTGGTCGGTCTTGACAAGTTCGCCAACCTCGACGTAAGTTTTAGCGCTGGCACCTGGTTTTTGAATCCGCCTTGTCTAACCCTTTCACAGATCCGCGTCCGAGTCTCTGGAGGTAAGCTCCCAACATCCATAGTCTCTGATCAATTGTCGGTGTTTTAACCTCAAACTCGTTTTCGTCGTCACAGGTGGTCACACTTCGGTATGTTCTCTTCTGTCGGATTGTCGAAGCAGGGTTTCGAAACCGCTTTGCGCGACTTAGCAAACTAACATTTTACCCAGCAAATTTACGCCATTCGGCAAGCTATCAGCAAGAGTCTCATTGCGTACTTCCAGCGTGTTAGTCCCAGTCCCAGAGTCCCAGTCCCAGAGGAGAATGTGCAAGCAATTTGCTTCTGCAATTGATTGCATACTTTGCCGCCCCGTTATCATTTCCAACCAGAGTAGTACGACTAACCTGTGATGCTTTAGTACGTTGATGAGCACTCCAAGTCGCTGCTGAAGCAGGCCCTCGTCCAGTGTAAGTTGGAATCTAGAACCTAGGCTTTGTCGTGGTAAATCGTTGTTCAACTTCTAACAAAAGAATAGACGACCGGACGCTCCTTGTCGCCGACAACCGTCGCTGCGAGCCGAAGAAGTTCGGTGGTCCGGGTGCCAGAGCGCGCTTCCAGAAGTCGTACCGTTAGAGGAAAGCAAATGGAAAACAGGGAGGGAAGATGGCTTACCCTGGGTGTGTGGATGCGCAGTTTCCTCGGCTGGACCAGCTTCGCAGCAGATGGTCAGCGCGGCTCCATGGGAGGCACGAGGTTGCATGGATGTATGTACTGGTTTTATTGGTCATCTGGAGTTTAGAAGAAGCCCCATCTTGCACTCGTGGGTAAAGAAACTTGACATCCTTTTTACATTTCGTCCCCTCGTTGCTGCTGCCATTCCTGTCTGTCCCAACGACAAATTACAGCTTTCAATCACAGCTTCGAAGATCCTTTCGTATGAAAGGCAAAGTAAGAGGGGCGATCAGGCATGGAAGTAGCGAAGATTCACACATCAAATATAAGAAATAAATACCAGCAATGTATTTCTTGGCGTTGACTCGCCTAGTCCAAGTTGCATATTTGCAATGGCTCAACTGTTCTTGTGTGAGCAACATTGTACTCAGTAGGACCCACATCCGTAAACAAACTGATGAGGCTATTCGTGTTTGCCTTCCAATATGGAGGCATCCAGATTTAGTCCCACGAGACTAGACCGATCTCTCGTCCGTTATTGTCAAATTCGACGAGAACGGGTTGGTTCTCTTCGTCGTCCGACTCATACAGCATACTCTGGACTGTCTGAGCTGATTGTGGGTGTGCTAGCTTTCGATCGCCAGTCCCGCTCCTATACCTGTCGCCGCTGTTCTCGTCGTCACTGCTATCATCGGGATCGGCATTGCCCTCGCACATGGTTGGCGACGCATGGTCAGAGCGCAGATCCCAGCCATGCTGCCACAGCCAGGCCTCGAGTTGGGCGAAGGCTTCGTCAGCGGCAACTTGCTCGCCAGCGACTGCTTTTCCAAGGTGCCGGATCACGCCGTTGAATTGGCCTCTGTATGTAGCTAGCGAAGCTTGGAGGCGGGCAGCGCCGTGTGGCATGACATCGAATATGCTGGCCCTGCCGTCTTCGTTGCCAACATACGGGGTGGCGCCCGAGCCGGGTGAGAAGCCTCCGACGACATGACGGTCCAGGTAGATGAATTGCGAGTGGAGAGTCTGAATTAGGGAACGACACAGCCACGGCCAGCAGGTGACAAGGCTGCGGGCACGCAGGAATACTTTGAGAACCACGTGCCACCACTGCTCTAGGCAGGACAGATTGCTGATCAGCGTGCCAGTCAGAAACGCGAACTGGAGCTCGCCGACAATATCACGCTCGGTGTAGCCAGCCGACGAGTTGGAGTTTCCCAGCAGCTCGGTGATGCTCAGCGTGGCATCAAACAGCACAGGTTCGGGATGCTGCACCAAAGATCCATCACCCGCGGCTCTGTTCATCTGGGAGGGGTCTCGGCTTTTGGTGGCCATAAGTCGATGAGGGTCGATCTGGTGGCAGGACAAGAGAAAGACGAGCTCGGTGAGCCCTGCATCTGCGGGCTTGCTCAGCCCCAGTACGTCTTGCTCTCCTATAGCAGTGTCTGTGGTATTGAAGAGCCACTCGACCGGATGGTCGGTGGCTGGCCTGCCGGCCACTCGGCTGAGGAGCTGCTCGGTAATGCAGGAGGTGAGGCGCGGCCAGATGCCGGACAAAGACTGGCCCTGGCCAGACACGTCGGCATTGTAGGACAGCAGTTTTGGGCAGAGAGTCGCCACTTCCGTGGCAAGGAAGCGGGCGTCATTTTGGAGGGCGCACTCGTCCATGACTTCGTTGTAACGGTCCCACTGCTTGACATGGACAACACTAACATCCGGCTTTGAGAAAAACCAGCAGCCTTGGCGAGAGATGGCACCGGGTGATGACACCCAGACGAAGTGTGCCCCTGGAGGCAGATCTCGGAGGCCGATCGGACTGGACGGCGTCTGGGAGTCCGGAACCGTCATCGCCAGGGTGTCACACCCCAACTGGAACTGACCAGGGAGGCCGAGCACGAGAAACAGGTCCCCTCGGGGCGGGCTGGGTAGCGGTAGGTCGTCCTCCTGATCCCGGTCGTTTCCGGCTCGTATCCTCATCCTGCCTTCAGCATCTCTTTCGACCAGCGTCAAACTAGAGTGGGCTTGACTTTTCTTGCCTGGCGGTCCCGTGCTCACGACAGCATGCTCGCCCGTGACATGCAGAGGACGAGCGACCGTCATGGTGACCGAAGAGAGGACAGGTACTGTGTAGCCGATCGACCCGTCAAACCTCCGTTGTGAATGTAGTCGGAGATGACATGTGCATACGGAGTATGATTGCATCAAATTGCACTGAGCGATTGTGCTTTGCAGAACAGGATGCACAAAGCCCGCCAGGATTGGCAGCAGCAATACGCTAGAGTCCTTTCGCCACTTGAGGCGGAAGGTACGAGCGCTCGTACGTGCGAACTTCAAACGCTGCACTGTCACCACTTCCCCACAGCAGCAGCGCGACAAGGCGGCCAGAACTGTGACGACGATCTGCTCGAAAGCGCACAAGCTATTACGGCAAGTGTGCCATGCATGCCCCAATTACAGGGGCGGAGGCCGTATTAGGCCTGCACGGTACAAGTGAGATTTGGCGCGGGTGGCCAAGCGCAGTCGTAGTGGTGGTTGCGTGGTATCTTAATATTAGCCGACCAGCATGGCGGCAACATGTGCATGTGCTAATCGTTACAGCACTAACAGCACCGGACGGCCTGCGCTGCACGCTATATCGTACGGGGTAGCACCACTCCAGCCTCATCCCGCTCACCGGTCAAACTAGTCCTGGCCGGCCACGTTGTGCATGTCTCTCTCCCGTGGGACTTGTCTGGGCCCTAACGAGACGGCCTTCTCGTAGAGGCTTACCTCCCTTTCCGCTTTGAGTCTACGCCTGCCAGCTGTCCGATCGGGCTGCAGGTGGCGAGGCTGGCTTGGCCGTCAGATGTCCTGCCGAGATGCACCAGATGCTCCATATAGCAGTCCTCGCCTATTGGATGTGTCGTCCCCGGCCACTTCGCCATCTGTGTAACCACATCACCCGTCGGGAAACGTGGCACAGAAGGAATGCCCTGTCGTCTTAGCTCCCGCCTCAAACAAGGCGAGACACACCTCGTGCTTCTCATCGTCACTGCAACGTTTGCGCGTAATGCCCATGTACTTCGGTGTTCTACCTTTACTTCTCGCTGTCTCCGCCCCTGATCTCACTTTCAGATTTCATCTCCAGGCCCACCGTGCTCTTCCCTTACACGCAGTGAGAATCGGTATCTTACACAGATATAAACTATCCAGATCGACCAGAGAGTTCGGGCAGTCCCTTAACCTACGGCAGTGCTTTGATAAAAAGACAGGCCATGCCCTCTGCCGGAAGGCCCGTCCCAACACCTCCATGGTCATGCAAATAACAAGTGAAATGCAACTTCATCCGCAACCTAAACACCACAGCCTCCCACATGAAATGCATTATGCGGCCACCCAAGAAACCGGCGAACAAGAGAAAAGAAAAGGCCCCGCGAATTGGTTGAGAGAGAGGGACATATACCAGAATTCTTTTCAGGTCCTTCGGAGTCCTTCAGCCTTCCGAGTACCAGGAAAGATCAAAACACAAGAGCAGAGCCACCCACCCTGACCGATTTCCCCACGATCACTCGCTCATGCATGTTCAAAAAACATGCCTTCTAACCATAACAGCCCCCATTCTCTATCTAGGCCACGGCGTCTTTGTCGATTAGTACCAATTCGGGATGGAATCGGACCAATCGCATCGCGGCGTGTTCCTGTCTAAAGAAAGAAGGCAAATACAAATGAAAATCCCGCCCGAGCCGAAAAAAGGTTCTCAGAAAGCCGGAGCAATAAGGAGCCAAGACTCCAAGATCTCCAGATACGCAAGCGCTTGACGACAATGTCGTCTCCGGCAACCCATTCTTTGAACATCCTCTGACTCTGGCACTTCTTCGAGGAGATGCCAGCCGATGTGAACGGACTGCCGCTCCACGAAAAGCTCTTAGCGTTGACTGTACATCTGCTGATTTGGCGGCGGGCCGTACGGAGATGCAGGCGGGTAGGTCTGGTGCATGTAGCCGCTGTTATACTCGGTCGGAATGGTCGACGCGGTTACACCTGACGAGGGCGGGGCCGGGTACTGATTTGGCTGGTACCCCAGAGGGGGAAGCTGCCGGCTGCCTGCATACGAAGATGCAGACTGGGAGGCGTCGGCGCCAGGCTGCGAGCTGTTAGGGTCCACAGCGCCATTGGGCGCACCTGACGCGGCGGCAGCAGCAACAGCCTGGCGTTGTCTGTCCTCTTCAGCTTTGCGCTGGGCTTCCTCCTCCTTTTTGCGCGCCTTCCATTCTTTGCGAATTTCTTTGAACTCTAGTGCATGCTTGTTAGTCCATTGGCGCCTCTGCTAGCCGGTTCTAGTCTGACAATCGAATCCTCTCGACAGCCAAAAAAGAATCCGTGCCTGCACTCGCCTCGTTTGCTGCGGGAACCATACCTTCTGGGGTGCGTTTTTGTCCATGAGATTGCATAGTAACATGTGCGTTCAGGTGGTTCAGTGTACCATATGCTTTTTCGCAGCCATTCCATCCACACTTGTACATGCGCTCAATTTCTTCGTAGCGTCTTCGAGGTCGTTTGTGCTGCTGCGCCCCGGGAATCGGGACGAACGAGTAAACCTGCAGAGGCTACGTCAGCGCCTCCCATAATTTCCCTGGCATTGCTGCTTGCTGCTTGCCCACTGCTCGTAGGCGAGGATAGTCGGAGCACAACAGGGACTATCACCTACCTGGGTAGGCCGCTGTTGGGGAGGTGCGGAATTGGGGGTTTGCGGGAAGACGTGGTGTCCTGGTGTGATCGGAGTCGGCTGACCGCCGTATCCCGTCCAGTCCGGACGAGGCTGGGCGTAAAGGCCACCGCTATGGGGGTAAGCATGCTGCATGTCCTGGGACGGTGGTGCATAGGGAGAGTATTGGCTATGTGTCGCATAGGTGGGACTGGGCGCCGCGATGGACGGATCTATAGGTACATCGTTGTCAGACCTGGCCTGGTGGGGTTTGTGATGATAGCTGATGCCATCATCTTGCAAAGGCACGGACGGACTTGTTGGTGTTTGCGCCATACCTCCTCCGCTACCGCTGTGGTTGGGAGACTGGTGGTAAGGACGCTGGATATGCTCTGGGAACGAGCCTGACCGCGCCGATGGTGGATACACGCTGTACTCAGACGTGGGCGTCGCGGTAGTCGAGTAATTGCTCGGCCGTACCTCTTGCTGGGTCACGTATTGCGCAGCAGACGCGTGATCTACAGATGACGCCTCAGAACGCGTATCGCCGGAGTGACTTGGATAGGGCGAAGGCAAACCTGTCTGCGAGTACTCGGGCGCACTGCGGTCCATAGAGTTGCAATCGGGAGGTTCGATGACTGCTTCTGAGCCAAAAAAAAATTTAAAATTTAAAATTTAAAATTTGGTAGGCGGTTGAGCGTTAACACATGCAGATGCGACGCAGAAAGACGAATGAAGAGCTGTAATGAACTTTGCCACAAAGACGCCACAGATCCGTGCAGCTGCAGAAAGACAGATCAAGAATGGTGTTGCAGCAGCAAGAGACGATATAAGTAAGTCAAAGTGTCTCCGGGGTTAGCTTTGAGTCCAGCGCAGATCGGTTGGCGATTGGAAAGGGAGGGGGTGTGTAGCTCCTCTTTATTTTATTTTATTTTCCCCCGAGGACTGGCTTGAGTAAGGGTCTTGGCGGCGTGTTTGATATGACAGAATGTAAGGTGAGAGGGGAAAAGCGATTTGGGCCAGGTATCGGTTGCAAATGGGTCTAGTGAGAGAGGCGGCTATGATGGCGTATTTGACCGCGATACTATGTAGAGCAAAGTAGCGCGAAGGCCGGGCCCCAGTTGTCCGCTACCCAGGTTTTCTTTTTGGTTTCGTTTTACTTTCCCTTCTTTTTTAGAGATTGGGGGAGGGGGGGGGGGTGGTGGTGCTGATTGCGCAAGGTGTGCGGAGAATGGCTGGATCTTGAAAAAGGATCCAAGCTAATCCCGGCACCACGGTGCGAGCTTGTGACTAGAGAGGCGTGGGTGTGGGTGGGCGATGAGCGCTTGGTGCAGGAATGACGAGCTAGTTCGCACCTTTTTTTTCTTCAGATACTTTCTTGAGTCGTCCTGTCTTGTACTGCGAACAGCTGAGATGGATGAAGAAAGAATGTGTTTGAGATGACAGGAGACGAGGCAGGTGAGGTGAAAGTGGTCTTTTCCCCCCTTTTCTTTGTTATTGCAGCTTTTCGGGCAAAACGCTCTACTCCGTATGGGCGTTCTTCTGCTGTTTGCAATAATCGCCTTCGCCCCCTCTTTTTTTTCTTTTGATTTTTGTTGCAGTGCTTTTCTTTCGTGTGCTTGGGTTAATCAGCCCGGCATTCCCCTCGGCCAGGTGGATGATGGAGGCAATTGGGGGAGGAACGGAAGACTAGCGGCGACTCTGTTGGTGGGGAGACTAGAGAGAGGCTAGCCAGCACAAGCAAGAAGCACCAGCGTCGTAACTTTTCGGGTTTGACAGGGCGTCCTTTCTCGTTTAGGATTGGCAAATTCACGAGTCAGAAAGCGCCAATGATATATGCAGAAGCGATCCAAAAGTCGATAGATTTCGTGGAGACGACGCCAGCAGCGTGCAACCTTAATCTTTTCGCCAGGGGAGTCTTCTTGCGATGCGGATGGAATGCCAGCGTGAATTGCGAGAGGTGATGGAGGAGACAGGGAAATTCGGGGTTGTGTGGGACCTACCAGGTCTTATACGGATACCGGGAACGGCGAATGCCAGTTGCGAGTCAACCAGCGCTCCGTTTCCAGGAAAGGGGGGAAGGAGAAAATCGTGTGGAGCAGTGAATGCGATGTGGGTGCGTATGGTGGTGGGTGACGGCCACTTGACGAAGAAAAGTCGAAAGCCATGGACGGGACTTCCTCTTTCTTGTTGCCGGACCCTTTCCTCCTTCCTCAGCTTTCCGTGCTTGCGCAGTCCAACTTTCTTGCCAGTGCGAGCAATTTGCCTTTTTCTCGCCCTTTGGCACTATTTCCCCATATGCTGGACAGTACGGAGTACGTCGTACGCACGCTTTCAGTCTTGGCGTCGCCGAAGGCAGCTGCAAAGGAGAGGAGGAACTAATGACCGGGGAGTGGCTGTTATTGTGGGCATACATAAGTGTGAGTGGGTGTGGAAATGGGAGATGGGACCGAATACAGGGAGATGAGTGGCTGGATATTGGACTTGGTGGACCTGAGGGTCCGAGCAAGCAAACTCTGGCAGGCAGAGCAGCGTTACTTTGTGGGCATGTGAGAGTACGAGCGTGCATGAGGTAGGCCACTGTACAGAAGAAGTACTCCGTGCGAGAGCATGAAGAAAGATGCCCCACACAATTGCACGCTATGCCCAGGTTAGGAGTGGCGGCTTATTGCCTGTCATTGCTTACCAGGAGCGGTTTTTTTTTTTCTGACACTGGCTGGTTCGAGGCAGGGGCCAGACTTGGATGTCTACGGAGTACAGAAGATACATACTAGGTATGAGTGCGAGTACTCACTCGTACACACGCGCTACGCCATTCACGGGCCAGAAGCACGGGTACAAAAATCGACGGCTCCCTTTTGTTGTGGTGTTGTTTGGCTTCCCCCCGTCTCGAACGGAGGGGCAGCTATCTCGTGCTGGAGCGTGGCCAGAGTCTGGGGAAAGTAAGGCTTAGTTATTGCATGTAGGAATATCTCACGTTGTGCGTGGTATACGAGCACATAAAATCGTAGCATATACCAGCTGCATATGGCGTAGAGAGAAAGAGGGGCAAAGAGGGGAATGGCGAGGGAAGAGTGACTCTCATCGCAGGGAGTGATAGGATGTCTGCTGCCGAGGTATTTCACATCCGCCGTTGCCGGAAAGCGACTGTCCGTGGCAGCATGGTGGTATAAATATTATATGTACGAGTAGTCGTGCGCGCAGCAGAACTTTCGCATGCCGTACTCCGTACTCCCGCGTCCTTCTCCGTGGTCGCCTCTTACGAGAGCAGCGTGTTGGTCTCGGAGCCGCAGCCCTTTCTTTTCAGCGCAGCAGTTTGCTCCGATAGTTCTCGTAGCCAGCAATATTTCGACCACAATTATGGGCAGAATAGGGGGTGTGAAAACCTCAAAATGGGCATTGCATCCCGGTCTTTTGGCCTATTTGGTAATTGAAAACATCCTTGATCCTTGCTTGCCCGGAGTGCTTGTTGATTCACTCGTCTCTGGCGAGGCCTAGGGTGCGGGAGAGGAGAGAGGGTGTGAGCATATCTTGGACGAAATTATTTTGTGTGTGGATAATACTCGTAAGTACTCGTAGTGGCAAGGGAGCAGCTGCGTCAGGTCAATTGGGACAAGCTCAACAAAGAGAAAAAATTTTGAAGGCAGGGGGGGATCTGGGAAAGTGCTGAAGCGTGGGGCGCTTTTGGAAGTGTTGTGGGAGTGTATGGGTACTCGGAGGCCGTATCGGCTTACGTTATCTCCGGGGGACCAGCGGCCTTTGTCCGGCAATTACTTCTTGATTACCGCGTGCTTACGAGTACTCGCAATGTACTCGTCCAGAGATATGTTAGGAAACTTGCATGTAAGCAGACTGAGTAATACAGTGGAAATCTAGCATGTATCTTATGTTGCAGGCGAGATCCTCGAGTGTGCAATGTCTGCTGCAACACATGTTTCGCACTTGTAGACAAAGAGATTCTGGCGAATTATTAGCCGACACCGGTGTGGCGGGTCTGCGAAAGAGTCCAGAAATGAAGAGGCAGTGAAGAAAGAGGGTAAAATGACGGGGCAGAATGGGGGTGCACAAAGTGGCCCCACTCCTGCCCCAAAGAAAATAAAGCGGAAGAGCAGAAATGGTGGTGTGAGTGGACCACAACAGAGGATGAAGGTGGAAAAAAAGAGCGGATCCATGTAGAAGGTAAACGGAGTACGGAGTACGGAGTACGGAGCATTGTATAGCGCATGGCACGCTGTGTACGTCGTATCTTACATAGTAAGTAGATACCCTGTTCAACCGACAAGGGACACGACTGCGAGTGCTCGCACGCTTAAGACTTACAGTGCTGGTGTGTCTGGAACCGGATCTGTGGAAGCGGGCTCGAGAAGCTGGAGAAGCTTGTGAAGCTGCTCGCAGAGTCGAATGCAATCAGTCACGTAAGATACATTAGTAGCATGTCTAAGATACGACGTAAGGTGGTTGTTTTCTCACGTCCACGCGCGTCTTGATGGTATCTTACGAGCACGGAAATTGGCCGCTGTCCTTTCTACACATGCAACGGAGAAACCTTTCCTCCCTACAAGTACTCAGCGTATGGAACTTGTTTTTCACGAGTACCTCCTTATCCATACCCCCCTCCCCAATGCATGGGCATAGGGAGCAGCAGCAGGTTGGTGTGCCGGCATTGCCGCTCATACAAAGTAGCTACCTCTATCCGTGCGGAGTCCTTGGCCGTGGCTGGTCAGTTCGTCCGGTCTCTGCACGAGACGTCAACGTCAGGAGTCTGGAGCAGCTCATACGAGTGAGATACTCCGTACATGCTCGTACATACATAGCAGTACTCCGCAATGCCTGGCGCGCTCTCGTAGTGCGACGTGTCTCCGTGCCTCCATCGACACGCAAGAACACGAAAGCTTAAATCGTCTGCAGCTGTGCCTGGGCTGGTTAGTGAGCCAGCATTTGGGGGCTGGTGCTGTTGGTGAGTTGGCGATGTGACGGGGACTAAAATGGCGACAGATCTGGTCCTATGCGCCCCCTTCCTGCTGCCGCCTCGTGCAATGCCCCTGAACATGGACGCGTGCTGGTGCTGGTGCTGGCGCTGGTGCTGGTGCGGGAGCCAGTGCTGGCGCCGTCCAGCAGCGCGGTTGGCAACATGGTGGTCCTGATCTTGATGTAACAGCATTGGCACCACCACCACTGCTGCCGCCGCCGTCGCTGTCCTACAGCAAGGCACTCGGGAAGCCCGGCTCAACCTAGCTGTTGAGATGCACCAGCGGCATTGAACCGGCGTGAGGCCAGACGTCACCTTGACGGCCTGACGGCGTGCTTACTGTGGCTTACCAAGCCAGGATCGTTGCCAGCACAGACAGCAACCGGTTCGCAGTAGTCAAGATACGTTCGATCGTATGGGTGGGGACAGTGGTGTACATACGGAGCAGGCGCTGACGATTCTCAGCCGGTCGCCAATGCAGCGGCCATTGTCGTACAATGAGTACTTCAACACATGGAAGATACAGGTACGAGCATGTACACTGTTTAGGGGCTTCTAGTCTCAGGCAGTGCAAGATCTTAGACTCGTTAGGTCCGACCCAGCTCCTCGGGATTGTACTAAGGAGACAAAGCGCCTGATTCGCCTTTGTGTACAACCCCGTCCGCTACTCACTTGTAGGAGACCTGCCCAGAGGCCTGGCGATTGCTGAGCACGAATCAGCCAAAGAAGCACAGTGTTTCTCATAAAAAGAAGAATAAGACAAACAAAACCTTGATCACTAGTAAGGTACTGCTTGCACACGGCATGCCGCATTACAGGCAACTCGATCCGAATGCATATTGGACGGTGCACCTCTGGCAGATACCGCAATTTCTCTGCCATCGGCCCCTGCGACCTGCATACTCCGTACGAGTACTTGTGTTGCCACGTTTTGCTGTTGGCCTGTATTCAACTAGTTTTTGTGCGCAGTTCGTGCGTGCGTCTGGATGGAGTACTTCCAAAATAGAGGGGGCGCAGGGCCTCCCACGGGTGGGGGGTATACCATACTCGTAGATAGCAGTATCTTGCGGAGTACAGACAGATGTACAGTACATACCTCTACATAGTATCTTACGGAAGGCAGGTGGGGTACTGGTGCGATACACCATATCCGCGCCAGCCGATAAAATCCTACGGAAATTTCTTCCCCGGTCTTCGCGGCCTCTGTTAACCCGCTACTCTGTACTCCGTACAACGGGACAAGTTTTAGGACACGCCCTGCTTTATCTGATATTCGGGTTTCATGCACGCGTGTGCTGCTTCCAGCATCATTTCTTCTTTCGTCCCCAAGAGCGTCAAGAGTCAGAATTTTTTTTTTTAAAAGAAAGCCCCCGATGTCAATAAGAATCATCACGGTAAGGTAAGATACGTATATATGTACATACAGTACGACGTAAGATACATGTGCAAAATTATGTACGGAGAATAAAGCCAAAGATAATATTATGGATGCCTTCAGACCCACAAGCGAACGATATTCTCCATACATACCAAACGGCCAAAAAGAAATAGGAAGGTACCAGACATTGATTACGTCGAGACAAATCAGGTATTGCTCCTGTAACATCAGCCTTCGAAAAGCCGGCGACACTCGCAATATTGCCTCTCCTTTGGGCGTACTCGTAAGATGATGTAAACCTGATAATGTGCCTTATCCAGAAGGTTCCAAAGTACATTTTATGGGTCCTCTAGCGACGAGTGTGGCCTGCCCCCGTTTTTAGGATCGCAGTACTTATCCTGGCTGTGCACGTTGCTCTCTAGGATGCCATCTGAAATAGCTTAGGGTTTTGCAGACGGCCGATTCTCTACGGCTTCAACCACGTTATCAGTGATACGAATGTTCCGTAGCTTCGACGGCAGCCAAAAATCCCGAGGCCTTCTTAGCAGGAGAATACGTTGTCGCATAAAACTGTCTAGTGCTACAGATAGAAATGTAGAGGATTATCTACGAGACTATGTACTTTTGAGAAATCTTACGAGTACGGAGTACCGGGTGCCTCTGCGAAGTACTTTTTCCTCCTTCTTTACTAGGAGAACTCAATACCAAAGGTGTGCCTAATTCGCAATCTACCATGCATCTATAGCAGTACATCTAGACCATGTGCACGGCACTTGATACTGATACACGTATAGAACTAGCAACCAACAAGTAAGATCTATTCTAATACGGCGATATGACTGGATCGAGCAGAAACATTTGAAACAGGAAGCCTCTTTCTATACGGAATCGCAAAGCCAAAATCCAGAACACGCGAAATCTCATTAGTAGAGATAAAACTCGAGAGGCCGTAGCAGGTGGAAAACATAAAGTGGAAAGATATATATTCGGCGACAACACCGCTCTTGACTGTGCTGGCCAAATTGCCGTAAGGTAAATCATCTTTCTGTGCCCTTGAATTGGGTAAACACATCTGGGTTGTGGCCACAACAGGGCACGCCCAGCAGGTTGACAATGGGTACAAGGAAACGAACTGATTAATAAACTCATCCGTCGATCATTTATCTGGAACTGGAGGAGTGGCAGCTTGCCGAAATAAGAAATAGTCAAACCATGACACTGTCAAGTTTCCCTTTTTATTCCCTTTACAAAAACGCCAATCGAGAGCAGCAAGAAATGATGAAAATGAAAAAAAACAAAACAATACTCGCGGTCGCACAGGGCATACATCAGATCGTTGAGGTCCGAGTTATCGGCTGTCGTCCTCACGACCTTTCTTACCAGCGTCGGTTGTTGATCGGCAAGGAATTAGCACCACCTAAGCGAGAAAAAGTCAGCATCAACAGTCAAGCACTTGTACTTGCACCCAGTCAAGTCATACCTCGGTTGCCTCCACCACCACCGCGGCCCCGGTAGCCACCGTACCGGCCGCCGCCGCCGCCACCGCCGTATCTTGCCATCTCGGCTAGCCGAGGGTCAATCTGCTGCTTAGCCTCTTGGAGAACCGACACGAGATCACGAGCCTGCTTCGCATCTAGATAAGACTTGTGTTAGTAGCGCACGTAGCAATATGAGCGTGGAAAACATACTGTCAGTTGTGAAGAGAGTGATGGCGGTTCCGTTGGCACCGGCACGACCCGTTCGGCCGATACGATGAATATAGTCCTCCGAGTTGTTGGGATAGTCATAATTGATGACGTGGGTGATATTGCGCACGTCTTTAGGAATTGGTAACAGGTTAGCAGCTAATAAGGAATAGTGTGCATATAACAGCAACGATCCAGCAGAAGCAAGGCTACCATGACAGTAGCCTGCTTTCTCGGGCCACTTTAGTACTTTTCTCCAGGGCATATGGGCTGTCCGTTGCGGAAAAGATTGTCGGCCTGCTGGAAGATATATCCAATACTCCGGGATCCTTGGGGCCGTTTCTGGATATCTTGGAGACAACTTGATCAAAAAGAGGTAGAGAATCAAGAAATGCCAATTCTAGGCTTGCACCACGGGAAAAGGGAAGGTACAAGTATAGAATCACGAGCGCGGCAGCAATACACAAGTAAGCTCCGCAGCCGACCCAAGATACCGCTCTCCAAGGAAAACCGGAATAGCGCGAGGTCAGGCAAGTTCAAGTTCGCGCAATCAGGAGTTGCCCCTAAACAAAAGAGTAAAGTACAGCGAAGCTAAGACGCTGCTCATAGATGCTAAATCGCGGAGGATTTATAGGGGAGGAAGAGGTAGGAGGGGGAAGGGGGGTTCTTTGACACATACCAATACCACGGGAAGCCACATCAGTGGCAACCATGATAGGAGACTTGCCGGTTTTGAATTGATCCAAAACCCAGTCTCGTTCGTTTTGCTGCTTGTCGCCGTGAATAGCTTTTGCATCTGTTAGTCTACCGTTTTTTGAAATCAGCATGGTTGTAGACTTACACAGAGCCGGCCAGCCATCTTGTCGGAGTAGCCGAGTGATATCGTCGGCAACCCGCTTTGTTCCAGTGAAAATAAGAACCTTGTTCTCCTTTTCCTTGTCGTCCATCACCTTCTCGAGGTGCTTCAGCATGCGATCACGCTTGTCGCCCTCGGAGACAACTTCGACGATCTGGGTGATGCGATGGTTCGCAGACAGGTCCAGAGATCCAATGTTGACCTGAATGAAGTCTGTCAGGAAATCTGCCGCAAGGTTGCGCACTTCCTTGGGCCACGTAGCCGACCACATCAGTGTCTGTCGGTCAGGACGGATCTGGGACAGAATTTTGCGAATCTGCGGTTCGAACCCCATGTCCAACATGCGGTCGGCTTCATCGAGAACCAGATACGTGACGCGGCGAAGGTTTGTCCGGCCAGACTCAAGCATATCGATCAGCCGTCCCGGAGTTGCAATGCACACCTCCACTCCACGAGACAAATCTCTAATCTGAGGGCCCTTGGGGACACCACCGTAAACGCAGGTGTTGCGGATACGAGAGGACTTTCCGAACTTGGTGATCTCTTGCTGGATCTGAACAGCAAGCTCACGAGTAGGTGCCAGAACCAGAACAATGGGGCCGTCTCCAGGTGCCAGAAGGGGCTGCGCGTTGATGTGCACGATGGAGGGAAGGCAGTATGTAAGCGTTTTTCCAGAACCAGTTTCGGCAATTCCGACGACGTCACGACCAGAAAGAGCCATAGGCCAGCCCTGAGACTGGATAGCTGTGGGGGCGGGGAAACCTTGAGCCTTCACTTCATCGATGACGTAGCGTGGGAAACCCGCCTCGTCGAAGGTTTCCACAGGCTTAGGGACATCCCGGCCGGTTACAGCCATAGCGTGCTCTCGTCGAAATTTCTCGACTTCGGCGGCAGATCGCTCAGCCACGGTAGGATGCTCCTTATAGAAGTCTTTCTCAAACTTGGAAACAGTGCTCATATCTAAGAACGGGGCCGTTGTTAGTCTCACATGTAGCTATCGTCGTGAACTCGGGAGACTGCCTCGTGAGAATCAAGAATTACTTACCCCATTCCTGCTTTTGTAGGCCAGCACCGAGGTTGGACATGCGGTCACCACCGCCGCCGCCACCGCCACCGCCACCATAGCCATTCGAGTTTCCGCCGCCGCCATATCCGTTTGAAGATCTCCTGCGATAGAACGTTAGTAAATGGTTGCAAAGTGCATGTTGGCAAGAAGACAGCCATCCACCACTCAAGCGGACAGCGTTGTCCAGTACACGGCTTGAGAGGTTTGTACGCAAACACAATTAAAAGAAAAGGGGGCATCAGCAATGGCAAAAACGTATCGGCTAATACATACCCATATCCGTTGGAGTAGCTGTTGCCACGGTCATACCCGCCGGAGTAGCCACCGCCGCGAGAACCATAACTTCCACCTTGAGACATGTTTGTGTTCGGGTGCGTTCGTGCTTCTTCGACGCGTCGAGGTTGAAGGAGTTTAGTCGCGTGGGATGAGGTTCGGAAGGTGTGGAAGGTGAATAGATCAACAATTTGATGCCCTGGGATGATAGGGGGTGTGAATATTTAAAGAGTGAGAGATCCTATCTGATGTCAAGTGTGAAGGGAAAAAAGGGAGGAGAAAGTTTTCGGGTTGTCAAAAAACTTTTTATCTGGTTTGGGGGATTGCGCTGGACCAAAAAAAAAGCCATATAACGCGACCCATTTTTATTTTCGCCACGTCACGTGTTTGTTATCTAGCATCTTGTTAGATTTCAAGCATTTTTTACAACTATACTCCGTAAACGATTGTTTTATCTCGAGCTATACATTTCCCAAAATGCTATTTCCATCTGTAATATGTTAGCCTTGTATTAATTGGATACTCAGCAAACGCAAACGGTACTAAAGAAGAAGAATCTAGAATTCCTTACTTTTGTCGCGCGCCTAAAAACATTTACCAGCTCTTCTATCCTAGATGGCGACTGCAAAATTGCGTATTCTTCTATTTGGTCTGCAACCTGTCATCAGTCTGTACTCAGGGAAGAACATGTCCTGCGCTTCGATACATATTTTGCATACCTCTTGTGGTCTTTATGCTTGCGTCGTGGTTTTCAGAAGTGTAGGTTTCCACCCATGACCAGTACGGGTTTCCCTCCTGCTTAGTCGACTCCTTGTCCTCGAGAAGAGCACGGGCAGCAGCCCCATAACCGATGATGCAGGGTGCCAGGGCAATCTGGAGTGCAAACCAATCCTCAGATTGTCCAACATCTAACACGTACCGGGTGTAGGTAGTGCAAGCTTTTAAAAACCCGGCTTTAGTGGCTACTCAAGATATACCTCGGAGATCGATATTTTCTTCATTAGTATTGTGTGGACTTACCGGTATGCTCCTCAACTTGTTTCATATCCTCTCTTGTGATACCGAACTTGGAACAGAACTGGACGTGTGAGCTCATCTCCTTTTCCAGTTGCTGGATCACAGCCACAGACTGGATAACGTTGAAGTTGTCAGTACGTCTATTCACTCAAACACTCATCGCGGTAGGTAAACTTACACGAGCAATATCCTTGGCATTTTTGGACTTGTATGCGGCCAGAGCGTTCGCTCGTGAGAAGTGAACCTTTGGGGTATTGTCAATATGTTGATTCTGTACGTGCTGTACCTGCACACGAAGTGCTGGTCCGGGAAGACACACTAAGAATAGATAATCCTGCAAAAGATACCCTTTAAATGATTCCATAGGCAGACTGCCGTTACCTAATGCCTTGGTGAAATCATGTCTGGTAAATCGCTCCCATACACCGGCGATATCGTGCCGTTCAAGAACATAGTCGAAGAAGTAGCCACGGGAGAATGGTAGTGTTTGCATGCAGTGAAAGTGGTTCAAAGGTCCGTGTCCGTGTCCGTAACCGGGCGCTGTCTGGATGGCAATTTCAACATAACGGCAAGCCGCCTTCACCGCTGGGAAGACCTCCATGCCAATGGACAGATTTGATGCGATAGCAGCTGTTACGCTGGTCAGGATAGGAGGATAACAGGATGTGGGTTGCAGACGTACAAGCCAAAGAGCAGCCCGTCCCATGCGTGTTACGGGAGTCTTGATACTTGCTCACGATTCTGAAAACCTGATCATCAGGACCGACAAGGATGTTGACAACAACGTCCCTGTCCTTTTGGGTCATAGCTATCGTGTAATCCTCTCGAAAGGGGATGTGGCCACCTTTTGCCAGAACCCATTCGGAGCCGAGCTTCTCACGGGCCTGTCGGGCGAGATGTTCCAAATCGTCCACGCTGTCTAGACGAGCCTCTTCGCAACCCATCAGCATCTTCAGTTCTGGTATGTTGGGTGTTATCACTGAAGCTAGTCTGGCGAGTGCGTGAAATTCGGCTATACCGTCGGAAAGCAAGAGTGATGCACCTGTCGTGGCAATCATCACCTAGAATGCATAACTTCAGTAGAGCGCCCGCCGTATGGTAAAACATCCGAGTCTTACCGGATCTACCACGATCGTTGCTGGAGCTTTTTCCCTGAGAGTCATGGTCACCAACTTTATTGTCGCTGCAGATGCCAACATCCCTTCAGTGGGAGTTTCCTCAAAGTCAGCAGTGCAGCCGGTGTTTATTTTACATAGTACCGGAGGGACTAGCCAAACCCGTTTTCACAACATCAACTCCAATGTCATCGAAGCAGGCATCAATCTGTTTTTTCAGAAAGGCTTGTGGAACTGGGTGGATATCATATACACCAAGCGTGTTTTGTGCGGTCAAGGCCGTGGTAGCTGTCATAGCATAGCAGCCATGGGCCGCGATGACCTTCTGGTCAGCCTCAAGGCCACTTCAACCCCGAGTAGAGGAGATAAATTAGTTAATTCCTCGTTGTCGCAAGGTGGGGTGTTGACTAACGCTCCGCCAGAGCTGTCAGAGCCAGCAATGATCAAAACTCTCCCTCTGGGCATGCCGGCGTGGCGATGTATGAATATGCAATCGGGAAAACTAGGCTTGAAGTTGTGTTGTACAGATTAGTTCAGTCGGAGTGGGCAATTCCATTGCATGCATCGGAGATTTGGGAAGCGCATAGCGATGTAAGCTACGAAGTGGGGTTGCAACGTCACGCAATCACAATTTGCAAGGTCAGCTACGGAGTGCAAAGCAATTGTTCAGCAGCAATTCGCCCAATCGTCTCCTAACCTTCAACAACCACCGGACTCAACCGGGTCGCTGATACTTCTATGTCTCTCCGTTCGCTGTCCATCAGTTGATCCTGCGATCTCACTGTCTGTCCCGTCATAATTCCGACACCCAGAATCGGCGTCGCTTCCGCCGCCGGTGTCATCGTCGTCCTCACTCTCGTCCTCACCGAACACTACCGACCGCACTGCCCCCCTGCTGAACAGCTCCAGCACCATACGACGGACCGGTAATCGGTAGTGGTGGCATTCGAGGATTGACAACACCCTCCTAAATAGCAGAGGCTGTTCAAAGGCCGAGGATTCCCTTTGCCTGATTTGCAAAAGCTCACCAGCTGCTCGCTTAGAAATAACCATGTTCCCCAAGTCAACTACCAGCTCCAATATTCGTCGTATCACTGGGTCCAGGTCGACAGAGTATTTTTTGGACGAAGCCTGGTCGCGGTCGCCATCTAGCTCCTCGATCCCCTGCAAGGACCCTAGTCTTGGTCTGACTGGCATGACGGGCAACTCCAACCTTTCCGTCTTCTGCGAGTCTGGCAACTGAATGGTCGTCACGGCTGCGTGTTGCCACGGTGCCAAGGAGAAAAGCTGCGAGAGGTCCAATGGGATGCAAAAGCCCAGTGACGTACCCAGCACGCTGGTGTTTGAATCCCAGCCGAACTCTGAGAGTATTTCCATGCCATGAAGAGACCGTGAAATCAGGCCGAGAACAAAAAAAGCGGTGCCGCGCAAGCTCATAATCTCATGGCGACAGGCAATTTTTATGATCTGCTCCACAACATCACAGCTTTCGAGAAAAGGTGCACCAAGCTCCATGGCTCCGACGTTGCCAACCGCCCAGAGACAACCTTTCACCTTTGTAGTCACTTCACCATCCTCGCTCTGCATACCACAATCACGGATTGTCGCAGCGAACTCGTCAAAGTGCCCCTTCTCACGGAGCAGCCTGCAGCCTTCCTCCGTGCGCGTCAATTCCCGATAAAAATGCGGTGGGATATGAGCATCTGTGTCCGCGTCGACCTCATCGGCAAAAGAAATGATACGACTCGGTTGCTCGTCCGAATCGACGAAAGCGCGCGCCAGACTGGCTTCTATGAGGCCGACGTACGCATCATTGCGACCGAGGATCCAATCGTCCATTTCGTTGCTGATATAGTCCAAACCGTCGAGATAATGGTAGCCTATTGAAGTTGACAGGAAACGAAGAAGTAGTGGTGCGCCTATTTCGCCCAGGTGGTCAAGCGCAGGCCTGCATTCTACAATAAACTCGAGGGAACTTTTATTGTTACAGGCCTTTTCCAGAATTTTAATGGCCGTGGCGCAGACCTCTACTTCTGGATCGTAGAGCTGTGTGACGAGAAGCCGGATGGCCCATTTTGAGTCTCCCACGCCATGACTGGTAGAGGTAGTTGAACTTGTGCGTACGGCGTATTTTCTGAGCACGTTGGTAGCATGTATGCGAATATCCTTGGTACCTGCCGTCAACGATTTGGACAGTAGGACTCTTTGGTGTCCGTTGACAGTATAATCAAAGTGGGATAGAAGTAGTTTGATTAGGTCGGGCCGCTGTTTCAAGTCAACGATGTGGTACATCATGTTGAACATGCGCCAGCGTTCCATCATTTGCAGTCCCCTGGGGTCGCTGCTCAGAACGCCGATCATTGGGAGGTAGCCACCACAAAGCGTGTCAACGAGGCGATCCTTGGCAAACATCGGATACTGTGCGGTGATGCCACTCGTCTGCAGCCCAGAAGACAAGGGTGTTGCCAGTCAGCTAGCGCCAAAACACAGGGGGGGGGGGAGAAGAAGATGAAAGATGGGAAACACACTGGATCACACTGTGCCAGACATTCTGCAATTTGTCTGAGCAACTTGCTGTCTCCCAAATAGCGAAAGCCTTCCGGTGTCTGAAGAAATGTATGCAAGAGAGCACAGCCTACTCGGACATATTTCTGAGTTCCTTTGGTGGTTTTGATGTCGGAGAACCTAAACTTGAACGGACGGTAAAAGCTCATGATCCGCTTAACAAACTTGGAGGCCCGGATCGCTTCCTCTAGTCTCTTCCCATTGGTGAGTGGGCCCTCGATCACTCGCAACACCACATCCCAGTTCCATTTGAGGAAGTTGGAGCTGCTGAGAACGCCCGATTCCAACAGCAGCTGCCGAAATGTTGCCTCGTCAAACACCATGCTTGCTCCCGACTTTGGTTGTTCGTCGAGCAAGGTAAAGTCGATACCACTGTTGGCCACACTGCTTCCCGATGCCCAATATGATGGCGCCGACCGATACAGCGTTTTGCTGACGCTACTCATTTGGTACACGGTCCCGGTTGCGATAAAATGAGACTCATCCTGGAAGCGGGTGGCAGCTGCGAATAGGTCCGGAAGAAGCTGTACTTCATCGCTCCACGACGGTGGCAGGAGTCGGCTCGACAACCTTAGAATTTCACCTATTAGAAGCGTCGACTTTCGCCTAAGAAGTAAGTTATCGGTTTCCTGTGTGAGGTGCAACAGGCGAGGTAGCAAGCCGGATTTTATGAAGACGGCGAGAAGGAGAGCAGTATAGTGTTCCACAAAATTCTGCTCACTGCCCTCCTCGTCCGAATACGACACGGTATAGTCCTTCAGCGGCGTAGCCCTCAGAGTGGCGACGCGGCCGTACGTCGTCAGCCGTCGACCAGCTAGAAAGGAGGTTGCCCAGGCGGGTGACTTGATGCGGAAAAGGGAGTATATAAGCTCAATGACAGTGTCTCGTATAGCAGCGCTGGGTAGCGAAAGGCTGGCAACGAGAGAGCGAACGGCGCGAAAGTCGTACATGGACAAGTTCATCAAGCCAGACCATGTTTTCAAAGCAGAAGCAATAGCCTTTGCGTTCTGTTTGAGTACTGCCTCGTTGGACAGGAACTGGTCGGTGAAGGTGGTGAAAAGCACCTCTAGCTCATAGCCAGCACGAAGGTATTTCCTGCGCTGTGGGGCGTCCAAGAGAAAAAGGATGGCAGAGGTTAGACTTTCGGGTGCCTTATATGCACCTTCTGCCAGGGCATCAGACAAAGATGCCAAACCCCCAGAAGCTACTAGCAGGCGAGGGTCGCGAACCAGTATTTCGGCCAGCGTTTCAAGGCAGATCGGACGTAACCTGTCTTCGGCGTGCTCTGCTACGGCGGCAATGGTGCGGACGACGGCCCTGGAGAGCTCGTGGACACCCTCCTTGACATCCAAAAAAGTGCGGATAAACTTCAAGGCCTGCTCTCTTTCCACGTCGGCTTTGCGGTCTTTGATCAACGACAAGACAACGAGATAGTCCGTGTTCAGAGCTCGGATTTTTCGCAGAGAAGAGACGTCGGATATGGCATAGCGGGTCATACGGTAGGCGGCCGCAACAATCTCCCTGCTGTCGCTGAGGAGCATGACTTGGATGCGAAGACCGAAGACCGACCAAACGAGGTCATACTTTAGGGTCGGGTGGCGTTTGAACAGGTCAACAAGACTGTTGGCACGTGTGACGTAATATTCCGGTGCAAAGCCATCCACCTCGAGGGCCTGGAGAATCTCGGCTAGGGCAAAGGTGGGAGACTCGGTCTGGTCCTCGACATCAGAGCCAGCTCCGCTGCGCGACGTGTTTTGGGGTGACCGCAGGCCGGTCGTCAGTGTGGCAGGGTCGATTCGGGCTCTTGTGGGTATGTGAAGAACGGGGCGTGGCCGCTGGGTATCGCTGATCCTCTGTCTCAGCTCTTTGATGCGCAAGTTCGACGAATTCAGCTCGGCCTCGACACGCTGACGCTGGTCCTTGGTTTGCTTCGCCTTTTTGCTGTTGAGAGCTTCAAGCATATTCTCGCTACCTTCCTTGATTTTCAGCTCTCGGTTCAGAAGGTCGCGTAGAGCTGCAAGCGACCGGCGGGCTGCCGCCTTGCTATCATCGTCGTCCTCTTCTTCGTCGTCTTCAGCTTCTGTTGTTGTCTTTTCAGAGTTGTAGACGTCGACTCTCGAGCCGGCACGCAACGGGCCCATCTGGTTACGAAGGTCCGAGACGAAACTGCCAGGTGCCGGAGATGGGTTGAGCGAGGATCCTCGTGGGGCAAACGCGACACCGGACGTGGCGATGCTGCGCCCACTAGCAAAGGTCCCGGCATTTGTGGCCGCAGCGGGGGGCTGGAGGCCATCTCGGTCGAGGCTGTTCTTGGTCTGGTGATTCGAAGGAGTAGCACCGGGCTGGGAGCTGAAGAACTTCTGGGTTGGTGTGGCCGAGGCACCCAACATGGTGGACCGGCCGGCCATGAGCCTCCTGCTCGTGACGTACCCGTCAGCGCAAGCAGCTGATGGTGACAGGCATCCGGTAAAGTCGCCGGTTACAAGTTTCCTCCGTCTGGGGAGATTGTCCAAGTGCGATACCCCGGTAGAAACGTGGCCAACTCCCGAATGGCCAAGACGACGTTCCGAAGCTTATCTGACCGTGTTCAGCATGTAGGTACTGAACTGTCGGGTCTTTGATGGGCACGCCTGGTGGAAAAGGCAATGCATGCGAGGATGTTGTGATGACCGTCTCTGTTGGCCACAGCTATTGCAGACGATTGCAGACGATTTGGTGTGTTTGTCACCGTCTTCTGCTTCCCTGTGGGGTCCCTACGTTGTCCGCACGGCTTCCTAGCTACAGTGGGAAGGAGAGTTGGTGCTCACACATATACACTGTGTGTCGGACAAGGGCTCTGCTGGCCAATCGACCACCCCGCCCCCACCATCGGCCGTCAACTAAGCAGTGACTCTTGTCTCATGCACTGATATGACGTCGTCTGCACCGATCGTACAACTCTTAGCCGTAGTACATAGTAGACGAGTACTCCGTAGACCAACTGTAGTTGAGTGTGGCACGATTCGATTAGTACGCTTGCGTGTGCCGTTGGCGGACGGTGTCGAACGATGCTGTCGTCTCCTTCGACTGGAAGTGGCTATCGGCGGGCTCCGGTGCCCCACAAGCCAACTGCTCCTTGTGAAAGCAAGTCAGTCGACCCAGCCTTCTCCGCCCAGCACGCTCAAAATTGTCCGTGTGGGCCTTAGTGCCGGCCTACACATTGCCTGGGCCGCTGCTGAGCCGATCAAAATGGCGGCTTCCGACGCGTGAATGCTGCCGTAACAAAGTTGCCAGAGAATCATGCGTCACCTTTCGCCGTGAACCAGCGCTCTCTGCCCAACCAGACGACGCTCTGTAGACAACCGGAACCGATTGTGATTTGGCCCCGTTGCCATTCGCCGCTAGGCTGCCCACCTGAGCTGGTTGTTCTGCTGCTCCACGCTTCGTATATATATATGCGTAGCAGCTCTCCCTCCGCTCGATTTAACAATTACTCGACTATTAACTCTTTCTGCAATACCCAGGCGGTCCAAGTTTTTTATTTCGCTACTTCATCCCTTTGTGTCTGCCCGCAAATATCCCTCCACTGCCTCTGATTCGCACCTCCAATATCAAGCATGCCCCACGTATCTGCTGCTCGGTATGGGAAGGACAATGTTCGCGTCTACAAAGTCCACAAGGATGAAGAGACAGGCGTTCAGTCCGTCACTGAGATGACCGTCTGCTGCCTTCTCGAGGGTGCTATCGAGACATCGTACGTCAAGCCAGTAAGCCTCTGAGATACGTCAAGTCTGCAGACACTGATTGCTAATTGGGGCCAAATTATGTAGTTATACCAGAGCCGACAACAGCGTCATTGTCGCAACCGACTCAATCAAGAACACAACCTACATCGTCGCAAAGGAGAACCCTGTCAACCCCCCAGAGCTTTTCGCAAGCATTCTCGGCACCCACTTTCTCGACACGTACAGCCATATTTCTGTTGCCAATGTTTCTGTCCGGGTTCACCGTTGGACACGCCTCACTGTCGACGGTGCCCCTCACCCCCACAGCTTCGTTCGCGATAGTGAGGAGACTCGCAATGTGGAGGCTGTTGTCCGCCGCGACGGCATCTCGCTGACAAGCAGAATCGCCGGCTTGACTGTGCTGAAAAGCACAGGCTCTGCCTTCCACGGCTACGTCCAGGATGAGTTTACTACTTTGAAAGAGACCTGGGACCGTATTCTCAGCACCGACGTCGACTGTTCCTGGCGTTGGAAGACATTTTCCAACGTAGCCGCCGTCCGAGGAGAGGCCGCGGTGTTTGACAAAGCCTGGGAGGCTGCCCGGACTATTACAACCGAAACCTTCGCCACAGACAATAGTGCTTCCGTCCAGAATACCATGTATAAGATGGGAGAGCAGATTCTGGAGGCCGTTCCTGGTGTCGAAACTGTGTCCTACTCGCTCCCTAATAAGCACTATTTTGAGATTGACTTGTCTTGGTACAAGGGCACTAAGAACACTGGCAAGGATGCCGAGGTGTATGCACCGCAGTCTGGTCCCAATGGTCTGATCAAATGTGAGATTTCCCGCTCCTAATGGTCGGGAAACGGCATTGTACCACGCTATGTGGATTGAGTCAGTGGATGCCGGAATTGTCGAGTCTTAGCCGGTGCCTGTATTATATGATCATCTCCATATTCTGTCTCTCCCCGTTCAAGTATTCGGGTACACTTCATGACACTATATAGAATACCATTCTCATAATCAGCCACACTCCCAAGACGAGAAGCCACCCGTTATTTTCCGATTTCACGGGGTACCGACCCAGTAGATGACAACAACGACTCTGGTGTCCGGCGACACAACGTAATCAAGTGTAGACACAAAAAGGGGGCAGCTAGTAATTACGGGCTTGACTCCGTAGCCCTGGTGTGAAGTGTAATTTGGTATCATATCCTAGATTTATCTGCTTCCCGTATTGCTTGCACAGCCGCGTTCCAATTTTCGGCCCCGACAGCTTGCCCACCGAACCGAACTATATTCATCTTGTAAGGATGCGCATCACCTTCAAATGCCTTGAGGCGTGTTAGCCGCTTGTCCCGCAAACGGTTCTTCGGTAGCATGCCGCTGACTGCTTTCCGGAGAACCTCAGCGCCACCGAATTTGTCCATTAGCACGTCCATTGTAACGCTGCGAAGAGAGCCAGGTCGTGTATTATGGCGATGATAAGTCTTGCGCCACTTCTTGTTGCCCGTAGTGTATAAGGCGGCGCAATTGGTGACTACGACATAATCACCGCAGTCTGTTGATGGGTCCCATATCGGCTTATGCTTGCCCATGAGCAGGGTGGCAATGCGGGAAGCCAGCCGGCCTAGGGACGGAGGTGTAACTGCCAACTCCGTAGGCTTAGCCGTAGAAAGTCCGGGGTGAGGCGTTGATGCCGATATTTGATGCCATGTCCGCGAGTATGCAAGTCGAGTCTGCGTTTGTGCGAAGGAGGTTGTCAACACGCGACACATCTTGCTCGGCTTCATTTCTCGGGAGGAAGGGGGCTGATATAACAGTCTTCCGGATAAAGCATTTCACAGTTGGTAACTTACCAATCCTAGTGTCTGGGACATGGCTGCTAGATTGTGCCAAGATGCCCACCTTTCTTTGACCAAGAGATTTGGTATTTACAAGGTGGTGTCAAAACATTGCAAGATACCCAGAAAAGAAACTTCCCGAAACTCAGTTAAAAGGCACGTGACATTACTGTACTTGGCTAGGCTGATAATTTAGGTCTGTGGCGATTTCAAAGCAACTACGGAGTATTAGCAGCCGATGAAACCGATATACGGAGTAATAGACATATTTCTACAGTACAAAGCACACGCCATTAAGCTGCCGTCTATGCATGCACACCATCTGAGCAGACGTTTTTTACATGAAGGTTGTTGGGATTATCTTCGTTGTCGTGTCCACGGCTTTTCAAGGGGTATTCTGATATATATATATTTACCAATGCTGCGCATCACTTAAAGCCAGAAAGCTTACGAAACCGAAAATGGCTGTTACCCATCCTTTCCAAGTGCGCCCTCGACCTGTTTATATACTCCAGTAAGATTCCTTGAAAGTTATCAAAAGTGTCTAATAAATAATGCCACAGACCCTGTTTGCTGTGACGATGACATGTGGCGACTGCGCGAAGGACGTCGCAAGCGAACTCTACAAATTGCCAGGTATCACAAAGGTGGAATCCAACCTCGAAGACCAATCCGTTTCTGTCGAGGGGACGGGTGAGACTTTTCAGCCTGACTTATGAGCCTCGAAGCTGTATCAAGCTTGCTACTGTAGCACATCTCTAACTGTCTTAGCCCCTCCGTCAACTATAGTAAAAGCCATCCAGTCGACCGGCAGAGACGCTATTTTGCGCGGCTCGGGAACGTCGAATAGTAGGTTCAGCAGGCTCCAGTACACCGCGGTCTCACCTGGCAGGGGCTTTATGGACCTTTGTCACCAAGAGTGTGAATGACACACTGTAGCTGACCGAACTTCCAGGCGCAGCTGTGAGCATTCTCGAAACGTATCACGGGCCTAGCGGAAAGTGTTGCGCCACGGAGGCCGTGGATGCCGGTACCTCTGCCGATAACAAGGACCGATATGTTCGGGGTCTAGCACGGATGGTGCAAGTAGCCCCCTCGATTTCGGTAATTGACCTAACAGTACAGGGAGTGTCTCCCGGTACCTACTACGCAAGCATCCGTGAATATGGCAATCTCCAAAGCGGTGCCGTGTCCACCGGGCCGATTTGGTCCGGGGAAGGCATCCCGGACGTTAAAGGTTCGGGCCGGCAGCAGCAGACAGCGCACAAGGGCCATTTGGGCTCCATCGAAGTTGGGCTTGATGGGCGGGGGGAGGCTTTCCTAGAGAAGGAGTTTCAGGTGTGGGAGCTTATAGGGCGGGCCCTAGTGGTCTCACCTTTGGATGAATCCAGAGAAAGTGTGGCTCTGCAGAACGACGCGGACACGGTGGTGGGCGTCATCGCGAGGAGTGCGGGAGTTTGGGACAATGACAAGACCGTGTGTTCGTGCACGGGAAAGACTCTGTGGGACGAAAGGAAAGACGAGGTGAAAAAGGGCATGCTGTAGGAAAGCCAGTGGTACGTTACAGAGCATCCATGGCAGCATGCTGATATCAAAGGAGCAACAATACATGTTTTGCAAAGCAATAAACAAAGGCGCAGTTATAACCTAATGGCCACTCCTTTCTTTTTCAGGAGGGAGCCAGCAAGCACGGGTATTTTGAACACCGGCGCGCCTTTGGAAACACCTCATGCAAGAGAACAAAAGTGGTGGGTCCGTCCACCGCCAATCTCCAATCAACGACGGAGGGGACAATCGAAGGGCAGGATACGAGTGAAAGAAGCTGCATCAGATGAGAAAATGGAGCGGTAGCACACAGAACGTCTGTGACCGGCTACGGAATACACTGGCCTTGTATGAAAGGGGTCACGACGCTGGGACAAGGCATGGTGGGGCCAGCAGTCAAACTATCGTAATCGTCTCGTTTACAAGGCGAATGGCGCTAGGCGCCCACGCTGGTGGTAAAGGGGAAGAGACCCGGCCAGTGACCAGCCGGCATGTGGCGTGGTGTGCTCTGTCTGCACTGCTGGGGACCACCGGGTGTGCAAGTATACTAAAGACTCCATATAGCACACCTGTCTGGCCTCGTTCGACTTTTCCACGCTCTCGCACCATTCCAGCAAGTCCCCAGAACCGCCGTGGAGAAAGGCATTTAACCTGCTCGAACCATCCTATTACCAGTACTATGTACGCCCAGGAGGGCCAAGCTGCCAATATCACATAGAATCACACCTGCCGGCCACTCATCGTCGGCTTTGTTATTAGTGCGACCCACGCAAGTCAACCAACCACCCCCGTTCATTACCCCTGCCCCTTCCCTCGCCGACACACCGGCGCTACGAGACATCATCACGTTTTGTCTTCCACCGAAAAGTCGACTCTGTCCCCTCAATCCCAACCCGCATGAAACGCCGTATGTAGTAGACTTTGCCCTCAATCGACCGCAATCGACCAACTAACGCGAGACAACCCACAGCAGCTTCCACCAAATCTCGTCCTCCACCTTTCCCAAACTTTTTGGCCGTCTCTGTCTTCTCTATTTTTTTTTAACGTCCTCCTAACTGGAACACAAGACCACTGCTTGTTCCCTCTCCCAGTCCAAAGGACGTCGACACTCTGAAGGCTCCCTGGCAAAGCCGGTACCTCAAATTCCATATACCACGCCTGGTTCGTGCAAAGGCAACGAGGAAGGATACCTGAGCAGCCACAGACGCGAACATAATAGAAGCGGCGATAAATCAGGTGGCCTGCCAGTCTCGCCATACATAGTAGGCTGCTCCGCGCCAACCGTCTTCCACTAGTACGCATCCTCATGTATAAATCGAGACCGGCCTCCCCATCCGTTCCTAGCCCTAGTATAACCTCCCCCGTCTGACCAGCCGCGGTACTTTATGATAAGCCAGGCAATATACTTACGACTCGCCAGCTCGAACGACGGCTCTGTTGGATACTACTCATACAGCACCTTGCACTCATAGCCACCGGCGCATCGCCTTCCACACGTCATGTCTTTAAAACAGGTTCGTCGATGCTGCTGTCTATCGCTTCATACTCTGTTCATCGCTGACTCTTGCTGTCTCGTCTGTAGGAAATCGAGGTTTGGGTCGCTGCTCTGGGTAGCTACGACAGCAATGAATTCGATGAAGCTCTTAACGAGTTTGAGAAGGTCTCCGACACGTCCAAGATCCTATTCAACATGGGTGTCATACACGCAACCCTAGGCGAGCATGAGAAAGCGGTTTGTGCAACCCTTCCCTTCCTTCGTCTTCATCTCCACGGTCCAGGCTGATACGAGGCATCCGCATATGCAGGTGGAGTGCTACCAGCGGGCAATTCGACTGGACCAGTATCTGGCTGTAGCGTATTTTCAACAAGGTGTCTCAAATTTCCTCCTCGGCGATTTTGAGGAGGCACTGGCGAACTTCAACGACACACTACTTTACCTGCGAGGAAATACCATGATCGATTACGCCCAACTAGGACTGTTATTTAAGCTTTATTCTTGTGAGGTCTTGTTCAACCGCGGCCTTTGTTACATCTACCTGCAACAGAAAGATGCTGGAATGCAAGATCTCTCGTACGCCGTAAAGGAAAAGGTGGTCGAGGACCACAACGTCATTGACGAGGCAATTCGCGAAGAAGCAGAGGTAGGGCAATCTTCGACTTCGAAAGAAAGAACTTACTGGAGCCTACCTTCAGCTTCGTGCACAAAGACTAAAAGAAATACAATCTTAGGGCTACACCGTTTTCTCCATACCCGTCGGTGTCGTCTACAGGCCGAACGAAGCGAAGGTCCGCAATCTGAAGACCAAGGACTATCTCGGGAAGGCTCGCCTGGTCGCAGCTTCTGATCGAGCGAATGCCTTCACTGGATTTGCTGGGTCAGAAATCAAGAATGTACGATACGCCCTAGTGCATACATAGGCTGGTTCCGAGCCATGTTTGATTTCTCTTCATAAACGACTAACATTCGCTCGAAAATTTAGGCGGGGAAGCTGGACGTTAAAGACGATCGTCCGGCCGACAATATTTCTTTTGCGGCAACCAACCTTGTAAAGACCGATATTCAGAGCCGACGGCTTCAATCTGAGCCTCCCGTCGGTAGAAACGTCTTCCCACCAACACCACCCCCCGAAAATGATAAGCAGCAGTCGGCTGTGATCAGCCGCGGTGCATCGGTTCGCAACGGCCCCAAACCAATGCCTTCCAAACTGAACATCGACAAAGCTCGCCCGAATGAACGCTTTGAAAAGGCAATATCTCCGCAAGATAGACGACCTAGGCCACAGCGTTCCAATTCAGCTACCCCGTCCCGTGGATATAGCCAGAGAGCGGTTCAAGCTCGACGGTCAGTCGAGGAGGAGGATGCATACCCAGACCAGTTGTATGACATGTACCAGGGCGCCGGGGGGTCGCGGGGGAGCCGTGGACAACAGAGCAGGCGGACACAGCCCCGGTATATTGATGAGGACGACGAAGGTGGCAGCGACTATGATGGTGGCTCGTTTGACGAGGGCGACTTCGAGATCGTTTCAAGCCGTCGACCGGGTACCAGCTCTGTCTCGGGCTCTTCTCTTAGACAATCCAGAAGGCCGGAAATACGGAAAATCAGAGTCAAGGTTCACGCGGAAGATGTGCGTTACATCATGATCAACACGGCTGTTGAATTTCCCGATTTTGTCGACCAAATTCGCGACAAGTTTGGCATCCGTCGCCGCTTCAAGATAAAGGTCCGCGACGACGACGACGCACCCAACAGTGAAATGGTGACCATGGGCGACCAAGATGACCTAGACATGGTAGTCATGAGCGTGAAGTCTCTGGCCCGAAAGCAGAAATTGGATGTCGGGAAGATGGAGGTAAGCCCCTTATTTTCTCAACGTATCATGCTTTTGCGCTGACAGTATACAGGTTTGGGTTCAGGAGATATAGGAGGCTTTGAGTAGACTGTAGATGGCTCTCGTGACCTCTATACCCCCAAATCTACATTTCCTACCTGGTCACGACTGCGGTGCTTGTTGAGGCGACGCGATATAACAAAGCTAGATGAGCGTGTCGCGGACTTTTCGGAGGGGGGGGTTACGGTAAACTACGTTCCGTCCACAGCACGGCCGCGTGCGCAGGCATGCATGTTGCGCATTGTTCTTGTGTATCTCATTCTGTTCTCTTAGGGGTGGGTGGGGTCTAAAGTTCGGCCCCACACTTGGTTTTTCAGCGTTTTATTATTCTTTCTCCTGCAATTAAGAGTTAATGGCTCATCGCCCTCTTTGTAGTAAGATACTCGGGACGGTTTCTGCTTCGCGCCAATTAATCACATGCAGTGATTTTAGGACGCCTATGGCAACCGATTTGACAGCCTTGTCGCCGTGCATCCGTAGAGTAGAGGAGTTGCTGGCGTCCAGCCACCTTGAATATATTATACGTCGTATGCCTCTTGAAGTTTGGTCTTGGCGACGCATCCATGATGAAGTTCAAGGCTCAATTCGGCCAGACAGACAAGCAAAGTAGTATGGAGTAGGAAACTGACGATTGCGCCGATTAATGACATGCTATACAATCAACACGAGCGGGTATTTTTGTAATATAATAACACCCTGTCCGTCCCATTTGATTAAACAAGAATCGGCAGCAGAAGCACCGGCCACGAAAATCCCTATGAACCCCCAAAGCCCGTAAAATGACCCGCCAAAATAGGCAATAAAATACCAGACGGCACGCCTCGCCATCACGCCAGGTATGGGGGGGTCTTCTTTGCCTTAGTCCGGGCGGCATACCTTACTGCCAGCCCTCCCCCTATCCGCAAGTGGCAACAAATAATAATAAAGGAAAATACAGCAGAAATCAGAACCAAACGTAGCAGCAAGGCCCCATATCAACACCTTTCTGCTTTAAGATATCGCATGTCCGTGACATCTCAACCATAGCAGGTCTTGTAGTCGCAATGCGATTATCTCCTGCCCTGTCCACTCACACCTCCGCTGTGCTATCCGGGAGTTTCGAGACCTCACATCACGCCAGTAGAAAGGATTCTAGAGTCGACGTCATCCAAGGGCATTTCTAGGCCCCGTCCTTCCATTGCGTTGAGCCGAGCCTCAACGTTGCTCAACCGGCCATCAATGACGTTTGGGGCGTTAGACATGCCATTTCCCAACCCATTGCCGAGATTTGGGGGCATTGCGGCCGCCAGTGCTCCCATTCCATCCATTCGCTGCTCCATCGCTTCTAGCCTTTTTTCCAGATTATCGATCATCTTGTCGAAGCGTGCGTGCAGCTCCTGAAATCCCTGGCTGACATCGTGGCCAATGCGATCAAGCTTATTAGTGATGCTCCGCAAGTTTTGTGCCATAGGTGCTCCCTCCTGACCCGGAGGTGCCGCGGGCACTCGTGCCTCGTGGTTGTGGCGAGGATCCTGAACCACAAACCGCCACTGGTTTGCCAACGAAACTTCGCACACGGCCTTGGCTCGGAATGGGCAATCCACCTTTCTTGTCGAAGGATTTCGCTTCTTAGCTGTGCTGTTATATTTCACGCCGCCACGATCACAAACGAGATCGTACCTGGTCGGTTTTGCGTCGCGGTAGTTGGAGGCGCGAAGTTTCACAATCCCATAGCCATTATCTTTGGCCACGCGCTGAACTGCTGTAAGAAGATCCTCGAATGTGAGATAGATGCCTTCGGGTGGAGCACCCAGACTTATCGTGGCAGACGAAGAGATGGGTGTCACTGGCGAAACCATTGTGCGGGCAGAGGATATGTTGACATGGGGTGTCGTCGATGAAAGCGCGCTACCCATAGTACCATTGGCACGAACAGGTGTGCCTTGTGCCTGTGGAGATGGGGCGGGTGCTGGGCCGGTAGGCACAGGACCCAAACTCCAAGCCGGCGGCTGCGAGGGGGCGGAGGAAGCCAGGGCGACAGATTGTGCTGCTAGCAGCGAAGACACAGTTGTGATCGGTGATGGTATAATCGTCAGAAGCAGCGCGTTGCTAGCAATGTTTCTTTGCGTAGCACTAGCGATACCACAGCAGTCACAGAGAGGTTGGATGTCGAGAGTTTACTCTGAAGGCACTCGGTTATTCAATGTGCTTGTAACATAAAAAGTGTTTCGCAGCGGCGACTGTTGCTTGTTGGAACTCTTGCGGAAAACCTGAGGTCGAATTGGGCGAATGCGGAGGAGTAAATAAATCGGAGCGGAAATGGGGAAGGGAAGGGGGGCAAGCTCTGGTCTGGCGGTGCTGGTCTCAGCGTAGAGCGCCACTAGTTCTTGTGATGATCTTTGCAAGAGGGCTGTTTGTTTTCTCATTAACGACGAAGCTTGTGAAAGGTGTGTAGGCGCCGCAAATGCGGGAGGCTGGACAGTGTGGGCGGACAGGCTATATACGGTCCTTTGGGCATCCCTGCCTACTAATTGTCATTGGTTTGTGGCGCAAATGTGGCTGTGCTCCGGCACCCTACATAGGTACAAAGTCCGTAGTCCGTAGTTGCGTGGTTTACTGGGGTCTTACCACCTCCATACAAACCTACCGACAGATCGATGGCTTCAAATCGTCCTGCAGCAAGAGGCTCCGTCCGCCTGTCGCAAGAGCGAAATTTCGACGATTGGGATGAAAATCAAATAGAAGCTGCGCTAGAAACTCTTAAAGACATACACCTCCAAGTAACTACCATGGGGATTAGCTTTAAAGAGCTAGCAGGCTTAAAATCTTGCCGTTTTATTACTTCGCTGACCAGCTGTTTTGTCTCTGTTAGTTACGAAACCTGAGAAGCACAATACCCAGAATGGTTCAGCCACTAACCAGCGATCCTTCACCACCACGTAAGGCCTAACCATATCAGGTGTTTACTGTCTACATCCTTCTTTTCACGGATCGGCTAACATAATGACCACTCGTTCATATAGCCGATGTCCTTAATCTGAAGTGCCAAGAGTCGCTGGCAGCAGGAACACAAGAGGTGAAGGATTTCAAGACAGCCATAACAAGTGAAGGGTACAAAAGAGTACTCGAGCATGCGGCTTTGAGTCGCAAAAGAAACGTCAAGAACATAAAGCCTTGGAAACCTAGAGATGACCCAGAGTGGGCTACGATGTAGTAAATTCGGACATATCTTTGTAGGATCCATGTAAGATACGATACTGCGTGTCGATATGTATCTTATCTTAGCCAGCAAGTAGTTGCGTATGTGCATACGGATTTTACATGCTTACGGAGTACTCCGTACGGAGATTTATTTCACAAATATGTCTTACAACCCACATATGCGCCACGCATTGGCTTACTCATTCGACGGGTGCCACACTTTTTACTAGGGGAAATAAATATTGAAGTCATGTGATATAGTCCTCTCTTCAAGACGCACCAGTTTATTTTTTTTCGGTCAAATTCTCGAAGTGCACAATTCTCAATCCTCGAATTTTATCGCAACCTCAAACCAAAACACTCAACAACAATGGCGAACACACGTGTTGTCTACCGTCGGCGCAACCCGTAAGTACAGTTTGGAGTCTTGCTCCTATCTGAAACTACCCTTTTTTTACATCTTCCAAGCTGTGCAAAGACCAATATTAACCTCAGTCGACAGGTACAACACAACGTCCAACCGGACGCGGATTGTTAAGACCCCGGGAGGCGAGCTGCGAATTCTTCACATCAAGAAGCGCGGAACGGCCCCGAAATGTGGTGATTGCGGTTCCAAGCTGCCTGGTGTAAGTACTCTCCGCGCTCAAAATTGAAGAACACCACATCGACATGTGCAAGTGTAATGTATCTAGTGGGCTAGCTTCGTACATCTTCGTTCTTACTTTATTGTGGATTTCTCGTGGCATGTACTGCAACGGAGATTCCGGATTATGCAGACGGAGACGGGAGTACATTTTCAATTTGCGTCACAATACTGACTCGTTTGCTCATGGCAACAGATTCCGGCCCTGCGCCCCCGCGAGTACGCCCAGATTTCGAAACCGAAGAAGACAGTCCAGCGTGCCTACGGTGGCTCAAGATGCGCAAACTGCGTTCAGGATCGTGTTGTCCGGGCGTTCCTGATTGAGGAGCAGAAGATTGTAAAGAAGGTGCTGAAGGAACAGAGCCAGAGTGAGAAGAAGAAATAAACGGAACGCAGGCAGCTCTGAGGTAACTTTGGTTCGGCTACGGTGTTGGGCTGGGGAAATGTCGAATATGCCGCGGGAAACTGGAATGGCAGGTCAATATGAACTTTGTACCTGCTTCTAGATGTCTCTTCTGTTTTCTTGGTAACTAAAATGGGAAAATAAACGAAAAGACCGGACGATCTCGGATGTATTGGGTGAATGGATCTCGACGCAAGTATTTTCTGGTGCGGTCAAAAGGATTAGGCCTCACCTAGGGAAGCTAATTGAGTCCGTTGACGAACCAGGCTCCATGTAAATGCTGTTTTGTTCCATTGAGCCTGCTCAATAATTCAATATAGGAGACTGCGCTACAAAGTCCGAACTACTTTATACACAATTCAGAACCTAAAATCTTGTTAGTGTGGTTTGATTTCCTCCAAGCAACCGAGTGACATTAGACGTACACAGAAATGACAACATCCAAGTCAGTACGGCACAATTCATAGATCCCGACTCGATGGTATCTATAAGACAAACAGCACATGCTGCCAGCACCAGCAGGCATATTTTTAGCCTCTCAACTCCATTCGTATCTCGGCGGGCTCGTGTCTTCGAGTCTTTCAACAGAACACTAGAAACGAAAGCACTGCACCCGGCATTTCCGCTCGCGACAGCGAGTGGAAGATGTCGTCCTAGGGATAATACCAGGACATTACATCTGACACGTTCACTCCCTCGAGAGAACTACGACAGGCGAGTCAACAAGAGCATGCCAGATAGGCCACAGGCCGCGGACTTCGAACGACTCAACATTTTTGACGAGTCTGTTGTGCCGCCTACTTCTGTGGAATCCTTTCTGCCTGGTGGCTTTTGTTTAAACGGCGGCATCCGGATTGTAGGAGGTAGTGGTGCAATGTTAGTAGGGGGCGAGGCATTCATGTGGCGGCCTTGGGGTGAACGGAATTCACTTATTAATGACAGAGGGCAATGGGAGGCGGACAGTGACGCTTTTGGGCTTCTCAGTTTAGTCTGGCCCAGGCCAGGTACGATGCCATCTTTCCAACTTCGAGTATACCGTTTGTATTGATGACGGTGATGTTTTCTTCGTTCTTACTATGATAACAGATCTGCTCATCCTCGGAATTGGTCCAGATATGCGTCCGCTTAGCCCCAGAACCAAACGCGGCATTACGTCCCTCGGCATGCGTGTCGAAGTTCTAGACACAAGAAATGCGGCATCCCAATTTAACTTACTAGCCACGGAGCGGGGAGTGGATGATGTTGCCGCTGCTCTCATACCGATCGATTGGAAAGATGGGATTGGAGTCAAGTGATGCGTAGCTCTGCGGTCCATCAGGGCTATGTACCATTCTATCATTACCTTGCTCCCATTGAACCGATAGTAGAGTTTGGAGATATGGGGAGAGGAAAGGCCTTAGGGTACTCCGTATATTAGAAGGATAAGGTGGCCTGTGACTGCCAATCCTCCAGCCGTTGGTGGTGGCAGAATGCCAGGCCGCGCATTGGGTTTGATGGTCAGCTCTCAAGCACGATTGGCCGTACCCACACTCAAGAGCTGACTTGAGCCTGTACTGCATTTAGCCCCCTCATATTAATCCGCATGTCATATTCTTGAAAGCCGTCTAACCAATTGGGTATCTCTGCTAGTTTACAGGTCATGTCTTTTATAACCTGATATACGAAAATATCACTCAATTACTCTCCGCACGCGAAAAGCCCTCGCTCTATATCCTATAAACAGCTGCACACCTTGCAACTGACCGACGACCGATTCGGGCCACGGCTATGCGCATGGACTAGCCAACGTAGTGCTTGAACTTGCTTAGACAATTAGCCAATTTCTCCATATTGTCTTCTTGGGGCTCCCTGGTGATCCTCCAGGTGCAAACTTCTGGTCCTATGGCATGCGCGATCACTTCCAACTGGGCGCTCAAAGGCAGTGTCACAAACTCGTCCGACGGTTCGTATACCTACCGATGCTTGGCTAAAGGGGTTGGCGATAAATTGTGCAGCTCTACTCACTCGCTAGCTACCCAGACCCGCCACTGCTGCATAAGCACTCGACTACAGAGGAGTTCAGGACCAGTCGCTTTACCTACCCATCTGTGCGCGTATTCTTCAAGCGACACGAGCAGGACGGCCAACTGCCTGTGAAACCAGCGCCTCTGCCTCTTCTTGTCTTCATTCACGGCCTCGGTGGTTCCATCGATCAGTTTCATCCATTGCTCACACGGCTGACCAACTCTGCTTCATGTCTTGCCGTCGACCTTCCTGGGTGTGGCCGCTCGGCTTTCGCCCCGAGAGATTGGGCTGCTTACTCGCTGACATCTCTCGTCGAAATGCTTGAAGTAGCTGTTTCCCGATTTCGTGGACCAAACCAAGGCATTGTTCTCGTCAGTCATAGTATGGGATGCAATCTGGCTGCCCTTCTCGCAAGTCGACTTACGTCGCGCGAAGATAGCAGTACTACCGGTGATGCCCCGCTTGTTATGGGCTTAGTTGCTCTATGCCCTACCACTGGGCCCCATGGTGTCGCCAAGGTAGCTATCTGCAAGGCTTTGCTCTGTATACCATCTCCGATATTCAACGCCTGGAGAAGGTGGGATAGCCGCGGCGGCTCTGGCAGTCCTAGTGTTACCCGTTTTGTTGGAGACGGTGCGGATGACGAAGCCAGATTGCTACAGCTACGTTATACTAAGCAGAGCAAGACCGCCGTGTGGCGTCGCATGGCTTGGGGATGCCTTCCCGTTGTCAATTTCGGAACGTCAGTAGAGGGCGCCCCTGGCACGGACGTCTGGTCTATACTCCGCCTTCCTGTTTGTCTCATCACAGGCGAATCTGATCGTGTCACGCCGCCGGCAGAGGCCAAAAAAATTGCCCGGGTTCTTTCTTCTGGAACGCAGGGCGGCCCTGGTGGGACTAGCTATCCAACCCTAGCCGATGCCACCCATCTCCAGCTTACTGGCCCGCTCGAAGGAGACCGTACTGACATGCCTGGTCAATCACGGGAGCTTCCGTCCAGGATGGGGACGCTCCTCACAGCGGCATCTTCATCCCAGCCGGATGCCTCGCAGTGCGCTGGCACCCCACCTCTGCAGCTCGAACCACTCAAGTATGTAGAATTGCACGTTGTCCCGTCTCCGGCTGCCCATGGCTTGCTTTACGTCCCATCAACTGTCAGTGTTGTCTCAGCTCTTGTCAATAATTTCTTGGCACAGCATGTGACGGGCCGGTTAGACCGCGGTTGGCAACTCCGATTTCTTTCTCGCGAAGGGAAGTGGGACGTCAAAAACCTTGATAAGTGGTCAAAGGTTCAACCAGTCTCAAGCCCCGTTGGCGGCATTTTTCGTGCCATGAAAACCCTAAGGCAGGTAGATGCAGCTCACAGCCCACAGCGGTTTGTGGATAATTGGGCTCTTGTTGTCAAAGACGTCATTGATATATCCCATGACAGCCCGGTATACGATCCCCGGGATCTTGAAGCTGGCGGTATTTGCTATCACAAATTCCCTACTGTGTCTAAAATCCCCCCTAGTGTCTCTGAGGTTGAGGCGTTCAATTCCCTTGTAGACAAGATCCGAACCAGGCAAAAGCAGAAGGTCGACAATGCTAATCCAGGCAGGGGTAGCCTTATAGGTGTACACTGTCACTATGGCTTCAACCGGACTGGTTACTTTATTGTATGTTATCTTGTTGATCGGTGTAACTACACTGTTGAGGAGGCTATTGCTGCTTTCGCAGCGGCAAGGCCAGTTGGCATTCGACATACTTATTTCCTCGACTCTTTGTCGTTAAAATATGCTAAGGTATCAAACAGCCCTACATTATAATATATTTCAATACCATTTTGTATTTACTTTGTATAACCTTACCCTTACCCTTAGTAAAGTAATCAAGCATACCGTATCCTAATTGATTATCTAGGGTTGTGTCTAGCAAGAGGTGTTTTAAAATCAATATCTCTTAAGGTTAAAGTAGTTTTTCAAATAAAAGAGTAAATTAATATTTAAAATAGCTTAGAATAATACAGATAGTAAGTTAGCGCTTACCGCCTACAAAGTTAGGTAGGCGCCTGCCTTTGTGTAAGGGTTAGTGTGCAATGTATAGTCATAAAGGCTTAAACGTGTTTGTACTTGTTATATTAAGACTTTAACTTAACGAACTATGGTAGACTGGTAGGCGACAGCCTGCCAGCTAATTTATACGTAACTAGAAGATGCAGTGTAGCGCAACCTTAGTAGGGCGTAGTACAGCTAAGTGGCTGTGCCGGTCCTGTGCAACGTGTTAAGATAGTTTGTTAAGTCTAATGCTTAGTAAGCGACGGGTTGCCGAACTAGTGTATAAGGACGCGTGTGTAGAATACCCTTATACTATCCCCTCTCTTTTTAGGTAACGCCTTTATTAGCCTAAAGGTGTATACGTAGCAGCTACTTGCTTATTAAAAAACCTTTTTGTATAAAATTAGGAAAAAGAGTTAAGTGCTTTAGGTTATTAGTACTTACTAAGTAGTTGTAGACTGCTTACTTATATAACTATATTTAAGTAATATAGAAGCGTATATATATTACTTAGTTTATAGCGGTAGTAAATGCTAGATCTTGCTTAATGTAAGGGTTGTTTTATATATTAAAGCTTTTTAAAAGGCGTATAGCTTAGATTTTAGTTAAGAAACGCTTAGGTTATTATTAATAAGTATTATAAAGAAGCTAGCCTTAATACTAAGTATATAAGAGTATAGTATACGCCAACTAAAAATAGTAGTATAAGGCTTAAAACTTTTAACTATTAGTAAAGTATAATAAAAGTATTAATAGCTATTTATTATTTATTGATTATAAAACTATTACTAATTAAATAGTAAAGGTAGTTTACTATTAAAATGTTTTTTATTTAATTTTAGGCGTATTTTACTTTACTATTAAAGTAAGGTTAAGTAAGTTTTTAAAATATATTTAAATATTTAATAATATAGCTTTTTTATTACCTTAAGGTATAAAAGAGTAAGTTTATTTTATAATTTTAAAATAAGTTTATTTATATTTATAAAACTACTCTTACCTTTTTAGGGTTTTTTTTAATCTTACTAGTATAGTAAGCTAATATAATAATTTATAATTTTATATAGTAGCTAGCTAATAATTGCTTATAAATAATATTTAACTAAAGCTATTTTTAAGTCTTAATAAACCTTTTTTATAAATCTAAACCTTATAAAACGCTTTTTTAAGTATATATATTATCTTTTAAAAGTATAAGTTTTTACTAATATAATAGTTATTAAGTAATAGCTAACTTTATAATAAGCTTTATACTTATAATAAATATTTAAGTAAGCTTTAAGAATATAGTTTAAGTTTTTATATATAGCTTTACTAAAAAACTTAGTATACTATAAGAGCTATACAGCTAATAACATATTATACTTACTAGTAAGTATATTAACTTATATACGCTAGTAGCTAATTATTAATTAATAGCTTTCTAATAAGATTAAAGGCTTAGCTTAATATATTTAAAAGTTTTTAGCTAGTATAAATAAGTTACTACTTTAATAAATAGTAGCTAATAATATTATTATAGTACTAAGCAATTATATAGTAATTGCTTAAAGGTTAATAGCCTTAATAGTAGTAGTTAAGAAACTTAGCTATGCTTTATAGAAAGATAAGTTAAAGCTCTTAGCAACTAACTAGCACTTTTAGTATAAACGTTTTAAGATAGTATAATAGGCTATATTATACTTTAGTATTCTTTACTAGTACTAGTAAGAGCTAAAGCTTACCTTAACGCTTATATAGTAGTTAGTAAAGGTAGCCTAGCTTTTACTACTAATATCTTTAAATATAGGCACGCTATTATAAGTAGAAACTTAAGTTACTACTACTCTTAAAGTAATAGTAAGTCTTTTAATCTTTATAATTAAGTTATTACTAACTTATTACCTAAGCTAATTCTTATTTTATTATACTTAGCTTAGCTTAGCGCGCTATAGCTATTTAAGCTAGCTATAGTAGTACGCTTTACTATACTATAGAAGTAAAAAGGCTACTTAAGTAAATCTTATAAAGTATAGTAGCTTTAGTTAAGCTAGCTTAGACTAACTAAGTAGTAGTCTTTTCTTAGCTGTTACCTTTAGTAGTATTTAGTAAGTAACAGTCTTATGCTAAGTTGCGAACTTTAGCTAAGCGTTAGTATAGCGCTAAGACTATTTTTAGTACTATAACTAATAATAGTAAGGTAGCTATAGTAGCTAGTAGTGATAGTATAATAGTATTTAGTAAGAGTGCGCTAGTAAGCAGCTAGTTAGCAGCTAGTAGTAGCTATATACTAGCTAGTAAAGGCTTACTTAGTAGTAAGAAAGAAAATTAAAAGAATAGTATTAAAAAAAGAGATAAAAGAGTAAAGAAGACTATAAAAAAGATAGTAATAAGTAGCTAGTAGCTAAGTAATAGCCTATTAATAAAGTATTTTAAGTTTATAGCTTTAAAAGGCGCCTTTAAAGCTAAAATAAGTAGTTTATAGTATATAATTATATAAGAATAGTAAAAGTAGTTTTAGCTAGCTAGCCTTTTTATTTTACTAAAAACTAAGTTTATAACTTTTTACTAAAGTAAGTAATAATATCTTTAACTTTATACTCTTTTTAATCTTCTACTTTTTTATAAAAGCTCTTCTTCTTCTTTTACTATAATAGTTTATAGTTTAAGGTAAAAGATATAAAATACATTATATTAGTAAGCGTACTATAAAGGTAAGGTAACTTAATATATAACTAAGCCTAGCTTCTTTATAATATAAATATATAAAAAGGTTAAGTTTAGCTTCTTTAAGCTAACTAAGTTTAAGTGCTTTATTAATAAGCTTATAAATTTACTTTCAATAAATTCCTTATATAAGCGTTACTTATTATAGCTTTTCTTTTATTAGCAAATTACTTTTTCTTATAATATTTTTAGCTTTTACTTAATAGCTTATAGCTAACTAATACGCTTTTATACGCTCTTTACTATAGCCTTTATAAAAAGAAAGTTATTTATAAAATAAAAGTAGTATATATATAATGTATAAAATAAAGAAGTTGTTATTATAGTATAATAAGCGTTACTATATATAAATTTTATAGTACTTAATACTTATATTTACTAGTATTATAAGCAACTATAAAACGTTTATAAGAATTACTTTAAGGTTTAGTTTAAAATCTTAGTACTATTATTTATTTATAGGTAGCATGTTATTAATATTATTAGCTAGACTTTTTAAAGTTATATTAGTTCCTACTAAAACTAGCTAGTAAATAAGCTGTCTTTATTACTAACGATTACTTTTAAAATACTAAACTTAGTCTTTATATAGTTATAAATAAGTTAGGCAACCTTAGTAGCTACAACTATCTTTTAAGTAAGAATAAACATACTATGCTATAGTAATTAACTATTACTAAGATAGTATTATATAGATAGCTATTTAAGCTTAGGCTTAGCTTAAGACTAGTTATAAAATCTATACTAATATACTAGAATAGCTAAATAAGTAAAAGTAAAGACTAAAAGTATTTGTATAGCTTATACTATAAGACTTTATTACTTGTGTATTAAAAATAGTTAGTAATAAACGTATAAACATTTATAGCTATATTTAGTTAGTAGTACTTTCTAATAAAGAGTTTTATAGTTTATAAACTTTTATATAGCTTACTATAAAAGAGTTATAGTATAGACTAATTAGCCTTACTTATAGCTTATTTACTAATAAGATAATAATATAATTTTTATAAAATAAAGTATTCTTTTTTAGTAAATAATAAGTATTATTCCTTTAGCTTTACCTAGCTTTTATAAATAAGTTATTTAATAATTAGTCTTAGCCTTAAGTATTATGAATAGTATTATATAGCTTAAAAAAGCACTAAGGTTATAATAGCTATTCTTAGCTAGTAGTAACTTATGCCTTTTATATAAATAATAATAAAGCCTTTAGTATAAAAAGCCTTAGCAACTAGTCTATAATCTATAGCTTACTAAGAAGTAAAGAGAGTACGTTATTATATATAATATTACCTTTTATATAGTCTAGTTAGTAAGACAAACTATTGACTAGGTTAGTAAACCTTAAGTAGTGCTTAATTTTAAGTTAAATACTAAGAAGCAAAACACTTATTAGGTAATTTAGTTTTAAAGATTCTTTGCTAATACCTTAATAATGCCTTTTAGCGCTTAGTAGTTAGTTAAGACTATAAATAAGTCTTTTAAACCTTTTAAATAGTAACGCTAGTACTTTAAGCTTTTAATAAAAGCTAAAAGCTTTTACTATCCTACTCTTTATTATATCTTATAGTCTATTAGTTTGCGCAAATAGTAAGTAACTAGTTGCTAGTTGCTATTTATAAGCTAAGAAATAATACTAGAGATAGCGTAGCTTAACGCATTTGTTTTTACTTATATAGGCTTTATATTATTATAGTAGTAAAGAATTGTTACTATTATAAATACTATTTTTAGTAATTTAAAAGCAACTTTTACCTCTTTAGTTTAGTTGCGTAACGACGGCTTTATGCTTGCGCGGCAAGCTAAGGCCTATCTTTGTTAAATTTATTAAGGCTTATATAATATAAGAGTAGTAAGAAATAAAGCGTTTATAAAAGTTTATAAATCTTAAGAAGGATTAAACGTTTTATATATACTTAAAAACCTTATATTTAGTAATAGCTTTAACTTACTTAAAGTTTATAGCTAGCCCTTTTATAGTATTAATAAACCTTAAGAAATTAATTTACTTTTTTAAAGTTTATACTTCTTTAAGGTTTGTATATAGCTGCGTAGCCTTTAGCTGCTTAAAAACTAATTAAAGGTTACTTTTTATACTCTTTCTTAGTTTAAAAGGACATTAAGATATAATCTAAGTATACCTTATAAACTATGCTTACTAGCCTTACTAGTATATAGTAGATATATACCTAAACCGTAGCTAGCGCGTTAGTTAGTCTAAAGAGTATAATATAAAACTTAAAAAGCCTATATTTTATTTAAAAAGTAGTTTTTTACTAATTAAAGGCCTTAACTTATATCTTATAGTATACTTTCTTTATATTTACTTTAAAGAATACCTTTATACTATCTAAGCAATCTAATAGCTTACTAATTAATAAAAGAAAGTAGTAGTCTTTCTTAGCTACCTAATTTAGACTTTAGTTAACGCATATATATAGAGTACTATCCTTCTTTAAGATAAAAATTACTAAGGCTTTAGCTAAACTATTACTATAGGCAATCTGCCTATTTACTAATAACTTATTAATAAAGTAATAAAGCTTTACTTACTAGGTAAGAGATGGCAAGTATAGCAGGCTATATAGCACCTTTACACTATCTTTTAGCTTAATTAAGTACTTTACGTTTACTAATAAGGGTAGTTTCTTTACTTTATTAGTATTAAACACTTTAGTAAATAGTTATATATAAAATAGTAGTTGCTAGCTAAGGTTTAATAAAGCTAGATTATTATTTATAGTAAGAATGTCTAGTTTATAAAGACTTAAATTTAAGTATATTAAGTAGATAGCAAACAACTTTTTACCATTATATAGGCATTGGCTTATTTACTTAAAAGTCTTAGAAACTATAATAGTAAATAACTAGGCTTATTAAATAGTATTAATACTAATGCTTTAAAACCTTAGTCTTTTATAACTTAGAATAATATCTTTATGATTAGCGCTTATTTAATAAATAGCTATAAAGACTTATATTAACATATAAATAACTTTATTCTTTATTAGTCTAATAGTTAGCTTATATAAGCAATAAGCTTATAGTACTTTTTTATTAATAAAAACTAGGTTTAGGTTTAAGTGCTATTAAAGCGGCTTTAAAAACTAACCTATTAAATAACCTTTAAGTTAACTATATTTAAGTTAGTATAAAAATCCAAATTTATATGTAAGGGAGGTGGTGTGCAATGCGTGGTCACGAAGGCTTAACCGGTTTGTACTGTTGTATTAAGACTTCAACTTAACGAACTATAGGAGACTGGTAGGCGAAGGCCTGCCAGCTAATATATACGTGGCTAGAAGATGCGGTGTAGCGCAAACCTAGTGGGGCGTGGCATAGCTAAGTGGCTGTGCTAGTCCTGTGCAACGTGTTAAGATAGTTCGTTAAGTCCGTCGCTTAGTAAGCGACTAGTTGCCGAACCGGTGCGTAGTATGGCTAATAAAGTGCGTAATGTATTTAGCTAGAAAGAAGTATATAGCGCGCCTTTACTAGTAAAAAGATTTTACTAGGGCTAGTCCCTAGTTTTATCTATCTAACTAATAAAAGGCTGCTTTACTAATATTAGTTGAAACGATTATAGTACGCTTTATTCTAAAGCTTTATAGTTATTAAGCTTTAACTAGTACTTTTAAGTAATCTTACTTACTTAATTAAAGGTATTATTAATATTTTATTATAAGTAATCTTATTTTTACTAGTATACTATTAGCAACTTACTACCTTACTAAAGCGTCTAGCTTTCTTTATAAATATAGTGCATTTAAAATTTAAAGTTTAAGTATTCTTAGCAAATAAATATAATAAAGTATATTTATATAAAGTATATAACTAAAAGCTTACTAATATAAAGGCAGTTATAGTGCTTTTGCTAATTAGCTACTAGTTTAGTAGTTAGCTAACTACTTACTTAAATAATTTTTATATCTTTTAAACGCGTTACTATATATATTAATATTATAAGCATTCTTTATTATTACTAACTACTCTTTTATCTTAATAGTAGTAGCACTAATTTCCAACTTTTTAATACTATATTATAGTAGCTTATTATTATAGTAGTAATTATTAAGTAGTAGCTTTATAACCTTTATAGCTATAATATTAATTAATACTATTAGCGTTTATATAATATAAGTATATTTATTGCTTTATAGCTATTTTTTAGCTAGTAAGGTATTATTAAGCAGTATATATACTAATATTATATTTAATTTAATTGAAAAGGTTAAAGTGCTTATAAATACTATATATAAAGTATAACTACTATATATTAGTATAAAGAGTAGCATTAATATATCCTTTACTTTTAATAGTTTATATATAATTCGCAAAGTAGCTGCCTTATAATTAAACATTACTCCTTATAGAAAAAAAGTTAAAGAATATAAGGGTTTATATATAATGTATAGTTATAAAGGCTTAAACGTGCTTATACTACTATATTAAGACTTTAACTTAATAAATTATAAAAGACTAGTAGCTAAAGGCTTGCTAGTTAATTTATATATAACTAGAAGATATAGTATAGCGCAACCCTAGTAGGGTATAGTATAGCTAAGTAGCTGTGTTAGTCTTATATAATGTGTTAAGATAGTTTATTAAGTTTAACGCCTAGTAAGCGACTAGTTGCTAAACTAGTGTGTAAAGACGCGTGTATAGAATACTCTTATATAACCTTAGTAAAGTATAGTATAGCTAAGTAGCTATATTAGTTTTATATAATGTATTAAGATAGTTTATTAAGTTTAACGCTTAATAAGCGACTAGTTGCTAAACTAATGCGTAGGGACGTATATATAAAATACTCTTATATAGTAATAACTTACTACTTTACTATAACGCTTAACGTTTTTAATAAATATAATATATTTAAAATTTAAGGTTTAACTACTCTTAATAAATAAATATACTAAAATAGTTTTATATAAAGTATATAATCAAAAGCTTATTAGTATAAAAATAGTTATAATACTTTTACTAGTTAGCTATATTTATTACTTTATAAAGGTTTTTTAGTTAAAAGGGTATTATTTAATAGTACTATAAGGGTATTCTACGCACGTGCCCTACGCACCGGTTCGGCAAACCACCGCTTACTAAGCGTTAAACTCAACAAACTATCTTAACACATAAACAGGGCAAAGCACAGCTACTTAGCTATGCTACACCCGCTTAAGGTTACGCTATCGCGCACCCCTTATTTACGTATAAATTAGACGGCAAGCTCTTGCCTACTAGTCTTTTATAGTTTGTTAAGTTGAAGTCTTAATATAGTAGTATAAATACGTTTAAGCCTTTATAACTATACATTGCACACAAACCCTTATATTCTTTAACTTTAATTTTATAAGGAGTAATGCTCGATTATAGGGCGGCTACTTTGTAAGAAGTACGCGAGCTTTTAGTAGTAAAAGACGTACTAATGCTACCCTTTACGCTAATACGCAGTAGCTACACTTTATATATAAGATTAGAAGGCACCCTTACTTTATTTGTTAAATTAAATATAAGACTAGTATAAGTGCTATTAAATAATACCTTACTAACTAAAAACTTGCTATAAAGTAATAAATAAATCTATATTATACAGACGCTAAAGGTGCTAGCTAATATTATAGCTATAAGGGCTATAAGACTACTGACTAGCAATTGCTACTAGGATAATAAGCTACTATAATATAGTATTAGAAAGCTTGCTATTAGTGCTATTACTACTAAGACTAAAGAGTAGTTAGTAATAATAAAAGATGCTTATAATACTAATATATGCATTAATCCATTAAAATATATAAAAATTATTTAAGTAAGTAGCTAACTAGCTACTAAACTAGTAGCTAATTAGTAAAAGTACTATAACTATTTTATACTAGGAAGGCTTTAGTTATATACCTTCTATAAGACTACTTTATTACGTTTATTTATTAAGAATATTTAAACCTTAAACTTTAAATATATTATATTTATAAGAAAAGTTAGACACTATAGTAAAGTAGTAAGTTGCTATTAATATATTAGTAAAAGTAAGATTACTTATAATAAAAGATTAGTAATCCCTTAAATAAAGCTAGTAAAATTGCTTAAAAATACTAGTAAGGGCTAGATAACTACTTAGTAAAGTAGTACTAAAGTAAAACTATTAGCACGTCTTTTAGCATAGTAATAAAGATTATAAATACTTATAAAAAGTATTAGTCTTAAGGCTAAGAATAGAAAAAAAAGTAGAATAATTAAAAACAAACTATTATAGTTAATAACATGCTAGCTAGTAAGCTAGTAAAGAAACTACGTTATAATAATGATAGAACTAAAAACTGCTTTTTTATAGAAAGCAACTAACCTTAGCAACTAGCTACTAGCTAAGGATAGTCTACTTTTTAACTAGCTAACCTTAGTAGTATAAATAATATTAATGTTATATTAGAGTATTAAAATTATAAAAAGAGTAAACATATTTTTTAAAAGTGCTTTAAGCTTGAAACTTATTTATAGGTTAAAGAGCTTTAAGTAAAACTAAAGGTAGTTTTTAAAAGCTTAATAATAAAAAGGTTAAACCTACTTTAACCAAGAAAACTAGTAAGATTAATAAAGAATAAGGTTTTTTTACTAACCTTACTAGTATAGTTAACTAAAAATATAATTCTTTGCTGCCGCGCTTTAGCTAAGGCATAAACGCTTAATAATTACTAAGCTACTATTATTACTAGCTTAAACTTTTATACTAACTTAAATATAGTAAACTTAAAGGTTATTTAATAGTTAAGGTTAAAGCTACTTTAGTAGCACTTCAACCTAAACCTAGTCTTTATTAGAAAGCATTATAAGCCTATAAGCTATATAAGCTAACTATTGCGTTAACTAAAGATAAAGTTACGCGCTTATTAATATGAGTTTTTATAGCTATTTACTAAATAAGCCCTAACCATAAAGATATTATCTTAAGTTATAAAGAGCTAAGGTTCTTAAGCGTTATTATTATTACTATCTAATAAGCTTAGTTGTTTACTATTATAGTTTTAAGACCTTTAAGTAAATAAGCTAACGCTTATAAAATAGTAAGGAGTTATTTTCTATTTACTTAATATAGTTAAACTTATGTCTATATAAACTAAACATTCTTACTATAAATAATAACCTTACTTTGCTAAACCTTAGCTAGCAACCCTTACTTTATATATAATTGTTTACTAAAGTTTTTAATACTAATAAAGTAAAAGAACTACCTTTATTAGCAGACGCAAAGCACTTAATTAAACTAAAAAGACAGCATAAAGGTACCATATAGCCTTTTATACTTACTATTTCTTACGTAATAAAAGAAGCTTTGCTGCTTTATTAATAAGATATTAGCAAATAGATAGATCGCTTATAGTAATAGCCTAGCTAAGGCTTTTATAATATTTATCTTAAAGAAGAATAGTACTTTATATATATATATTAACTACTAAGGTTTAAACTAAGTAACTAAGAAAAACTGCTACTTTTTACTACTAATTAGTAAACTATTAGATTGCTTAAATAGTATAAAGGTATACTTTAAAGTAGATATAAAAAAAGCGTACTATAGGATTTAAGTAAAGGCTGCTAATTAGTAAAAGACTACTTTCTAAACAAAATATAAGCTTTTTAAGTTTTATATTATACTCTTTAAGCTAACTAACGCGCCGGCTACTTTTTAAGTATACATTTATTATATACTAATAAGACTAATAAGCATAGTTTATAAAGTATATTTAAATAATATTTTAATTTACTTATAAACTAAAGAAAAGTATAAAAAGCACCTATAATTAGTATTTAAGCGCCTAAAGGCTGCAAAGCTATATATAAACCTAGCTAAGTATAAGTTTTGTAAAAAAGAAATTACTTTCTTAAGCTTTATTATTACTACTAAAAAGTTAGCTATAAACTTAAACTAAGTTATAGCTATTATAAACTAAAAGGCTCTTAAGTGCGTATAAGACGTTTAATTCTTCCTAAGATTTATAAACTTTTATAAACGTTTTATCTTTTACTACTTATATATTATATAGTCTTTAATAAAGTTAACTAAAACTAGCCTTAGCTAGCTATGCAAACGTAAAGCTATTACTATATAACCTTTTATATAGACTAAAAAGGTAAGGGTTGCTTTTAATTACTAAAGATAGTATTTATAATAGCAATAATCCTTTACTACTACAATAATATAAAGCTTACTTAAGTAGAAATAAATGCATTAGGTTACGCTATCTTTAGTATTATATCTTAGTTAGTAAATAGTAAATAGTAACTAGTTATATACTACTTATAAAAGCTAATAAACTATAAGATATAATAAAGAGTAAGTTAATAAAAGCTCTTAGTAAATATTAAACGTTTAAAGAACCTATTTATAGTATTAACTAACTACTAAGTGCTAAAAGGCGTTGTTAAGGCATTAGCAAAGATTCTTTAAAACTAAATTACTAAATAAGTATTTTGCCTTTTAGTATTTAACTTTAAAATTAAGCATTGCTTAAAGGCTACTAACCTAGCTAATAAGCTATCATGCTAACTAGACTATATATAAGGTAATATTATATATAATAATATACTTTTCTTACTTCTTAGTAAGCTATAAATTATAAACTAGTTATTAAGGCTTTTTAAGCTTAAGGCCTTACTACTATTAGTATAAAAGGTATAGGTTGCTACTAGCTAAAAGTAGCTATTATAACCTTAGTACTCTCTTAAACTTTATAACGCTATATATAAGGCTTAAAGTAAAGACTAATTACTAGACAACTTATATAAAGGCTAAATAAAGCTAAAAGAACAACTCTTATTATCTAGTAAATAGTAATACCTTATTCTATAAGAATTATATTATTATCTTTTTAGTAAATAAGCTATAAGCTAAGCTAATTAGCCTATACTATAACTCTTCTATAGCTAGCTATATAAAGGTTTATAAAACTATAAAACTTCTTACTAAGAATACTATTAGCTAGATATAGCTATAAACATTTATGCATTTATTACTAACTACTTATTATATATAAGTAATAAAATCTTATAGTATAAGCTGTATAAATACCTTTAGTCCCTCTTAATACTTATTTTAACTATTTTAATATAAGCTTTATAACTAGCCTTAGTTTTAGTTTAAGTTTAAATAGTTACTTATATAATGCTATTTTAGTAATAGTTAACTACTATACAAAGTACAGCATATTTATTCTTACCTAAAACATAGTTATAGCTACTAAGGTTGCTTAACTGATTTATAACTATATAAAGACTAATTTTAGTATCTTAAAGGTAATTATTAGTAATAAGAATAGCTTATTTACTAGCTAATTCTAGTAAGAACTAATAAACTTTAAAGAGGTTTAGCTAATAATGTTTATAACATACTACCCTTGAATAAATAGTAGTATAAAGATCTTAAACTAAACCTTAAAGTAATATTTATAAACATTTTATAATTGCTTATAATATTAGTAGACGTAAGTATTAAGTACTATAAAGTTTATATATAATAACGCTTATTATATTATAATAAGTATGTTTTTATTCTATATATTATATATATACTACCCTTATTTTAGAAATTATTTTCTTTTTACTAAAGTAATAATTAAAGTATATAAAAGTATATTAGTTAGCTATAAACTATTAAGTAAAAGCTAGAAGTATTATAAGAAAAAGTAATTTACTAATAAAAGAAAGGCTATAATAAGCAACGTATATATAAGTAAGGAATTTATTATAGGTAAATTTATAGGTTTATTAATTAAGCACTTAAACCTAGTAAGCTTAAAGAAGCTTAACTTAACCTTCTTATATATTTGCATTATAAAGAAGCTAAGGCTAGTTATATATAAAGTTACGAAGCTTACTATTATAGTACGCTTACTAATATAACGTCTTTTATATCTTTTACTTAAAACTACAAACTGCTACTATAAAGAAGAAGGAAGAACTTTTATTTTTAAAAATAGTAAAAGACTAAAAAGAATATAAAGTTAAAGACATTATTATTTACCTTAGTAAAAGTTATAAACTTAGTTCTTAGTAAAATAAAAAGGCTAGCTAGCTAAGTATAATACCTAGGAACGAAAAAAGTACTTAGCATACGTTAGCTATAAATTATAGTTTTACTAAAAAACTATAAAACGTTTTTATAAGAAATAAAAAGACTATAAGACAACTACTAGCTATATATAAGCTAACTATTAAACAGTTACTTCTCTTATTTTATATAAGTATATACTATAAACTAACTATTTAACTTAAAGGGCGCCCTCTTAAGCTATAAACTTAAAACTTAGGATTAGCTGGCTATTACCTAGCTACTAGCTACTTATTACTATTCTTTTTTATAAACAACTTCTCTTCTTTATTGTTATTATTATCTTTATTCTTTACTATCTTTTTACTTTTAAATAAGCCTTTACTAGCTAGTATATAAGCTTTACTAAGCGCTACTAAAGGCAAAGGTTAAAGAAAGACTACTACTTAGTTAGCCTAAGCTAGTATAGCTAAAGCCTTTATAATTTATAAGACTTATTTAAGCAAGTCTTTTACTTTTAGCGTAAAATAAAGCGTGCTAGCGCAGCTAGCTTTAACAGCTATATTATATTATATTATTTTATAAATACTATAATAAAATAAAGATTAGCCTAGGTAAAAAGTTAGTAACAACTTAGGGCTAAAAAGACTTACTATTGCTTTTAAAGTAGTAACAACTTAAGTCTATGCTTAAAAAGCGTACTAATATTTTAGAATATAAGCAGTAAAAGCTAAAAGATCTTTGCTAACTACTAAGCAGTCGTTAAAGTTAGCTCTAACTTTTACTAAAACTAGTAAAGAACATTAAGCTATAGTGCAGCCTACTACGCTATCTTAAAGCATTTATAGTAAGATTGCTAGTTAGTTGCTAGTAAATCTAGCTTATTTTTCTATAAGGCATAGCTAAGCTCTTTAATTATTGCTATTATTGCTAGCAACTACTATATAATTGCTACGTAATTTACTAGCACTACTATAATGCTATTAACTATCTTACTTTAAAGAAATAGCTTATTTATATTTATATAAAACTGCTAAATATACTTAGCTAAGCTATTAAGCTTCTTAAGAAGCTATTAGTTAGTAGTTACCTACTAGTATATAAAAGTTAATATACTTATAAGAAAGTATAATGTATTATTAGTTTTATAACTAAAGTAATACTTTAGGTTTTTTAAGATTGCTATATATAACAACTTATAGTAGATATTTAAGTATGCTTTTAGTATATAGTTAAAGAATAAAGACTACTAATAAGTTAGCTATTACTTAATAAATGCTATATAGTTAAAAACTTATACTATTAAAGAATAGCGCGTACGCTTATACTAAGCGTTTTATAGGATTTACGTTTACTAAATTTTTTATAAAGACTTAAGAATAACTTTAATTATTATTATTTTAAAAATAATTATTAGCTAGTTACTACCTTATTATATAAATAATTTTATTAACCTACTACTAAGTAAGATTAAAAAAAAGGCTAAAAAAGGAAAAGTAGTTTTATAAACTTAAGTAAATTATATTTTAAATTATAAAAATTATCTAATCTTTGTATACTTTAAGGCAATATAAAAACTATAAAACTAAACGTTTAAATGCGTCTTAAAAACCTATTAACTTTACTTTAATAGTAAGGTAAGAAACGCTTAAAAGTTAAATAAAAAAACGTCTTAGTAGTAAACTACCTTTATTAATTAGTTAATAATAATCTTATAATAAGTAAGTAATAAATAGCTATTACTACCTTTATCTTACCTTACTATTAGTTAAAAACCTTAACTATACGTAGCCGTTTTTAATTAGCGCGTACTATTCTATTAAAAATAAGTAAAGAAATATCTTAGTAGTAGACTACCTTTATTAATTAGTTAATAATAGTCTTATAATGAGTACTACTTTTATCTTACCTTACTATTAGTTAAAGGCCTTAACCTTATACAGCTGTTTTTAGTTAGTACGCACTGCTTTATCTAAAAAATAAGTAAAAAGATGTCTTAGTACTAAACTATCTTTATTAACTAATTAACAATAATCCTATATTTAGTAAGTAATAAACAGCTATTACTACTTTTACCTACCTTACTATAGGTTATTACTAGCTAAAAGGAGCTATTATAACCTTAATATTTCTTTAAACTATATAATATTATGTATAAAGCTTAAAGCTAAGACTAATTATTAAACAACTTAATTATTAAAGCTAAATAAAGTTAAAAGAATAATACTTACTATCTAGTAAATAGTAATACTTTATTTTATAATGATTATATTATTATTCTTTTAGTAAATAAGCTATAAGCTAAATATAAAGATTCTAAACTAAACTTTAAAGTAATATTTATAAACGTTTTATAGTTGCTTATAATATTAGTATATATAAGTATTAAGTACTATAGAAGTTATATATAAAATACTTATTATACTATAATAAGCACGTTTTTATTTTATATATTATATATATACTACTCTTATTTTATAAACAACTTCTTCTTTATTAAAGTAATAGTTAAAGGTATATAAAAGTATATTAGTTAGCTATAAGCTATTAAGTAAAAGCTAGAAGTATTATAAAAGAAAGTATTTTACTAATAAAAGAAAGACTATAATAAGCAACACTTATATAAGGAATTTATTAAAGGTAAATTTATAAGTTTATTAATAAAGTACTTAAACTTAGTAGGCTTAAAAAAGCTTAACTTAATATCTTTATACGTTTATATTATAAAGAAGCTAAGCTTAGTTATATACTATATTGCTTTACTATTATAGTACGCGTACTAATATAATATCTTTTAAATCTTTTACCTTAAGATAAAAACTATTATAGTAAAAAAGAAGGAAAAACTTTATTCTTAGAAATAGTAAAAGACTAAGAGGAGTATAAGGTTAAAGACATTCTCACTTATTTTAATAAAAGTTTATAAACTTAGTTTTTATATAAAGGTATTTTATATACGCGTCCCTACGCACCGGTTTAGCAACTAGTCGCTTACTAAGCGTTGGACTTAACGAACTATCTTAACACGTTGCATAGGACTAACACAGCTACTTAGCTATGCCACACCCTACTACCCGTGCCACGCCCCACCTAAATTAGCTGCGAAAACGCGAATCACTATAGGTGGTGCTAGATAGATTTTAAATTAGATAGATTTTTAATTACCCTCTAGCTTTGTTACTACAAAGAAAATTTATAAATAAATTAATAAAAGAGGCACGTTAAGCGCGACTAGATAAAGCAATTGCTTATTACTAGAAAACGCTTAGTATAATAGTGCGCTAAGTAGCGAAAGAATATAGCGTCTTAAACTCTACCTTATTACTACGACTTTAGATTAAAAAACAGTTTGCTTTAATAATACGCAGGCTTACTAGCCTAAAAGAGACGGCTATTTATTAATATATTAAACGGCTAAAGGCTATTAAACCTTACTATTTAAAAGCAATTTGCTACTAACGTAGTAAATAACCTTCTTGCTAACTAACTACTTTTTACTATATATACGCTTATTAACGATCGATAGACTTTACACTTTTTATAAAGGCATAAGTTTATACTTATACGCTAAAAGTTAATTAATATAAAGCGCAAAGCATAAAAAGATATTACTAAAGTTAAAGGTTACTTTAATAAGCTTATAAAGGTTATTATTAACAATAGTATTATATTAAAGAATATTTACAATATAAATAAAACTAGTTTTTAAATTAAAGTAGGCAAAGAACAACTAGTAATAACAAAACAACCTTAAGCATAATATCTTACTATGCTAGAAAATAAAGAGTTTGCTATAGCAATTAAAGCAATTTTGTCTAGTAAGAATTATATAAGTAGATAGTCTACTTTGCCTTAATTATACTAAAATACTATTATTAGCGTTATAGAATCTAGATATATAAATAATAAAATTAGTTTATAATAGCTATAGCACTTTAAGCTTTATTTAAAGTTTATAGTAGTTATAAAGAAGCAGCTTTTAATCCTTAATAGCTATAAAAACTACTATATAAAAGAGTTTATTACCTTTTACTATAATTATAATATTACTTAATTAGTCTACCTTCTTATCTTTTGCATATCCTTTAACTTTTTAACGTTATTGTTTTTTAGCTAATAAAGCACTACTATACGCAAGCTTTTAACGTATTAGCTAAAGATAGTATTATAGATTTTACTAAGCTTAACTTTTTATCTATTATTAAAGATATATAATAAAAAACAATAAAGCAAACAACTATTCTTAGTATATTTTAAAAAGACTAGTATATTACTACTAAATCCTACTATTATTATTATAAAGGTATAAAAAAGGGCTGCGTATTTAACACTATTACTACTACTATTAACTGTCTTCTCCTCTTCTTCTTTATATTAGACGCCGAAAACATATAAGGGTATTCCACACACGCGTCCCTACGCACCGGTTCGGCAACCAGTCGCTTACTAAGCAACGGACTTAACGAACTATCTTAACACGTTGCACGGGACTAGCACAGTCACTTAGCTGTGCTACGCCCTACTAGGGTTGCGCTACACCGCATCTTCTAGCCACGTATATATTAGCTGGCAGGCCTTCGCCTACCAGTCTCCTATAGTTCGTTAAGTTAAAGTCTTAATACAACAGTACAAACTAGTTAAGCCTTCGTAACCACGCATTGCACACCAACCCTTATATTCTTTAACTTCCATTCTACAAGGAGCAATGTCCGATCATAGGGCGGCCACTCCGCGATTAGCACGCGAACTGTTAGAAGCTAAGGACGTGCTAATGCTACCCTCTACGCTAATGCACGGCAGCTACACCTTGCGCGCAGCATCTGCAAGCACCCTAACCCCGTCTGTTAAGTTAGAAACAAGACCGGTACACGTGCCGCTTAACGACACCTTGCTGGCTAAAAAGCAGCTGTAAAGCAATAAATACACTTGCATTATGCAAACGCTAGAGGCATTAACTAACATTATAGCTGCAAGGGTTATAGGGCTACCGCCTAGCAGTTGCTACTATAATAACAAGCTACTGTAATATAGCATTAAAAGGCTAGAAATTAATGCCTTTACTATAAAGACAAAAGAGTAGTTAGCAATAATAAAGGACGCTTATAACACTAATGTATGTAGTAACGTGTTAAAAGATATAAAGATTATTTAGGCAGGTAGTTAGCTAACTACTATATTAGCAGCTAATTAGTAAAAGCACTATAACTAACTTTACGCTAGTAAACCTTTAGTTATACGCCTTGTATAAACGCACTTTATTGCGTTTATCCGTTAAGAACACTTAAACCTTAAATTCTAAATATACTATATTTATAAGAAAAGCTAGACGCTTTAGTAGGGCGGCAAGTTGCTAATAGCGTACTAGTAGAAATAAGACTATTTATAATAAAAGATTAGCAATACTTTTAATAGGCAGGTAAGATTGCCTAAAGGTATTAATAAAGGCTTAACAACTACTTAGCAAAGTAGTATTAGAATAAAACTATTAGTAAGTCTTTTAGTATAGTAATAAAGATTACTAATGCTTATAAAGAGTATTAGTCCTAGGGCTAAGAACGAAAAAAAAGATAAAACAACTAAAAGTAAGCGGTTATAGTTAATAGCGTGCTAGCTAGCAAGCTAATAAAGAAACAGCGCTGTAATAATAATAAGACAAAGAACTATAGTTTTATAAAGAGCAACCTAAGCCTATAACCGGTCGCCGGCTAAGGTTAGTCTACTTTCTAACCTACTAACCTTAGTAGTTTAAATAACATTAACGTTGCGTTAAAGTGCTAGAATTATAGTAAGAGCAAGTACACCTTCTAGGAGTACTCTAAGCCTAAAACCTACGCATAGGTTAAAGAGCTTTAAGTAGAACTAAAAGATAGTCTTTAAAAGCTTAACAACTAAGAGGCAACCTACTTTAACTAAGAAAACTAGCAGGGTTAACAAAGAAGCCTTATTCTTTATTAGCCCTACTAGTATAGCTAACTAGGGATGTAATTCCTTACTACTATACCTTAGCTAAGGCACGGACGCCTAGCAATCGCTAGGCTGCCGTCGTTGCAAACCTAGATTCCTATACTAACCTAAATATAGTTAACCTAAAAGTTATTTAATAGCTTAGTCTAAAGCTGCTTTAGTAGCACTTAAACTTAAACCTAGTCTTTATTAATAGAAAAGCACTGCAAGCCTACGGCCTATATAAGCTAACTATTATACTAATAAAGGATAAAGTCTTTTACGCGTTAATATAAGTCTTTATAGCTGTTTGCTAAGTAGGCGCTAACTATAAAGACATTATTTTAAGTTATAAGGGACTAAGGTTTCTAGGCGTTGTTATTAATACTATTTAATAGGCCTAGTCTTTTGCTATTATAGTTTTTAAGACCTTTAAGAAAATAAGCTAACGCTTATATAATAGTAAGGAGTTGTTTGCTATCTACTTAACGTAGTTAGATTTAAGTCCTTATAAACTAGACATCTTTACTATAAACAATAATCTAGCTTTAATAAACCTTAGCTAGTAACTACCGTTTTATATACAACCGTTTACTAAAGTACTTAATATTAATAAAGTAAAGAAACTACTTTTATTAGCGGACACAAAGTACTTAATTAAGCTAGAAGACGGCGTAAAGGTGCTATATAGCTCTTTATACCTACTATCTTTTGCCTAGTAAGAGGAGCTTTACTGCTTTATTAACAAGTTATTACTAAATAAGCAAATTGCTTATAGTAATAGTCTAGCTAAAGCCCTAGTAATTTTCGTCTTAAAAAAGGATAGTACTCTACGTATATGCGTTAACTACTAAGGTTTAAATTAAGTAACTAAAAAGGACTACTACTCTCTTTTATTAATTAGTAAGCTATTAAATCGCTTAAATAGCGTAAAGGTATTCTTTAAGGTAAATATAAAGAAAGCGTACTATAAGATTTAAGTTAAGGCCTTTAATTAGTAAAAGACTGCTTTTTAAACAAAATATAGGCTCTTTAAGTTTTATATTATACTCTTTAAACTAACTAACGCGGCGGTTATATTTTAAGTATATATTTACTACGTACTAGTAGGGCTAGTAGGTATAGTCTATAAGGTATACCTAGATAATATCTTAATCTACTCTTAGACTAAAGAGGAGTATAAAAAGCACCTTTAATTAGTTTTTAAGCAGCTAAAGGCTACGCAGCTATATACAAATCCTAAGAAGTGCGAATTCTTTAAAGAGAAAATTAATTTCTTAAGGTTTGTTATTACTATAAAGGGGCTAGCTATAAACTCTAAGCAGGTTAAAGTTATCGCTAAATAAAAGGCCTTTAAGTGCGTATAAGACGTGTAATCCATTCTAGGGTTTGTAAACTTTTATAGACGCTTTATTTCCTACTACTCTTACATTATATAGGCCCTAATAAAATTAATAAAGATAGGCCTTAGCTTGCCGCGCAAGCGTAAAGCCGTTGCTATACAACCGTTTATATTAACTAAAGAGGCAAAGGTTGCTTTTAAATCGCTAAAGACCGTATTTATAATAGTAACAATTCTTTGCTACTATAATAATATAAAGCCTACGCAAGTAGAAACGAATGCGTTAAGCTACGCTATTTCTAGCATTATCTCTTAGCTTGTAAACAGCAAGTAGCAACTAGTCGCTTACTACTTATGCAAGCTAACAGCCTGCAAGATGCAGTAAAGAGTAGGATAGTAAAAGCTCTTAGCTATTATTAAAAGCTTAGAGTACTAACGTTACTATTTAAAAGGTTTAAAGGACCTATTTATAGTCTTAACCGACTATTAAGCGCTAAAAGGCGTCGTTAAGGCATTGGCAAAGGATCTTTAAAACCGAATTGCCTAATAGGTGTTCCGCCTCTTAGCGTTTAACTTTAAGATTAAGCACTGCCTAGGGTCTACTAACCTAGTAAATAGTCTATCCTGCTAACTAGACTATATAAAAAGTAATATTGTATATAATAACATGCTTTTTTTACTTCTTAGCAAGCTATAGATTGCAGACTAGTTGTTAAGGCTTCTTATACTAAGAGCTCTATTATTATTAATATAAGAGGCGTAGGTTGCTACTAGCTAAGAATGGCTATTATAACCTTAGTGCTTCTTTAAACTATACAATACTATTCGCAACGCTTAAGGCTAAGACTAATTACTAGATAACCTATTTGTAAAGGCTAGATAAAGCTAGGGGAATAACACTTATTATCTATAGGAAGGGAATACTTTATTCTATAAGGATTACATTGTTATTCTATTAGTAGATAAGCTGTAAGCAAGGCTAATTAGTCTATACTATAACTCCTTTATAGTAAGCTATATAAGAGTTTATAAGACTATACTTCTCTTTACTAAGAAGTACTATTAGCTAGTGCTATAGGACCTTGTTGCTTATGTATAATAAATAGTTAGCAACGAACGCGCAAACGTTAGTAGCTATGTCTAGCTAGTAGTACTTCCTAGTAAGGAGTTTTATAGTCTTATAGACTTTTATATAGCCTACTATAAAGGAGTTATAGTATAGACTAATTAGCCTTACTTGTAGCTTGTCTGCTAATAAGATAATAATATAATCCTTATAAAATAAGGTGTTTCTTTTTTATAGATAATAAGTATTGTTCCTTTAGCTTTATCTAGCCTTTATAAACAGGTTGTCTAGTAATTAGTCTTAGCCTTAAGCGTTGCAAATAGTATTGTATAGTTTAAGGGAGCACTAAGGTTGCAACGGCTGTTCTTAGCTAGTAGCAACCTACGCCTCTTATACTAATAATAACAAAGCTCTTAGCATAGGGAGCCTTAACAACTAGTCTGCAATCTATAGTTTACTAAGAAGCAAGGGGAGTACGTTATTATATACAATGTTACCTTTTATATAGTTTAGTTGGCGGGATAGACTATTTGCTAGGTTGGTAGACCCTAAGTAGTGTTTAATCTTAAAGTTAAACGCTAAAAGGCAGAACACTTATTAGGCAATTTAATTCTAGAGATCCTTTGCTAATGCCTTAACAACGCCTTTTAGCGCCTAGTAGTTAGTTAAAACTATAAATAAGTTCTTTAAACCTTTTAAATAGTAACGCTAGTGCTTTAAGCTCTTAATAATAGCTAGAAGCTCTTGCTGTCTTACTCTTTACTGCATCTTATAGGCCGTTAGCTTACACAAGTAGTAAGCGACCGGTTGCTACTTGCTGTTTGCAAGCTAAGAGATAATGCTAAAGATAGCATAGCCTAACGTATTTGTTTTTACCTGCGTAAGCTTTATATTATTATAGTAGCAGAGAATTGTTGCTATTATAAATGCTATCTTTAGCGATTTAAAAGCAACCTTTACCTCTTTAGTTAACACAAACGGTTGTGTAGCGACAGCTTTGCGCTTGCGTAGCAGGCTAGGGCCTATCTTTATTAATTCTATTAAGGCCTATACAATGTAAGAGTAGTAGGAAATAAAGCGTTTATAGAAGTTTGCAAACCTTAGGAAGGATTACACGTTTTATATATACTTAAGGGCCTTTTATTTAGCAATAGCTTTAACCTGCTTAAGGTCTATAGCTAGCCCCTTTATAGTAACAATAAACCTTAAGAAATTAATTTCTTTTTTAAAGAATTTATACTTCTTAGGATTTGCATATAGCTACGCAGCCTTTAGCCGCTTAAAAACTAATTAAAGGTGCTTCTTATACTCCTTTTTAGTCTAGGAGTAAATTAAGATGTTATTTAGGTATACCTTGTAGACTATGCCTACTAGCCTTGCTAGTGCGCAGTAGATATATACTTAAAATATAGCTAGCGCGTTAGTTAGTCTAAAGAGTATAATATAAAACTTAAAAAGCCTATATTTTGTTTAAAAAGCAGTCTTCTACTAATTAAAGGCCTTAACCTAGATTCTATAGTACGCTTCCTTTATATCTACCTTAAAGAACACCTTCGCGCTATCTAAGCAATTTAATAGCTTATTAATTAATAAGAGAGGGTAGCGGTCCTTCTTAGTTACTTAATTTAAACCCTAGTAGTTAACGTATAAATATAGAGTACCGTCCTTCTTTAAGACGAAAATTACTAGGGCTTTAGCTAGACTATTGCTATAGGAAATCTGCTTGTTTGCTAACAACTTGTTAATAAAGCGGCAAAGCTCCTCTTGCTAGGCAAGAGATAGTAGGTATAAAAGGCTATATAGCACCTTTACGCCGTCTTCTAACTTAATTAAGTACTTTGCATCTGCTAATAAAGGCAGTTTCTTTACCTTATTAGTGTTAAACACTTTAGTAAACGGTTATATATAGAATAGTAGTTGCTAGCTAGGGTCTAGTAGAGCTAGATTATTATCTATAGTAAGGATGTTTAGTTTATAAGGACTTAAATCTAACTATATTAAGTAAATAGCAAACAACTCCTTACTATTATATAAGCGTTAGCTTATTTGCTTAAAGGTCTTAAAAACTATAATAGTAAAAGACTAGGCTTGTTAGATAGTATTAATAATAACGCCTAGAAACCCTAGTCCCTTATAACTTAAGATAATATCTCTATAGTCGGCGCTTACTTGGCAAACAGCTATAAAGACCTATATTAACGCGTAAGAGACCCTATCCTTTATTAGCATAATAGTTAGCTTATATAAGCTATAGGCCTATAGTGCTTTCCTATTAATAAAGACTAGGTTTAAGTTTAAGTACTACTAAAGCAGCTTTAGACTAAGCCGTTAAACAACCTTTAAGTTAACTACGTTTAAGTTAGCATAGGAATCTAGGTTTATAACAACGGCAGCCCGGCAATTACTAGGCGTCTATGCCTTAGCTAGGGTATAGTAGCAAGGAATTATATCCTTAGTTAGCTATGCTAGTAAGGTTAATAAAGGACAAGGCTTCTTTATTAACCTTGCTAGTTTTCCTAGTTAAAGTAAGTCGCCTCTTAGTTATTAAGCTTTTAGAGACTATCTTCTAGTTTTGCTTAGAGCTCCTTAACTTATACGTAGGTTTTAGGCTTAGAGCACTCCTAAGAGGTATGCTTACTCTTACTATAATTCTAGCACTTTAACGCAACGTTAATATTATCTAAACTACTAAGGTTAGCAGGTTAGAAAGTAGACTAACCTTAGCCGGAGACCGGTTATAAGCTTAGGTTACTCTCTATAGAACTATAGTTCTTTGTCTTATTATTATCGCAGCGCTATTTCTTTATTAACTTGCTAGCTAGTACGCTATTAACTATAACCGCCTGCTTCTAGTTATCCTATCTTTTTTTTTATTCTTAGCCTTAAGACTAATACTCTTTATAAGCATTAGCAATCTTTATTGCTGTACTAAAAGACTTGCCGATAGTTTTATTCTAATACTACTTTGCTAAGTAGTCGTTAAGCCCTTACTAATACCTTTAAGCAATCTTGCCTACTTAGTTAAAGGTGTTGCTAATCTTTTGTTATAAGTAGTTTTATTTTCGCTAGTACGCTATCGGCGACTTGCTGCTTTGCTAAAGCATTTAGCTTTCTTTATAGATATAGTGCATTTAGAATTTAAGGTTTAAGTGTTTTTAACGGATAAACGCAACGAAGTGCGTTTATATAAGGCGTGTAACTAAAGGTTTACTAGCGCAGAGTCGGTTGCGGTGCTTTTACTAATTAGCTGCTAGTATAGTAGTTAGCTAACTACTTACTTAAATAATCTTTATGTCTTTTAACGCGTTGCTATGTACATTAGTATTATAGGCGTCCTTTAATGTTATTAACTACTCTTTTATCTTTATAGTAAAGGCACTAATTTCTAGCCTTCTAATGCTATATTATAGTAGCTTATCGTTATAGTAGCGACTGCTAGGCGGTGGCCCTATAACCCTTGCAGCTATAATGTTAGTTAATACCTTTAGCGTCTATATAATGCAAGTGTATTTATTGCTTTACAGCTGCTTTTTAGCCGGTAAGGTGTTATTAAGCGGCATGTATACTAGTCTTGTTTCTAACTTAACGGATAGGGTTAGGGTGCTTGTAAATGCTGCGCGTAAGGTGTAGCTGCTGTGCATTAGCGTAAAGGGTAGCATTGGCACGTCCTTAGCTTTTAATAGTTTGCGTGCTAATTGTAGAGTGGCCGCCTTATAATTAAACATTGCTCTTTGTAGAATAGAAGTTAAAGAATGTAAGGGGGTGGTGTATAATGCGTGGTTATAAAGGCTTAACCGGTTTATACTATTATATTAAGACTTTAACTTAACGAACTATAGGAGACTAGTAGGCGAAGGCTTGCTAGCTAATATATACGTAGCTAGAAGATGCGGTGTAGCGTAAACCTAGTAAGGCGTAGCATAGCTAAGTAGCTATGCTAGTCTTATGCAACGTATTAAGATAGTTTGTAAAGTTTGTTGCTTAGTAAGCGACTAGTTGCTAAACCGGTGCGTAAGAACGCGTATATAGAATACTCTTATAATTTTTAACCTTATACTCTTCTTAGTCTTCTATTATTTCTAAGAATAAAAGCTTTTCTTCTTCTTTTATTAAGGTAGTTTATAGTTTAAGGTAAGAAATGTAAAATACGTTATATTAGTAAGTATACTATAAAGGCAAAGCAACTTAATATATAACTAAGCTTAGCTTCTTTATAATGCAAACGCGTAAAAAGGTTAGGTTTAGCTTTTTTAAGCTAACTAAGTTTAAGTGCTTTATTAATAAGCTTATAAATTCGCCTTTAATAAATTCCTTATATAAACGTTGCTTATTATAGCCTTTCTTTTATTAATAAATTGCTTTTTCTTATAACATTTTTAGCTTTTACTTAATAGCTTATAGCTAACTAATATGCTTTTATACACTCTTTATAATAGCTTTTATAAAAGAAAAGTTATCTATAAAATAAAGGTAGTATGTATATAATGTATAAAATAAAGAAGTTTTTATTATAGTATAGTAAGCGTTATTATATATAAATTCTATAGTACTTAATACCTATGTTTACTAGTATTATAAGCAACTATAAAACGTTTATAAGAATTGTTTTAAAGTTTAGTTTAAGATCTTAGTACTACTATCTATTTATAAGTAGTACGCTATTAATAGTATTAGCTAAACCTTTTAAAGTTATATTAGTTCTTACTAAAATTAGCTAGTAATTAAGCTATCTTTATTACTAATAATTACTTTTTAAGATACTAAACTTAGTCTTTATATAGTTGTAAATAAGTTAGGCAACCTTAGTAGCTATAACTATATTTTAAGTAAGGATAAACATACTATACTTTATATAGTAATTAACTACTACTAAGATAGTATTATATAGATAGCTGTTTAAACCTAAGCTTAGCCTAAGACTAGTTATAAAATCTATACTAATATGCTAAAATAGCTAAACTAGTATAAGTAGCAACTAAAGGTATTTATATAGCTTATACTATAAAACCTTATTACTTATATATAATAAATAGTTAGTAATAAACGCGTAAACGTTAGTAGCTAGGTCTAGCTAGTAATACTTTTATAAAGGTATTCTATACACGCGTCTTTATACACTAGTTTAGCAACTAGTTGCTTACTAAGTAATAAACTTAACAAACTATCTTAATACGTTGTATAAGACTAGTATAGCCACTTAGCTATACTACGCCCTACTAAGTTTACGCTACACTGCATCTTTTAGCTACGTATATATTAGCTAGCAGGCCTTTACCTACTAGTCTTCTATAGTTTGTTAAGTTAAAGTCTTAATATAATAGTATAAACCGGTTAAGCCTTTATAACTACGCATTGTATACTACCCTCTTACATTCTTTAACTTTTATTCTATAAGGAGCAATGTCTAATTATAAGGCGGCTACTTTGCAATTAGCACGCGAACTATTAGAAGCTAAGGACGTGCTAATGCCACCCTTTACGCTAATGCACGGCAGCTATACCTTGCGCGCAGCATCTATAGGCACTCTAACCCTATCTATTAAGTTAGAAACAAGACTAGTATATATGCTGCTTAACAACACCTTGCTAGCTAAAAAGCAGCTACAAAGCAATAAATATACTTGCATTATATAGACACTAGAAGCATTAACTAACATTATAGCTGCAAGGGTTATAAGGCTACCGCCTAGCAGTCGCTACTATAATAATAAGCTACTATAATATAGCATTAGAAGGCTAGAAATTAGTACCTTTACTATAGAGATAAAAGAGTAGTTAGCAACAATAAAAGACGCTTATAATACTAATGTACGCAGCAACGCGTTAAAAGATATAAAGATTATTTAAGTAGGTAGTTAGCTAACTACTATACTAGCGGCTAATTAGCGAAAGCACCGCGACCGACTCTGCGCTAGTAAACTTTTAATTACACGCCTTATATAAACGCACTTTGTCGCGTTTATTTGTTAGGAACACTTAAACCTTAAATTCTAAATACACCGCATTTATAAGGAAAGCTAGACGCTTTAGCAGGGCAGCGAGTCGCCGATAGCGTACTAGCGGAAATAGGACCACTTATAACAAAAGATTAGCAATACCTTCAACTAAGCAGGCAAGATTGCCTAGAGGTATTAGCAAGGGCTTAACGACTACTTAGCAAAGTAGTATTAGAATAAGACTATTAGCAAGTCTTTTAGTATAGCAATAGAGATTGCTAATACTTATAAAGAGTATTAGTCTTAGGGCTAAGAACAAAAGAAAAGATAGGACGACTAGAAGCGGGCGGTTATAGTCGATAGCATGCTAGTTAGCAAGCTAACAAAGAAATAGCGCCGCGACAATAATAAGATAAGAAACTACGGTTCTATAAAGAGTAACCTAAGCTTGCAACTAGTCGCTAGCTAAGGCTAGTCTACTTCTTAACCTGCTAACCTTAGCAGTTTAAACAACATTAACGTTACGTTAAAGTGCTAGAATTGTAGTAAGAGCAGGCATACCTCTTAGGAGTGCTTTAAGCCTAAAACCTGCGCATAGGTTAAGGAGCTTTAAGCAAAACTAAAAGATAGTCTTTAAGAGCTTAACAACTAGAAGGCGACCTACTTTAACTAAGAAAACTAGCAAGGTTAATAAAGGAGCCTTATTCTTTATTAACCCTACTAGTATAGCTAACTAAGAATATAATTCCTTGCTGCTATACCCTAGCTAAGGCATAGACGCCTAGTAATTGCTAGGCTGCCGTTATTATAAACCTAGATTCTTATGCTAACTTAAACATAGTTAACCTAAAGGTTATTTAACGGCTTAGTTTAAAGCTGCTTTAGTAGCACTTAAACTTAAACCTAGACTTTATTAATAAGAAAGCACTACAGGCCTATAGCTTATATAAGCTAACTATTATACTAATAAAGGATAAGGTCTTTTACGCGTTAACATAAGTCTTTATAGCCGTTTGCTAAGTAGGCGCTAACTATAAAGACATTATCCTAAGTTATAAGGGACTAAGGTTTCTAGGCGTTATTATTAATACTATTTAATAAGCCACTACCTTTGCTATTATAGTTTTTAAAACCTTTAAGAAAATAAGCTAACGCTTATATAATAGTAAGGAGTTGTTTGCTATCTACTTAATATAATTAGATTTAAGTCTTTATAAACTAGACGTCCTTACTATAAACAATAATCTAGCTTTACTAAACCTTAGCTAGTAACTACCGTTTTATATATAACTGTTTGCTAAAATGTTTAATACTAATAAGGTAAAGGAACTGCCTTTATTAGCGGACGCAGAGCACTTAATTAAGCTAGAAAACGGCGTAAAAGTGCTATATAGCCCTTTATACCCGCTATCTCTTACCTAGCAAGAGGAGCTTTACTGCTTTATTAATAAGTTGTTAGCAAATAGGCAGATTGCTTATAGCAATAGTCTAGCTAGAGCCTTAGTGATTTTCGTCCTAAAAAAGGACGGTACTTTATATATATACATTAACTACTAGGGTTTAAATTAAGTAACTAAGAAGGACTACTACCCTCTTTTATTAATTAGTAAGCTGTTAAATTGCTTAGACGGCATAAAGGTGTTCTTTAAAGTAAATATAAAGAAAGCGTACTATAGAATTTAAGTTAAGGCCTTTAATTAGTAGAAGATTGCTTTTTAAACAAAATACAAGCTTTTTAAGTTTTGTATTATACCCTTTAGACTAACTAACGCGCCGGCTACATTTTAAGCATATATCTACCGTGCATTAGTAGGGCTAGTAAGCATAGTCTATAAGGTATACCTAGATAACATCTTAATCTACTCCTAGACTAAGGAGAAGTATAAGAAGCACCTTTAATTAGTTTTTAAGCAGCTAAAGGCTACGTAGCTATATGCAAATCTTAAGAAGTATAAATTCTTTAAAAAGGAAATTAATTTCTTAAGGTTTATCGTTACTATAAAGGGGCTAGCTATAAACCTTAAGCTAGTTAAAGCTATTGCTAAATAAAAGGCCTTTAAATGCGTACAAGACGTATAATCCTTCTTAGGGTTTGCAAACTTTTATAGACGCTTTATTTCCTACTACTCTTATATTGTATAGGCCTTAATAGAATTAACAAAGACAAGCTTTAGCCTGCTATATAAGCGTAAAGCCGTCGCTATACAACCGTTTATATTAACTAAAGAGGTAAAGGTTGCTTTTAAATTACTAAAGATAGCATTTATAATAGTAATAATTCTTTGCTACTATAATAACATAAAGCCTACGCGGGTAGAAACGGATGCGTTAAGCTACGCTATCTCTAGCATTATCTCTTAGCTTATAGACGGTAAGTAGCAACCGGTTACTTACTACTTACGCAAGCTAACAGCTTGCAAGATGTAGTAAGGAGTAGGATAGTAGGAGCTTCTAGCTATTATTAAGAGCTTAGAGCACTAGCGTTACTATTTAGAAGGTTTAAAGGACCTATTTATAGTCCTAACTAACTACTAAGCGCTAAAAGGCGTTGTTAAGGCATTAGTAAAAGATCTCTAGAACTAAATTGCTTAATAAGTATTCTGCCTCTTAGTGTTTAACTTTAAGATTAAGCACTGCCTAGGGGTTACTAACCTAGCAGATAGTCTATCCCGCTAACTAGACTATATAAAAGGTAACAATATATATAATAACATGCTCCCCTTGCTTCTTAGTAAACTATAGATTGCAGACTAGTTGTTAAGGCTCTCTATACTAAGAGCTTTATTATTATTAGTATAAGAGGCGCGGGTTGCTACTAGCTAAGAATAGCCGTTATAACCCTAGTACTCCTTTAAACTATATAATACTATTTGCAACGCTTAAGGCTAAGACTAATTACTAAACAACCTATTTATAAAGGCTAGATAAAGCTAAGGGAATAATACTTATTATCTATAAGAAAAGAACACCTTGTTTTATAAGGATTGCATTGTTATCTTATTAGCGGATAAGCTATAGGCAAGGCTAATTAGTCTATACTATAACTCCTTTATAGCAGGCTATATAGAAGTTTATAAGACTATAGAACTCCTTACTAGGAAGTACTACTAGCTAAATATAGCTACTAACGTTTACACGTTTATTGCTAACTATTTATTATGCATAAGCAACAAAGTTTTATAGTATAAGCTGTATAGATACCTTTAGTCCCTACCTATGCCTATTTAGCTATTCTAGCATATTAGTATAGATTTTATAACTAGTCTTAGGTTAAGCCTAAGCTTAGTCGGCCGTTTATATAATACTATCTTAGTAGTAGTCGATTGCTATATAAAGCATAGCATGTTTATCCTTACCTAAAAGATAGTTACGGCTGCTAAGGTCGCCTAACTTATCTATAACTATATAAAGACTAAGTTTAGTATCTTAGAAGTAATTGTTAGTAATAGGGATAGCCTATTTACTAGCTAATTTTAGTAGAAACTAATGCAACTTTAAGAGGTCTAGCTAATAATGTCGATAGCGTACTACCTATAGATAGACGGTAGCACTAAGATCCTAAACTAGACTTTAAAGCGCTTCTTACAAACGTTTTATAGTTGTTTATAACACTAGTAGACGCAAGTGTTAAGTATAGCGGAGTTTGCGTATAATAACGCCTGCTACACTATAATAAGGACCTTCTTAATCTATGCGTTGTACGCATACTACCTTTATTTTATAGACAACTTCCTCTTTACTAAGGCTATAGTAAAGAGCGTATAAGAGCGTGTTAGTTGGCTATAGGCCGTCTAGCAAAAGCTAGAAGTGTTGTAAGAAAAAGTAATTCGTTAATAGAAGAAGAGCTATAATAAGCGACGCTTATATAAAGACTTTATTAAAGGCAAATTTGTAAGTTTGTCGACAAAGCACTTAAACCTAGCTAGCTTAAAGAAGCTAAACCTAACCTTCCTACACGTTTGCATTATAAAGAGGCTAGGCTTAGTTATATATTAAGTCGCTTTGCTATTATAGTACGCACGCTAATATAACATGTTTTACGTCTCTTGCCTTAAGCTATAAACTGCTATAGTAAAAGATAAGGAAGAGCTTTTATTCTTAAAAATAGTAGAAGACTAAGAGGAGTATAAGGTTAAAGACATTATTACTTACCTTAGTAAAAGGTTGTAGACCTAGTTCCTAGTAAAATAAAAAGGCTAGCCGGCTAAGTATAATACCTAGAAACTAGAAAGGCACTTAGCGTACGCTAGCTGCAAGTTGCAGTCTTACTAAAAGACTATAAAGCGCACTTATAAGAAATAGAAAGACTATAAGGCAATAGCTAGCTGTATACAAGCTAATCGTTAGTTAACTACTCTTACTATTTCTATATAATTACGTACTATAAACTACTTATTCTAGCTTTAAAGGCGCTCCCTAAAGCTATAAACCTAAAACACACTATTAGTAGGCTATTACTTAGCTACTAGCTACTTATTACTATCCTTTTCTATAGACGTCCTCTCTACCTTTTTATCCCTCTTCTTAATACTATCTTTTTTATTCCTCTCTTTACTACTAAGCAAGCCTTTACTAGCTAGCATATAGCTACTACTAGCCGCTAACTAGCCGCCTGCTAGCGCACTTCTACTAAATGCTACTTTACTACTACTACTAGCTACTATAACTACCTTACTACCGCTAGCTACAGCACTAGGAATAGTCTTAGCGCTATGCTAGCGCTTAGCTAAGGTTAGCAACTTAGCGTAAGACTATTACTTGCTAGGCGCCGCCGGAGGCAGCGGCTAAGGAAAGACTACTACTTAGTTAATCTAGGCTAGCTTAACTAGGGCTGCTATAGTCTGCGGGATCTGCTTAGGCGGCCCCTCTACTCTTATAATATAGTAAAGCGTGCTGCTATGGCTAGCTTAGATAGCCGCAGCGCGCTAGGCCGGGCTAAGCATAATAGAATAAAGATTAGCCTAAGTAATAAGTTAGTAATAACTTAACAATAAGGATTAAGGGACTTGCTATTACTTTAAAGGTAGTAGCAACTTAGGTCTACGCTTATAACGGTATGCCTACGTTTAAGGACGTTAGCAGTAAGAGCTAGGCTACCTCTACTAACCGCTACGCAAGCGTTAAGGTAAGCTCTGGCTTTTACTAGTACTAGTAGAGGACACTAAGGCGCAATGCAGCCTATTATGCTATCTTAAAACGTTCGCGCTAGAAGCGCTAGTTAGTTGCTAGAGGCTTTAACTTGTCTTCTTATAAGGCGCGGCTAAGTTCCTTAGTTACCGCTATTAAGGTTATTAACCTTTAAGCGATTACGCAGTAATCGCCTAGCGCTACAACAATATAGTTAACTATTATCTGCTAAAGTAGTAACTTGTTTATACTAGCTAGAAATTCTTAAATGTATTAGGCTAAGCCTTTAATCTCTTTAAAGAGCTGTTAGTTAGTAATTAGCTACTAGCGCATACAAGTTAACGTACTTACTAGCAAGCACAACGTATTATTAGCTACATAACTAACGCAGCGCGCTAGGTTCTTTAGCATAGCTATATATAAGAATTCGTAGTAAACGTCTAGATAAGCCTTAAGGACGTAGTTTAGACATAGAGCCTACCTACTATAGGGTTAGCTATCGCTTAGCGGACGCTATGCTAGCAAAGACCTACGCTCTTAAAAGACAGTGCGTATGCCTAAGAAGAGCGTTTTATAAGGTTTGCATTTATAAAAAAGTCTATTAAGACTTAAAAGCAGCTTTAGTTAAACATTATTTATAAGCAATTATTAGCTAGCTACTATATAAAGTTGCAAACTATTATATTAACTTACTATATAAGTAAGATTAAAGAAAAAAGGGCTAAAAAGGTAAGAGTAGTCTTATAAGTATAGACAAATTTGTCTTAAATTATAGAATACACTTGCTCTTTTATACCTTAAAGTAATAAAGAAGCTGCGTTATTAGACGTTTAAATACATCTTAAAAACTTGCTTAACCTTACTTTAATAGTAAGGTAAAAACGTTTAAAATTAAATAAAGAGACGTCTTAGTAGCAGACCGCCTTTACTATCTAGTAAGCAATAGTTCTATAATTAGCAAGCAATAAACGGCCGCTATTACCTTTATCCTACCCTGCTAGTAGTCGGAAGTTATAAGCCCTACGCCGCCGTTTTTAGTTAGCGTACACTACACCCCTATACACCTAGTGTCTAAGGCTAGCCCTCTTACAACACCTATTAGCAGCAACCTAAGCGTTCCCTAACTAGGATCCAAGCTACACGCCTCCTAAGAAGCTCTAACAAACAAGACAACCCGTGCATTAAGCAGGATCCAGCGTTTACTGCCGCTATAGACTAAGCAGTACGTGTGCGCTTCCACGTTACCCAAATGCAGTCGCACAAGCAAGCGGTCCGCGACCGCTCAGCGACAGCCAATAACCTAGAGCGCTTAACTCTTTTTCCTAACTCTACAAGGGGAGGTTTTTTAACGAGCAAGTGGCTGCCGCGTGTGCACCTCTAGGCTGACAGGGGCGTTACCTAGGGAGGGGGGGATAGTGTAAGGGTATTCTATACACGCGTCCCTACGCACCGGTTCGGCAACTAGTCGCTTACTAAGCGACAGACTTAACGAACTATCTTAACACGTTGCACGGAACTAGCACAGCCACTTAGCTATGCCACGCCCTACTAGGTTTGCGCTACACCGCATCTTCTAGTTACGTATATATTAGCTGGCAGGCCTTCGCCTACTAGTCTCTTATAGTTTGTTAAGTTGAAGTCTTAATACAATAGTACAAACCGGTTAAGCCTTTGTGACCACGCATTGCACACTACCCCCTTACAAAAATATTATTACTTACCTTAGTAAAAGGTTATAAACTTAGTTTCTAGTAAAATAAAAAAAGCTAGCTAGCTAAGTATAATACTTAAGAACTAGAAAAGTATTTAGCGTATACTAGCTATAAGTTATAGTCTTACTAAAAGACTATAAAATATACTTATAAAAAAGAAAAAGACTATAAAGTAATAGCTAGCTATATATAAGCTAATTATTAATTAACTACTTTTACTATTTTTATATAATTATACACTATAAACTATTTATTCTAGCTTTAAAGGCATTCTTTAAAGCTATAAACTTAAAATATACTATTAGTAAGCTATTACTTAGCTACTAGCTACTTATTACTATTCTTCTTTATAAACGTTTTCTTTACTCTTTTATCTTTCTTTTTAATACTATCTTTTTTATTTTCTTTCTTACTACTAAGCAAGCTTTTACTAGCTAGTATATAGCTACTACTAGTTACTAACTAGGTGCTTACTAGCGTACTCTTATTAAATACTACTATACTACTACTACTAGCTATAGTACTAAGAATAGTTTTAGCGCTATGCTAGCGCTTAGCTAAAGTTAGTAACTTAGTATAAGACTATTACTTACTAAGCGCTATTAAAGGTAGCGGCTAAAGAAAGACTACTACTTAGTTAGTTTAAGCTAGCTTAACTAAGGCTGCTATAGTCTATAAAATTTACTTAAGTAGCCTCTTTACTCTTATAGTATAGTAAAGCATACTATTATAGCTAGCTTAAATAGCTATAGCGCGCTAGGCTAGGCTAAGTATAATAGAATAAAGATTTGCTTAAGTAATAAATTAGTAATAACTTAATAATAAGAATTAAAAAACTTACTATTACTTTAAAAGTAGTAGCAACTTAAGTCTACGCTTATAATAGTATACCTATGTCTAGGAACGTTAGTAGTAAAAGCTAGGCTACCTTTGCTAGTACTAGTAAAAGATATTAAGGCGTAATATAGCCTATTATACTATCTTAAAACATTTATACTAAAAGCGCTAGTTAGTTACTAAAGGCTTTAACTTATTTGTTTATAAGGCATGGTTAAGTTTCTTAGTTACTACTATTAAAGCTATTAACTTTTAGGTAATTACTATATAATTACTTAGCGTTACAATAATATTATTAACTATTATTTATTAAAGTAGCAACTTATTTATACTAGATAAAAACTCCTAAATATATTAAGCTAAGCCTTTAATTTTATTAAAGAACTATTAGTTAGCAATTAGCTACTAGCGTATATAAGTTAACGTACTTACTAGTAAGTATAATATATTATTAGCTATATAGCTAATATAGCGCGCTAGGTTCTTTAATAAAGCTATATTATTAAACGTTTAAATGCGTCTTAAAAACTTACTTAACCTTACTTTAATAATAAAGTAAGAAACGTTTAAAATTAAATAAAAAGACGTCTTAATAGTAGACTACCTTTACTATCTAGTTAGCAATAGTTCTATAATTAATAAGCAATAAATAGCTGCTAATGCCTTTATCTTACCTTGCTAGTAATTAAAAGTCTTAAGCTTTACGCTACTATTTTTAGTTAGCATATACTATAGCCTTATATACCTAGTATTTAAGGCTAGCTTTCTTACAACACCTATTAGTAGCAACCTAAGCGTTCCTTAACTAGGATTTAAGCCGCACGCCTCTTAAAAAGCTCTTACGCATAAGATAACCCTTATATTAAGTAGGATCTAGCGTTTACTACCGCTATAAACTAAGTAGTACGTATACGCTTTTATATACTTAAATATAGTTACACAAGCAAGCGGTCTGCAACCGCTTAGCAACCGCTAATAACTTAAAGCACTTAACTCTTTTTCCTAACTCTATATAAAAAGGTTTTTTAATAAGCAAGTGGCTGCCGCGTATGCACCTCTAGGCTAACAAGGTTGTTACTTAGGGAGGGAGGGGATAATAGTATAAGGGTATTCTACACACGCGTCCCTACGCACCGGTTCGGCAACCCGTCGCTTACTAAGCGGCAGACTTAGCGAATTATCTTAACACGTTGCACAGGACCGGCACAGCCACTTAGCTATGCTATGCCCTACTAAGGTTGCGCTACACTGCATTTTCTAGTCACGTATAAATTAGCTAGCAGGCCGTCGCCTACTAGTCTACTATAGTTCGTTAAGTTAAAGTTTTAATACACAAGTACAAACACGTTTAAAGCCTTTAAAATTACACATTGCACACTAACCCTTATACGGATCTAGCTAGATACAAAGACTGTCCTATAAAGGCGCTTTTTAAAAGGTGTAACGCTTAGATCCTAGTTAAAAAAATACTAAATTTGCTGCTAATAAAGGTGTTATAAGAAGGCTAGCCTTAGATAATAGTTGTATAAGGGTGTAGTATACGCTAACTAAAAATAGTAGTATAAAGTTAAGGTTTTAACTAATAGTAAAAGTAAAATAAAAGTAGTAATAGCTATTTATTACTTACTAATTATAAGACTATTATTAACTAACCAATAAAGGTAGTCTACTACTAAGACGTCTCTTTTATAAATTTTAAATATTTCTTACTTTACTATTAAATAAAGTTAATAAGTTTTTAAGACTTATGCACGTGTTATGGTAGTTCGTTAAGTTAGGAGCTTAGTAAGCAGTGGGTCGCCGAACCGGTGCATAGGGTGTGTGTGGGAAATACCCTTTAAGTGCCGTTGGCCGGCAAGATAGACGGTTGTAAATGGAAAAAGGTAGGCCTAGATATATCTTACTAAAGCTTGCGTAAAGACTATAACAGTATTGCGTTCTGGCCGGTTTTAGCTGCGCTCGTAAAGGAAGACGTCGGATTATTCGATTAGCAAGACGCAACGCCAGTGCCGGGTAATATATAGCACTGTGCCGAGGCGCTCGTTGACGGTTTCAGCTCGCCGGCCGAAACGGTGTATAGCGGACGGATAAAGAGCTCGGCTGTAGCCTTAACGGTTAGCGTCTTGCCAACACTAGAATTGCTGCTTGACAGACTGACGAGCCCCTTGCTCTTGCCGGCGACGACTTCTGCTATGGCGCCGTCAATACTGTAACGAGATAGAACGATAGGTGGCAACTCTTTTCGTCTTGTATGAGGTGGTTGAAGGCGTAGTGGTGCTAGGTGACTTCGGCTATGGCAGAGACGGCGAAGACAGTCCTATTGTTTCTAGGCGGCAAAGGAGAAGCTGAGGGCACGGTAGTTGCAGAAGATAAGCCGTCGTCGGTGAGAAGCATGGTGAAGAGGGTGGAAGGCACCTAGGGTAGGAGCATGAACGTGCCGTTAAGGCTCTGGGAGCAGCAGGTGCTGAGTCGAATATGATGCGGCCAGAGGTGAAAAAGCGCTCCTCGACGGGCTGCGAAAGTTTTGGGGAGGGCTGGCAGCCTGTGACGATATGGTACTCGCGGTACATGGGCTGATTTATAAGGCTGACAAAGATGTGTCTGGATAGGGGAAACACGGCTGGGTTGACGATTTTTTTTGGTGCCGTCAAATTCGGGGATGCAGACGTTCAACTTGGTTCAGCAGAAGTCAACGCCGTCGTGCGAGATCGTATTGCTGGTGACAATGAAGAAGTCGCCTCTTAAAGTCTCGTGGTATTTGCGCCCGCTGAATTGCAGCGCCTGTGGCTCATGAAGACCTCGTCCCAGGTCTGGATGAGGGCTTGAAGGAGGCCACACTTGATGATGCCGTGTGCGAGCAGTGACTAGAACTCAAGGAGCGTGCCGCCGAATTCTTCCCCCACAAATTATCGGGCCGTTCTAACAATTTCAATAAAGTCCTTGTCGGGCGTGGCCTTGACCTCTTGGATCCTGGAGCCGCTGGCCGAGCTGTTCGTAGGCGTGGAAAAGCGAGTTGCTGTCTAAATTTCTGGTTAGTTATGAGCTCTACCATCTGCCTGTCCTGCACTCGCTCACTCTCTGTGGGCTTTGGTCAGCCAGATGTCCTCGATGCCACCAAACATCCCCAGCAGTACTTCGGCCAGCTTCAGTGACTTGATGTCCACCTCAGTGGCTCTGACCACGTGTTTAATTATGAGAATCCACGGGATTAAGCTGACTTCCCCATTGTGCTCTGTATAAGACGCGTGATTCACACAACCTGAGTGTACTATGAAAAGCTGCAATGCAACCGAAGGATCGGTCTGATAGGGGAAATGACAAATAGCACAGAGTACATCTGGTCTCGGCCGGTCGTTTTGCTCTGGACGCAAGGTATTTTGATGATATGCATAGCATCGTTGGACATGTAAACGCTGATTATACCTCCCTGGCAGAGCAGTGCTTCCGCCGATAATCCATCCTGATGAACAAGACTGGAGAGCTGTCAAGCGCCTGGGCCGAAAGCCGTGGCGGATGAAGAAATACGAACAGCTCTTTATGTCGTCGACGGACATACAGCAGCTTCTGAAGCAAGCGTACCTGGTCGTAATCCGGTCTCGGTGCGAGTTTAGACGCAGTGAAAAGCGTTCGGGCCTGTGCTGGCAGCAGCCTTGATATATTCGTTCGCCATGTCCAAGCTCGATGAGGTTCTATTTGTATTGCCAAGCCGGTTTCAATTGTGAGAGAGCACATCCGCCAAAGAGAGTATGGGGACGCGGTAACAGAGCAATGCAAGACCGGCCTGGTCCTTGCACAGATTTGGCCGACCAGAAGGAGGAGCGTGAAAGCTAGCATATGTTTGACGAGGCGGTCTCTAGGGGTATTGCGGACTAAGCAGTGCATCGAAAGCAGGAAAATGAGAGGTGTGCCACTGGACCATGGGAGGCGTGGAGCTGAACGAGAGAAACAACCAGTGCTAGTACTAGCATGAGAACGCACTGCTGGCCGAAACGGGAACTTGGCCGCCGCACGACCCGCACGTCCAACGCTGGCGGGACCCGGGCTCGGGGTCAAACGTGTTCTGGCTGCACGCCGGAATGGCGTGGGTAAGCTACCGGCCTGCGCAAACGCAACGCGGATGCTGAGAGAACAGGGGGAAAATCGGGGAGAGCAGCACCAGGCGGCGGCGGTGGCAGTGCAGTACTTCAGCTTCGACGAGAAATATGCCAGCAGCGAGCGGTGGCAAGCGGCCAGCGACGTCGTTGTTTTTGATCTGAGGCGGCACGACAGTCCGGCTCGAGCCTCAAGCTGCAGTGCAGCTCGCAGGACCACCGCAAGGTGCGTGACTGCTGGCCGGGGCCGAGCAGATCCAGCTAACAGCCGCGTCCAAAAACCAGACCATTGCCATGCTGCTTTCCGCAGCCTCAAGACCAGCACGGCTCCCTGGTTTTAGGCTGACTGCTCACACTACAATAAGGCCTTCTCTTGCCTCATCTATGCCAAGCGGCCGCTGCTCCTTGAGGAGGTATGGAAGCTGCTGGACAGAGTCGATCTGCCGGCCGGTCAGTGGCATGTTTTGGATATCCCTTTGTTTTTTCCCGAGGCCTTCTTCTCTGGACTTGCCCCGTGTTGACCTAGCCGCTGTCATTAAAGCCAATATGTCTTTTGGAGCCACTCGCAGGACATCGCTTGACGGCTTCCACCCGGCTCGTCCGCTGCTGGTGTGGCCGCTATGCGGCAACGAGATCCTATTTGTGCACTACACCCACAAGACCTACTTCTTGCGCATCCTCGGCTCCAATGCCCGGTCAATTGTGAGATCTCCGTGCAGGCCAGTTTCTCCAACTGCGGCCACTACCTGCACCTTGCGGCCCTGCACAGCTAAACGGTGTGCCAGCCCGACACTGACGGCGACACGACTGCCAGATTGGGCCTGCGCATGCAGCTGTCGACGTACCGCCTCGCCATCGACCTTGACATGTTCCTCTCGCCCGGTGTCCGCCTCTGCCTCTCGCAGCTGCCAAGAACCCTGTCCTGGACGCTGTAGCACCTGTACATCGCCCAGAACAAGCACACCCTACGCGTCATGCGCGTGCTGCTGTACACAGGCCTGCCGGACAGCCTGCTCACGAACACTGCCAATACCGGCGACATGCATATGCCCAACTTAGTCGGCCTGCGCAAGTTGTACTTTGTGCCGCAGGCTGAAGCGCCACCAAAGATGAAGAAAAAACCAAAAATGGAGGTGCCGGCGGCGTTTACGTGGCCACCGTCCTACTCGGTGCACAGAACACAATGAGGCCAGCAGCCGCGGGACTCCGATCGACCGCGGCCCCCTATAGGGCGCCCACTTGAAGGCTGTGCAATCCGGCCACTGGACAGAAGCGCTACCGGAAGCTGGAGATGGCCGAGGACTTTTGGGGGCCTCAGGACCAACCGTTGCCCCAGGGACGTTGCGCCGCGCCGAGACGTGGTGCGGCGGACAGTTTCTGGCGCGATATGAGAAGTTTGATACGGATGAGGACTGCAACATCGTGCCCCAACTAGGGCAGCCCCGTATAGAGACGTAATGTATTGGACTGTATTTTTCCATCTGATTTCACATTATAACTGATAGACGAAAGGAGGAATCGAACATGAACAAACGAAAGAAGAGAGGTGAAATTCCATGTTCTAAACGCTCGTAGGACAGAGGCGGTGAGAGTGATCCCGTGATTGTACGCTAAATAAAGGCGGTGTACGGAGTAAACCCGAACAAAACAGGGCCCACCGGCCATATCGCGACAATACAAATTTTCGAAGTTCGCCGCTCAATACCTCTCTTACTCTGTCGTGACAGCGCCTGACCGCGACCGCCTCCATTGAGTAAATAACGGTCACCATCAAGAACGCACAACAGCGAAGACGCCCAGAAAACGATGGCTTCACGCGAGCAATACGTGGTGCCCACGTCATCCACCCAAAACCAGTCTTTTTCCGCGCCCAAGGCTTACGGTCAAGACTCCAACTCAGAAGGTGCTCAAATGAACTACCTCTGTGCAGACTGCGGCATCAAGAACACACTGCGGCACACGGACCCAGTACGATGCAAGGAGTGTGGAGGACGCGTGCTCTACAAGCAGCGCACTAAGAGGTACGCAAGCTAGATGTGACGCAGGCAGCGCACTATGCATGCTGATGACGCCCATGTGGTATTACAGGATGGTCCAGTTCGAGGCAAGATAGCAATGTTCGGCTAGAACCCCAAGCTGCGCCGTGTACGACTCGTATTTGTGTTTGAAATTTCCCGTTGGTCATGGAGTTGAAAGCATTCAAACCTAGAGAGTCTGGTGTCCAAATTTGCTGTATTTCAAATACTACACTGGGTATACCATGCTTGGGTCGTGAAACCACGATAACCGCCTTATGTTATGATGTATCTATCTGTATGCTACCTTTGCGAATGCAGATACTTGGCGAAGCTGGCGTTGTCCGCAGTCAGGTCATTCTGCTCCGAAAAAGTTGCTTCATACCTCGACTGGAGCCCCTCTCGGTCATATTCCTCGTCGGGATCAGCATCGTCATCATCCGACTCCTCTCCGTCATTGTCGCTCCCGAGGCTACCCGCACCGCCGTCGTCGTCGTCGCCGTTCTCGGTCCTGCTGTTTCGCAAACCATCCTCATCCGACTTGACGTTCAGTCCCTTCATCATTTTGTCCAACTCCTTCTGGCGTGCCGCCTTTTTCAGGCCATCTCTCTCCCGCCTACGTCGCTCCAGCTCGGGCTGGTAGTCCCTCTTGAATTCATCTGCCTTCTCCTCAACGGCCTGGAAGAACTCCTCCACTCCATGCCCCGTCATCGAGCTCACTCCGACAACACTGAGGTGGGCATAAAACTCTTCTAGCATCATGCTCATGCTGTTCAGCAAACTGCCCATGTATCCACTGCCGCCCATGCTATCGCCACCCTCCCCGCCACCAAATGCGTTTCTGTCCTCTTCCTCACGCAGTGCAGCCTGGAACGAATCGTAGTCCGTCATCCATTCTTTAGCAAAACCAGCATCTTTGACGTCTGTCTTATTGAACACTAATATCATAGGGAGTTTCGTCTTGTAAAGGATGCTGCACGCATACAGCATATTGCTCATAAAAGTGCTGGTGCTGGCTGTACGTGGTGTGTCGATTATGTATGCGATGACTGTCGGGAAAGAGGAGGCAAGTGATTCAAGCAGAATTGTTCCAGAGGCAGACCACACAAATGCCTCGATCTGTCCGGGTGTGTCGACCAATATGTGCTTTATGGGCTGCTTTCCTGGCTCGGATGCATCAGGCGATGCGCGCTTCTCAAGCAGATTGAGAATCTGGTCGATTTTTGTAGAAAACAGATTCAAAGCCGTCAGAATGCCTCCGTTTGGCCCTAGATTATACTGCTTCATGACCTCTTTATAGTTGACGCTGTCACGGATGTCGATATTACTATCGAACGGCACGTTCAGAACGGCAGGATCGAGGTTGATCACATATGGAGGTTCCTTCTGGCTGTGTAGATATGCGTTCGCGCGTTGCATAAATGTTGTCTTTCCAGAGCCTATGTACATCGTCTTGTCAGGCATGCTATAACTTGGGCAGGGGTCTGGCTACAGACCACCCTCGTCTGTCTTGAGGAGCTCAACCCACCTGCCATTCCAACGCAGACAATGGAAACGGGCTGTTTCGGCGGAGTAGATGATTCCATGGCTACAGAAGAGTCTTCTGTATTGCTTTAAGAAAAATTCGCGAATGAGTTTGTTGTAAATTCGATTTATACGAATGTCTTCTTCAGAGGTGAGAATATTTTGTTAGCAATGTCATGTGTCACGTGATGGGCTAGCTGGCAGCTGACCGGACGCGCCCCGTATCATCGCACATAACGATGTAGATACCTTTTTCATATCAACTTGGAGGATAGACTTGATTGCATCAATTTCGTATAAGTAAGTTATGAGGATACGACAATGCTATGTATGCTTGTCGCCCAAGAATATACGACGAGTTTCCAAAAGACAAAGCCAAAAAGCAACACATAAAGGTATCCAGTTCACCCCTAAACCCCCCATTAACGCTGAAAATATGCGACCGCAAGTATGCTTTCGTAAAGAAGAGTATCCCGACAGGTATCTCATACATCCACTCGCCGAATAAAGCGATGTTTGATCGCTTCAGCTCAGGCGCGTTTGAATAGATTGGCGCCACCAGCAGTTCTTCCAGCATCCGGATGCGCCTCATTAGCCAGCTCTGTTTTACTCGTTCCATAGAGCCCGTTGTCAGTGATATACTGTATAACCTAAGTTTGTTAGTGTTCTGCAGAGTAGAAATATAAAAGCTCTCTGATTTGACTCACTGGATTTGGTACGAAGTAGCGTACGCTCATCTGTTTGTGCAAAAACAGGCGCACTTTGGTGGATGACAAATCTATTGGCACACCCTGTGGGATCACAGAGATATTGTCTGTCCACCTGCTGAGCGCTTCCTTAGCCTCCTCCAGATCGGTGCCATGCCGCTCTACAACATACAGACCACCTTCGCCTAATATGCGGTCTAGATCATTAGGGCTCCACAGACCCGGTGTACTCATCGACTGCATTAGGTCGGCACCACATAAAAGGGCCACGCGTGCGGCCTTCTTCGACTGGCCTTCTGCATCTGTGATGCCGCCTAAGACCTCGTTGATTTCCGAGCGGAAATGATCGAGAACCTGAGCTGTAGGCACATATCGGGGTTGGGTGGCTTCCCACTGGTCTACCATAACGCAGTTTGTAGAGTCTTCCACAGCCAACTCACACATGCGAACTCTGATATACCGTCAGCAAAGAAATTTTTACCCCGTCTCAATAAAGGAGAGAGTATCCCACCTATGCTTTGCCTCCGCGAGGTTTGCTTTCTTATAGGCATCTGGTAAAAACATGGTAAGCGTTATACTAACAAAAGGGGCTATTCGCACCGATATACGAGCAAGGGATTAATTCCAAAAAGCTTACCGGACACAGGGGACAAGTACATGCCTACCACCTCATAGGCGTCCTCCACCATGCGCACCCAGTCAAAGGCCATCTCGCACATGCGGAGATCTATCCAGACGATGTCAGAAGCCGTTCCACAAAACCTCACAATGAGTCAATCCCCCAAGAAAAAGAGCCGCTCTTACGCATAATGGTAATGGGACTGCAGAGGCCGAATGTCAGTATATGCCTCGATCTATCCCAGCTAATCGAAAAATGCACAGGATTGGCGTACCTAAAAGAACCACAAACAACTAGTACCAGAGGCTTCTTCTTTGAGTCCTGCAAAGCTCGCAACTGATGCGTCGGAAAGTGGTATGTTTCAGGGAGAAAGGCATCGCCGCCGTGTGCTGCTGACTGGTCCACTGACTCTTGTGACAGGTGGTGTTGCAGTACAGACTGCTGTGATCCGCTATCAAACGTCATTGCTTTTGATATGTAACGCAATGAGATAGGAGATGCCGATTAATGGTAATGCTGCAAAGTCGATACTTGAGTCCTTAAAACGGTTTGTTAGAGCAACGAAGCGATGACGACTACCATCAGCATTACTATTAGCCGATTATTAAAATTTATCTCTCACTAATCACAGTCCGACGGCGGGGCCGGCCATTTCGCCATTGAGGGGTTACCGACTTCACTCCGTTTAAGCCTGTATTGAACCTGGGGTGCCTGATGGAGCAATTAAAGTCCAAGCGACAGGGGTCCATTGCTTACAAACATTGAGATAAAAGCGTCAATGCTACACAACCTAATTTGGTTGCTGGTGCTTTTCATTCGCAGCCTTGTCTCTAAAGTCTCAATAAGCACATTAACAAGTTAAGTTCAGATAATATTGCAAAGTGTGCAAAGTAGCATGTGTTTAACTAGTTGCCTATTACACTCGTTCGCTCGCGACTTACTTTTCCGACGGCGGATGCTGTGTCGGTATTCAGTTGTCTTTCGAGAGCGGATACCGAAGCACGTGACGTGACAACGAACAAAAAAGGGCAGTCGAAATGAGCACACCTTATTTCATACAAATCGGTCATTTTGCAGCCAGCCGCCACAATGGATGGACTTGCAGAGTTTGAAAGGGAGCTGGCCCGGGAAAAGGCTGAAAGGGAGACGTCAGGGTCCCGAAGCAAAGAAAGATCCCATCGACATCATCACCGAGAACACCACCGCAAACATGAACATACTAGCAGACACAGCAGTAGTAGAGTCTCAGATAGGCATAAGCACCGACATCGGCACCGACATGGAAGCTCTCGCGAGTCTGACTCTGAAGATGATGGTAGCCATGGAAGAAAACGCCAGCGACAGTCGAACCCTCTGAACGCGACCGATGACATCGCTTACGCGTCAAAGCATATCGAGAACGAAGAGCTTCCATCTCGGAAGAAGGATCAGGACACTCGAACGTTTGAAAGAGACGATTGGATGTCGAATCCTTCCGCGCTCAGAATCGACTATATTCACCGCCGGACAAAGGAGCAACTCCCGTCCCAAAAGAAGGACGCCCAGTATCAGGTCTCTGAAAGGGAGCTAAACAAAGAGACCCTGCAACAACTCAATGACGGCAAAGTGATCGACGAGCTTCGGACGCCAGCAAATAGTGCAGAAAGCTACTGTTTCGGGGACGAAGCTTCCCAGTGGAGAATGACGAAACTTCGTGCGGTTTACACAGTGGCCGGGCAAAGTGATCGGCCAGTTGACGAAGTGGCTATCGAACGGTACGGCAGCTTACGGGAGTTCGATGAGGCTCGAGAAGAAGAGAAAGAACTGGAGAGAAGGAGGCTTTATGGAAAGGGATACGTTGTCAAGGAGAAGCCGACCGGAGATTTATACCAAGAGAGGATGGAACGGAGCCCGAAGCCTACGATCAGAGACGAAAACGCCGGCAGATCGCCGTCACCGCGTCGACCTGATGAGGTGGAAGTCCAGCGTCCACCCGAAATTGTGGACCAGACAACTCTCAACCGGCTGCGTGCGCAACTAATGAAGGCGAAATTGAAAAACTCACCAAATGTTGAAAGACTTGAAACGGAGTTCAATCAAGCTATGGCGACATCATCTGCAGCTAATAAGAATGGGGTCGAGCATGCCGTTGTTATAGACCCGGCATACAACCGTATGCTAGCCAGTACACGGAACGAAGTCAAGGCGGTAGAAACGAGGAGGGGAAGAGAACGAGGCCAGGTTGTGGCAAACGACGACATGAGCATCGACGACATGATGCGTGAGGAGCGCCGCACGCGTGGAGCGGCAGGTGGGGAAGGCCTCAGGCTTGCTGAGCGCATTACGAAGGACGCCAAGTTTAAAAATGACCTCGAATATATGGACGATAATGCTGAAAAGCTTGCCAGTCGGACACACAAATCGGAGGCAACCTTGAAAAACATTGCCGTGAATGATTTCACAAAAATGAACAAAATTTTGGACTCGTGTCCATTGTGCCACCACGAAGACCGCCGCCCACCACAAAACCTTCCCACTGCACCGATTGTTTCTCTCGCTACACGTGTCTTCCTTACATTACCAACGGAACCAGAGCTGACTGGCGCGGACGGTGGAGCTGTGATTGTGCCAGTCGAACATCATACCAACCTCCTGGACTGTGACAACGACGAGTGGGAGGAGATTCGCAACTTCATGAAGTCTTTGACGCGGCTCTACCACGACCAGGGCCGTGATATTGTATTCTACGAAAATGCAGCCAGTCCTCACCGCCGAATGCATGCAGCTTTGATTGCAGTGCCTATCCCATACGACCTGGGTGCCACAGCGCCAGCATTCTTCAAGGATGCCATGCTTTCTGCCGACGAAGAGTGGAGCCAGCACAAGAAGCTCATTGACACAGGGAAGCGAGCTCGCGAGGGCTTAGGAAAGCAAGCCTTCAGAAAGAGCATTGCAAAGGAGATGCCGTATTTCCATGTTTGGTTCACTGTTGACGGGGGCCTCGGGCATATCGTGGAGGATGCAGGGCGTTGGCCCAAGGGCGACCTTTTTGCCAGAGAGATAATAGGAGGCATGCTAGATGTCGATGCGAGCATCATCAGGCGGCAAGGCCGTTGGACTAGAGATGATGCGCGGTTGGGAGATTTCCAGAAGCGATGGAGAAAATTTGACTGGACGAGGATTTTGACTGAGGAACAGCAGATATAAAGTTGACTATGTACGGAGTACATAGCAGGCAGTTTTATCGTATCTAGCTTATCGCACTATCGCGTAGCAAGCTAGGCTCGATATGGGAAAACCTTCTTATAGATAAAGAATTGTTAAAAAAAAGTTTCTTGTATCGTTCTTTCTGTCTTGCATATTATCCCCCATCATATATCTGCTTCTGGAAAACAGCACAGCGTTTTCCACCTTTCAGGCAAACTTCAAAATGGCTAGACGGCGCAGTAAGAGGAGAACACATGCAGCTCCGACAAGCGGAAACAATGGCTCTATACCGGCCAGCACGGGGATTGCATCTGCTCGTAACCCCAAAAGCATGGTCATCCGCATTGGAGCTGGCGAAGTTGGCTCCAGCGTGAGCCAGTTGGCTTCGGATGTTCGCAGGGTTATGGAACCTGGAACTGCAAGCCGGTTGAAAGAAAGAAGAGCCAATCGCTTAAGGGACTACGTGACTATGTGCGGCCCTCTTGGCGTCACGCAGCTGCTTCTATTTTCAAGGTCAACCTCTGGCAATGTCAATCTGCGCATTTCTTCTGCTCCGCGCGGCCCTACACTACATTTCAGAGTAGAGAAATACTCGCTGAGTAAAGATGTTCAGAGGGCGCAAAAGCACCCGAAAGGTGGAGGCAAAGAGTACATCAATCCACCGTTGGTATGGAAGCTCTCTCATTGTGGTTGCTCTTGTTCTTGTCTTTACATTATATTATCGAACTAACAAAAAAATCAGCTGGTTATGAACAATTTTAGTATTGCAGAAGATTCGAATGCCAAAATACCAAAACATCTCGAGTCACTAATCACCACCAGCTTTCAGTCTCTATTTCCACCCATCAATCCTCAAGCAACCCCTCTTACGTCAATTCGGAGAGTACTTTTGCTCAACCGAGAGAGAAACAGTTCCGACCCCGACTCGTTTGTTCTCAATTTTCGTCACTATGCGATCACTACGAAAGCAACCGGTATCTCAAAGGCTCTCAAGAGGCTGAACGCTGCCGAAAAGCTTCTTTATTCAAAAAAGACAAAAAAGGGCGGGTTACCCAATTTAGGAAAGCTGCAGGATATCTCTGACTACATGGTGGGTGGTGAAAACGGGGAGGGTTATGTGACCGACGGGGGCACGAGTGGCAGTGAGGCGGAGACCGACGCCGAAGTCGAGGTGTTAGAAACGACAGCCCGCAAGGTGACGTCTACGAAGTCCCGTGCAACCACAGCAACGTCAGACGGTCAAGATGATTCAGATGACGGTCGGGCAGACGTCGCTGATGATCATGTGGAACGACGGGCTGTGAAGCTGATTGAACTTGGTCCTCGCATGAGGCTGAGACTCATCAAGGTTGAAGAAGGGTTGTGTCAGGGCCAAGTTATGTGGCATGAGCATATTCATAAGTCGCAGACGGAGATAAAGGATATGAAGGCCCGCTGGGAGACGCGCAGGCGGGAGAAGGAAGCGAGGAAGAAGGAGCAGAAGGACAATGTCGAAAAAAAGAAAGCGAACGCCACAAACGAAAGAGGTGGGCGGAAAACAAGGGACGCCGATAAAGACGGCAGCGGCGATAATGAGAGTGACGAACATGGTGAGATGGATGTGGATGACGCATACGATAGCGATGGTTACGAGAGTTTTGACAGCGAGGGTCTTGAGGGGGACGCCGAGATGCAGGCAAACGAGATCATGGAGGATGCTGGAGATTGGGAAGATGAGAAGGAAGAGATCGCCGGTAGATGAGAAGCGCTTTGATGGGGTTTCAATGGCATGTTGCCTGCCACTGTATGGCAGTTCTAGTTATTGGGGGGGTTTGGATGTATGGGATCGTGGTATTTATTATACACGTATCTTGCTACTTTGTTGTCGTGACTGATCTAGAGGTCATCAGATCAACACAGTTAAACCAGCAAGTAGGATCATATAAGACGGGTCTACACTTATCTGGAACGTCGTTGTTCGTAGGAATCGATGTCAGCAATAAGTCTTCCGGTGCTAGCCATGAACCTACGAAGTCCCATTTCGGCATCCAGTCTCAAACCCGGAACAATGAGCACCTATAGGTTGCATCAAGGGTTATACTGAATTAAGCCTAGATTGGTCTCTAAGGAGTCCCATCCATGCATATACTCGTAAAACGCTCCGCAATTCGGGGGTTTTCTTTCTTGTCTTTCCGACCGATGATGCTACGGGTCTTTCGTCAGCCACCTTTGAAGTCAAGAGGTTTTAAGGTTACAATACTGGCATGTGAACCTTACAGTGGTATCTCGACGCACATATGGATTATCGAAGCGGAATGTAGCCAGATACGGAGTACTCTCATTGCTATTGGTGTCCTGCGACATCTCCTCACCGCCTTGACGTGAGGCCTGTCTTATAGAGGAGGCAGAATCCGATTTCGTCGTGCCAGATTTCCACGCTCGTCACAGCTATAGTCAATTCTTGCAATTCAGTTCATCAAATTATGGCCCAACCGTCCGCCGAAGCCCCGCCAGGAGGTGGAGATGGTTGTCCTTTCTGCAACATAGCACGGTGCTTCCCGCCGTTCGATCCTCTGCAGCCACCTCCTGCATCGCATTCAGCACTAGACTCGACACGAACCCACCCACACACTGAGACATTTGTAGTGCTCTCAACGCCGCTTGTGGTAGCCTTTCTCGACATCGCACCTCTGGCAGAAGGTCATTTGCTTCTCTGTCCAAGACAACACCGAGAGAAGATGTCGGCAGTTAGTGAGACGGAGGCTAGTGCGCTGGGATGTTGGCTTCGTGTTCTCTCTGCAGCGCTTGTGCATGCCACAGGCGTGCATGACTGGAACATAGTACAGAACAATGGAGCGGCTGCTGCACAAGTTGTGCCGCATACGCACTTCCATATCATTCCTCGGCCAGATATTCGCAGACAAGGACGATGGGCCGAGAAATTTACGATGTTTGGGCGTGGCCAGCGAACGGATTTGGACGAGCAAGATGCCGTGAAACTAGCAGAGAGGGTTCGTGACAACATTTCATTGCTTTTGAGGAAGGAGAAAGATGACAGAGCCAAAATCTAGGCAGCTGAGACCACTGCGCCAACATGCCGGTTACGGATTTCGTCGGCCATTGATAAAGTCTGCGATGCGAAGCTACGAGAGCTTGTCTCAGTCGCTGTCCACACATTCCGGCGCCCCAATACTCAAAGCAGACTTCATTGGGTACCTTAAATCGGTTCACATACGTCAAAACAAAAGGAATATTTATGCTTATTTGAGACTAATCCAGTCAATCGTGGCTTTGGAAATGCGACGAGACAAAACGCTTGAATGCTATACAAATCAAACCACCAGTGCGCCGTGTGTTACAGGGAGCAAATCCCATGTCATCAATCATCAGTACCCAACGACTATTTACGGCCTTGTTGTTGTTGCATGCTGTAAATACGAGAAGCCATTTCTAGCTCCTCGAGACTTTCACGACCGCCATACGCATCCAAGAGGGCGACGCGATCTTCGGATAGACGAGTGTCTTGGGTCGCCGCAGTTTCTGACCCCTTGTTACCGTATTTAACAGCAGCATATCCAATACAAGCAACGGCCATATAAGCAGGCAACCTGTCCAGGGGGGGGGAATGGAATGTCAGCCATCGGACGCTTTAATTATGTTTCTGATATTACAACCGTGGGGGTGCAGCTAAACTCACCGGCGCATTGGGGGGCCCCGGAGTAGGGGCTTGCTGCCGTGCATGTATGGAAGGAAGCGTGGATGGACTTGAGCCGACGTGGTCAGGCGCCTGGCAAATATCGGACGAGCTGACACAGGCATTGTGACGATACTGGCGAGACTTTTGCGATCTTTTGATGGGGCGTTTTTTGGAGAGCGAAGTCGAAGAGCCAAAGCGTGTGCAGTCGACAAACACATCTACGGGAAGGGAATGCTTGATTATATGGCAGGGGAAGAGCGCAGTTCCGAGGCAAGCCGGCCAGGTCGGGTATGGAACGGCTAACACGTGAGGGACTGGATTTATGAGCCGGCAATGGCTTCATTATGGGGTGCCGACTGGGGGGATTTAGCGGGGGTGGGGTGCTTTTCGGGCGCCGCCGCGTGATTGTGCTCCACTCAAGAGTCGATTGTGGGGCTCAATGGCCAGCCGAAAGTAAGGACTGCCTGATCTGGCCTTTCGTCCTCGTTTGACTTTGCGGTTCCAGTTCGATACGATTCGACACAGCATCGCTTCTTCGTACTCCCGAGTACGAGTACAGTCGAACTGTCAAATAAAATATCCGATTGGCTCAGAGGAACCAGTTCATCAGATCCGCCCGGCAAACTGTGCCGACGATCATCCGTTCGAGCGATGGCCAGGGGTACGATAGAACCGGAAGGGCATAGAGACATATCGTGATACTGGATGGAGTGGACGTTGACGTCTCGGATTTCCATGTTGCCACCATTGCCGATGGCCACCCCACGGCTGCACATCAGAAGATGGCTCGTCTATATTTCGGACGATCAAGATCTGAACATGGGCACTGACTTGTCTCTTGTCGGTTTGAATGCTATTACCAGATCTCTGGTTCGACCCTGAAGACGAATGGGCGTGACGCCATTAATGGGGCTTTGACTTAAGATAGTTCCGTCGGTTTCTGGCGCTTAGTTGCTCCAATCGCACTTTATCGTGACGCCGTACCCTGCCCTAGCGGTAGAAGTTGGAACGGGGAAAGGTGAGAAAGCCAATTGTAAGCTTCGTCAACAACTCGCTTAGCTTAACCAGGGGACTCTATATGATATCCCGAGGCCGGCCTTGCAAAAAAACAGATGAGCCAAGGTCTGATTCAAGTCGATGCTATGTGGCTCTGGCCGCGTTACGACTGCTTCGTTGTGGGTTTCAGCATGGCATGTCGAAGAATCTGCTCTAGTGCAGAAGCCATCTCTTTTATGTCTGGCATGTTGCGTGGGTGCGCAGACAACTAGCCCGTGTCTTGTGATGCTTCCTGTCTTAAATTTTCCTATCGCCGCCTCCCCTCACAGGCATGCGCCTAGTTGTATTTCACGCTGCAACATTCCAGCCCTGGAGAAAAACAGGAGTGACTACCATCACTGTGATTCCCGTGTTCCCCCCCCCCCCCCCGTTACCGACAGGCTCGTGATCTTAGTGGCGCATCAAGACCTTGCAGGTACAATGCACTGCTTCAAGTCTTGCAAGTAGACCCACGTGCCTCTATTCGTGGAATGGGATCTAGCTGGAATGTCATCGACATGCCATGCCAGCAGATGGCGCTTGCCGATCGATCTATGGAGTATCCCTTAACTTGTCTCTCTATATGTCTTGACTATGTATCACAAATACATGTTGCGCCTTTTTATTTGCCCGTTTTTCTTTCTCCACGAATGCCTATGAAATACTGTCATCCAGCCCTGCTAGAACTCCCATTCCAGTATCGTCTTATAGTGAATGCACTATGACTACCGTCAAATCCACTTATTTTCCTCTGCTCACCTCTGTGCCTGCTCTCTGTTGCTTGGAGAATCGAAGCCTCCGCCAATCATGGATAGACAGCCGCCACACCCTTTCTTGCTCGCGTACCATATTACGCGTGCCCTATACCGGAATATCCCTACATCCAGTCCTTGTGTGTTTGGTAGCTTGCCTCCCACTAGCCTTCCTGTCTCTTTCGAGGGCCAGACCCGATCACTTGAGCTGGGAGGTGGAGGCACATGTGTTCGGCAGGCTGGCAGCTGTTCGAGCGTGAACTGCCTTTGTCTCTTGTATATAATATGGTTGAGATGGCCCTTAGGCTTTGCCCTCAATGGTTTCCGTCTTCATGTCTTCTACGTCTCACCAGAGTTCCAGTCACTCATATATATACAATAACGGCCCTTTTCAGGCTTGTGCTCACTTGCCGCTCGCTTCATCATGCTTGCTACTCCGAGAATCATTGCCACGGCTGTGGGAGCCTCCGTCGGCTTCGCGGTTCTGGCCAATGCTGGCTTCAGCTCCTCGACTGCCGACAATGTGGCAGTCTACTGGGGGCAGAACTCGTACCAACAGCCTACAGGAAGCCTATACTCTCAACAAAGGCTCTCGTACTACTGCTCTGGTAAGCCAAGCTGAACTCGTTGCTCTGTTACTATGCAGTGATTGGCAGTTGCTGACCGGTCTCGTCCAGACACTAATATAGATGTATGCCACTGAGGGAGAAAGCCGCGTTGCCTTTTCTAGCTAACATCATAACACAGATAATTCCTCTTGCTTTCCTGGACGCTATTTCAACACCCGTTGTCAATTTTGCGAATGCTGGCGACAACTGTACCGCCTTTTCGGGGACTACCCTGCTGAGCTGCTCACAGTTAGAGTAAGGTGTTCGACGTATCTCCTATTGTATCGTGCTGCTAACGACCGCTACCTGCAGGGAGGATATTCAGACTTGCCAGTCCACATATGGCAAGACAATTCTTCTCTCCGTCGGTGGAGCAACGTACACAGAGGGTGGCTTCAGCACATCGACAGCGGCTACAGCAGCTGCGGACAACATCTGGGCCATGTTTGGCCCTGTCCAGACCTCCAGCAGCGTGAACCGGCCATTTGGAAACGCTGTGGTTGATGGTTTTGATTTCGACTTCGAGTCTTCCACGTCGAATATGGCCGCCTTTGCAGAACAGCTTCGTGCCAGCATGGACGCCGCTACCGCTGCGGGTGGAAAGGAGTATTACTTGTCGGCAGCGCCTCAGTGTCCGTATCCAGATGTTGCAGACAACGACATGCTGTCTGGTGCCGTGTATTTTGACTTCATTATGGTGCAGTTTTACAACAACTACTGCGGACTCCAGTCCTTTGTCTCCGGCTCGTCATCGCAGAACAACTTCGACTTCAGCACATGGGACACTTGGGCGCAATCCGTCAGCAAAAATCCCGACGTGCGCATTCTTGTCGGAATTCCAGGAAGCTCTACTGCTGCTGGCTCTGGGTACGAGTCTGGAAGTACCCTGGCGTCCATTGTGACGTATTTGAAGCAGTTTCCCACTTTCGGAGGCATCATGATCTGGGATATGTCTCAGGTCTACGCCAACTCGGGGCTTCTGGACGCCGTTGTGGCCGATCTGAAATCGGCAGCCTCCACAACAACTGCGACAACCGTCCCTTTGGCCACACCAACGACCAGTCCGACGAAACCGACGAGTGAAACACCCCCGAGCTCACCGAGAGCTGCGATTACACCAACGGGAACGATCCCGGCAGAGATGACACCGACAGAAGCCTTAACGACCGAATCGACACAGATAGCAGTAACTCAGACAGCCGCCGCGACCGGGCTCTGCACCCAGTCCACCATCGTTTCGACAACGACAGTCACAGTCACCGTGACGGGCGACAGTGCCACAACCCCAACTATTCCCACCAATACTACATTTACAACCAAAACTACATCGGCCACCCAGACTGCAAAACCAGTATCGCAATGGGGTCAGTGCGGAGGCACCGGCTACACCGGCTCGACCACATGTGCAAGCCCCTATAGCTGTGTTATTTTGAGTGTCTGGTGGGCTCAGTGCGAGTAGATGTCGGCCTCTGGAGTGATGCTATGATTTATGCTTTACGTCCAGGTCCTAAATACCCCCAGCAGAGAACATATCGTGTGCATAGTACGGAGTACGTTTCTTTATATTATGTCTAAAAAGTTCACCCTCCCTGGGTTAGTAATGATATTCAAATAAATTTATACATATACACAGACACATACATAATAGTACTCGCGAAACCCAGGATATTTTCACGGAGCAAGAATGGCAGCTGTTTGCCAGATCCTCCACGAAGGCTCAGAGACGAAGGAGAGTAAAAGAACTCGTCTTGATCATCGTGCTAAAAGTCCCAACTGGCTTCATATACTAGGGATGTCAAGCTCGGCTGAGTCTGGGCCTTCAGCTGATCTGCCGGTACAGTCGTTGAGAGCGAATCAAGCCAGACTCGCTACAGAGATCTACATTATTGTTGCGGCCCTCGTTGCGAGTTGTGAAAGGAGCTCTTGCACTGCGGCTGCATGAGGTGCAGCGCCTGTGATGGCGTCAGACGGGCTGAATATCTTGATGCGGCTTTCTGCGAGCACAAAACCTCCACAGGCAATGCGCACCAAACTGACGGCCGGATGCGACATGTCTAGGGCAAGGTGGTGCTTCACGTAGTGAATTAAAGCTCTCGTGAGCGGCTTGTCGACCCCGTCCCCGCCTTTAGTGAAGGTTTTACCGGCCTTGGAAAATTGCGGCAGATCCTGAAAGGGAACAATAACATCGACTGCCTTGAGGCCTGACGTGGCATTAACCACTGTCCCACTTTGTGCTTCGCCCTCGTCTATGCTAAAGGCCGTCTCACTCGGCTCTCCAGGAAGACGAAACCCGAGCGTGAGAACGACGTCTTTTGCTAGAGGACCAGTCGTCGGAAGTGCTGTGCCTTGTGCCCAAGCTTCCCACCTCTGGTACATGTATTCGCTGCTCAGGCGCAAGGGACCAATCCGGCAGTCAAATGTGGTCGAAATGAAAGAGATGATGGCGGATTTCAACGGGGTGGGCATCCGGAGAAGAAGAAGGGGTAGGTGCAAAAATTGACCCTTGGTACTGTCGTCTCTAGCAGCGTTCGCTGGTGGTGCCGGTAGAAGCAACGCGGAGCAGATGGCGTTCTCATACTGTAAAGTGATCTGAAGAGCTCGATCAGATATACCCAGAGCATCATCAGAAGCGGCCCATTCGGTCGTCACACCCTCTAAACTACCTGCGCTGCCCATTGAGGCGCCGGATGTGTTGTCGAGGCCAACCTCCACGCCTCGCACGAAATCGCCCACAAGCACATCTCGAAGCCGTTGGCTGAGAGTCGCAAGTCGCGCATATGAGAGTGGGTCTGGACCTAGAAACAGCGGCGAAGCTCGATACAAGGAAAACGTTGTGTTGAAGATGTCGCATTGCGGCTGTGAGGTGTCAGCTGTGGAACCATCCTCAGTGCCTGAGGAGACGCCTATGGCATGACCATTATTGCCATTCAGTCTGGCCATGCTGTGATGGAGCTGGCCGCAGTCTTTTGTCTTGTTCTGCGCCCCGTTGCCGGGATGTACGCGCCGCCAATACGCGATCGATATCACAACACAGTGCATATAAATATAACCAGACAAATACACTGTACGTGTAAAGTGGGAAGTACTCCATAGGCCTCGCATGCGGCCTAGCATTACAGGAAAGCAGGAAAATATCCTTTGTGTTCTTACAGTTCATACGTATTCGAAAAGCCGGCAATCAACCAAACTGGCGCCTTGAATACTTAGAACGTCTGTTCACCCCATACTCGACTTTCCCACACGCTATAGCGGTCACACGCCTACGCTGAAGCCAAACGAACCATCAAATACATCAATTTTGCCAATGTCGCCGTTGCCTCGCATAGAGAACAATATATCGAGAGCCGGCACTGTACCTGACATGTAAAACCGCAACAGATTGTTGACGTCTTCGTCGTTCAGGCTGCAAAGTTCCTCGAAAGAGTAGGCATCGCTGACTTTGGTCATCCTGTTGTGGTCAGGTGCACGTCCCGAAAATGACAGATGGAAAGCTGGATGGGAAAGGGGGCTTACCATGCCATCCTCTTGGGCCCATCCTCTGGGTTCGGTGCCATCCGGCGTAGCTTCACCCTCAACTCACCCACAGAGTTGATGGCCTTGCCGGCCTCCTTTGGTAGCAGTTTGGCGATGTACTTCCGGATGGTTTGGGCCAGCCGTGGGCCCTTACCGTTTGTGCTGACCATGATTTGTAGCGGCCCATCGCGATGGACGCTGCCAAAGTAGAAATCACACTCTGGCGGCACATCGGCTACATTGACGGGAATTCGCCTCTCCTTGCATAGCTTCCATACTCGTGTAGAGGCTTCTGGATCGTCCACGGCCGTGAGAACCATGTCGACGCCATCGAGATCATCTGGCTCGAACGTGCGATCGATGTAGACAACCTGCTTCTGGTGTACACGGTAGGCTACCTCGGGGTTGAGCCCCGAGCTTGGCGCGACGACAGTGACTGTGGCGTCGGCATTGAGGCAGTGGAGAATGCGACCAGCTGCAACCTAAAGCTGTTGAATTAGCAACCTATAGAGAGGGGAGAGGAGGGCGAAAAGAGGGCCGCTTTACCTCGCCACCGCCGACAACAAGAACTCTCTTGCCTTTTACCTGCCAAGCAACCATTAGGCTGCCGCCACCCTGAACTTCGGGAAACTTGGAACCCATTACTATGGCTGCTGGCGAGAGGTATGAAATGCTAGCTGGGGATTGCCGGCAGTCGCATTGCTGGCCGGCGATTTTTTCCTCTATGCGCCGATCTAAGCATGACGAAAGACGTCAGTCACTGGCGCCAACCACTTAAACGGGCTCGATAGGAGCTATAGTGGGTCATGTACGGAGTACATAGCCATGCATCATTGGCTAGCCGTGCTTCAGCCGGACCCATAGCGAATTACATAACATTTCACGACACAAGAAACCCAAACCTCCTTTGTTCCAACCGTTTTCTCTGGTAGGCATAGCACAACGAACATTCGCTTTAGCGGCTTCCTCGGAACACCAGCCGTATGAACGATCTAGGGCTTGGACTGTATACCGGCGATTCTACTCACGGCCACGCTTTTCATCGCGGGTCATCGGCCCTGTCGCTGTGGCGACTCCGATTCGACCACACTAGCTACGGCCGGAGTCGCCGCCGATAGCCTTCGATGTCCGCACGAAAGCTCGGAGGAGGCAGAATCTTGGGAAACGGAAAGGGGCTCGCCGCGCCGGAGGCACGGGGCACACTCGTCAGGACTGCCAGGTCCTCTAGCCCTTTTGCAGCGTCAGACGCCAGCTCCGTGTCGCGGGGCTCCCGTAATGCTCCCGGAATATCACCACCTTCAACACTAGCAGATACTAGACAAGATCTTACCTCGAACATTAGCCTCGGACAGCCATCTACTAGAAATGCAAGGACCGGGCTTGTTTGTCCAATATGCGGCGAGGAAATGGTGTGTACAACGCCGGGGTTTCTCTTAAAGTCGTCATGTATCGCTGACATGAAACTCGATAATTAGGTTACACTGCTTCAGCTAAACAGGCAAGTATCTTGCTTTGGCAAAGTCACCTGTACGAAACTAATGGACCGGTATGTTGTAGACACATCGACGATCTACATCAAGAACTCCCCGAGATCCAGCAGGACGAGGTGAAGACCTGGTTCGACAAGCAGGTCCTAAAGGCCAAAAAGTTCCAGCCTCTTTCTTTGATCAATCAGAAGTTGCGTGGTCTGGACGTGTTCGAGTCGAATGAATCCCCCCCCTCCTTCCTTCCGGATCGAGCGAAGGCTTTGGAATTCAACGACCTACCGAGGCGTCCGTTGACCCGGATGAGCTGATCACACGAAATCATTGGCAGAGGCCGACTGGACACGATGTATGCACGGATCCAACCTGTGCCAAGGGCCTGGGACCCCTGAACGGAAGTGTCCACTGTCGGAGTTGCGGCAAATTGTTCTGCGAAACGCATACGATGTACCAAACGAAGCTATCAAGGGCAGCGAAATACGACCCGATACGTGGCTACTGGGTTCGTGTGTGTGAGACGTGCTACAAATCACGACCGGGCTACAACGAACACCGAGGAGCGGAGATTGACCTTACGAGAAAGTTCATGGCGACACGCCAACAGCGAATCGAGCGGCAAAACCTGGAGATCGGAAGGCTGGAAAAGCGGCTGACTAAGCTGACACAGCTAATCGCAGACGCCGCACCAGATCTGGCGATAACGGCAGGGGGCACTCTGGCGGGCCACAATAAAGCGAGGAAGGCCATTGAGCAGTCTGTGGTGACGTGGGAGGATGACGCGGCAGTGGTCCGATGTCCCTTTTGCCAGCAAGAGTTTGGAACCTGGACGTTTCGGAGACACCACTGTCGGATATGTGGCAGGGTTGTGTGTGCGGACCCGCAGACAGAGTGCTCGACCGAGGTCGGACTGAGTGTGGCTGCCCACAGGGATATCGCCGCCGACCGGATGATAAGTCCGGCAGCGTCAGAGAAGACGCATGCGCACACGGCCGAGAGCGGCAGCACTCGGACGGCGAGTACGGCTGCTGGGCAGGTCAGTGTCGACATCCGAATGTGCCGAGACTGCAAGGCTACCATCTTTTCCAAGCGAGACTTTGAAGAGGAGATGTCACGGAAGCCACCAGATCAGCGTGCCTACGAGACACTGAGGCAATTCGAGTGGGGCATCCGGCAGATGATGCCGCTATTTCAACGGGCCCTGCAGTCGCTACAGGCTGATGGGCCGGGCAAGCCGCCACCGACTCACGGCCAGATCCAGGAGGCGGCCAAGATTCGCAAGCGATTGATGGACAGCTTCGCCAAGTACAATTTGGCGGCGGTGAGGCTACGCGACCTGAGCACACAGAACCCGTCACAGAAGCGGCTGCAAAGGGCTGTGTACACAGCGGCGTCTACGTTTCTGCATGCCAACATGGTGCCGCTGAAGCATTTGCCGAAGATGCTGCGCGCGAAGCAGCCCGGCGCTGCCAACGCCTTGAGCCCGCACCGGAAGGCGCTCTCTCCGCTGAATGGCAGCGGCCTGCACCTCTCGCCTCTGCGCAATGGCGAGCTGCTCGGCGATGGAGACACGGCCAGCCTGGCTGGCAGCGAGGTGAGCACGGCGGTCTCGGCACTGGAGACGGAGGAGAAGGAGCTGCGGGAGAAGCTGGTTGTGCTGGAAGAGCAGCGGTTCCTGGTGCAGCAGATGGTGGACAACGCCCGCGGCTCGCGGCGGTTTGAGGAGGTGGGCGCCCTGAGCCGCAATGTCGAAGAGCTGGACCGGGAGATTGCACGGCTGAAGCATCAGGTCGGCGGCGTGGAAGAGAGATGGGAGGGCCTTTATGCAATCGGTGCACCGTGACAAGGCAGAGCTGGCAGACGAGAGGCAAGGACAGGAGACAGGAGAAAAGAGACGGAAAGAGACAGCATGACAGCAGGCATGGTGCAAGGCGCTTGGGACCGGACGGCTCAGTTCAGTGTGACAGTCACGTATATTGAGCCTCGTATTGCATCGCAACACATTCGCACATAGTCGAAACGTATCTTACATGCAGCCGAACGGCACACCGGCAGCTGGACGATACAGCCAACCACACTCGAACAACCAGAGACGCCAACGTGATAAGGCGTGCAAGCAGCAGCAGCCAGACTAAAGACCCACCCATATGCTCCCTTGGTACTATATAAACAGAGACAAGAACCCAACCGGCACCAGACGAAAGAACACCATGAGTACAAGGAGAAAGACATGCAGGCGAACGTTGGCGAGGGCCAACAGCTCAATGCACTAGCCCTTCCACGCCGCCCAAGAAGCGACGCACCCGTCCGATCTCCAGGTCGCCTTTTTCGCTTTCCACGGCACGCATCAGACCGTCCAGATGGCTGTCCACATCGGCGTCGGAGCAGCGGGTTGCCAAGGCCACGAGACGGCGAAATTTGAGCTCGATGTCTCGGCTGCGGCTCTTGAGCGCCTGTTCGGCCCGCCGTGTCTCGGCTGTGCGCTGGTGCAGCGCGCGAATTCGAGCTCGCATCACGGCGGCTGACGGCAATGTTGCGGCATCTGCCGAGTCTGCAGAGGCGTCCGGTTCGACCGCCCAGCTTGCCATGCTGTCGAGCTCCGCGATGGTTCGACCGTGTGCCCGTTCCAGATCCACGAGACGGTACTGTTCCTCATCTCGTGCCCGCGACAGGTTGAGAACCCGCTGGCGGGCTTGCTGCTGGTTCTTGACCTTTTCCTGCAGCGCGTCCAGTGTTCTCCGGGCATCGCCGAGCTGGGCTGACGTGGTGCGCAGTTGGCTGTGCAGAGCCTCTACGGCTTGTTGCTTTGCCTTCATCTCGGCCTGAAAGACCGATGCGGTCTCGGTGAGGAGGTGTGTTATCGCTGCGTATTTGTCAGCATTGCCTGAGGCTGGGGCGATCCACACAGAGGATGACTTACATGAAACAATATCGTCGCTACTCTCTCGACTCTTCTGGCTGCTGCCAACGGTTCCGCTATGATCGCCGTCTGCCGCCTCGCCGCCGGTAGCATTGACCACAGAGTCGGCACCCACACCAAAGTCCAGCGGCCGCAATCCTTGCCGGTTCGGCAGGTTGGGATCGGCGCATACCTCTAGGAGCTGGGAGATGATGCTGCGGTTGCCAATCTTGGCTGCAATGTTGAGCGCCGTGTCGCCAGCCTTGTCCTGCGCATTCACAATCTCGCTCATGAAGCGTGCCAGGCCAAGCTTGGCAGGCGCAGAAGGAGCGCTACCATTCATGCCTGGCTGCATGGTTTGGCTGTTCGGTGCGCTGCCCTGGCGGACAACCCATTCCAGGAGACATTGCAGATAGTATCGGCTGGCGGCACTCCGGCCCTTGACCGAGCTGGTGACGGCAATGTGATGCAGGACCGTTCGACCCTTGGCGTCCCGCACCTCAATGGTACTGCCGAGCACGTCGAGAAGATCCGGCATGGAGCTGTGCTCGTGGGAGTTGGTGACGAGACATGCCCGCATCAGTGCAGTCTCACCGACGGCGTTGACCCGGAACGGGTTTGCCCCACTGGCTATCAAGGCTCGCAGAAGCGGCATGCGTGACAAGGTGGCAGCCCAGTGCAGCGCGGTGTGGCTCTGGGCATCGATGGGCATGTCCAGCTCCCCAGGGGTCATGCGGCGTAGGGTGTCGTGGCGAGAGTGATCGTCGCCATTGGCGTCCATGAAGAGGGACATGAGCGTGTTGCGCTTGGCCTCGGCGTCGGGCGAGACCTCAAACGGCAGCGGAGGCAGCGGAACATGGCCGTCATTGGACGCCACCAGGTGAGCGTTGAGGCCGGCCTGGTTGTAGATGAACGACTCGTTTGGTTCCGTCGGTGAACCAGGAAATGCACTCGCATTGGCATAGGCGTCAGCAGAACCGGCAAAGGCAAAGCTGTCTCCGGACGTGGCGCCCATTCTAGCTCGTTTGCGTGGAGGCTCAGCACCGTCGCCAACGGACTGCTGCGTGCTCTGCTGCTGCGAGAGATATACGGGTGTTTCGCTGTCGCGGCCATAGTCGGACGCAAAGCTCTGCTGCGAGTTGGGCAGCTCGTCGGCCTGTATCGATGGCTGTCGCGTGAAGCTTGGGGCCCGGGCAAGACCACTCCTGTCTGCCTGTCCGCCGGCAGCTCGGTTTCGTGGGCCGGGCGAATCGAATCGGGCCTTGCTTATGATGCCCACCATATTGGACGCAGTGTTGGAGATGCCCCGGAAGAAGGTCCCGGATGCACCGTTTGCGCGGTTGTCGTTGCTGGCATTGTACATGCGCTTGCGCTGAGCGGCCATGGCCTGTTCTTTTGTCGGCGTGTTGAAGTTGCCCTGACCGGCAATGCCGCCGTCCTGGCCCATGTCATACGTCAGAAGCGGGCGCAGAATCTCCTCGACGCCGTACTGCCGGCACACCTCGACACCCCGCTCGAAGCCGATCCACGTGCCCTGGTATTTGCCGTAGCCGCCCTGGATCTTCTCGTGTTCTCCGGTCTGGATCTCCTTCTCCAGAATCTTGGTACGCTTGCCTTTGTCAACACCGGCGACTTTCAGTATCTGGGTGGCATTGAGCCACGAGTCGTGGCGCCGACGCATAACCGCAATGCCATTCACGTCCATTTCGTAGACGTTGGTGCCCGAATACACGGCCTGGAAGAAGGCCTGGTCAGCAACGGAGCAAGAGAAGGAAAGAAGACGGCTGGCCGGCTCACCGAGTAAATCTTCATCGGATCGTCATGCTCCAGCTTGGGCTGGGACGACTCCGAGAACGGGTGATAGGCAGAGGCCGAGAGAGTGGGATTTGGCTGGGACGATGGCTGATTCATGACGAACGACTGCTGAGACGACGGCTGAGCTGGTTGCGATGCGGACGGCATATGGATGTTGCCGGTTACGTGATCGAAGGAGGGATGACCGGCAGCACCGTGGCCGAGTTGAGAGGACGGCGGATGAGGCAGCAGTGATGTCGATGTGGAAGTCGACGTTGCCGCGGGCGCATGCAGCGTTACCGACGGCAGCGTTGCAGACGGAGCGGGCGGCAGCTGGGACGGAGGAGGCGCGGGTGACGGCGAGAGGGGAGCCGCAGCAGAAAAGGATGCGCGGTGGGAATGCAAGGCTGTCGTGACTGTAGACGACGCCATGCAGGGCAGCGCTGAGTCGGAGTCGGAGGGGCAGGGAAGAGTAGGGGTAAGAAATCAACGAGGCCTGGCCCGTGCTAGCTAGTGACGAACAGTGCAGAATCAAAGCCAGGCATAGATGTCGATGAGGCTTGATAGAGTGAGTGTGAGTGGGAGTGGGAGAATGGCCGAAAAAGGAGGAAAGAGGAAAGAGGAGAGGAAAAGAGGTCTTGGCAATCAAGATCGGGATAGCTGGACCCTGGTCGCGTCAAAGGCGGACGGGCACGAAAATGTCAGGCAAGCCGGGAGGCTGAAAGGGCAAGGAAGGAAGCCGGCACTTGGAGGTTTCGGCGTGGATTTGCGAGCTGCGAGCGAATGGATCTCGACGTGACGAGAAAACCCAATTAAAGTTGGAGGCGCTGAAGACGTGTCGCTTTCGTGACTGCGTGGTGCTCTGTGCGCCACACGACGCGCCTGGCGAATTAGTGGAGAAGAAGGTGTCACGAACTGGGCCAAAAAATGTGGAGATTGTGCAGTGTACTTGCAGTGTGGCGCAGGATGCCGAACTGGACAGAGGGCTCTATTAGCGTGCGCCTGAGAGACGAACAATGATTGGGCCAGTAACACGGCTGCTGCTCGTAAGCTAAAAATGCGCTGCTAACAACATTTTGCGTTCTTGCGACTTCTCCCACCTGCTGTCTGAAAGAATGGCGTCCGCGGTACCGTACTCCGGGAAGGCTCTGGCCGCTTCTCTGCCGCTGCTACCCAGAGCAATTGAACCCCTTCCTCCCTTCCAGCCTGATCTGTATCAACGAGGCTGGTCGTCTACCCCCCACCCCACCCTACCATTTCTGGCCACAGCCCACAACAAGTCTGTGACCATCTTTTCGCTCGTCGATTTCACTTCACACAGCTCCTTGACCGGCGGGCACAGCCGCTCCGTCCGCTCTGTCACGTGGAGGCCAGACTTGCCTTCTCACAAACTCTGTCTCGTCTCCGGGAGCTTCGATTCGACTGCCGGCTTGTGGCGATGGGAGCAGGAAACGCCCTTGGTCGGCAGCGGCTCCGGTCCGGACGGAGGTGTCTCGGAGGTGGAGATTCGCGCTGGTGAGAAGAGTGACGGGGAAACCGACGAGGGTTGGGAGTTTACGCTTGTGCTCGAGGGCCAGGAGCACGAGATCAAGAGTGTCGCCTTTTCGCCATCCGGTCAGTATCTGGCTACATGCAGTCGCGACAAGTCCGTCTGGATCTGGGAGGACGTTGGCGGCGATGACGAGGACGAGTGGGAGACCGTTGCTGTGCTAAACGAGCACGACGGCGACGTCAAGTGTGTGGCCTGGTGTCCCGACGTTCCAGGCCGGCGCAGCGGCAGCGGCAGCCATTACGGCCTCGACGTGCTGGCCAGCACCAGCTACGACAACACCGTCCGGATATGGCGCGAAGACGGCGATGGCGAGTGGGTATGTGTGGCCGTGCTAGAGGGCCACGAGGGAACAGTATGGGGCGTGCAGTGGGAGGCTGATCCCCGGCGGGAACGCTTCCCTCGTCTCCTGACCTGGTCGGCCGACCAGACCCTGCGGATCTGGACGCTGCGAGAAGACGATGTCGCGGATGCAGGGGCTACCGGGTCCTCAGAGGGCAGTCACGGCATCCACCAGTTCCACAACAGCCTGGGCGGAGTTCCCAACACCATGCGCTGTTCGCTGCACGAAGAATGGTCGTGCACTGCCGTTCTGCCCCGGGCACATTCGCGCGACATCTACTCGGCCGCGTGGAGTGGTGCCACGGGCCTGGTGGCCAGCACTGGCAGCGACGGTGTCGTCGTTTTGTATGCGGAACAGGACCGGACGGACGGGTCAGACAAGCCGGTCGTGACCGAGGACGAGGCGGCAGAAGAACTCGATGGCGACATCCCCATGCCCAGAGGACATGGCCACAACGCTACGTCGGGTACGGCGAAGCAGTGGCGTGTCTTGGCCAGCGTCACAAATGCCCACGGGCCCTACGAGATAAACAACATCACTTGGTGCCGCCGTTATGATGCGGGCGCAAAGCTAGGCGGCCTGGAAGAGATGTTGGTCACCACCGGTGACGACGGCGTGGTCAGGCCGTGGCAGATCGTCACATGACTACGATACTTTGGACTAGAGGCTATAGAGTAATCTGCTTGAACCAGCGTAAGAGGAAAGCATGGGGAAGAGCGTAGGATTGCTCTTTCTCTTTACGAATGCACTGGGTCAGGACGACTCAACAGCGATTATTAAAACTGTGCTCCGTCTATGTGCAGGTGTGCCACCCTTCCCCTTTGCCTCCAAGCTGCCCGTCCTGTTGCTGTCCTCTCCGTGCAGCCGTCATGCCTTGCGTCACCCGCTCTCTACCGCTATACTTGTACAACAGGCTTGACGCTCCATGCCTCACTGCATGGCTGAAGTCTTTTCGAGTGGCCAAGGAAATACGACAAAACAAAGATGGGACATGATGGAAAGGCTAGTACAAGAAAAAAAGAAGCACCTGAGATATCCCCCCAACAAATCCGTTCTATACACGATAAAGAGGCTCATACGGCCACCTTTTCCCCAGAGCAGCCAGACCGATCCCATCTACCAGCTTGTTGCTGCCTTACTCCCCCTTGAGCTTGCTCTGCCTCACGGTAAAGGCCATCTCCAGCAGGTCATGCTCCTCCTTGTTGTGTGTCGCCTTGGTGCCGGTGGCCACGGAGGCGCTGGGGTTCCGGCCAGCATACATGACGTGCTTGTGGTCGTGGTACTGGGTCTGGTTCAGGATGGTCTCGATGCGGGGCTGCGTGAAGGTCCAGGCGCCTGCATTCAACGGCTCTTCCTGGGCCCAGACGATCGTCTGGGCGTTCGGGTACTGGTCCAGGTTCTCCTTCAGCTGCTGCCACGGGAAGGGGTGCAGCTGCTCGACACGCGTGATGGCCACGTCGGTGATCTGGTTGTCGACACGGTACTTCTGCAGAGCGGCATACACCTGGCCAGAACACAGAATGACGCGGCTGATCTCTTCAGGCGCCTTGATGGAGCCGTCCTGGTGAGCAGTGTCTGGGATGATCCAGTGGAACTGAGACTCGCCGGTGAACTCCTCAATGCTCGAGCGAGCGAGCGGGTGACGCAGGAGCGACTTGGAGAAGAAGATGATCAAGGCTGCAAGTGTCAAGTCTGGTTAGCAAGGCAGGCAAGACCAGCAGGGATGGGGAATGGGGGACACGCACGCTTGCGGAACTGGCGGTTCATCTGGCGACGCAGGATGTGGAAGAGGTTGGACGGGCTGGTCATGTAGGCGATCTGGATGTTGCAGTCCTGGTGCTGGCGGTCCAGCTTGTCTGGGGTGGGGAACTGGCGCGGGTCCTCGTTGCAGAGCTGCAGGTAGCGCTCGAGGCGGCCAGACGAATGCTCGGGGCCCTGGCCGTCGTAGCCGTGCGGCAGAGACATGACGAGGCCGGTGCGCTGCATCCACTTGACCTCACCAGAGGCGATGAACTGGTCGATGATGCACTGGGCATTGTTGGCAAAGTCACCAAACTGGGCCTCCCACATGACGAGGGCGTTGGGCGAGGTGAGCGAGTAGCCATACTCGAAGCCGAGGGCGCCAAACTCGCTCAGCGACGAGTTGGAAATGACAAACTTGCCCTGGTCCTTGCTGATGTGCTGCAGCGGGGTGTAGGTGTCCTCAGTCTCCTGGTCGTGGAAGACGGAGTGACGCTGCGAAAAGGTGCCGCGCTCGACATCCTGGCCGGAAACGCGAACATGGTGGCCCTCAGTGACGAGAGAGCCAAAAGCCAGAGCCTCGGCGGTGGACCAGTCGATGTTGTTGCCCTCGACGACAGACTTGGTGCGGGCGTTCAGGATGCGCTTCAGATTGCGGTGCAGGTTGAAGCCCTCGGGGGCGCTGCCAATGACCTCGCCGATGTGCTCAAGCGTCTTCTGGTCAACGCCAGTGGGGTTGTGGGGGAGAATCTCGGTGGCCAACTCCTTGGGCGACTTGAAGCCGTTCCAGGCAGACGTGGTCCACTCCTTGGAGTGCGGCTGGTACTCCTTGGACTGCGAGAAGCTGTCCTCCAGCATGCCCCAGACCCACTTCTTGTGCTCGTCAATGTCCTCCTTGGTGAAGGTGCCCTCCTTGAGCAGCTGGTCCACGTAGATGTCGATCTGCGGCTCGTGGACCTGGATGCGCTTGTACATCAGCGGCTGGGTGAAGGACGGCTGGTCCGTCTCGTTGTGGCCGTACTTGCGGTAGCACACGAGGTCGATGATGACGTCCTGCTTGAACTCGGCGCGCCAATCGGCCGCGAGCTGCGAGACGAAGTTGACGGCCTCGACGTCGTCGGCGTTCACGTGGAACACGGGTGCGTCGTTGGCCTTGGCGATGTCGGTGCAGTAGGGCGTGGAGCGGGCAAAGCGCGGGTCAGTGGTGAAGCCGATCTGGTTGTTGACGACCAGGTGGATGGTGCCGCCGGTGGAGAAAGCGGGCAGCGAGCGGAAGCCCAGGCACTCGTACACGACGCCCTGGGCAGCCAGAGCGGCGTCACCGTGGAGCAGCACGGCCATGGCGGTGTTGTGGGTCGCCTCGTCGTTGTTGTAGTGCTGGATAGCGCGAGTCTTGCCAAGGACGACGGGGTCCTCGGCCTCGAGGTGAGACGGGTTGGCCACGAGCGAGAGCTGCACACGCTTTCCCGACGGCGTAGGGCGCTCAAAGTTCATACCCAGATGGTACTTGACATCGCCGGAACCCTCGTCTTCGGCTGCGGCCGTGCCGGCAAACTCGCTGAAGATGGACTCGTTCGGCTTGCGCACCACGTTGCTCAGCACGTTGAGACGGCCACGGTGGGGCATGCCGATGACAATATCCTTGACGCCGTAGTCGACGCTGCGGTCGATCAGGGCCTTCATGCCGGGAACGAGAGTCTCGCAGCCCTCGAGGCCGAAACGCTTGTCGTTGGGGTACTTGGTCGCGAGGAAGCTCTCGAAGCTGGAACTCCAGATGAGGCGATCGAGAATCCGGCGCTTCTCGTCAATCGAGTACTTGAAGGGCTGGGGCACCTCGATGCGCTCGCGCAACCAGTCGCACTTCTCGCGGTCGGGAATGTGAATGAACTCGACACCGTACGAGCCGCAGTAGATGTTCTCGCAGGCAGCCACGATCTCGCGCAGCGTCATCTTCTCGCGGCCGTCCTTCTTGAAGCGTGGCAGGATACCGGGGCCAAGGCTGTACTCGGTGTCCAGGTCCTTTTCGCTGAACTGGTAGTGCTCAAGCGTGAGCTCCTTGGGCGTGCCGTGTTCGAGTGCCTTGGACTCGTTGCGGATGCCGAGCGGATCGAGGTCGGCCTTGAGATGGCCGCGGGCCTGGTATGCGCGCACCAGCAGCTGCACCTTCAGATGGTTGGTGACGGCCGAGTCGTCCGCAAGCCCGAGCCCAGTGCCGGCACCCAGTCCGGGCACGCCGGCAGTTGAGCTCGGCACCAGCGACGGTGGCGGGATGAAGGCTTGTGAAATGGGCATCTCGCCGCTCTCTATGTTCCGAAAGTACACCTGCCACGACACGTGCACGCTCTTGGGGTCCTGCTTCCACTGCAGGTACATCTCGTCGATGTAGTTGGCCGTATTGCCTGAGAGAAAGCTGTCATTCGGATCTGGGGCCGATGAAGCCGCGCTGGCATACAGCCGCTGCTGCTGCTGCTGGTATGTCGTCAGCGCCAATGGTTGACGGCCGGCCGCGAGAGCTTTGGAGGCAAACGACCGCGACAGCCCGGCTATGGCACACCGCGATGCAGGCGAGGCGGCCCGGCCGGCCAGGCCGCTGGCCTTGGAGAATGACCGCAACATTGTGCACTTTATCCGCAGGATCGAATTGGAGCGTCTGAATAGGGTCAAATCATGAAAAGAGAGCTGGGGAGGTCTGAGATGAAAACCGCAGGAAGGATTGGAGACGGAACCTCCCAACTTTTCGATCCAGGCAATGTTAATATGTGAGGAAAAAACGGGGCACAAAACAAACTGGAATATGTATTGCTTCGTTTTGCGGGTGCTTCGGCTGGACGTCGGCAACGCAGCGTCGTTGGGGGCGAGTCGCCTGGCGCACGGAGTACATCGGAGTAGCGGCTCGCTGCACCCACCCGAACGTGTCTTCTGTATGTACAGTACGCGTATTACCGTGCGCAGGCCGGCAAGCCAAGCTCCGTCGTGTAGAACTATGATTGGACAGCGCTTTCCGCAGAGCCTTTCCGGTAGGTAGCGCGTATCATTAGTAATGGGCAGCTGCCAACACCTGTCAGCCTTGTAGCACGCCTGCGGAGGATAGCAATTGGCTGAACAGTGAAAGTCTGATTCTGCCGACCATGCCGTCTTGCGCTGACTAAGCATACGCATGCCGCATTTCGCCACGAAAGTTCTCTGGCGAGCAGCTTCGCTATTGCGATGTGAACATCTGCCAACGCTGCCATGCCTCCTCCACCAGGTCTTGCAAAGACCGCCAACCCTATTCATCTGTACAGAAGCATCCTCCGGGAAGCGACGTATCTGCCCCCCACATGCAGGAAGCAAGTTGAGGCGCGCATTCGCCTCCGGTTCGACCACCACCGACATGATCCGAATTCAGGCATGCGTCTCAAACGGGCCAGCCACGACCTCCGCTACCTCCGCGCTGCAAACTGTGGCGACCTCGTGCGCATGCGCCGAATAATGATGATGGCCTTTGGGCGCATCGGCTGGAGACGCCAGGAGCTGATGTCTGGACTGCGCCTCCTCGACCAGCCCAACAGCTCGGCTGAGCTGGAACAGAGGCTGGCAGATGTCAGGCCAGAAACCGACTGGCTGGACAAATGGAACACGGAAAAGCTGCTCGCTTTTGCCAAGAGCCAGAGCCAGCACACCGTACACAACTCTCCACGGCCGCAGGTCAATCCGAAAAGGCTCAACCCCGCGGAAGCCGTGCCTCCGGTAAATGCCTGGGGACGACCGTTTGTGCCGAAAGTGGCTCGCACCAAGCTGAAGAAGTGGTGGAAAAGCCTTGCCCACCGCATCCTGCCACCCCTGCCTCGAGGGGACTGGGAGCTGCTGCGCAAGCTTGCCACGGGCCAGGCTGGTGCTGAGTGGATGGCACCCTCCCGGCGAACCGTGGTAAAAACCAGCACAGAGCCGGAAAATGACACGTTTTCTGGCTGGGATTGGGAGAAATATGCCACGCGTCCTATCCGGGTTGTCGAACGCCCACGCTCAAGGCGCTTCCGAGTCTCCTTTGGGGTTGCCCAGGATGCGCCCGGTCCCTACGACGGCCCGGCCATTGGCATCCACCGCTACACCCCACGGCTCTGGCGAAGGCTTTACGCAGAGATTTGGCAGATGAGCGCGACAATGGAGCCGCGTGCGGGAGGCGGCTGGACTATCACATGGGGCGGAGTGGCGCCGAAGCTGCTTCAGCCGACGGCGGCCGATCTCGCCTTCTTTGAAGGCGTCGATAGCAAGGGCAATGTGCCAAAGCCGGAGGGCAAGGCACCACCCCGAGAAGCCACGAGCTGAATATCAAGCGGGAATACCATGAACACCACTGAAACCATCTCACCTAAAATTGGGTCTGCGCACTCAGCTGCCGTCACCAGCCAGCTTCAATAAGCTGTCCCCGTCCACGCGCATCACCGACCACTCGCTCATCGTCTTGGCGCCGAGACTCTCGTAGAACTTGATGCTCGGTGCATTCCACTTGAGCACGCTCCACTCCAGCCGCCCACCACCCATGGCCACGACCTCCTTGGCTAGCGTCTCGAGCAGCACGTGGCCGTAGCCCTTCTTGCGGTGTGCCGGCCGCACAAACAGGTCTTCGAGGTAGATTCCCGGGCGCGCGTGCCATGTGCTGTAATTGTAATAGTACAGCGCAAGCCCTGCAACATCTCCGTCAGGCGCGACCACCAGTAGACAACGCGCTGGCCGGCTGGAAGTCGTGGGTTCCGTGGGCTCCTGGTGGCCAGCGGTGGCCTCGGCCACAGAAGGAGCAAATGCGATTGTCTGGAGAAGCTTTTCTTCTGTAGCCTTCACGCTGTCGACCTCGTGTTCGTATTCAGCGAGCTCGAAGATCAGCTGCAGGACGGTCGGTACGTCTGTAAAGACTGGGTCAGCCCGGTCCCTCGCTGGCAGAGACACAAAAGCGAACCTTCCCGCCGTGCAAAGCGGACTATTGGTTTCTCAAGTGCCATGGTTGCAGACTTTTAGAAACAACAATGTCAATGAGGCTGACGAACGGAGGTGCGAAGATTGCCGTTGCAGAGTTCCCATGTATCGTCAGGTCCCCCGCGCTTTGATGACAAATGATGGGCAAGACGGGACAAAGTTGCCAAACTCGGTAAGCGCCCCCACCTTCCTTTTGTAGTATCTTAATGGTTGGAAGTCACGACTTGGCGATATGACGGAGGAAGGGAACACTATGGGCTCAAGGAGGCTAAACAAGGCGACTAGCTGAAGAAGGAGTGTCGTGGGAATATTCAAGGAGCTTGTTTGATAAATGGGTAAGTAGGCTTGGAAGGTAGGTGCTTGTGGCTTTAAGACAGTGTTTGTACGCAATGCGGAAGGCCGACGAGGAGATATGTATAAGAACCCGGAAAAGCTTCGGGAAGGGCGGTTCCTATATAATTATGAATACGGATGCCGTCCCTGATTGACGAAAAAGCTTATGCACGACGAGAACTCGTATAGACAAAAAAGGTTACTAGGTGGAGAATCGTCGACAATGCAGTCATAAACACGCCGCGAAATGCGCATATCACATGTTGCCAGCATGCTTAGCGAAAATATGTGTGGGCGGTTTCCCCTGCCGAAATATGCATATCCCCAGCATTTCTTCTCGTTCTTGACCATTTTCCCGGGGTATTATACTGGGGCGGCAATGAAAGATATATGACACGAAATACACGGGCTAACAACGACAGATCGTGTCTACTCGGATGTTCGAGCGACAGTGTGATGCAAAGGGCACTGGCTTTATGTAGTGTGAATAACGGTTGCTTCGCCTCCCATTGAACATAACCTCATCAGCAGTACGGCATTACATAATTAGTGATGCTCAACGGATACATCCGCAGTACTATAAGCCCCCGGATCGCCACGCGGGCAACAACTGCCTTGCCCAATAAAGCACAACTACGTCGCGACTAGTAGGCCAAGTGCGTGATAGTCGAACTTGAATAGGAAGCCTTTGTAAGCGGCGAACTGTTAATTATACAGTAGGTCTCACGATACGACGCTTTGCCTTCTACTACCGCGATAGCCGCCAGCAGATTATGCACCGCTGTCATGTAGTGGTTACTCTATAGATACACAAAGACGGATCTATAAAAGATAAGCTACACGGTACGTATGCTGTGACGATAGGGCCTGTCGCAATTATTTTATAGTCGAACGACGACCGCCGCCCGAAGCTTTACACTCTGTATACTCCGTATGTCTAACGAATATAATTGGTCGTGGCCCCGCACGGGCAAATCATGACATTATCTGAGATGCAGCTTATTACGTAGCATATCTTTTCCACCCCAGCAGCCGCCCTCCTCGACATGAATTAAAGCCGGCTATGGCTCCCTAATTCGGCAAAAAAGTGCAGCGTTATCGCCGCCATTGCAATTTGTCGGACTGTCCGCGTTTCCGATTTAAATGCGCATACCCGACAAAATCGGTGCCGCCATGTTCTATCGTTTACCTCTCTGCAAAGCTTCCGCCATCCCTGCACTGCTACGCTCACGACAGGTCCAGGCGAGCCATCTCTACAAACGCACCGGCTTTATATCGTTGCTTAACGCAGGCGCAATCAAAAAGATGGGCGACCTCACTGTTACGCTCACGGCGCCAAACGGCTTCAAGTACTCTCAGCCGATCGGCCTATTCATCAACAATGAATTCGTCAAGTCTCGGTCCGGTGAAACCATCACCGCGATCGACCCAGCGTATGTTCCGGTCAGACGAAAATGAAATGTCTCATTGTGCTGACCCCGACTCCAGGACCGAGGAGGACATTGTGACCATCCAGTCAGGTTCGGCTGAAGATGTGGATTTGGCTGTTCAAGCTGCGCATGCTGCTCTCCGCAACCCTGCATGGAAGAAGATGGCAGCATCAGACAGGGGCATCCTGATGGCGAAGCTGGCTGATGAAATCGAGGCTAACAAGGAGCTTCTTGCCACCGTTGATGCTTGGGACAATGGTGAGACTCGCCATGACTGAAAGGGCACCGGTGCCCCAGATGACTAACGCGGGCACAGGCAAGACATACAGCGACGCTCTCAGCGTCGACCTGGTTGAGGCCGCTGGAGTCATTCGCTACTACGCTGGCTGGTGCGATAAGGTCCACGGGCAGACCATCCCCGTGCCAAACAAGCTCGCCTACACTCTTCGGCAGCCAATCGGCGTTGTCGGACAGATCATCCCGTGGAACTACCCCCTGTCTATGGCGACATGGAAGCTCGGACCGGCGCTCGCCTGCGGCAACACGGTGGTGCTGAAGCCTGCCGAGCAGACGCCCCTCAGCATCCTGGTACTGGCCAAGCTGGCCAAGGATGTGGGCTTCCCGCCTGGTGTCATCAACATCGTCAACGGTCTGGGCAAGGTGGCAGGCGCTGCTCTTGTGCAGCACAAGCTCGTCGACAAGATCGCCTTCACCGGCTCTACTGCCACCGCCACGCAAATTATGAAGATGGCAGCTGGCACGCTAAAGAACATTACGCTCGAGACTGGTGGCAAGTCGCCCCTGCTGGTGTTTGACGACTGCGACCTGGAGCAGGCGGTCAAGTGGTCGCACCTCGGCATCATGTCCAACCAGGGCCAGATCTGCACAGCCACGTCGCGCATCCTGGTGCAGGATGCCGTCCACGACAAGTTCGTGAAGCTCTTTGTCGAGGAGGTCCAGAAGACCAGCAAGATTGGCAGCCCATGGGATGCCGACACGTTCCAGGGACCGCAGGTGTCCAAGAACCAATACGACAGCGTGCTCGCGCACATCGAAGCCGGCCGCACTTCTGGTGCAACTGTCGCTACAGGCGGCCATGCGGTCAAGAACATTGGCAACGGGAAGGGGTACTTCATCGCCCCTACCGTCTTCACGAATGTCACCAGCGATATGCGCATCTGGCAGGAGGAGATCTTCGGCCCGGTCGTTGTTATCAGCAAGTTCTCCGACGAGGAGGAGGCAGTGCGCAGAGCCAACGACACCGTCTACGGGCTCGCTGCATCCGTTTTTACCATGAACATTGAGCGGGCACATCGTGTTGCTAGCGAGATCGAGGCCGGCATGGTGTGGATCAACAGTAGCCAGGACTGCGACCCAAGGATACCATTTGGAGGCGTTAAGCAGAGCGGAATTGGCCGGGAGCTCGGAGAGGCTGGCCTGGAGGCGTATTCTCAGATCAAGGCAGTTCATGTGAACTTGGGTAGTCGGTTGTAAGGAAATAGAAAACGCGGGGCTAACCCCTCTTGGTTGGGAGTAAATACGCATGCCAGATCACATGACCAACACTTGGCACACAAGCACTTGTTACAGATGTCCGTAATGCCCGAATCCACATTGGACAGCAGATGCAGAAGTACAAAAGAAGACCAGAAGAGAAACAGATTGAGCTTGTGCAAGAACTTAAGTCACGCTCCCAAATCAAAGGCTTGAAAAGGGTACTGGTGCGAACTCAACGGTGGCATAAAACCTTTGCACTTCAACACTTGCCCCTGCTCTCCTTTCCGCTCTGTTCTCTATATTCTACCGGCTCGACACGAACGTCGGAAGGAGGCGGTCAACAAAGATGGCGCCGAGAGCCACGCCACCGGCGGACGCAGAAACTGTCACCTTTCAGCCAGAGGCGCTCCCGTCCTCGTCCCCAGCTCTGCGTATTGTGCATTTCAATGACGTCTATCATCTGGATCCCTCATCGGCTGAGCCGGTGGGCGGCGCTGCTCGGTTTCAGACTGTCCTCAATGAGTACCGCTCGTCTCCGAAGTACAACGACCAGCCTGACCTCATTACTCTCTTCTCGGGTGATGCTTTCAACCCGAGTCTGGAGAGCTCGGTGACCAAGGGCAGCCATATGGTCCCAGTGCTCAACGGCTTTGGCACGGACTGTGCGTGCGTCGGAAACCACGACCTGGACTTTGGGGTAGCGCAGTTCCAGAATCTCACAGCCAAGTGCACATTTCCGTGGCTAGTCGCCAACGTCCTTGACCCGGCAGCCGGTGAGGGTGTATCTATCGGCCACTGCCTGCCCACGCACATGCTGACGGCATCCAACGGCATAAAGATAGGCCTAATCGGCCTGGGCGAGCGCGAGTGGCTAGAGACGGTCAACGTTTTGCCGCCGAACATTGTGTACAAGTCGGCGACAGAGACGGCAAAGGCGCTGATCCCGCAGATGCGCAGTGCTGGTGCCGATATAGTCATCATCTTGTCACATGCCCGCGAGCCAAACGACAATAAGCTTGCCGAGAACCTGGCGGGCGAGGCGGACCTCATTCTCGGTGGCCACGATCACTACTACTCGCATAGCCTGATCCAGGGGACCCATGTGCTCCGGTCCGGCAGCGACTTCAAGCAGCTCAGCTACATCGAGGCGTGGCGACGGCCTGAGGCCGATGACGCGGCAGGGGCTAGCCCCAAATGGGATTTTTCCATCAAGAGGCGTGATATCGGATCGTGGATCGAACCGGACGAGCCGACGACAGAACTAGTCGACCAGCTGACATCCAAGCTCAAGCAGAGCCTGGAAAAGCCCGTCGGGTGGACGGCAGCGCCTCTCGATGCCCGTTTCACCACGGTGCGGACAAGGGAGAGCAATCTGGGCAACTTTGTGTGTGACATTATGCGCCACTACCACCAGGCCGACTGCGTGATCATGGCTGCCGGCACTGTGCGCGGCGACCAGATCTATCCGCCAGGGCCGTTGCGTGTCAAGGACATCACGGACTGCTTCCCATTCGAGGACCCGGTTGTCGTGGTGCGGGCCACCGGAAAGGCGATCACGGAGGCTCTGGAGAACGGGGTGTCGCTGTACCCGGCGCTCGAAGGTGAACGAGGTGGAGGTGAAGATGCAAGAAACAAAATTAGGATTTGCTGACAACGGATGTGCTGCAGGGCGATTCCCGCAAGTGTCCAACATCAAGTACGAGTTTGATCCAAGCCGGCCACCGAACTCTCGCATCACAACGGTGCAGATCGACGGGAAGCCGGCGGATCCGGAGAAGGTGTACATCTTGTGCACTAGAGGATACATGGTCCGCGGAAAGGGTACGAGGGCCCTCCCATTCTCTGTCTCCCTTTCATAGCACTGACACACAACCTTTCAGACGGATATAAAAGCCTTTTGGCCAAATCCGAAGGCGGGACCGTCGAGGAAATCATAGATGAGGAAAGCGGGATACTCATCTCCATGATGCTTCGGCAGTACTTTATGGCCCTGAAGGTGCTCGACCAGTGGGGAGGGGACTGGAACGAGAACATGCAGAAGCGCTGGGGCAGCGTGGTGTCAAGCATCGATCGCCGTCATCCACACCTGTTGCCCAGCGCGTCGACACCGCCCTCGCCCGGACACGGTGACGGCGATCGTGCGGGCGGAGCAGCCCGGAGGTCGGCAGCCGAGCTTCGCCAGTGGTGGGCCAGCGTGGCGCCGTTTGACGAGTGCGTCGTGGACGGGGCGAGCAGCCAGCCAGATGCTGACGAAGTTCATCGGATCGATCGACAGCTGCAGGTGATGCGGCGTATTGCCCGCAAGTGGTGTCGTCTGGCCGGCGTTCAGAGCCACCAGTGCGACACCCTGACGGAGGACGAGTACCACGCAAAGTGGACGAAGGCCATTGCGCCGCGCATTGAGGGACGCATCCGGATTGTGGGAGAGTGAGGCCGAGAGCGATTGCATCACGATCTCGCTACTACCTACTTCGTACCATGTACATACTGCATACGATCTGCATCCTCTCCCTGGCTCTTCTTTTCAAACGACGGTCATACGACGGGTCGCTTTGGCATAGAAAAAGCAAGACAATTGATGTGCATTGGCTTTATAGAATTTCGTGTTTCGCATTGATTGACTTTGCTCCATAAAGGACTAGCGGCTTGTCCGAGGCTAATACTTAGCACCGAGAATATATAAGCCACCAGTGGAGATTAGTGCTCGGTCTCCCTGCTAACGGCAGTCCGCACCAAAGCAAAGCACGTGCTGATTCAGTATCGGGAATTCGGTGACCGCGTCTCGCTGTTCGAACCCGCGATACCACGTCCTCCAACCTCTGCTTCGCCGATAATTCTCGAGTCTTCCCCGCCGGTCTTCCTCGTTTGGCCCACTCTCTTCCAGCTTGCCTGGCTGAGCTGTCAAATTCTCTTTTTGTGTTTCTGTTTCTGTTTCTGTCTTCCATTTCGCTGTTGCTCCTCTTTTCTCTCTTTTGCCCGAGCCTCGCCCAACGACTCGACACCCCAAACGCATGCTCGCGTCAGAAAGCAGTACTTTACGACGCGTGACGGAGCGTCCACCCGACACCCGGGACCATCAGCCATGGCCGGAGGAAGCGCCCGCAACGCGCATGTGCCGGTGAATCCCAGCGGCCTGCGGCAGAGCTTCACGCTCGGGTCGCCTTCCCCGCCACACGAGATCGAGGCGCCACAGCACAGCCGATCTACGAGTCCCCAGCACTCGCCCCACTCGCAACCTGCCGTCCGTTTTGACAGCGACACGGTCGACGACCTGGATCTCGCCCACGCCGGTCCCAGTGAGCAGGACCCGCTCCTCCAGTCGACAGAGAGAGCCTCGCTTTTGCGGAATGCCTTTAGCGACGGCCAATGCGTGCATCCGGGCCGCTGCAACCACGGCACCTTCTCGCCCCGGTCCTGCAGCCCTGCAGCCAGCATGAACAGTTCTGGCTCCGGTCCCGACTCAATGGCTGGCAGCTCGACCGGGCCCACCGGAAGCCGTGACAGCACCGGCTGGCGGCGAAGCTTTGTGCAGATCATGCGCAGCAAGAAGATGAGCACATCTAGCGAGCTCGCCGAGAGGCACGGGGTGTCAGATACTGGGCTGATGTATGTTTTCTCTCTTTCTTTATCTCTCTTTCTTTATTTTTCTTTCTTTCTCTTTCTCTTTCTCTTTCTCTTTCTCTTTCTCTTTCTCTTTCTCTTTCTCTTTCTCTTTCTCTTTCTCTTTCTCTTTCTCTTTCTCTTTCTCTTTCTCTTTCTCTTTCTCTTTCTCTTTCTCTTTCTCTTTCTCTTTCTCTCTTTCTTTCCCTCTCTCTCTCCCATACTAATGCCTCTGTTTAGGTATGTCGCCTACTATATCCCATCCGTGACCTGGATCAGCCAGTACAAGCTGTCGTACCTCAAGGGCGACTTCATTGCCGCCGTAACCGTTGCCGGTATCTACCTCCCCATGGCTCTGTCCCTCGCCAGCAATCTGGCCCACGTCCCGGCCATCAATGGCCTGTACTCATTCTTCTTTGCGCCCCTTGTCTATGCCTTCTTGGGCAGCTGTCCGCAGATGGTCTTGGGACCCGAGGCAGCCGGATCTCTCCTCGTCGGCACTGTTGTCCGCTCAACCGTGGACCAAGGCCATGGAGGGGAGGACGACGATCTTCTGCATGCCAAGATCTGCGGTGTTATTGCAGGTATCGCCGGCGCTACCGTTCTGCTGGCCGGCCTCGCCCGACTCGGCTTTCTCGACAGCGTCCTGTCGCGTCCTTTTCTCCGTGGCTTCATCTCAGCCATCGGCTTCGTCATCTTTGTCGATCAGCTCGTGCCCGAGCTCGGCCTCTCCAAACTGGCCGGCGAGACACCTGGCGTCATGCATGGAAGCACCGTCGACAAGCTCCGCTTTCTGGGCAACAACATCGACAAGGCCCATACACTCACGCTGGTCATTGCCGCCGTCAGCTTTACCGTCATCATGGTCTGCAGGGAGATCAAGCGCCGGCTGCAGCCTCGCTACCCGAGTGTGGCCTACGTGCCTGACCGGCTGGTCGTGGTCATCCTGTCGGCGTACCTGGCCTGGCGTCTCGACTGGGAGAACCAGGGCGTGGAGGTCCTGGGCACCGTCAAGGCCGCCTCTGGCCACATCTTCGCCTTCCGTTGGCCTTTCCGGTCGTCCCACATGCTCCACATCCGAGACGCCATGAGCACCTCGTTCCTCATTGCCCTCCTCGGCTTCTTCGAGTCGTCCGTCGCTGCAAAGAGCCTTGGCGGACAGGAGACCTTCCCAGGCGTCCAGCTCAGTGCCAACCGGGAGCTCGTCGCCCTAGGCGTTGCCAACTTCATTGGCGGCTGTTTCATGTCGCTTCCGGCCTTTGGCGGCTATGGGAGGAGCAAGGTGAACAAGTCCACCGGCGGGAAGAGCCCCATGAGCTCTGTCTTTCTGAGCCTGATCACCCTGATATCCATCTTGTTCCTCCTCCCATACTTTTACTACCTTCCTGTAAGTAGCCCACTCATCTTGGGCGCTGAAGCAGTTGTATCTGGAAAGCTAACTTTGTGAGAAACCGGTGCTTTGCTCCATGATCAGCGTGGTGGCTTGGTCTCTGATCGAAGAGGCCCCTTCCGACATATCGTTCTTCATTCGCATCCACGCCTGGCCCGAACTGGGCCTCATGCTGGTCATTGTCCTTGCCACCATCTTTTACTCGCTTAATTTGGGCATTGCCATTGGCATCGGCCTGTCTCTGTTGCAGGTGATCCGACACGCCACGAGACCTCGCATCCAGATCCTTGGGCGCATTCCAGGCACGAACAGGTTCGAGAACGCTGAGGATCACCCGGAGCGTCTGGAATTTATCGAGGGCTGTCTGATTGTCAAAATCCCAGAGCCTTTGACCTTTGCCAACACCGGAGAGCTGAAGACGAGGTTGCGTCGGCTAGAGCTGTACGGCACCAGCAGGGCCCATCCCGCCTTGCCACGACTCAGAGGGGAGGAGCTCAACAAGAATGTTATCTTCGACATTCACGGAGTCAGCAGCATGGACGGCTCAGGCATACAGGTACTCGAGGAGATCGTCCGAAGCTACCGTGAACGTGGTGTTCGGGTCTTCTTTAGCCGCGGCCCTCCTCGGGGCCATAAGGTTATGCAGCTCATGGACCTGTCCGGGATCACTGCTCTTGTCGGTGGAGATGGCCATTTTGTCGACGATGTGGATCTGGCCCTGAAAATGACGGAAGTCGAGGAGGGAAGCGAGTTGGGAGTTCGTGAAGGCTCGGCCCGGTAGGCCTCTGCTGTTCGTATCTATATATACCATCGGTGTGTACCCCATCGAAAAAAGCGCTTTGTGCGTGACCTGAATCTGTTCTGCATGGATTGGCGTGTTTCTCTAACAAGCAGCCGGGCATTACCTCTGTAAAGGTATATTTGGAATACTATATGTTTCTGCGATAGGAGGCGTTCGATTTTATCAAAAATTATAGACACTTGACTGGTGTACCAACTGCCCTCTAGGAGGTGATCACGTCTTTCAGCCCAACGCCAATTCACATCTCAGCCGTTTCTATTTGACATCATTTCTCAGCTTAACCCAAGGTAATGTTTACCCTCTCCACAAAGCCGTCGTTGATCAGTGAGAGAATGGTCCCATTTAACTTGTACTGCACACCCTGGCCAGGTTGTCCGAACCATGGAGCGATGGGCCCTGCCTCCACCTCGAAGGACTGTATGACGCGGTATACGTGGTAGTTGTACGGGAAACTTCGGGGCGGGTTAGTCGGATAGGAAATATTTGCACATGCACATCATAGGACAGCATCCAGAGTGCAAGCACAAGGGCGTCGTCACTTACACAGGGTTGCTCGCCGGTGTATCAAGGTTGCTAGGAGGCAGAGCCCTCTGCATGTAAGGCGCGGATGCAGGACTTGCGTAGCTGCCGTACTCGGACCCAGAACGATCGATCAGCAAGCCGACCTGCAATGTCATTTCAGCTGAGATTGTCTCGCCAGCCGTGTCCAGCTGGAAACCCTCGAAGTCGGGATACTTCCAGCTCTTGGCAGTCGAGTCGTAATACGTGGCCAGAAACTGGCCGGGACACAAGCCGCCAAAGCGATCGTAGACCTCAAGAAGAGAGTCGGATGGAGGGTGGCTTGGAAGCTGGACAGGACCAAGACGGTAGTCTCCGCAGACATATGTCGAGGACAGATTCTGGGTTTGTGCGGTGCCTTGGCAGAACTTAACCGAGCTTGGCTCACAGTCGGCCGAGGCAATAGCTGCACTGGCCAAGAGAAGGCCCAGGGCTGACTTGACCGACTTCACAAAGGATACAGACAATGTAGCTGAGAGTGGGGAACGAGCACAGCCTTGTAATGGAAGCTTGGAAAGACGTCTGAAAAAGGAGACAAATCAGCAAGACTAAGGTGCAATCTGTTGTTCTCGCAGAAGACGAGAACCGCCATATTTATATGGTAAAATACATGTCAATACACGCTCAGGTAAGACAGGCGTGCGCGTTTCAATATTGACGTTCCAGCTGAAAATGGAACGCAATTAAACTATGCAACTCGAGACCGTATTTGGAAAGTTGCTGCTAGAAGCAAGATATTTATTGGTATAAGACAATGCCATGGGTCGGCACGAAGCTGTCAGAATGGAGAAACGTGGAGCAAAGTAGAGGTAGAGAAATAAGGAACGAGAGATAATGAAAATAAGTAAACACATACATAAAAAAGGGGAAGCGCGAAATTAAATTGGGCTAAGAGTGGACAGCACCTTCTCCTTTCAGACAGATTGGCAAGAGAGCAGCAACGGCGTTTCACGAGAAGCGGCTGATAGATGCACGATTCGGGAGTTAGTAGCGAGAAAACCGCGTTTTAGCCATGGTAAACAGGAAGATGCAGAGACATCAGCATATTTGCTTTTTCATGTCATATATTGGGCGGGTCCAGACAACCAACAATGGGCCCTCTGTGGCTGACCTCGTTACCTGATTCTATGCTTGATAGAAACCTCTTTCTAGGCTGATGCCAACTGCGACAAACTCGGAGCGACCCAATCCGAACAACGTCTTAGTTGCCATCCAACAACGACACAACGTCTAGCTCCTCATAAGGGTCCGTTCTGAAGGCCACCACATCCTCCTGCCCCAAACACGTCTCAAAGCCCGTCTCGAGCCCATAATATATTTCGTCGCCTGCGCGATGGTCGCCTTGAACACCAGCAGAAGCTCCGAGATTCTCATCAATGTATGCTGACGGTTCCATCTTGGCTGCCACATTCGTTCCCATTTCCACTTTGACCTCGCTGTTTTGCATATCTACCGGGCGCCCCATCATGGTCCCAGCGAAATCAAAGGTACCTGCAGGGTCTACTTCATCGTCCTCCGCCTTTCTCTTCTTGGGTCGGCCCCTGGGCTTGCTGCCGGGCATCTTGGGCGTCTTCAGAGTCTTGTTCATCTTCGGTGTTTTGGGTGTCCCAAACGGCGAGGCAGTGCCTCCGCCGCCGTCATCTCCGTCAGTAGGATCATCGGCACGGCCTGCAAGGCCGCTTCCACTCTCAGCAAATGCCCTGAGTTTCTTTTGCACAGGGCGGAAGCAGATGCGAGCCGACTGGACGCTCGAATATCCGGCCAGCTGGATAAATTTCTCCCAGTCGATCTTTTACCCCAAATCAGTTTGGCTTCTCGAGCGACAGTAGGCAAGTATGTGGCAACTTACCGCGCCTTCTCCCTCTCTGAGAGACATGTATGCTGCGACAACGGACAGAAGCTCGCGCTCCGTAAGTCCTGCCTTCAGAACAGGGATGGACTGCAGTCTTGACGACATTTTGCCGAGTATGTAAATCTCTATATGGCAGTGCTGTGCCAAATTCTGATGGGAGTCCCGACTCTTTTCTGATTGCAGCGGAGACTTTCCGGAGAAATGATTGCAAGAAGTGAAGTGAGAGTTGAGAGACAATCGGGTAAACAAAGAAAGTAAGTGACGTTGACTAGGTGAGAAAGCCGCCGAGCGCTGCCCTATCCAACGTTACACGCAAACCGAGAATAGAGTGCATGCGGCGTAAAGTTTCAAAGGGTAAGCAGAAAAGGATGTCGTTTTGATAACTAAAATGAATATTCGCCAAGGGAGTTGAGAACAGGACCAGCGGCTGCAGAGCAGACGGGGTGATGCTGTAATATGCTGAGAGTTAAGAGCTAGCAAGAGAAGTGAAGAGTAAAGATAGAGCTTTAATTTGAGAGATATAGCGCCGATAAAATTGCGCATCTTGAATACAGATTCTTTACATGACCTTTGCTCTCGCCGTGTCTGGTGCTAATTCTTCCTGCCCGCTGCTTGAGTCCTAAGTGCACACGATATATATGTCGTTAACAACAGAACGCCATCGTGCGCTTTTCTGTCCCGTCTCCTTCAAGCGTCGCTAGGTTCGGTCTTCACAGAATCACCCAACTCCCCCGGGTCCTCGGCCTTCTTTTTTCCAGCCTTGGTTTTCTTCGTCGGTGAGGTGGAGTCGTCATTTGCTTTGGTCTTCCTCTTGCGAGGCGTGGATGGGACAGAGATTGGGATCCCATCACCCTCGCTGAAAACCTGCTCCCGTACTCTCTTTTTGATTTCTCCAAAACGCTTGCGAGCGTTGGCCGAGTTGGGGTGCCCAGTCAGGATTGTGAACATATCAAAGTCGATCTAGTGCTATTTTTTAGCCTAGAGTGCGATAAGGGGACCAGAGATGGCTGAGCGTGGGAAGCGAAAGAGGGAATACTAGCATTGTCTTTGGTCGAGCACGACAGCCAAGCCGCTGCAAGATGACGCAGTTCTCTTTCTGTGAGATTGACTTCTGCCAATGGCTTGATAGACGACGAGCCTTCCATCTTGAAGGATCGAATTCTGTATTGAAGGTATTGTCTTGTAGTTTCTATGTCGTGACTGGTGTACAGTTAGGGGAAAAGGTTGAGTTGTCTTCTTGGTCAGGATGGCAGAGCAAGAAATGCCGAGACGAAAACCGGGCGCTCTGTCCTCGGCGTAATACGGAATTTTCAAGTGAATATTGGGTTAGAGCCTGGGGCCAGAAATCAGACAGCTGTGAGATTGCATTCACTTTCGTGTCACTTGGAGTCGGAAATTCGAGCTCGATAAGCCCCCAAATAGCTTCGTGAGATGGAAGATAACAATTGAGACAACTTTCAAACCAGGGAGCGGAAGTCGGGGTTTTTCTTCTTCTTTAGATACCAACGAGGATGCTAATAACAACTACTAAGTTTGTTTTGGTTCGAACATGCCACTTTGGGATAATTCAACCATTGTGGCCATACAGAAGTCCAGTGATCCTCTACCAACTCTGCACACTTAGATTTCGCCCTCAGCCAGATCCGGAGTTTGTGGAGTAGAAGCCTCAAATTTGACTCGCTTGGCAGATCTGCCCGACTTGGGAGTGTTTGCATTCCCAGACGCACGCTTGCGGGGCGTAGAGGGTTTTTTGTGTATGGGGGATGCCGGCAACTCGCCAGCCCCACCCGCCTGGCTGCGGAACTGCTTCATCTTTTTCTTCAGATTGTAGAACACAGTGCTAGCTGTATGGCCGTTTTTGAGTCCCAGAATGTTGGCCATACTATCATAGTCCACCTGTGGTGAGATGACATTGTTAGTTTTCGAATGTACATAAGCCGAGCAGAGCTGCGATTGGAGGCGACACACTTGTGGTTCAGCTCCCTTGATAGAGAGCCATGCGGCCATGAGAACCTCTTGCTCTCGCTGCTTGAGACTCAGACTTTCCGTGGCATTCAGGGATGGGCCGACGGCGGGCACGTCCTGGTCTTCAACTTTTGGTGAAGCCATGATGAGCTGGCGACTTAGTTGTCAATATAGGGGTTGGCAGGAATGAGACGGATTATATAAAAAAGTGAAGTCTTGGATGATGACAACCACAAATAATGTGCAAGTTATGTGATCTCGCATGAATTAGTCGGTTGGAGCGCAAGCTTTTTCTTGTTTGAGAGAGCAGATTTATGTTTGTTTATTTGTTTGCATCAGAGATAATTAATTCGTATATAGTGCCCTGAGATGGGTGGGCAGAACATTTATTGAGAATAATCAATGGGACGAGATCAAGATAAACACGAGAATACGCGAGGAGGCGCAAGAATTCATTCAATTGGCAGCCTTGCAACCGTTGCACTGCACAGCGGGCAAATGCGCGCTGGCTAACGCCCATAGTTACGGTCACGGGACTAGTCATGTGCCAGGCACATGGGCCCTTAAAGTTATGAATATGTGGGATGGGGAAGCTCCGCGCTAAAGCGGTCGAGAAGGAAAAATTCAAGCAGCCGAAGCTTCCTCCCTCTTTTCTTCAACCACAAACAAAGATACAAACCAGATTTCAGCTGCCGACGTCAGCCATCAACAATCATCCGTGCCTCCAAAAAGCGTTTCTGCCGCCTCGAACACAACAGCCTGCTCCGCTCGCGTTCTTTCCCGAACCATCTGCGCCCACCCCTCGGTCTATTTTGCTCCTCGCATCTTGTTGTAATCGCGTGTCGGATTGTGCGTCGCCAGTCATTCGAAGACGAAAATCGACCAGGAGCCCAACGAACTTTCCGAGCCCTAGCCCACACCGAGTCCTTACGCTCTCTTCCACGCCCACGTCCCAGCGGTGCAGCCAGCCTTGTGTTGCAACCAGCCAGCCCACCAGCCGTATATCCATACCAGCAGCACGCACTGTGCCGAGAAACACATATAAATCATGTCTTCCAATTTGACACCCACCAGCTTCGCGTCTGCCGCAGCAGGCCAGTCTCGAGGGTCACGGTCTGGCGATGGTACTGGTGACTGGTATGGCCTCTCTCCCTTGATCACCGCTCTGCCCGCCTCCTTCAACGAGACGAATCACAGCGTTGGAGACTCCTGCTGACTTGTCATGCATTCGCAGGTCGCGACGAGAGGGCCGCTCCACAAATGGGACCTTGACATTTCGCCGCCCTATCACCACTCCTTCAAACCAGGCACCACAGACAGCCTCCGATGTGTCATCTGCCCTCCCACCGCTCGTGACCGAGACCTTGCCGGCGCAAAGCCCCTCCCACCCGACTGACCGATCACTCCGCTATTCGCGCGATCATTTGCTGGACCTGTTCCAGGCCAACGGAAACGAGTCCGCTGACGCGTCAAATTTATTCGTCAGCGGGTGGAACCCGACACAGGTCAACGGGACGGCCAGAGGTTGGGGTAAGAGCTTAGATGGCACTGTACCCCAGGATCCTACTGTCTGTTGGGATGCTGCCGGCAGTATTAAGCCGATCGGTCTTCAAGATATGTCTGCAGAGGACAGCGAGGTACGTGCCGTAACAAGCCTCCACGCGCGCCAATGCCCGTGTTGAGTTCCGTGTCTCTACATGTACGCTCATGGCTGACTTCGGCAGATGTTTGCTGATATCAATTCGACCCTGAAGCCACAGCCGCAGAAAGATGGCGGTCAAGGACCTGGCGGCGTCAACGGAAGAAAGACCTCTACCTCCGTGTCCCACGGGAACGGAAGCGGCTTCAACGTGTCATCCCCTCTGTCTGCTTCCCGCCCGACCGCACGGCGAAGGGAGACGTCCGACACGAATCCATTCCCGAGTGGTGCGGGCCTGATTTCTCCACTGACCAATCGAGCGCCCCGCGACGATTCCTCGTGGTTCGGACGAAAAGGAACCGATCAAAAAGAACCACAACAATTTGAAGAGCCCGAAGAGGATACCAGCCCCTCGGCGGCTAAGGCCTCGGGCTTAGGCACCGGTGGACGAAGCAATACGGTTGGTGGAACGTCTTCGATGTGGGGCACTTCGACAACGGCTGCTGCTTCTACCGCCGCTGTTGGTGCTTTTGGCAGTTTTGCGCTGCCTACCGTTGGCGACAAGCGTTTTGGCAGCACGCGCGGCGAGAGCCGGCTTGCTCATCTGCTTCCCAAGCAGGATACCTCCGAGACCGGTGGCCCCGGGGCGAAGCCAAGCAGCAGCGCAGCTGGCAGCGCGAATGCCAAGGAATCTTGGCGGCTGCGCCCGAGAACTGACACCGATCCGTTTGGCGAGGACACTGCCCCGGCGGGCGGCGCTTCTTTGGACAGCAGCCAGCAGAACGCAAATGCGGACTCGCAGACGTACCAGTCCTTCGGCACCCCGATGAAGAGCACAGGTGGCGACATTGGCGTGTCGGGACTGAATATGGGCTCGTCGATGGACAACGATGGCGCGGCAAGTCCGGAGACGAATCCGTTCCGCAGCCCGCCTGCCGAACGTGGTGATAACGATCACTACCAGACAGCGGCTATGTCGAGCGGGCTCGAGAAGGGCATGGGCGCGATTGGCGGCGGCGTGCATGACCACTCGTCCAATTTTGGCTCCATTCGTGGATATCCCGGCAACGCCTTTGACGGCAGCGATCGCAGCCAGACTTCGAGTGTGGGTGCGAAGGGGTTTACCGGGCTCGGCAGCATTGCTGGCTGGGGCAACGCCTTGAACACGAGCACCCCGGACCGGGAGCGTACCGTTTTTTCTAGCGCATTCGGAAGCTCATTGTTCAGTCCGGTCACGGGCGAGCTTCAGTCGCCTGGCTTCGGCGGCGGCGTCCCTGGTGTGTTTGGGCCTCCTACTGGAGGGGGTGGAATCGGTGCAACTGGGTCCCTGCGTGGTACAAGCAAGCTGGGATCGCTGTTCCCGCCAAGCATGCAGGCTCAGATGGTTGGTAGCCAGGATCAGGATGGGAGCCTGAATGATTCTGTCCCTGATCTTCGCCAAACAAACCCACTCGGAGCAATTGGCCGGGAGGCCATTGGAATACAAGGGCGAGATGCTGATATGGCATCGGCCAGGCCAGGCCGTGGCGGCTTTTTCGACGATCTCATGGACCCGACTCGGGCTGGAGGCAGTGTTTTTGCGAGCGGCGAGCAAGGAGGACAGATGCTCGCCTCGACGTCATCGCCTATGCTGCAGTCGCAGGTGTACGATTCGATGTCGGGGCGTCCAAGCTCCGACACCCCCTTGAATCAACCTCGGATCATGGTCATGCCTGACCGGATGCGTTGGGTGTACCTCGACCCCCAAGGCCAGACACAGGGCCCCTTCACGGGTCTGGAGATGAACGATTGGTACAAGGCCAACTTCTTCACGGCTGACCTTCGGGTCAAAAAGGTCGAGGACACCGAGTTCGAGCCTCTGGGCCAGCTTATCCGGCGAATTGGTAACTCCCGTGAACCGTTTCTTGTTCCTCAGATGGGTGTCGCTCACGGACAGCCGTCCCTGAGCGGCACATTTGCTCATGGCGACCGCGGTACCGTTATTCCTCCTCTGGTGGGTGCGTTCCCGAGCTACGGGAGAACCCTGACTGCCGAGGAGCAGAACAATTTGGAGCGGCGGAAGCAGGAGGAGCAGTACATGCTGGCACGCCAGCGGGAGATGCTGTCTGTGCAGCACCACCCCTTCCCTGGCGGCCGTGTGCCTCCCACATCTGCGACCAGCGCTCTCCACCACCACTCTAGTGTCCACAGCCTGCAGAGCCAACCTAGCTTTGGCAGCATGACCGCTCCGATTGGTGCCGGCCCGCCTGCCATCCCAGGTGGATTGAGCGGTGGACAGGTCTTTTTCGACCATCCAGGCATGCTTCCACCGACTAGCCTGCCTGGCGTCTCGTCCGGCTCGGACCTTCTTCGGGACGACATCGGCGCACAAGACCGGCAGATGCTGTCTGGCCTGCAGCCGACAGGAGCAGTGCCAGGACCCTTTGCAACCCAACAATCGACTTCGATCACGAATGAGATGACAACCCGCAGCAACCTGCCGACCATGGACCAGCTGAAAAAGGACCCGCAAGGGTTTAGCGAACGCCTGAAAGAGTTCCAGAAGCTCCGCGAGAACATTGATGCGGAAGACGGCTTGACTGGTCCGGGTGCCCCGTCGTCTGATGCGATCGACATCGCGCGGGAGGCCGTGGCACACCATGACCCCCAGCAAGCACCGACAGCCGCAGCTGTGGATGATGCACCACTGGAACACTCAAGAAAAGCCGCCTCGTCAGCCGAGTCGGCCGCGTCGATAATGGCTGGCCTCTCCCTGACGCAGCAAGTGCAGAAGGCCCAGGCTGCCAAACGTCTTGCCGAACAGGAAGAGGTGGACGAGATCGTCCAGCCGGCGGAACCACATCTCGACCTGCCGATGCCTTTTCCCCCGCCACAGGGCCAGGCTGGAACGCCGATTGCGGCGCCCACGGCGCAGCGGTCGCGCTCTACACTGCCTGACCAGTATGCTACCAGCCGTTCCCAGTCAGAGACGCCGGAGAGCTCAACCGTCCAGCCGCCACCTCTGGCGCCATGGGCCCGTGACCACGTGTCTGAGAGCCACAAGGGCCCGAGCCTGAAGGAAATTCAAGAAGTCGAGGCGAAGAAGGCCGCCAAGGCCGAGGAGGTTGCTCTGGCTGCCCGCAAGGCTATGGCCGAACAGGAGGCCGCTCTTTTGCGCGAACGCGAGAAGGCCGCGGCCACAGTCGCACCTGGACTGCCGACCTCATCGACCTGGGCGGCCAGCTCGCCGACTGTTGCGGGGTCCAGCAGCCCGTGGTCGAAACCCGGCGCAGCCAGCAAGCCTACTGTACATGGCGTGGCCAGCGGAAGCTCCACGCACAGCGCGGCCGAAAAGAAGAAGACCTTGGCAGACATCCAGCGCGAAGAAGAGGCGCGCAAGCAGAAGAGCAAGGAGCTCGCATCTCTATCCCCCGCGTCCCCAGCACACAGCGGAACAGGCAAGCGCTATGCCGACCTTGCCAGTAAAGTCCAGGCCTCGACGCCAACCAGCCAGACTTCTGCCAGTGCCTCGCCTGTTCCTGCTGCCCCTGTCGGCAGCGGTTGGGCGACAGTCGGTGCAGGTGGCAAGGTGAAGACGCCCTCTGGGCCCTCGGTTAGCCGCTCAGCAAGCACGTCGTCTCCGGCTGTGAAAACTGCTCCCACATTACCACCAATGCCCCGAGCCGCCTCCAAGCAGGTGTCTGGCGCAGCGACAGCGAAGCTGGACATCGGTGGCGTGGCTATGGAGGAGTTCAACAAGTGGCTACATCGCGAGCTGGGCCGCGGAATCACGAGCGGGATTGACCGTAAGTAGGAGCTTCCTGTTCCGTATCCGTGCGGATAGCTAACCCGGTGCACAGTCGATGGCTTTGTGGATAGTCTCCTGCAGCTGCCCCTGGACCTGACCATTATTTCCGAGGCCGTGTATGCCAGCTCGAAGACGATGGATGGGCGCCATTTTGCAGAGGAGTTTATCCGTCGGAAGAAGCTTGCCGAGAAGGGCGTGGTGGAAAAGCAGGCGGTGCCGTTGACATCTGGCGACAGCAAGAGCAGCGGTGGCTGGAACGAGGTGGCGAAGAAGGGAAGCAGCAGCAGCAGCAGCCACCAAAAGGAGGAAAGCATGCCAGCTGGCTTTAAGGTAGTCCCAAGCCGGAAGAAGGGCAAGAAATAGAGATGTTGGCACATCTCCAAGCATGAGCAGGGTGCTGTAAGACATAGCTGCTATTTTCTGTCACAATCCACTGTTGCTATGTATCATAAAGCTACGAAAATATATGTAAGACGGCCGTTCTTTCTGAGCTAACAGTGACGCTTGCTCATCATTGCGCTGGCAACTACTGCGACGAAATTTCTTTTTAAAGCTATGGAGGGGTTCTATTGCCTTATCTAATCGCCGACATCTACCAAAAAAAAAGATTTCGCATCAGAGAACAGGACGTTTGAAAGGGAAGAGGAGCATACGAAATTGCTCACAGAAAATAACGAGCGCTCTGCACAGATGGAGCTTGAAGCGCTCGTCTCGAACGGCCGGTACGCCGAAGTCCTTGTTCACGAGGACGCAAGGGCTCTACTTCAGGATTTTGTCAATTCGCAGCTGAACTCTGTTGGGAAGGGCGAGGCACCGAAAAAGCACAACCTAGACGCTGGCTCAGCAGCTTTGTACGTCGGTATTGCTGCTCTGAATGCATTCTTGCAGTCAAATGTCACGGGCCCCGTGCTCGAATCTGCGCAGAAGGTCGAGAAGCTGTTGGGTGCGCTGCAAGATAGCACCAACGGCACGGTGGATGGAGCAGCGACGTCTCTGCGACGATCATGTCTGTCCTCTCTAGATGTGGACGGCATCTCCGTGTACCAATACATACAACATATTGAGCTTTTCTGTCTGGCCAGATGGGTATTCGTTGCACACATGTCGGACGATAACGCCTCCACCCTAAGCGGGCCAAGACAGGATATCGATTCTGATCCGGCAGGACAAAGCTTGGCGTGGATGAGGCTGCGCATTCATACGTGGCACTACAAGCTACTCACCGAGCCGAACCAGGGACCGGGGTCCGTGTTCAACAAGATGACACAGTGGAGTGAGCTGCCGAGCCTGCAGGAGCAGATTCTGGAGTGTTTGGATGCGGTCGAAAAAGAGGTTCTGGACGGAGACGAACAGGCAGGCGACAACGCTACCTGGAGCAGGAAGTCCCAGGTGCAGTTTCTGCTGGAGAAGATGAACGTATACGCCATGATAGGGCTGGATGCACAGGCGCAGGAAGCGTTGGATGCGGCGGCGAAACGGCACCGTTTTGAATATGTCCTGACCGGAGCGTTGGGAAAGCGGACACGGTTTCAAAACGAAAGTACCAGCCAGCTGGTCATTCTTGCACGGAGCTGTGAATCGAGTGCAAACGAGCGAGGGGTGCAAAAGCAGTCAATGACACAGAGGACACCAAATCAGTTCCGCAGGCGCTGCAGCTCAACAACGACACTCTCCTAGAGACCATTGACTTCTCTGGGGCTAAAGTTAGCAATGGAGAGGCAGCAGCTGACATCCCGGGTTCCCTGCGCGATCTGTTCCCCGACAACCAGCCGCCACTGTCGCCTCTCGACCAGATCATCCTGCTTTCAGCCGCCACTCTGAAGGATGCCTTTTCTCCAGCAGACTCTCTTACGCTGGAGGAAATCCTGCCGTATGCAACTCGAGTACTTCTGGACAAGGCTACAAACTGGCAGATCTACTCGCAGGCCCTCATTGTGCGGTCTCGCATCGAGATGCACCGCAGCCGAACGGTCGAACGAGGTGTGCTCCAGATGCAGGCGGTGGTCGACCAGGTGGTTGTTGACACGAGCGCCGAAGCCGAGACGACGAACGACGACAGTACCGTGACTATTCCTGCCATCGAAATCAGCACACCAGCTGGAGATACACACAGCAACAAGCCGACGAGCTTCTTCCCGGCAGCGAAGCAGTCTGAGCAGGCTCCCCCACAGGAACGGTTACGGTACATCAGCATGCTGTCCACGCCACCACGATGGCATCTCGAGTCTGAGCTGGCGTTTTCTTGGGCTGGCGTGGGCTCTCTGGTGTCTGCACTCGAGATCTTCAAACGGCTGCGGCTATGGGCCGAGGTTGCGCTCTGTCTGGCGAGCAACAGTGCCTTTGACGACGAGGGCGGCAGGGGCTCCGGGGGCGAGGAGAAAGCGAGGGCGCTGATTCGGTGGCAGCTGTTCAAGGCGTCTGATGCAGCCCGAGAGCCGGCCGGGGGAGAAGACGGCAAGGATGTTGATGTTCTAGCCCTACGGGCAACAGACTTCTACGGACCAGAGCGCGACCCGGCACCGGCCAACGCACCGCGGCTGTTCTGCATCCTGGGCGACATCGAGGCGGAGCCAAAACACTACGAACGGGGGTGGGAGTTGTCGAAGCATCACTACTCGCGGGCCAAGAGGTCGCTGGGCGAGCACTACCTGCAGCAGCATGACTGGGAGAGGGCACGAGATGCGTACAAAGATGCGGTGTCTGTCAACCGGCTGAACCCGCAGATGTGGAGCCGTCTGGGCGACATCCATCTCCGGATGGGCGTGTTCTCGGAAGCAGCAGAGGCGTTTAACCGGGCGATTGCAGCTGCAGGAGAGGCTGTCGGCGGCGAGGATGCGAGGACGTGGAGCAATCTGGGCAGTGCTCTGTACAGCTTGTATACGGAAGGAATCAAGGAGCAGCCGGAAGCAAAGCGAGACGACGAAGAGGAGGACACGGGCAACGGAGAAGCGGCAAAGGGCAAGAGAGATCCGGCCATCTTCTTGCTGCAGGCGCTTTCGGCATACAAGAGAGGAGCGGCGATCGCGCGTGAAAACTGGCGGATCTGGGACAATGTAGTGACGCTGGCATCGCGGGTGCGGCCGCCAGCAGTGGGCGACATTGTGATCGCAGTGCGGAACATACTATCGATCCGGGCAACGGAGGAGGCAGTGGATGCAGATGTGGTGCGGCTTCTGCTACACGAAGCGGTGCTGCCGAAGCCAAAGCCAGCGGGCGGCGTGCCTGGACGGGGGACGATGGAGAAGGCCGTATGCGAACTGGTGGAGATCGAGATTGTGCCTCTGATCACGACACGCAGCGAGCTGTGGGAGCTGGTGACACGCGAGAGGGTGTGGCGAGGCGACCTAGCCGGAGCCATCGATGCGGCCGAGAAGGGCTGGCGGGCAGCAACGGGAGGAGTCAGCGTCGGCAGCAGTCTGGGAGCAGCAGCTGTACGCACAGGAGGCGGTGGTGGCAGCAGCAGCGATGAGGCCAGGAACTGGCTCGAGAACGCAGAGGCCTGGGACAGTGTCGTGGCTCGGACAGACGAACTGGTGTCGATTCTGGAGAACTACGGCCCAGATGTACCGACAGTCGGCAGTCGGTGGAAGATCAAGGCACGGAGTGCCCTACGAAGCGTCATGAGCAAGGGAAAGGACCAGTGGGAGGGCAGTTCTGGATGGTCTACGCTTGAGGGGCTGCTAGAAGGACTGAAGTAGGGGGATTCTACGCGCGAGGCCGAGGGAACCTACGACATCTCAACACGAGGGCCAAAGCGGGACGACAATCGGCGGACTATAGAGCGGAAGCATGCAACGTTCAGAGAAACGAGAAGCCGTCCTTGGATGGGTCCAATTGCTGGCCGTTGGCCTCGGATGGAAGCCGACTGGAATGTGGACAGCACACATAGATACAGCTTACAACGCAAGACACGTTCTACATGTTTTTCTTTTGACCCACCAACACACAGACTTGCCTCTTTGGTGCAGTGTTGCCACCAGAAGAGGAAATTAGGCTCGTATGGCTTGCAGGGCGGCGATTATACACGGCTAGAGGTCGAAGCTGGTGATCGCCTCGGGCAAAGTCTTCTCGCCACTCCCGAGTCATGCACGCAATCAGAAGAGGGGGCAAGCAAGACATTCTCGGTGCCGTGCCTCCACAGTGAGCGGCTAGAGTTTGAGTGGGTGCGACTGGCCGCAACTGACCCGTTTGCGATATGATATAGAGCCGACATACGTCGCATGTAGTACGAAGTACACCTGGCCTTCGTATCATCATATGAGACAGATGGGTCTGCTCTGTTCCTAGGCTGCTGCAGGGAGAAGCTCGCACATTTACCCTGTGGTCCGGCTGGCCAGTGCGGTTGCCCACCGCGACTTGCTTTCTTCTTCCTGCTCCCTCTGGCGGTTTACTGTGTAGCTGTTGGGGAGCTAGCGCAGAAACAAACAGTCGCGTCTCACCTGCACCTGGGCTCCAGCTTGCTTGCGGCATTCAACGCACCCCCCCCCTGTCGTCGATCATTGGGCTCGTTTCTCCCAGCTGTGGTGCGGTGACCATGATAGGATCAACTACGAACGATCATGCCGCTTACCTGCTTGCTGGATGAGCAACGAATATAGCGCCGATGCATCACACGAAGCGAGGCAAACAAAATCGAGCCCCTCCTCTGTCGTGGCCTTCTCTGACGGCACGCTTCCAAGTCGGTGTGCAAGAGATCAACTTCCCCCCACTGCTCGGCAGGAAGAGCTCGCGATGTGTTGTGGGCCGAAGAGACCAGCACACGGGATAGTCCCACACCCTCGCGTAGTTGTTCGTGAGCGGAGACGAGCAGCGCGCAGCATTGTATCATGGGCCCAGGAAATATAGGAGTTCCCTGTGTACGTCGTACATAGCTGTGCCGGATGAGGATCCCGATGGCGATGTGGCCGGCCTGCCTGTTTCTCTGGACGTCTCTCTCTGGGCTGCTATCTGAACCGGTTTCAGCCTGTCTGCGTCTCTCTTATCGCTGTCTCTGCACTTCCACGTGAGTGATGGCCTTCTCGCGACCTTGTGACCTCAACCTCGCGCTGAGACAGGAAACATTGCGAGAGCCGCCTGCAATCCGGCCGGACAGAGCCTCCGGAATGAAGGGGACTGACTCCCATCAGCCAGCAACGCCTCGGCGGGTATAGCCACTGGCTGGTGCGACGCCTCGCGGAGCCAGAGTATCACTCGCACGCATGGCATGCTGAGGCTGCCGTTGCACCACATCCATGCTTCTCCAACATTCTCCTTCCCCCCTTGCAATTACGGACGTAAGGCTCAAGGCCATCACACAGGGTGCACACCCTGCTGCAGGATCGAGGGGAGATTCGTGCACCGATGCTGTCAGCCAGCAGCTATCTGCAGGCTTCTTCGACGCGAAGGGCAAGGCCCTATGCAATATATGTTGCATAGTAAAATACAGTGGCTGCACACACACGCCGTTTCAAGGGGGCAGCCCTTCGTGGCACGTTTCCAACCGCGTGCGCTGCAATCACAGGCTCCGTCTTCTGTCCTGGTGCATGCAGCGTGCCGTTTGAACAGCCGACGACTCTGCTCATTTCCATCGGTGCCGACACTTTCTCACGCCGGCTAGCCCGTCTCGTCCGGCCAATAGCATCGTCGCAGGGCCGGGCTAATCTCTGCTTCTATGGCGCAATGCCCTAAACCCGCTATACTATAGGTGTTAGCTAGGCTCCTCCCGGCCACCCCTGTCGGAGCCTAAAATGAGCTCTGTCTATACGATGCCGTGGTTGTAAACGACAGGACTGCCGTTTTTGCGTGTTTCAGCCTCTAGGCCGTCGTAATCAGGACATGCTGATGTCCAGCTATACTCTCTGCTGCAACGGCAGGGAAAAGTGGAGAGAGTGCACCGCCTGTCCTATGGAAGCTCATCGTGGCTTGCAAATACTATAGAGAGGCGCGCCAGAGAATGCGATCAGCAGGCCATGCCAGAGGCGTGGCGAGTTCACAGGCAGCATGACATTGAAACGTACTGGCTCGTTTCTGCTGACGCACAGCGCTTGCGAGACCGATATCGAAGCTATTGTCCCCGTCGTCAGGGGGTTGAGAGTCATCCGAAGACAGCTAGGAAGAGCAACGACCTAAGCTATCTCAGATGGCCTCTCTGTAGGACGAAAAGAACGGAAGGCATAGCAGTCTCCGCGACCCCGATTCGGATAGCATCGAGTATCCAAGACAAACCGTTGGCCACAAACCGTTGGCCTCTTTCGGCGTAGCGAGTGCCTTTCTAGCAGAGCTAACTGTCCGTTCAGCTGTTCTCTGTCCTCGTTCTGTCCTTGTGCCAAGACACTGCATCTACGTGTCGCTTCAGTGGACAGTTCGTCCGGTGGCCTCCATATCGCCGGACTCGGGCAAGGGCTTACCCTGCGGATTTCTGGTCCGTCGTGCTTCATACCAGCGAAAGGAGGAGGACGAGGTGGCAAGGGCGTGTGCGAGAGCGAAAAGGCGAATAGGTGAGAGATCTTCCTCAGTTTTCATACGCCCGACTGCATGATCTCGAACCTTGCCACGCTGTGTAGCCTCTGATTCGTTTCCCGTTGCCGTTCCTGGTAAGAGCTGCTTGCTCGTGGACCCTTGGACCCTTGCTGCATTTTTTTGAATTTTGATTTCGACACTCTCTGTACGAGGTGGATGGGATATTATTCGGACTCGCCACAGGTGCACTCACCAGATCTGAACGGTGGCAAACTCTCGCTCGACTCTGGCAGCCTTACTTGACAGGGGATTTTAGGCGTGCGAAAACGACCGTTTCCACCGTTACAAGTATCTTACTGCTCGATTGTTTACAGTGGCAAAGATCTGAAGACACGCCTGAAAATACCTGACAAGAGGCGCGAATAATACCCCATTCACCTCGTACTTTCTTCCTCTTCTCCTGTTTCTACTGTGGCCGTTTTGGCGAGAAGTGCGGCCGATCACAGAAGACTACGTTGTATAGCGGCCTACCAACAGTCACTGCAACACAAATCGGACCAGGCCTCTCGGATCAGGCCGAGAGTCTTGTGGCTCGCTCTAGGCGACTCTTGGGTGTACGATCGCGTGTATACGCCGAGATACGAGGAGGCAGCATGTCCAGGTGGCCGTGGATGCATGATCTGCTATAGTCTGGTGCATGTATCCCGGCCCTTGGCCAATCTAGTCTTTGCCTCGACCACAGGACAGTCCGCTCTATCATACCACCTCCCACACCCTAGGTTTCACCGATCATGCTTCTAATAATTCTTTTCCTGGAAGTGACCCCCCGCCAGCATCGAGGTCACGATTGGTCATGAGAGGCGAACACGAATGTGGTTGTCTGGTCAGCTTGACTGCCGTCTTCATCCTCGTCTTTCCCCTAAATCTTCCGCTATAGCTAGCAGCTATATTTGGCTACAGAATATACGCAGAGAAGTGCCTACAGGAGAGGGGGGATTGGTTCACCCGGTCGTTGGTACGCAATGCTTCTAGGCCAGGCTGCCTTTATCTCGTGCCTCCCTTCTTGTCCACTTCCACCCCCACACACGCCGAGAGGCCTCTTGTGTGCCGTAAGGACTCGCTTAGCGATGGAAGCTGTGGGAGATGGACAGGGCTGCTTCTCGTCCACCAATTCGTATACCCCGTTACCCGTTTGCTGTCCTACGCTACCTACTTCTTCTAGTAATAACTCACTTCCCCCCTTTTCGCGGCCGATCTGCTGCATCGCCTCGCCATCGGAAAGTGGATGCCGACAGGAGCTCATCTCACTGCCAGGTTATGGCCTGTTGCACGTATACACACTCCGATATTCTTTTCATCGATATGTCGCTTAAGCAGGAGGCTGCATCCCGAGTTACACCTAGCGTCCCCCTAGAGCCGAAGTAGCATCTGTTAAATGCATTAAGCGGCCGGGTTGCGCTGAGCTGACGCAGCTGGCTGGCTGGCTGGCCCTGCTCCACTCCAGGCCGGTCGAGTAGGCTGGCGCGCCCTGGCTTCGTCATTCGTATTTCGCGACTTCCTTTCTTTTTTTCGCAAGCCATCCTTCCTCTTTGGGCCCGGCCTGCACATCCTTCGCTGCACTGGGCTCACTTAACCGTTGTGCAGCATCTGCAGATTACATAGTCATGTCTCTTGTGGTTGCTGTTCTGTCTACGTATCTGTTTCCTCTGCCATCTGCCGTCTGCCGTCTGCCGTCTCTGCCACCCCTGCAATCGCCTGCCATCTCGTTATCTTTTACGCCGGCGTCCAGCATTCTGGCGCCCGTGCAGCCTCGCTACCGGTAATTTGCCAGCCGCCTAATACACGTTCGGCGATGGTAGACGACGGACGTATGTATCGTCCATCGCGACGCGCCTTGATTTTATCGTATTATCTTGGATCCCAATATCCCATCAGCTTGTCAGACCACGCCTCGACTGAACGCACGACGTACGCGATGCAATCTAATGTGTGCATAGGCATGTACCTAAGATTGCGGCCCATCCCATCCGCTTTGGGGATGCAAGGCGAGGCTACTTCTCCTTCGCGGCCTCGCCTCTGCTACCCGACATCCCTGTTTCCCCCTCCCAACACCATGATGTCAAATCCATAAGACCAATCCTTGTCAAACAGGTACACTACAGATAGCAGGTATCTGTCGCCTCGCTAACGTTCGGCCTGAAATGTATGTAGGAAACGTACGTCGCAAGGGAAGAACACCAGAATGGAAAAACGTGGAAACGAAGGATCGTAGAAGCTTGCCAGTGAGCATCTCGTCGCTGTATCGTACACAAGACCAACTCCCGTCATGCCGTCCCATCTGACTGTGGTGCTTCTTGTCGTCGCTATCTGCGGCCGAAGATGCTGCCACCTTTCTTACCACCTGTGTGTGTATCGTGAACATTGTACCAATTGCTCCATTTCCCCCGACTCCCTTGCACTCATGTTTATTACCGAGTATGTCGCATGCCACGTCGATCCAATTCTCGGCCTCTTCCCTACCGGTATTCCTCACCCTTTCTCCTCGCCCTTGCATCGGCATCTGACCGAATATTCAGGTCCGATCAAAAAACAGCAAACAGCTTTGGGCAAGCAGCTCCTGTCTATTCTTTGCTTCCCCCTTCTCTGTCGCATCCCTTGCCTATGTACCCTGTCCGCCACCAGCCCCTCCACAAGAATTGGACGAAAGATGAGCCTCACGAACTACCTGCTGCTGTGATTACACGACGGGCTCCATCGCTGACGCGCAGATCTGCCGCTGCAGTGGACTGCGAAAAGACCCTTGTTGTCGCCGGAGTACGAGCAAGTCCACTCAGCTTCTTTTCTTTTTTCTTTCGGTATGCCAAGCTCCGACTTCCGGCCCTCAGTTTTTTATCCTGCCTATTCCCCATCCCTGTGTAAAGATGGGGTGTGAGCAGCAACGCGAGGGAGAGGGGACGGGCGTTCCGTGCCCCATTTATGTGGCGCCCTTAGCGGGCCATAGCACCATCGTCCCCGCCAAGCCCCTTCAGGTGCGCGCCAAATGCCCCCCAATAAGTGCCTAGGTCGCGCTCTAGACTGCCCCAAGCTCCCCCGATCCATGCTGCCGTGGCCCTCCTAAGCTGGGCCCTTAACAAGGGAAGGGAGGGGCGGTGGGTTTGGGAGAGATACTCCGAAAGTGTACTTGCCTTATTTATTTATTTTTATTACTTTAGCTTTTTGCCCATGCGTGCGATTCTCACCCGCCGTTTCTCTCACCGTGACCGTTGTTCATCTTGCCTGGATTGTGGCTCCTTCCGGGGCTAGATACACATCAGCCAAAGCAAGAGGTAGAGGCCTGGAGTGTGTACACCCGGGAGTGAGCAGACCAACCACTAAGATCAGGACACATACAACAGAGGCATGATGGAACCCCACTTTCTAGCTGCTCGCCTCTCCGAAGAAAAAGAAACGAGATGGAAAGATCATTTAAAAATCTAAAAAGGAAGAGAATGATGACCAAAGAAACAATGGCCTCCACAAAACATAGCAAAAACAAATACAGAGCCACATCAGAGCCACACACTGAATACCATTCGCCAGGACCGTACGCCTCCCATCTACTATGTGCCAACACCGACCCCTTGCAGTTTTGCAAGTGCACGCCTGTGGAGTCGCAATCCGCCTTAGACACTAAGGACGGGTCTCGAAATTGCGGAAGGGGCAGAGAACATACGGAGTACGAAGGCGTTGGCCGTATTGACAGCCGACAACCGCCATGACCTCATCCTGCTCGTACTCTTCCATCTCACACAGTTTCCGCACTTCTCACTGTTGTCCAGACTCCACATTCCATAGCCTCCCATTCCCAGTTATAGGCCGAATCTTAAGCTTCCAGCCAATAGAAAGCTCACGCGACGCTGTTCACTGACCAATAATGGCAGGCCCCAGAGTCCCCATCTTTTACACTACGCCGGTGAGACATGCAAGCGAGCAGCTTGACTTTGGTTCCCGTGAGCCAATCTACCTGAAGCTTGCTGCAGCCCTCTGGGGGTGGCGGACATGTGAGCTTCCATGATCGTCTGCGGGAAATCATGCTCAACGGCCGGCTCATCGGCGTTATTCGCAGCGAGATACTAAGAGCCGTGCAAAGCCACCGGAATAGGCTGGTCCGGGTGATCCAGAAACGAGGCCCATCCAAGTCAAGAATAGGAGCCGGTACAGCGAACAATCCCTATAACATCAAACCGGATCGGAGTCGAACGCGACAATACAGGAGACATACAGACCAACGGCCTGCCCAACAGACATAATCGGGCGGCGCCGCCTACCCTCACAAGCCCTAGCCAACACGACAAGTACTGGCTCGGCCAACTGACAACCTTCCCGACGGCAGTCTGCGAATAGGCGGAAACGCTATGAGTACGGACCACCGTCGTGCTCGATCTCATCTGGTGAGTCTCGAGTTACATCTGGCAGTCCTGCATTGGGTAATCAACCACCTCGCTCGTATGGAGGGCTCCATAACACAGGCCACCACCATGGAATTGTGTGATACTGACTGGGGAAACCCAGGCCACCCTGGTCGATGATCAACTGCACAGCTGCTTACCTCCCCCCTTCCTTGCCGTCGATCGAGAAATTAGCGTGAGAAAAAACCGGGGCCCATTTTTTTTGCCTGGAAGGAATCCCAAGCGGACCCACCCAACCACCGCGTTTGCCAAATCACAACTGGCAATTGACATTCATACACTCACACCCCACTTTCCTATCGCCTTCGATATCACACGCCTCCTCCAACTTGTTTGCACTACAGCAGGAAGCAGACGGCTATTATCAGATCGTTTGTTCCGTAGGTCCCATTCATTCCCACTCCGGTCTCTCTCTCTCTTCTGCTGGTTGGCCTTGTCCTCTCGTATTGGGGGAGAAGACACCTGCCTTTCGGTCGGTTGGCCATGACTAGCTCCGGTTTGTACAAGCAGCACTACACAATAGCCCAAAGAGGACAATCAACGGTGAGACTGAAGACAGAGTCGCCCTTACTTCGAACACCTATACATACCCACCCCTCTCGCCCAAGGCCTCTCTTCCGCCCACACCCCCAGCTCTCCTCGGGAGTGAAAATTGTATTTTCAGTCATACGTTGGACCGTATCTCTCTCTGCCTTTTTTATGTCCACTCCTTCCCAAACGATCCTCTTTTCTTCCCTCTTCACGTCCATACTTGCTTGAACCTTGTGCAGTCAGAGACATCGGTATCCCACCTTCAACGGCTGGACCCATTCGTTCCTGTCTTTCCTAGTTGGTCCCTCGTATATCCTTGCATATCTTCTTTTTCTCTTAATCCCACATTTCGACCTACACCCCCCCAACTACCTTCCCATCGACAAGTACAATCCTGAATCAGAAGCAATATCCAAGGAGCGAAGCCGAGTGGAGCAGACTTCATTAGACAAGTGAAGAAGACATGAAATTCATCTCAACCGCCGAAGGCAGCATCGAGTAGCCAGGTACATGACCTCTTCTCTTCCAAATCCAACCCTTCCCTGCTCTGCTGAAGGGTCACCAAGAGGGGCATTTGCAACCCCGGAATTGCCTCCTAATCCGTTGGTTTTGACCACTTTCTCCCCACCCGGAATTTCATTGTTCAACAGCTCCTACCTCCAACAAACAAAACGTACCCCATCGCCCTCTTCCTCCTCTTCTCCCTCTGTTCATATTACTCTTCCGTCCATCGCCTTCTCTTGTCTGCCATCTCCTGTCTCTCTTCTATTCGCATGTCCACCTTCCCTCCTATTTTCTCTTGGCCTTCTCTTCCCGCTTCACATTCTTCGCCGTGATTTGAAGCCCACTCCCTCTAGGACCACCTTTTATTTCGAAAGCTATTATACATTCTCGGTGTCATCTCTCATCAACTGCCACCTCTAATTACTGCACACCTCCCCCTGTCTCTTGAGCGCCTCGATCGACGACAAGCTACCCAACTGGCTTGCTTCTGATTTGCTTCACTACCTTGCGCTTGTACCGTTTCCCTATTGCTAGACCTTTGTCGGTTGTTTTTGCTTCCGCTCGGTCGATCTACCTTCCCCCAGTCGCATGGCCAGGCGGTTAGATTGACAAACCTGTCAGACTCCCGAGAGACGCCGTTTTTTTTTCTGCCTTCATCCTCGACACCTTTATCTCGCGGTAGCCCGAATGGTATCCTAATCCAGCGCCCAATTCGTTCGACGACATCTTTTCTTGGCACACATCTTGTCGGCATTGCTGCAACTGTGACGCTCTGTTCAACTCAATCCGCAGATGTATGTTGGCTTCATGGCGAAGGCGGTTTCCACTCCTCTTCCTACGGACTTCTTACGGAACACTAATCAACTCTTGCCGAGCCAAAAAGTGCATTCCAATTGCATCACCCAGCTAGGCGAGCGGATTGATCCTATAGCGGGCCATCACGGAGAACGCATTCGACTTTTGCGTCTGCCTGTGGATCTGACTCGCACGCCCTATACATATCTGCCGAGGCAACCGGGTTTCCTGCATCATTCCAGTGCAGCTCTCCCGGTATTCTGACTGACCGCCCATTCCACATACCCTGTTGAGCCCAATCCCGGCTCAACTATTCTGATCCAACCGAGTTTTGACAGATTTTGGTATGTAGCCCAATCCCTTGCGATATGCTTCTTTCCCCAGGCAACCGCGAGACTGTTATACCACCAGTTCATGGTTTCATGACATTCCTCCCCTGCCAATACCCGTTGTCTCCCACGCTCGCCTCCCTTCTTGTACGTGTAGTCGTCCAACTCACACATCTCTAGAGTTGAAACATTGTCGCAAAGTTCTCTGAAATAGTCCTCTACGCCACTAATATTGGCCCCAGGCCGGACCCTTGTCTTCTCCCCATCCTCCTTTTTTACCTTTTTACACTAGAGGCTTCTTACAGAGTCACGGTATTTTCTTCATGTCGACCACAAAGTATCAACAGCCTCTCTACAAGGTGTTTGAGGTGAGCCCAATATCCTGGCCGTCATGGGCCAGCTACTAGTCTACCCAGAAAGCAATGCAGCTGAAAGTAAGAGACGTGCACTGACCAAAACTAGCCAAGTTATCATACTCAAAGACCAATAATCGTTGACGAAGGCATCGAATCGCCAGAGACGGTCACCCTCAGATACGAGGAGGAAGCTGCGCGAGCAAGCGGTGGACAGCTTCGCAAACAGAATTCACCAGATCTCTTAACAATGGCAGCCTACAAGACCCAGCCGGCGCAGCTGCATAGTACGTCTCAGGACAACTGCTTACATTTTTGCAGGATGAAGCTCACTCTTTCTCTATAGGCTTCACAGATGCTGCGTACGCGCCTTACAGCTCACAGTCCTTTCAGCCACAACAAGCAGACAATACGGCATCACAGCTTGACGGCCTAGCCTTCGCAGCAAATGGAGCTGCTACGCAGTACCTGAACTCGGAAACAAACTCATCACCTGTGAACATCATTTCGTGTTCCCCTAACGCCGGGTCAGCTGGGACGCGCGTGGAGCTCAAGGTCACCAGCCAGTATGACCTCATGGCTATGTCGGCACAGGCACCATACATCTGGCTATCCTTCGGTTCGCAGAGGTGTCACGCAGAAGCCGTCAAGGAAGGCATAACGCACGATGGCGTTTCCGTCTCTTATATTGTTTCGGCAGAGGCACCTCAGTTTATAATGACCAACTGCGCCTCACAGAGTAATGTGCTACTGACACTCATCATTGAGAATACCAATTGTGAAGAGGTGGCGCGTGTTCCTGTGGCACAGTCATTTTCTTACCATGACTCTTCTATCAACACGACTTCTTCCATGGGGGGGACAGCGGATAATGTAACAGCTGGCGCACCTGAAGACATCACGCGAAAATCGCCAGCCGAGTCACCTGGACACGGCGAGAGTCCACCGCAGCTGACCGCACGAACATCGACAACAAGCAGCCCACACGAGGCACATAACCCGCTATCAACAGACTCGAATACTAATACGTTTTCCTACCCACACAACACTGTCGACGCCGCTACTGCTGCCGCCGCCGCAGCACAACAGGTCCAACAAGCTCAAACAAACTTTGCAGCAGCTGCTGCCGCCGCATCCAGCTACAGCCAAGACAACAGCAACATGCTCGGAGCATACCGCAGCGCGTCATTCTCGGACGGATTCCAACGCCATGCGGGTCCGCCTCCGCTGCGGAATTCCATCTGGAATGGCTACAGCAACAGCATCAGCCACCAAGGACATCATCCCCACGACCGCTACGGTAGCATCGCGCGCAATGACTCCATCACACAAGGCCACAGCACGGCGTCCATCACTCGGCCGTCACTCCATGGAGCACTTTCAGCACCCGGGAGCTCCAACGTGCCTCAACTAATCCGAACCAGCACTATCCAGAGCGGCTCGCCAGGATTGGGAGTTGGGGGTGTTAGCGGCTATGGTAATGGTCACTGGGGAAGCTACTCGACGAAGGCGGTCTTGTCTATCTTGGGCAATCTCGACTCTATGGCACAGGAGTGGACTCCGGAAGAGTGGAATAGCCGGCGACGAATCGTACTCTTCCACAAGAAGCAGAACGGCTGCCACTTGGAAGCCACATTCCGTGCAGTACCGATCAACGAGCGCCCACCCAACAGCATATGCATCAGCTGCATCTACTGGGCGGAGAAGCAGGAGTGCTTTGTCACGTCTGTTGACACGATAAACCTACTGGAGCAGCTTGTTGCTCAGCCTTCTCGCTTTTCCGTGGAGGAGAAAAACCGGATTCGCCGCAATCTGGAGGGATTCAAACCCGTGACTGTCAGCAAGGCAAAGACCGAGAGTGAGGAATTTTTCAAGCTGATCATGGGTTTTGGTGCGCCAAAGCCGCGCACGATCGAGAAGGATGTGAAGGTGTTCCCATGGAAGATTTTGGGTCAGGCGCTCAAAAAGATAATTTCCAAGTATAGCGCGAGCCCTTCGTCGATTTTACCGCACTCTAGCTCGGGGTCGGCTTCCAACCATCACATGCTGACCCCGGTCACGATGAGCCCGTCGTATGCGGGTCTACCCCCTACACCGGGATCCGTGTCAGCGGGAACAGATGGAACATCCAACGTCGGCTACATGACTGTTGCTACTGGTCCAACGCCGTCTGAAAGTCTCGCTAGTCCAAGATCGCTATCGGGGACTTCGGCGACATGGATGTCCTATGCCCAGGGACCATCAGGCCGTCCTATCTCTCCTGGAACGACAATATCAAAGCCGCAATCCCCATCAACCGTGGGTCTGCGAATGAGCGCTTTGCCCACAGCATATGACAGCAGGGGAGCGGCGAATGTGACACATGGGATGCCCCCTGCTTCGCAAGCCTACGGTATGCACCACCACCAAACACACAATTTCAATTCTCCTCTTCCAGTGACCACAGCCTCTGGCGGTTCGACTGCAACACATACCACTTCGTCTGCCACTAGCCACGGTGTGCACAACAGTAATGGCCGCTGGGACACATACGATGTGACCAACTCGGGACAATCCTACTCCAATGGCCATCATCAGCACGGTCATCATACCCAACTGTACGCCGGGCACTATGGAGACGGCGGTCAACGTGCTTAGGTATCGTTTGGCCATATGGGCGCACGATCGGCGAGATCATCCATGAGGAGTACCTAGGATAAACAGGGTCTGTGGTAGGCTGATCACGATTAGCGTGGGTGGCCTCCTTCCGTGGGGGCCCCATCACGATCAACAACACGACAGCAATAGAAGTTCACATGAAGGGGGGTCTTCATGAATTTCGCAGTCGGAAAGGAGCAGCTTCTCGGAGGGAGTATTGCAGCCATGAAAGAAAGAGAAGAATCACACCAGAGTGACTGGATCACTGACAGATAAGAAGAAAGACGCAGCAGCGCAATCGTGGCAAGGGCTCCTTCTGGACCGAGTTTATATTTGGTGGTGGCAGCGGTGATCAGATTGGGTCAGGCAGCAACACATTCACGAGACGTCGGATGGGTGGTGTGGGCGTCGTTTGGTCAGGTGTCTTGAACCAACCAATTGCGATACAAGGCGGAACACCATCTGGCAAATCAACGAGGCGCAATTCGAGCTCGATTGCATATGACTGTCAGCCTATCAACGGCAACTAGTCGTTGACGTTGGCTTTGGAGCCTTGCAACCTTTCCGTATATGCGCACACCTCCTCGTTTTGTTTTCGCACTCCCCTCCATCAGGGCTATACGAACCGGCTTTTCTTCGGTATCAGCTTATCACGACTTGGCTTCACGCCTTTTTGTCCTTGAACGCTATCTTGGCCGAATCACCTGATGGGCGGCCGCTGTCGGCTGCCGAAATCGAGTTGCAGTGCCGCGTTCGGCTGGCTGGTGGCCACCTGCATGATGCGGGTCATTTGACCCTAGAGTCATTGGGCATCAAGCATTGGGTTGCTTTCTTAGCCAACCTCGGCATGGAGAAAATTCATCACTTGGCGGTTCGGTACTTCTCAACGGGATGGGCCGCATGGCTATCGCAGCCTTGGCGGATATTGACGGCTATCTAAGGAGAGTGCCGTTTGAGTACATCGCCAATGGTCACAAGACGGGTTCAGCCCAATATTGTGTTTCGCTTGTTGTCTTATTTTGGAAATATCCCTTCAATTCTTCCTAATTTCTTACCTTTCTCAATTCCGGCCAAAGTTGTTTTAGATTCGGACATGTTTTTCTCATTTAAGCAGACTGGTATAGCAGACTGGTATAGCGAGAATAGCTGGCTTATTTCTTTGTGTCTTCACCTGTTTTCCTTTTTTCTTCTTCTCGTCTTTGCTTGATTCCCTAGCAACTGGACACGCCGATGTTTTATGCTCCTTTGGGACTGGTCATGGGACGAGTTGTGGGACCTGTTTGCATTCAACCGCGTACTGTATTTCTACACTTGTGGTTTATGGCTCTGTGGTTTGCGTGCATGTTTTGTTATATTCAGGTCTATCTAAGTTCTTACAGCCGAGTGATTTGTACAGGCGATATATATATATGGTATTTTGACACGAAAATCTACACGAATACCTGAGATTGTCCGGTATTGACTAGGTCTGATAAGTTGGTCCTAGACTACTTTGGCCAACTGACCTGCACTCGTTATCCGTGGCTAGACGAAGAACTCAAAAAGGCGCTTCGCGATAGACTAGACTGCTTTAGATCAAAGAAGCAATAGCACACTTGTTACGTCTCACCCGCACATCCTCGAAAGTAGAAGTCAAGTACTGGGAGAAGATAGAACACAGCCAGACTAGCTGGAACATTAAAATGGCGGGTATATAAAGACCGGATGGCAATAGGTATCCAAGAAGAGAAGTAACGAAATAATCATTGTGTGCGCCTTTTAGTTTGAGTAAACGGCGACGTAGGCGACCTCCTGTTTCTGATTAGACTCGAGTCACATACGTGTATTGGTTGAGAAGTTGAACATACCATCATGCTGCCGTAGCCATCTTTAGTAGACGAGTTTGGGTCACCAGGCTGCGAACCACAGCGATTAGCAGGAGTGCACGTCAGAGATCCGGCGAAAGTTTGACTTACCCATGAGCCGCCGACGGCCAGGTTAAGGATAAAGTATAAGGGGTCATGGCAGACGGAAGCCCAGTCGTCCTCATTTCCCAGCGAAGAGCCGGTTACAATATGATACTGTTGGTCGTCCATATACCAGGTGATCGATTCGGACTCCCAATCGTTCGACGACCGATCCCACTTCACGCGCCATACGTGCCAGCTCTGGTCGGAAAAGGTGATGTAGTTTTGGACACCGGTGGGCTCGTTGCATGGCCCATTGGGGTTGGAGCCACAGTGCAAGGTACCATAGCCGGTGAGGAGCCCATTGACGGTTTCCAAGGCGTCGACCTCACCTGACTGGGGCCAGGAGGTTCCGTGGCGAAGACTATCGCCCAACATCCAAAAGGCGGGCCACAGGCCCTGTTTGTTGGCAATGGAGTTTCCACCGAAGCGAATGTCTGCCTCGGCAAAGGTGATTTTACCGGCAGCAGGCGTAAACGTGTATGAGCTCTCGATACGACCCGATGTCCAGCTGCCGGCGCTATCGCAAATGGGAATGATCTGGAGGGTGTTTCCGCCCGACAGCTGAAGGTTGCTGGTCGAGGTGGTGTAAGTCTCTGCCTCTTCGTTGACTGATATGTCCGTGATGATATTCCAGGTAGTCGAAGAGGGCAGTGTGCCGGAATAGCCAGCAAAAGCTTCCTGCCAGACCAAGCTGTAGCCAGAGTAAGCCGGAGCGTCCCATGCCTGCACGAGAGCTGGCAGACTGGCCAGGAACAGGGAGGCGGCAGAAGCGAAGGGATACATTTCAAAAATGGAAAGGAGTGTGATGAAAGGATACGGTGTGCCTGTTTGCCAACGAACAAGCTGGGGGGGCAGGGTGCCAGGTTGGAAAGGAGTGTAAGATGTTATGACATCGAGATGCAAAGGACTCGACCATGCTTATGGGAAAGATGAGGGGCGCTGGGCCGGCTTTATGTAGGGGATGAGGAAGCACGTCGTAAGCACAGGATGAAGACTACTTCCAGCAAGACAATGGCCACTTGGGTCTGTGTGCCCCCTTGTCCTTGAGACCGGCCATGGCCTAGCTTAATACAGCTCATAGCGACTGGTCAACACATGCGGTGTTCTTGGATGTAACGGTTGCAAGTAAGGGCGTCTGCTGGAAGACTGGTAAAGCTGCTTTGGAAGCGCCATTGTGCGGGATGCGTGGACCCCGAGATCAAAGCTTGACGCCTGAAACATAGCGGCATGGTCTAGAAGCGGCCGGTGTGGGCGAGAAGAAAGAAAGGGCGAGAGGCGAGAGAGACGGAAGAGCATACGCGTCCGGCATCGTAGATTCAAACGAGAACCATTCCCTTTCGAGCTTGGTGAAGTCTGAAAGCTGAGGCCGACTTGGTCCAACAGGCTCGGATCCGGCGATGATTGGTGCAGATGCAATAAAAGAAAGACGGTTGGAAAATTGGTTGCAGGGCTCTGTCTCTCGATTCCCATCCACGCTGGTCTCCAGAGGAGCGGTTGGCGCATGCAGAAAAAGAGAGGGTCCGCTCCATAGGCCGTGCTGTAGAGAGATCCAATTCTTGCCGCGCAGAGAGGGCTGGTCATCCTGGCCAGACCAGTCGGATAAGGTCCCCTTTTTGCCCAAATCGAATAGCAAGTCGGCCAGATATCCGCCGTGCCGGATGAAACACGCACAAAGGTTGCATCCAAGGAGATTGAGCGATGAAACGAGCAAAACAGATCGGCCAGTGGCAAGTCGTGGTTGAGAGGTGACGTTGCCTCCTCATTTCGAAACCAGGTGCTGAAAAGGTTAAATAATGCATCGTATTAGTTGCAGGCACCAATCAGGGCTTGCAGACGGCCTGTTCCAGAACGGCTAAGGAATTCCAGGGGTGCTGCCTAGTCCTGTTTTGGCGCTGGTGGCGCTGTTTTTTTTTTGCCCGACAAAGGCGGCCTCTACCCCTATCCGGACTTCTTTCAGGTGAAAGAGAGGCCTGGCGTCTAACAGTAAGGAAAGAGCGCCGGAATGCAAAAACCAATAAAACCAGCCAAAACAGGCAGTAGCTAGGATCACTGCGATCGGCCATTCTTTGAGACGGCTCACGATAGACAAAGGTGTACATTGCTCGCACAGAGGACACTGTTGTTGCAAGAACTTCAACGGGACTGGGCCCCTGCACATGAAGTTTTGAATGCCGCCAGCCTTGCAATGATGACAGCTGCAGGCTGCGACCTGCATATGCAACCAGCTGACAGTCAGACCAGAAAGGGGTTTGTTTGTATATATATGCAAGATGCTGCACACTGGTTCGATCTGCCGCCCAAGAGATGGCATAAAGTACATATTGTTATATGTTCCTCCATCCCTATTGCTCGTTGACAAACAGTCCGGCCATGCCCATGCCCGTGCCGATGCACATGCTGGTCAGCAGGACCTTCTTGTCTTGTCGCCGCAGCTCGCTGAGGCCCGTGACAATCTGGCGCGCTCCTGTGGCGCCCAGCGGGTGGCCAAGCGCAATGGCACCGCCCCGCGGGTTCATCTTGGCCCAGTCGAGGCTGAGCTTGTCACGAGTGTAGACGGCCATGCTGGCAAATGCCTCGTTCACCTCGACGACGTCGATATCTGCCAGGGTCAGGCCGTGCTGGGCGAGCAGCTTCGGGATGGCCGCCGTCGGGCCAACACCCATGATCCGTGGCGGTACACCGGCTGTCGTGCTGCCCACGTACTTTGCCAGAATGGGCTGGCCCAGGCGAACAGCTGTCGAGCGCTTCATGAGGAGCACAGCCGCGGCTGATTTGTCAGCATCTCGGATGCACATGCACTGCCACTCAATTTGTCTTTACGCACCTCCGTCTGTCACCTGGCTGGCATTGCCGCCAGTCGTGGTCGGGCCCCATTGCGGAAAGGCCGCGCGGACCTTGGACAGTCCCTCGAACGTGGTGCCGGGCCGGATGCCCTCATCACGGGTCAGCGTGACCTCTTGCCAGACCCCATCGGCATCCTTGACATGTGTCTTGATGGGCACGATCTCGTCGTCGAAGAGTCCGGCCTTTTGTGCCTCCTCGGCGCGACGGAAGCTCTCGGTGGCGTACCGGTCCATCTCCTCGCGCGGGATGCCAAAGTCGCGGCTGACGTTTTCGCTGGTCCAGCCCATGGGCTGCACGCAATCAGCAGCCTCCTGGTTCTTGCCCGTCACCAGCTCGTCGAACGGCTGGTCCACCGCATCTCCCCCGGCCGACATGGACTCAGCCCCGATGGCCACGCCGATCTCGATGTTGCCCGCGCTGATTGCGTTTGCAATGTCGGCCGTAGCCTTGAGGCCGGACGAGCAGAACCGGTTCACCGTTGAGGCGCTGGATGTGTTGGGGAAGCCCGCTGCCAGCGAGGCGGTACGCAGCTTGTATGCTGCCTTCCCATCGGACACCTGTCGGGGACAAAGTCAGCAGACGACGGCCAGCTGTAGCAGAGCACCGCTTACGTTGCCCAAGCAGACATCCTCGACCAGGCCGGGGTCAATCTTGCTACGCTCCCTAACTTCTTTGAGCAATGCATAAACAATGTATTCGAGCGACGAGTCCTTGAAGCCGCCCTTGCGAGCTTTGGTGAGCGGTGTGCGGATGGCAAGCGTGATGACAATGTCGTCGGGGTGTTTGGATGTTCTGGAAGTGTCAGCAGGAAAATTGAGAGGAAAGGATCGGGAGGATCAGGGCGAGACGAACAAGGTGGAAACAGCATTGCCACCTGGCGACAGGTGCTTGAGGATAGAACCGAGACGTTCGGCCATGGTGAACGGGGGCTGATGTGCGGTGATTGGGAAAAGTCTGACAGAGACGTTCTTGCGGGAAAGATGGAAGCAGCAGAGTGTGGCAGAGGCGCAGGCGCTACTTTTCTACTTCCTGTAGCTGCAGTGGCAGCTGCCACACGCAGCCGTTGCCGAGGCTTGAGTTGTGGCGGATCGATTGCCAGCAGTATTAGTGATCGGCAGTGGTTTCCCCGCTCGTGCCTTCCCCGCAGACCTCGCCCGTAGCGGCAGGAACGATGCGAGGAGAGCAGTTCCCCTTTGGAGACTATGGAGAACACAACGGCCGACAGCTCTGGCTTGACGAGAGGCCCAAGATAAAAACAACGACTTCCAGAATGCATCGCGAGATGGACGCACCGGCCATGTCTCCACACAGCACATCACTGCGGTCCTTTGCACCACCTCTGCCTGTTCGAGGCCTTGGACCAACGTCAAGCCGAGAGTGGGGTTCCCGGTAGCGTCGCTCAATCAATACTCTTCGTACTCCGTATTCCCCGATGCTTTGGCCATCCACGGCCAACAGGTGCGGATTCGTGCGGATCTGTGCGGATTGATGCTGGGCTAGCTTCAGGTCCTTGCAACAAAAGGACAGAGGCAACGTCCTGGTCCCACGTAGTCGCTTCCTTCACTCCATCAGCGCTGCGCTTCCAGGATGTCCGACCTCTTCTTAGCTGTCGCATTCCGTTCTTTTTTTCTTCCTCCGTATCTTCATCTTCTTTTCCTGCGGACACTCTCGCTGTCACTGCATCTCACCACGTCCTGGGCGCCGTGTCTCGCCTGTCCTGAGACTCGTTCTGCCGGCCGTCAACACCCGTATGTACGCGGATACGAGCTTTTGACGCACTTCAGCCGCACCAGCGCCACGAGCTGCCGACACGGATAACGCATTCGATCGCGCCCGGTTTTCATCCCAGTCAATTCGATTGATCACCACCGACTCTCGCGACCGTTCTGGCTCGATCCATTCTCAGTTCACGATGCGCTCCTCCATCTTCACTCTCTCTGCTTTGCCTGCTTTGTATGGCCTTTTCTCCAGTGCTACCGCCACCTCTTCGGCCAAGCGTGGCCTCGTCTTTACCCCCAATGCCTCACACCCACAGGACAACTACATATGGGCCCTGTCGCCGTCGGATCTGACCTGGTACTACAACTACGGCTACTCGCCGTCGCCGGCCTTCTCGAATGTGACCCAGGATGCCTTTGAGTTTGTCCCCATGCTCTGGGGCGCTCCCTCGGACACCAGCGACACGACCTTTCTCGATGCTGTCAAGAGTCTGATTTCCGGTGGCACCAACATCTCCCATGTCCTGGCCTTCAATGAGCCCGATGGCTCCACCCAAAACGGGGGCAGCAACGTCGATCCCACCGTGGCCGCCAAGGTCTGGGTGTCCAACATCATTCCGCTGCAGAAACAAGGCGTCAAGGTTGGCCTGCCGGCTTGTACCGGTGGCACCGAAGCCATCCCGTGGCTCAACCAGATGCTTGCCAACTGCAGCGAGCTCATCAGCACCTCCGACAAGACGGCCAATTGCACCTACGACTTCATCCCGCTGCACTGGTACGGCAACTTTGAGGGCCTTGCCAGCCACATTGGAACATATGCTGCCGCGTACGGAATCTCCGTTGCTTTTCCCGTCTTTCCTCCTGCTCGTCCCAATGCTAATCTTGACAGCTTCCCGAATGCTTCCCTTTGGATCACCGAATACAACTTGGACAATCAGGACCTGGCATCCTCCCAATCTTTTTACAACACCTCAGCTGAATACCTCGACCGATTGGCCTACATCGAGCGCTACTCCTACTTTGGCGCCTTCCGTGCCTCCGCCTCCAATGTGGGCCCCAACGCTGCCATGCTTAGCGCTGGCGGAAAGTTGACAGACATTGGTGCTTGGTATCTGGGCGAGGAAGCCACGGGTGTGTCGCCCACCAGTACATCTTCATCTGCCGCCAGTCGGTCTTGGAACGGCCACTCCTTTGGCTGGGACATGCTAGTGACGACACTATCTGTCCTTCTGGTTACCTGCTGTTAGGCAAAGCCTGGCATCTCACAATTACCCATTTCGGCCACGTATATATTTGTTTGGCATTGCATTTCCTGGGTTCCCGTGGCTGCTTAGATTTTTGTCTCGCTGTACTTTTCCGTCTGTTACTAGATCTAGTTTCTGGAATCTTATAATTTAGAAAGGATAGAAATGATAAACTTGTCGGTATTTGAACTGCATCGTGAGATCATGTAGGTCGTCTTTGCTGTGGGGTGTATCGACTTCTCCATAACTTGATCTGGGTGACGTCACTTCCCGTCTCGGCTTGTCGTTCGAGATGCCTCTTCTCCACCTTGAGTCCTCACGGGACCATACAGTCTGCATCAGCAGCCTCGGAGAAGGGATCGGCTGTGCCGTCGTGCCAGAAATTGCACGATTGTTCTGCCCACTCGTAGTAGTCTTTCTGTTCTTCTGGCGTGGCTGCCAGATTGAAAAGCTCGAGTGCAAGCTGGCGCGTCTCGTCGCGCAGCCCGACAGAAAAGACAGGATCAATGCGGAAGCCCATTCTCGCCATGATGAGCAGATACATGCTCTGGGCTCCGCCCCGAGTCTCGGCCAGTTTGGTCGGGATGTTGGCGACGGCCGCAGTGTACGGGTCGGTCACGATGCTGTGCAGCAGGTCGACGACGGCAGAGACGTAGGCCAGCACCAGCGGAACAAAATTGCGGTCAACATCGCAGCTGGAGCCTGGTTGCTCGACGCTGCTGTCCGTGGTGTCGGAGATGGGCCGGCCGAGAGTCTGCGCCAGGTCGAAGCCGCCGATGCCATAGGCCCTCAGCCGATCGTCCGGCAAGGACAGATCGTCAGCGGCAAGATGCAGCGGCTCACGAAGCAGGTCTCTGTCGCGAAGCTCCCCATAGGCCGAGAAGAAGACGGCCACCAGACGCGGAAAGGCGCAGTTGCTGGCGGCCAGGCTCAGCCTGCCGAAAGAGCTCTGGGCAAAACAGTCGAGCACGCCCAATGCCGACAGGCGCACATCCCATTCGGTGTACTTGCAGGGCGTCGCCCATCTGGGAGGGTCGTCAATGTGGTGGGTGATGCGGTCGATCACCATGGACGCGACGACGCCGGCATCCCTGCTCGGATCGTTGGTGATGGGGCCGATGGAGTCTGGCAGGGCCGACGTGCGCAGCAGCGAGAGCATGCCGAGAAAGGCGTCGGGCGGCTGCTTGGACGACAGCATGAGCAGGACAAACTCAAACGAGATCAAGCTCCAGAAGAGCGTCTGTGCCGAGGCAGCCAGATCCGGGTAAGCATACTGAGTGGCTGGCTGGGAAGGCCGCTGTGCCGGCTCGTCGGCTGTGGATGGGGTCAGGCAGCCAAGCGCAGCCAGGCGCAGGAGCGACATGATGGCACCAGTGTCGATCTCGGCGGCAAGCTGGCGCACGGCATAGTCGGGATGGTCGGCGAGGCTGCCGCCGGGACAGTTGAAAGCCGGACCGGCGACGAGATAGCTGGTTTCCTGGGCCAGGGGCAACAGCGAGTGCAGGATGTGGGATGCCAGATCGGTCGGGTTTTCCGTCAGGATGTAGGTCAAGAGCGACACCAGGGCCCGGACAGGCGAGTAGTATTCTTCGCGAAGACACTGGGACCAGATGCCCAAGACCAGCTGACAGAAGTCGAGCATCAGACGCGTTGTGCCCTGGGTTCCCTCGAGCTTCGGGATCCGCTGCAGCATCAAGAAGGCCAGCGACTGGCTCCGATTGGACGGGAAGCTGTACTGAGCAAACAGCTCGATCGTCGAAGGCTCGTCGGGGTGGCTCTGGTGGCCCAAGACTTCCTGGAGGAACTGGGAGCCGGCAGCCAATGTCAGCAGAGCCGCAGGTAGCCGGTTCTGTGGGCCAGATACTCACCAGAAGCGGGGGCTTTTCGGGCGGCACAACAGGCTGTGCTGGTAGTGGTGGATCTCTGGTGGTGCCAGCCGCGTCGTCTGTAGCGACTGCGACCAGTTCCAACGGCTTACCGGTCGGGCTGTCTGCCACCGGCCGGCGGCGTTTTCCCTTTGTCGGCGTGCGTTCCAGGGCCGGAATGGTGGCCCCGCCGCTGACATCCTTCAGTCTGCGGCCAGCACCTTTGCTCGGACTCGGCAGCAGCTCCACGTCGTCGAATCCGTCGGCCACGTCCCAGTTGGACCGGGCTGACCTATCCTTGCGCGGCGTGGTGGGCGCCCCATCGCCGACACGTTCGCTGCGGCGACCCTTTCTGCTCTTCTCCACCTCTTCCTTCAGGTCTTGTCTGGCGAACTCGAGCTCGGTCGCGGCCGTCCGGTGGGCAGCCACGGCAACCTCGGCCCGCTGACGCTGCTCTGCCAGCTCGTCGTCTTTCTGCTTCCGGATGCGGGCGATCTCGGCCTCGTGCTCGGCCTGCGCCTTGTTGTAGAGTGTCTGGATCACGGATGCCTTGCCGTTGGCAGTGTACAGGTCCGTCTCCAACAGGCGGACGCGCGTCTGCAGATCCGAAATGGTTGCACAATCAGCCGGGGCCATCAATCCGGCCGCGACCGATGGCCTCCTCGCTACTGTGATGGTCCTCCCCGGCCCTCGTCCGCCTGCTGGAACGACCGGGTGGACTGGTCGTGTCCGTGCCTGTGTCTGCATCTGCGGCTGCAGTGGCGGCTGCCTGCTGGCAGCCGGCAGCGGCATGTTGGCGATGCTATGCTGGGAGTAGGCTGGCAGCGGCAGGGGTGGCGGTGCCGCTGCCACGGCCAGGCGGCTGGACCGCGAATGCTGGGCTGGCACATGGGCCACGTGGGCCAGCTCGCGGAGCATCTCTGCATCGGCCTGGTCGACGTCGTCGTCGATCTCAATCACCTCGGCCCCACCAGGCAGTCGCTGTGAGCGAAAGAGGCCGCCGGGGCCGGCATTCGGCTGGCGCGGCCGCTGGGACTGCAGAGACTCGAGCGCGTTATTCTCAAGCTCCTGCAGCAGGGCCACGTTCAGCTCGTCGAAGCCGTCGTCCGAGAAGTCGTCCATTGCGATTGGCGACGACGAGATGGCATATACGGCAGGCGTGATACGGGTGGAGGCATTGCAAAGATGTGGCTGACGATGGCTTGCTCAGCCTTGATGTCCGCTTTGCTAGGCGTCGTGCTGTGTACGATTCCGCCTTTTTTGTATGTCTTCTTTTTCTGGCCTCAGAAACGGCTCAGAACACGCTACTCTCTCGCAGGCGCGCGTTTGCAGCCCCGCAACGCGCTGGTCGAGGGGCAGGCCAATCGGGGTCTCGGCGTTCGGCCGCGTCGACCCCGCTGACTCAGCCTTGATAGTAGCGCTGTCCAATTTGACGGTTCTTGGCATGTGAAAAAGCCAGCTTTCCAGCAGAGAGCCGTATGGTTCGGGTCAGCCAGCCAGCCAGCCAGCCAGCTAGCCAGCTAGCCGGCACATCCGAACCGCTATCAGCAAGCTGCGAGCATGAGTCTGGTTCGCATGACACTCCGTAGAGGGGCGAGGCAAACCGCAGCAGCAGCAGGCTGCAGAGACATAGCAAAGTGCTGGATTGCGGTTCAGCAAATTGTAGGGAGCATACGTATCCTATAGCGTGTCCAGCCTGCTAGCGCAGCAGCTGTCAGAACCGGTAATAAGGACGGAGTAAGCGGATTTCTTCGTCGGGTTCTCATGACGAAACCGGCCACCGTCAGCACTACAGACGCCCTATCGCAGTTCCCCGGCTGTCTGCGTCTGCTGTCTGCCCCCCCGACTTCATCTCCATCCAGACCCGCTAACGCGCTATAATACCAACCGATTTTCCGACAGCCCCCCTCCAACCCCGACGAAGAAAAAAAAACGTACCTGATTCATAGCCTCATCTTTCGGCGCCGTTATTCTACCTTCTCTTCTCGCCACCTCACTCCTTACTCCTTACTCCTTTTCCGTACGCCTTGCCGCCTTCGCTCCCGCTCGCTCTCTTTTCGCCCACTGATCCAACACAATGGCGAAACCTCGCAGAGGAGTCCGGTTTCCGAACCGCGCAAACGGCCATGCCGAGCGCCGCTCCAGCTTCAGCGACGTCAGTGAAGACGACGGCTCGTCGCCCAAGTCCAAGAACGGCGCTTCCGCTGGCGGCATCGTGGAGGTGCGCGATCCTGCTTGACGGAGCGGCCGTTGTGCCCTGTCGGCCCCCCCGTTAGAACAAGGAACAAGAACAGATGTGATGCTGACAATGGCCCTGCTGGCTCGCGAACAGAAACCGACTGCCGCACAGGAACAGGCGGCCGAGTACGAGAAGAAGAAGCAGAACTTCATCACCCGCACCTTCTGGACCTTTGTCATGATCGGCGGCTTCTTCGCCGCTCTCTTCATGGGCCACATCTACATGGTCATCATCGTCACCGGCGTCCAGGTCGTCTCCTTCTCCGAAGTCATCGCCATTGCCAATGTCCCCAGCCGAGCTCGCCAGCTGCACTCGACCAAGAGCCTCAACTGGTACTGGCTGGCCACCACCATGTACTTTCTCTACGGCGAGAGCGTCATCTACTACTTCAAGCACATTGTCCTGGTCGACAAGGTCCTGCTGCCCCTGGCAACCCACCATCGCTTCATTAGCTTTGTCCTCTATGTCATCGGTAGGCCCGCCCCCCGATCCCGTGTCCCCTCTGACCTCTCGGCTGACCGGCCGGGTCCTCACAGGCTTCGTCTTCTTTGTCATGTCCCTCCAGGCCGGCCACTACAAGTTCCAGTTCACAAACTTTGCCTGGACCCACATGGCTCTCTACCTCATCGTCGTCCAGGCCCATTTTGTCATGAACAACATCTTCGAGGGCATGATCTGGTTCTTCCTGCCCGCCTCGCTCGTCATCACCAACGATATCTTTGCCTACGTCTGCGGCATCACCTTTGGCCGCACCCAGCTGATCAAGCTTTCGCCCAAGAAGACCGTCGAGGGCTTCCTCGGCGCCTGGATCATGACTGTTTTCTCCTCCTTCATCCTGACCACCATCCTTACTAAGAGCAAATATTTTATCTGCCCCGTCAACGTTCGTGCTCCCTTGTTGCTTCTGTCTTGTATGTGTCTCGCTTTGCTGACCGGCTCCAGGATCTGGGCGCAAGCTTCTTCACCGGCCTTGAGTGCGACATCAACCCCGTCTTCCTTCCCCACACCTACACCCTCCCGCATTTCTTCTTCCTGCCCGACAGCTACTACCTGGCCAGCGTCACCTTTGCGCCCATCCACTTCCACTCGGCCATCCTGGCCACCTTTGCCTCCCTGATTGCGCCGTTTGGTGGCTTCTTCGCCTCTGGCCTGAAGCGCACGTTCAAGATCAAGGACTTTGGTCACTCCATCCCCGGCCACGGCGGTATGACCGACCGCATGGACTGCCAATTCATCATGGGCTTCTTTGCCTACCTATACTACCACTCCTTTATTGCCACGCACAAGGCCAGCGTCGGTAGGGTCCTGGAGCTGGCCATCACTGGCCTGACGCCCAAGGAGCAGGTCGAGCTCCTTCGTGGCGTTGGCCATTATCTGCGGAATCAGGGCATTATCGGCGAAGAGGTACGAGATTCTCGCTTCCAACGGTCCCGGCTTTGCGTTTCTATACTAACTCGAAGCAGGTACTGTCCTGTCTGGAAGTCACACTCCCCGCAAAGAGATGACGAGCTCATCTCGCGAATGGTGGTCCTGTTGGGTAGGCGCCGGTTTTCCTGGAAGTTTTACGGCGGTAATATGGGCCGGAGCACTCTATGTATTATGGATTGGACAAAATGGGACTCTATACACTGGGAGTGCAAGAGATACCGCAACGAAGTCGCTTGTCTTCGGCTTTGTGGGCGGCAGATTGGCTCGTTAATTCGAATGATTGAAAGCAAGCTCTGCTGGCATGGGTATAATGTGTTTCTCTCTATTTCTTGTGTTCGAAAGTAGATGCAGGACGCTTTTTCTTTGCAGAGCTTATCTCAAAAGACACGCACTGACAGTGTCCAGAAGGACCTTTGTGCCCCAAAATTCTAGGCCTGTTTTGTGATGCGACACGGCCCTGTACAGCCGTATGCCGGCCTCGCCCGTTCAGGGGCCACTTCGTGACGTACCCACGCAGGCCATGGGCCACCACAACGGCCCAACCGTCTTTTGCATCCGCCCTGGAACAACCTGCGTAGAGGCGTGCGGTATCGGCGCTGTGCTCTTCCGAGGACAAGTCTACGAAGAAACGCCCTGGATGAGCGAGATGTTGTCGCCCTTCAGCAAGATGCGGCCTGTTTCGATGTCAGCACGGAATGCAGGCGCGCGGGTGTGAGAGTTGGGATAGCAGCTTCACCGGCAGCAACGTACCGAGCGGTTTCCGCGTCTCTTCCTCTTGCGTCTTTGTGATTTGGCCAACCACCACCGCGTCGTCCAGCACGAGGTTCAGAAACTCGTCAAAGCCCTGTTCTGTGTCAGCACTTGGGACCAGGCTGCAGCGGCGGGGAGCCGGAGAGAAACACGCGTCATGACCTACCCGAATCTTGCCCTCGATCCGAAAGGACAGCTGCTCGTACAGCCACACGCTTACAGTCGCGTGCTAGAGGGAGCTGTTAGCAGGGTTCGATCAAGAAAAAAGAGGCGACCGAGAGGAATGGAGGGGGTGGCGACCAGACATACAGACTGCAGAAGCTTGAAGATCATGTTGCTGCATCGCCACCGGTCAGTCAAACGCGGCTTTCACACGACAGCAAGGGCGAAACGGCGGAGAAGCCAAAAAAACTCACATTGGCGGCAGCAACACGCGGCGCCCGCCGCCTCCACCACGGCCAGTCATTGTATAGTAGGCGGGGGGGGGTTGAGAAAACGGAGGAAAGGTGTGTAGGGTCCTCAGCGGAGAGAGTCTGTATCGCCGCGGTCAGGTTCACCCGTCGTCTGAAGCGAGACTACCACAGGCTGGAAGAAAAACCCGGGCGCCAAATCGGCTGTGGAGCCGCGCTGTCGAAAGGGGAGAAATGTGCTGCCGAGCCGGACATCACGTGGGTAATCACATGACATCACGGCTGACTGGCAGAACATCGCCATCATCATCACAAAGCTTTTATGCTCAAGATAGAAATAATTTCTCCTTGTTCTAAGTGAGCTAGTATATTACTACAGAATTCACCGTCGAATTGTAGAAGAAGAATAGAACAGGCAAAAGCCCAAATAAAATAAAGACAGCCACAATCCACTGCCAATTTAGTCGGAACGAAGATTGATATCACGCATAAAAGTCACCCTGTCTATCGAAAGACCTGTCAAGAATATTCAGAAAAGTAGCGTTGCCTAGTAAATGTCTACGCAGGGAGTCGCCAACTGGTGAAGAAAAGATAAGTCACGTCTTTCATCCCAGAGGACGATCAGACTGCGATAGTTGGAGCTTGGCACATCTCGCAAAGTGTAGTCTCCATCCAGTCGACGAATCATGGACATACTGTCGTCTATCATGTTTGTTAGAGCGATGAAAGACGGCGATAAGCTCACACACCTCTTGCGCGATTGTATAGTGCGATCACGCATTGCATGTCTGTTCTCCCAGTAAAGATGGGGGTATGGTGAATTGCCGTCTGTTACTCATTTACGTTTACACCTCGTGGATATAATTGTGACATACCTAGTTGATAATCAAGTGCATATATCGTAAAGTTTGAACCGAAGATCTACACACATCGCGACCAAGATAGGAACACCAGCCACCCTTCAAATCCGCCTACTTCTCGGCAAACGGGCCAGAAAGCAGCCATTCCGCAATGACAGCCTGGCTCAGCTCCAATTTCTGCAGCGCATCTGTGGAGTTTGCGAAGGCCTGGTCGAACCCATGTGTGGAGTCAGGGACGAGGAGCCACCGGTAGCTGCTGCTCTCCGTTCGAGTCTCAAACGAAAACCGCTCATCATTCAGGATCAGTTCATCTGGCTTGCCAATTTCGCCGCAGCCGACCACGGCATCGTCGTCGGGCTGTGGCCGGCCGGCAAGCTGGCTCACCTTGCGTAGGGACTCCATGGAGAGCATATCCAGCTCGCAGGCGATGAAGAAAACAAACGGCGGCAGCTCCTCGCGCGACAAGTAGGCGGGGCTCAGAAGCGAATTCCGCAGTATCCCGGACACGTCCTTTACGCCGCGTATATAGGCCCAGTCGAACACGGGTGCCATTGGGCGCAGCAAGTCCGTCCTGTGGCCACGCATACCTGGTAACGGTTTGTACTGGCGCGCTCGCAGTTTGGACGCTCTAGGGACACTGAAGTCGATCACGGGATATATGGGAACCACAGCGTGAATGCGTGGGCGACTGGCATTATCGATGCTGCCCTTCATGCTAGGCAGAGATGCCACCGCAAGTGCAAGATTGCCGCCGGCCGACCAGCCTAGCATTGCCACCCGCGATGCGTCTATTGGCAGCGACGTATCAGTCAGCACGGCCAAGGCGAGCGCCTCGACGTCGTGGATGGCACATGGAAACGGCCACACGGGCGCTTTGCGATAGTCCAGGGCCACCACCAGCATCGAATGGCGGTGTGCAAAGTCATAGTTCCACACATCCGAGTCCTCTGGGTTTCCGATAACAAAACCACCGCCATGAATAGTGAACAGGGTCGGCAGTTTCGCCGAGGCCGACACATGTTTAGACGGGAAGAAGACACTGAACGCAGTCAGAGCCTCTTCACACTGGCGTTCGTCGCCCGAAAAACAGATACGTACCGTACAGACAGTGACGGCCGGCACGGATATGACCGAACTTCATCTGGGCCTTTCCTGGCCGGCCCAACCTTGTACCAGATTATCTGGATGTGGTGGGCCAGAATGTTGAGGCCATAAATGGCGTATGCGGCAGAGGCATACAGAACCTGCCTCCCCCATGGCACTTTCGGATACGAGTCGAGTCTGCTCCAGCCAGGAGAAGGCGCCTGGGAAGACGGGATCGTCATGATTGCGTTGTTTAGGCAGGAGAAGTGGTAAGATGCTGTGGAGATGAGGAGAAGCTGGTGTAATAAGTGTAGCGTTGCCCTTTTTTATGCATATACCACATATGTGCATATGTAGGATCAGACTGCGCTTGTTGGCCTCCTCTTCCGCAGCTTTCTTGGCTTTGCCACGATGACACTTTTTGATCCTCCGGATGTGCTATTGGCTGACAGCTTTCCTTCCAAGAGGCCCCTGTCCAGAAGAGACACGACAAAGCTGGTTCGCTTACTGGGCGTCGACAAAGCGGGAGATGGTGGGCGGCTGGAGGCCGGCGACATGTCGACGTCGGCGGCAGGGCGAAACGGGAGAACCGATGTCAATATCGACGGCGAAGTCACAGACGACGGAGGTGATGGTGGTAGGGATATCCGGGGGCTGAGACGCACGCCGACGCCCGGTCCATAGTCCAGATAAGCTCGGTGTCCTGGCAGGAGTTTGTAGGCATCCGACGGTGTGCGGCACCAAATGTAGCCAAGCTGTCGCTGTTCCGTAGGTGAGACAGACATTTCGCCATGGAGACGTCGAGCTAAAGCGTTCGAGAACGCTGCCGAGAAGCCGACGATGCGTGCCGAATCCACGAGGCCACACAGTCCCGCCAGCTGCTGGGCCACCTGCTCGTACTCTGGGCCGGTGTAGGGCACAGCTGTCTGGTCCTCGATCGACGGTCGGTTGCCATGGAATCGGCGACACAGAACCACCAGACTTTCCATCGTACTGTAACCGGCTCGTGCTGTCTGGCCGGCCACAAAGCCATGCACGAGACTGTCCATGTGCAGCATACCCGGCGCGAGCCCAGCGGCCGCTGCATCCATGCCATAACCAAGCCGCGTGCAGTCCAGCTCGAGCGTTATTCGCTGCATCAGACATCCATACTGGTTGGTAAAGGTGACGGCTAGTGGGGAGGTCGCTGGTCGCACGTACGGCGAGAAGGTCACGTGGACGGATCGTTCGAGGAAGAGGGCGGCCAGCAGCTCGATGCGCAGGGCTGAAGACGCGATAAGAATGTCTCGGAGAGGCGCGAGAACGTCGGAAAGCGAGTCGAAAGCATCCTCTGGCCAGGCCAGCCGGTTGTGCACCATGGCATTCAAGCGGATCGGCCGAGAGCCGCTGTTTGCGCCAACAGTCCCGATGATGTGGCGGTAGATCTGGAGGCGGACAGCCAAAGGTAGCTGGAACAGGCGGCTTGGACTGAACATGCTCCCGCCATCTGGCAGCTTCCCCTTCGTCGGCTTGTATCGATGGCCAGACCGTGCGTGCAGTAGGTCGATCGAACGAGCAAATGTATCCACTCGTGACGGCGTGTCTCGCACATTTTCCGGACCGCCGCATTGTCTGTAAAATCCAATGTCATGGATGCGATCCCATGGCGGAGGCTTAATGGCCATGAATGGCTCATCGAATTCTGGCTTCTTTTCCAGTATGGTCGATAGTTTGAGGGTCGGGCGACGCTCTCTCGTCTCGCCCGGCGACTTCGTCAAGACGGCTCTTGGGGATGGCACTGAGACTGATGTCAGCATCGAGCCTGAGAATAAACCCGTTCAGGACACATACTGATTGGAAGCTGCTGGTAAAAGCACGATCAGAGAAAGACATGTTCCTCTGCGTGCGAAGGCGTCTTGAAGATGTAACCAGCGGAGGCAAGACCGGTCAAGAGATGGTCGAAAAGAAAAAAGAAAAAAGCCATTGTTCTCCCTGCATCTTCTCATCAGCCCGTGCCTGACCGATTTTATGGGCCTTGACCGACCCAATTCCCAAGGGCAACCGGAAGGGGCCACGGAAGAGATACCTTCTGATACCATATTCCTGCAGGCACACATCAGAGGTAGCACAATCTGGTCCAGGTCGGTTCCCCTTATGCTCTAGCAAGATTGTGCTCTGCAGACATTATTATTGCTGTTTTGGATACATTAAACGGGCTGCTGTGTCACTTCGTGTCCCGGAGGGGCGTCAATACTATCCAGTGCCTCAGATAAACACGAGTGGAGAAAAGCTGCGGTGAAACAAGACAGGCCTGCAGCAAGTGCTCTAATTTTCTCCGAGGATGTTGAGTGGTGCTTTCAGAGGCTGGGAGACGCCTCTAGCAAGTGTCTTACCCTTCAAGGTTCTTTTTGTCTGTCGCCCAGATATGTGGACTCAATAAGTTATTGGGCTGAGACAGGCTGAGATTTGTACTCATAAAGACTGTCACTTTCTCATCTGTTAGAAATAGAAAATAACAGCGCCAAGAAATGAATTGAGATAGAAGGGCTTAACCAGAGCTGATTCTCAATAGTCGAATTTGAGCGTGATAAGATGAGTGGTAGACTCGTGAGGAGGAAAAGCGATTGATCAAATTCGCATCGCGGCAGAGCTGGTTCTGGTCACTTACAGAAACAGTGAGCTTCTTCTAGATGCCTCCAGCCAATCAAAGAACAGTCGGGACGAGTCACGGGACCACGTCTGTCGCCACTAAAGTGCCCCGCGATAGCCTTAAAAATGCGCATCTACCCCAGAGAGCTCTAAGCTGCTTATGATGGCAATTTTTTCACGACGAGAAAGCCTGGTAGCCAACAGACCAAGAAACCAAATCGTGTGCACAGAAGGCACACCGAAGACGAAAGAAGAATAAAAAACCATGGCACAAAAAATACCATCAAACTTCGATGCCGAAAATGCTGACAACTTCGAGGATGTAAGTGCGCATGAGCCCCGCTTCCTTTGCTTTGGTCCGCAGCAGAGACTGACCAGACGTTCTAGATCGAGAAGCAGTTTGCTGTCAAGGGTAAGTGCAAGCGACAGTCTATGCAAATTGGTGAACCTCCCTGCTGACCAGCCCAGCTGTCCAACACATGGAGACATACTGGGCCATCCTGGAACGTGTCCGCGGCTCGACGCTGCGCTTGACCAAGATGGACGACGACATTCATGAGCACCTGGCAAAGGATTTTCCTGATTTTGACCCATCCGAGACGGTCGACGAGGACAACATGAAGAGCAAGGAAGGCAAGGAACGGTGGCGGAAGTTCATGATGGCCTACGAAAAGAAGGTGGACGACTACAACTTTGGCACCATGCTCCGGTCAAACCCGAAGTGGGAATACGACCAGGACACAACCATCTTTGGTGAGTGATGGCATTCGAAATCGTGTGGTACTTTCAAAGAAAGTGCACGAGCCACTGATTCCCAACACGGTGCTTATGTTCCGCGTGCTAACCAACATCGCCAGTTCCGAGAATGCAGTTCTATGCCGTCGAAATTGCAAGGTAAGGGACTCTACCAACGTGAAAGGCATTCCTTGCCGTCTCCCTGCATCTCCCCCTTCTTCTTTCACTCGTTTTCGCTAACCATCACCAGGAACCGGAAAGGGCTCAACGACTGGATTTATGAAAAGGCGCAGGCCGCCAAGTCCGGAAGCAACAAGAAATGAACGGATAGAGCGCCATATACCACATGGCTAAATGCTGCTTAAGGATCTCAGTACGAGAAAACATCTGTAGTATATATATTGCGAGCTGTTTGGGAAAAGGCTGCATGAGCTGATTAGATTTGCTATGGGGAGATACACATTTATTTCAAAACATTCTTTGTTGTCCTCGTTATTATATGTTTCGCACCTGCTTTTTTGATTCGCAATATTTCTTTGTTGTGACGCACTGCCGAATCCGGTCCTGTCGACGGACTTGCTATTATCCTTCCGTATTAGGAAATAGTACTCTGGCACAATGTCAACACTGAACCAAAGAAACTCCACCGGCCTCAATGAAAGCACTGCACCTCGCTAACAAGTCATGACGCAATGGGCGCTTTCAGATTATCTCGTCTCGCCATGGCGTTCTCATGATGTGTCTTGGCAGAGGCCGGAAAATTCTGCCCTCTGTCCCGGCCGCATGCGTCTCTTTGAGAAACGCCCATCCTTATTTGATGGCTGGTCCTGCTTCTGCGAGTTTTCCTTGTTATCTAGAATTACGGCATCATACCCTTCTATACTTTTCGAATGTTCGAAATGCCACACTTGAATGTTGCCAGCCTCAACAAAGAGTGCATAATAAATACCATGGAATCTCCACAAGACCAAGCAGAGACAAAATTTCCAGAGTTGCGAAAAAAAGAGGAAAGGTCCAACATAATCGACATGGAACCAGTCACAGAGTCGTTGCCTCTAGAGAATCTTCACACAACAGGACCGGCAGGAGACCATGCGGCCAGCGTGCAGCATCTCTTCGTAGCATGGACATGCGGCGAGCTATCGATCCTCGTTCCAGCCGTTGCAGCTTCGGCTGTTGTTGCAGGTGCAAAGACTGCCTATGCTCTCATCCTCGGCGAGATATTCCAGACGATCAGCGACTTTGGAAGCGGTCGTGTGAGTGTCCATGACACTGTGCGTACCATTTCAACGTGGTGTCTAGGCCTTGTCGGGCTAGGGGCTGGCAAGGCCCTGATTTCCTTCTTGATGATGGTGATGTGGATAACCCACGGCGAGTCTCGTGCACGAAGCGTGCGACTACAGCTTTTCCAGTCGCTTCTGGAAAAGGAAATGGCGTGGTTCGATACACGACGCGGCGGCATGTCGAGTCTGATGACCGAACAAAACACGCAAGTCCTAGCCTCAGTGTGGACAAGTTAAAGCAGACAGCTCGGTACTAACCTGCATCGTCCAGCCAAATCCGGGACTTGCAAGTCGCCACATCGCAGCTAATGGGCGTCCTCGTCACCGACTGTGTCGTCTGTGTGGCCTGCCTCGTCGTGGCCCTTGTCAAATCATGGAAGCTGACCTTGGGTCTGCTCGCGTCCGTGCCTATCGCCGTCTTCGTACTCAGCTTCCTTGGCCGCGGCCTCAACCCGGCTGCAGAGAAGCAACGGGAAATGCTCAACCAGGCTGCCAAGCACGCTACAGCAGCACTGGTAGCCATCGATCTGGTCAAGGTGTATGATGGCCACGATACGGTGATGTGGCAATACCTCAGCAGCATCCGACTCGCTGCACATTTTTACATAAAGCAGGCCCTGAGTGCATGCTTCCAAATGGGCTTCGTCAAACTCTGGATGGTCAACCTGTTTGTTATCGGGTTCTGGTTTGGCATGATATTGGTTGGCAAGGGCCAAGCCACTGCTGGCAATGTCCTGACGGCATTCTATGCCGTTCTCATTGCATTCCAATCGATTGAGGCGCTGGGCACCCAATGGGTATCCGTCCTCAAAGGGACTGTATCAGGAAAGGCCTTGGAAGACATGATCTTCTCCGGATCTCAATCCGCACTGCTGTTCTCGAAGTCACAACCCAGCAGAGCCCCAGGAGGCATCGAGCTTTCTAATGTAGGTTGACAGGCTCGATTCCTAGTCCCTTTGAAGCGGATTTGATCAAGTTGCTGACTTTATTTTCTTCGCTCCATCTAGGTCAGCTTTGCGTACCCTTCCAATCCGAACAAGACCGTCTTAAAGGACTGCTCTATGCTATTTCCTTCTGGGCAGGTTTCCTTTGTCGTCGGGCGCAGCGGATCCGGAAAAAGCACCATCGCCGATCTTCTTGTGCGGTTTTACCATCCCACGGCCGGACGCATTCTTGTTGACAAAAGCCCCATTGAAGAGCTGGATGTTCGCTGGCTGCGCGAGAACGTTTCCCTGATTCAACAATCCAGCACCGTTTTTAATGGCACGTTTGGCTGGAACGTGTCTCTGGGCAGTTCCACGCCTGATTCCATAAACGAGTCCAGTATTAAGACGGCCTGCCAGACTGCTCTGCTGCAGTCGACCATCGCCGGATTACCACAGGGACTGGACACTGTCGTCGGCCCACGCGGAGTCGCCCTAAGCGGTGGCCAGCGACAGAGGCTGGCTGTGGCCCGGGCAAAGATCCGTGATCCTGCCGTCTTAGTATTAGACGAGACAACAAGCGGGCTCGACCCGAAGAGTGCACAGATGGTACTAGAAGCAGTGCGCATCTGGCGGCGAGAGAAGACGACAGTCATCATCACACACGACATCTCGAATATCGCAATGGAAGACTATGTGTATGTTATGGATTGTGGCAGTCTAGTGCAACAGGGGCCATATTTCCAGCTGGCTAAAGATAGCGGAGGCATGCTGGATACTCTTCTGAATGCGGTAGCCGTGGGCGGAGCTAGAGATGTCGCTACTGCATGTCTGAGCCCTGTCGAAAAAATTGGACATGATCAATTTGGGCATGGCAACCAAGAAGATGGTGTTGACGATCAGCTAGCCGCAGTCGGAGGAAACCAAGCCGATGAGCCGGCCATTATGGCATGGCCGCTACCACAAACATGGCGAGGCAGCTCCTTTGGCGCAGGACCGTTTCTGGCATCTTCAGCTGCACATGGTAACTTCATACACCGGCTTTCATTGCAGTCCGCCCAAGCAAGCCATGCTGTCAACTGGCCGCTCCCAGCTCCGGAGCCCACCTTGAAAGCCAAAGAGAGCCCGAAATCTATCGAATCGCGATCTAGCGTCGATCTGGTTTGTGACCAGGGTCACCAGGCTCAGGCGAATCGACAGAGCTGGAACGAATCTGGGCAGCGGCAAAGACAAGCGGTGGCATTGACCAGAAAACGGGCGCTGAGCTCCACCAGTTGTGACCGTGAAACGAGTCCCCCGAAACCAAAGCCCGCGATTCCAACGCTTCTGACAGTTCTTCGGACGGTATGGCCGCTCCTCGGCAAGGCCAACCGTATCGAGGCCATTCTGGGCCTTTTGTGTTGCATAGTCGTGGCCGGCAGCAATCCGGGATTCTCGTTTGTGTTCGCACGGATGCTCGAATCGTTCTGGTCTCCCAAAGCCAACAAGGAGGCCGTGGGAAGACCGTGGGCGCTCATTCTCATCGGACTTTCTATCGTCGACGGTTCTGCCGTATTTGGGTCGTTCTACTTGGCCGAGCGGGTAGGCCAGACCTGGGTCAATGCGCTGCGAAGCGAGGCTCTGACACGGCTGATGCGGCAGCCCAGGTCGTGGTGGTCCGCTTCCGATCCAGAGGCAGGACAAGACGGTGAGTCTCCCTCTCCCAGCCGAATCGTGGAGTGTCTCGACCGAGGCGGAGAGGAGATGCGCAAGCTCGTGAGCGTGTTTGTGCCGATCCTGACCATGGCTGCGGGAATGGTGATCACATCGGTGGGCTGGTCGCTCGCTGTGTCGTGGAGGCTCACGCTCGTAGCCCTGGCCAGTGGGCCGATCATTGTGAGTGTCACGCATCTGGCATCCCGTGTCAGCAACAAGTGGGAGTCACGGTCGAACTGGGCGGCCGAGACTGTCAGCGGGGTGTTCAGCGAAGTGTTTCCCGATATCCGAGTCGTGCGGGCTCTGACACTGGAGACACATTTCTCTGGAAGACTGGCTGTGACAGTGCAAAAAGCATTTCGAACGGGCCTGTCGCGTGCTTGGCGCACGGGGATTTTGTATGGCCTCAACCAGGCGCTTTCGGACTGGCTGACGGCTCTGGTTTTCTACTATGGCGTCAGCCTGCTGACATCTGGCGATGGCGCCCGGATATCGGTGTCCGACGTCGTCCAGGTCGTCAATCTGCTGCTGTTCAGTATCGGCTCGGCCGCGTCCCTTTTGAGCAACGTCCCCCAAATAGCAGCTTCCAAAGCTGTGGCTGCGCAAATATTGGAATATGCCAGCCTATCTCTGCACGCAAGCCATGAGCACTCGCGCATAGTCCTTGCTCGGCCAAAGAAGTTGTTCCCCGTTCGGATGGATGGCCTTGTGTTCCGATACCCTGGAAAGGAGGCGAGAGCTGTCGGAGACAGTTTCAATTCCCTGCAGCCAGCCATTCTGCACGGCATCAACCTGGAGATACGTGTCGACGACTTTGTGGCCATTGTGGGAACCTCAGGCAGTGGGAAGAGCACCATCCTGTCGCTGCTTCTGCGCCTATATGAAAGCGATAAAGGCAACCAGCTCACATTTGACGGAATGCCTGCAGACCAGCTGGATACCAAGGCGGTTCGTTCGCGCATGGCCTATGTGCCCCAGCACCCCTATCTGTTCCCGGCGTCGGTCCGGGCTAATATTACCTATGGCTTGGATGAAGCATCGCCATTGTGCCAGGCAACTTGTGTGGCCGATGCTGCACGAGCCGCCAGCATTGACACATTTGTGTCATCCCTCACCCAAGGATATGACACAGTTGTGGGCGACGTCGTGGGAGAGGAGACGTCCGGTGAGAATGCCGGTGGGACTGGCAACGGCCCTTGCAGTTCAACGAATGGTTCGATGTCTTCTCTGTCCGGCGGCCAGGCCCAGCGAGTATGCATTGCTCGAGCGCTGCTGCGACGGCCACAACTGCTGGTGCTCGACGAGCCGACCAGCTCACTGGACGCGGAGTCGGCGCAGATCATCCGGACGGCATTGCGAGGACTCGCAGACCTTGGAAGCGGAAGATCCATTGTGGTCGCTACGCACTCCAAAGCGATGATGCGTCTTTGTGACAGGGTGGTGGTAGTGCAGGATGGTACGGTGGTGACCAGTGGGCCGTACGCGGAGTTGTTGCAGCACGACGAGACGTTTGCGAGGCTGGTGGGTGAATATGACGATTAGCTCGCTGGAGCTGGATGAGATGGGCACGGGAGAGGCATCTTATGTTGGGTAGTATTGGCGAAGTCCTGTGCATGCAGCACGATTTTCGGTTATCAGCGAAATATTGGATCAGTCAAGGCAGTATATTTCTCAAGCGTTTTCAGAGCTGGTATCAATGCTGTGGTGCAGAAAATAAGAGAAACTTCGACAGATGTCGGACGCAAATCGTCGAACATGGTACCTGCCAGTCTCATCTTCAGTCGTTGTTGGCCTTGTCGAGTAGCACTTCCCTGCTGCTGGCAGTTCAAAGGGAATCTCATGTACCGAGAACGACGTCAATTAGCTCAGTCCTGCTCGCGTCCAAGCGCATGAGCGCTGGGCCCTCGTCCTCGTTGGAGGCCATTCCTTCGGCACAAATGCCAGCACCTCGCAGGCTGGTCTGACCAGATCCCGATACCGACGCCTGTAGGTTGGCGGGACTGTGCGGTGAAATCGGCTGCCTTTTCAAGACAGGACCAGCAGCGCGTTTTAGACCGGCGACTGGGGCTCGATTTCGGTGGCATCGGGTACCCAGCCCTTGGGTCTTTCGCTGCCGCGGACGCGGAGATCGTAGCCGAGGCGCTCGACCTTTTGGACGGAGGTCTGCATGACCTGCATCTTTGTCTTCCACGACTTGTCGTGGCGCTGGGGGAGCATTTCAAAGAAGCTGCCCAGCTCCTGCATGTCGCCGACGATAGTGCGGCCACTCTGGCTGCCGTCGCTGGCCAGCTCTCCGCGGAGGGCGGCGGTGGTGGTGGCAAAGCGCATCATCTCACCAGACAGGTCGAACACACCCATGATGTAGTCGTTGCCGTCGGGGCCGATGACGGGGATGTGGGCGTTGGGCTGCACGGGCGCCGCAGCCTTAGCAGCCTCTGCGGCGTGGCCGTGGCGGCACAGCTGAGCGACCTGCGCCTGTGCGTCCTCCAGGCTGAGGAGCGACTGGGTGCGCAGATAGTAGGCAAATGTGAGGGCCTCGATCAGCTCTTCCATGCCGAAGAGCACGCGGCCGTAGCGACCACGGTGGATGCCCTGCAACTCGGGGGCGATCGAGGCGAGCAGGCGGCTGATCTCGGCGAGGCGCGACTGCACCTCCCTGTCGACATCTGCCGGCAGGTCCGGATGGATGCGACGAACCCTGCTCGTGGTCAGCATGGTCGTTTGAGAGCGAGTCCCACCGCACGCCGTGCTTACCGCTGCAGGGCAAAGATACTGAGACTGGTCAGCGGCTGGACGACAGGAACGGCCGGCGGGCGACATGGGCGACATACATCTTCTTGCTCAGGGCCGTAATGTCCCGCGATGCCTTGACGACACGTTCACGACGATCCTGCTGAGCGTCCATGTGGTCGCGGAAACGCTCAAACATGGGCGTGTAGGCGGTGCGTGGGCCGGCCGGGGCAGAAGATGTGGCCGAGCGAGCAGGTCTCTTAGATGGCTCGCCACGGCCGCCGTCGCCCTGCCGCGGGCGTTTTGCTTCTGGAGCCATGGCGGGTGTGGAAGAGGATGAAGAGGAGAGATGGGAAATGGAGCAGACAGGGAAACGGGCAGATGAGCTGGTTGGATACTACACCGAGGGAAGGAGCGAGCTGGCCAGCGAAAAAAGTCTGCCGTTTGGAGCAGGTCCGGTATTGGGTGGCGTTTCTGATTCGTCGCCGTCTGCGGTCCAGCGAGCTTCAGGGTGAGAAGTGGCCTTTTCAGGCTGTGGCACAGGCGCGTCCCACTGTAGAAACAAAATGTGGGCACCTTTTCGAGACTGTTTCTCCCGAAGCTGCCATTTCCCATTCCCATTCCAGCATCACACACCTGTCGCCATGGCATCCGCAGCCTTGACAGGACCAAAACTAGCCTCGTCATCTTCTGACCGACGGGCTCGGCCAGCGGCCAGCGGCGTGCCTGGCTTTTTTTATTCTGCGACCGCAGTCTACGGCGCGGCCGCGGTTCTGCGGCTGGTGCTGCTGGTCTATGGTCTCTGGCAGGATGCCCGCTCGCCGATCAAGTACACGGACATTGACTATCTCGTCTTCACGGACGCGGCGCGCTTCGTGGTGCGCGGCCAGTCACCGTACGCGCGCGAGACGTACCGCTACACGCCGCTGCTGGCCTGGCTGCTGACGCCAGCCGGAAGAGCAGGAGCTGGTTCGGATGGCAGCAGCCTCTGGACGGATGTGGCCCTCTTGGCTTCGGGCAAGCTGCTGTTTGCGGCGGCCGATCTCGTGGCTGGTTGGCTGCTGGAGCGGGTGCTAGTGGAACAGCTGGGGTCTCCGGCCCACCAGCAAGACGTTCCGTCCATCTCTGTCCGGGCGCGCGCTCGCCTCTATGCCAGCGTCTGGCTGCTCAACCCGATGGTGGCCACGATCAGCACGCGTGGCAGCTCCGAGGGTCTGCTCGGTGCCCTCGTGGCCGCGCTGCTCTGGGCCGTGCAAGTGGCCCGGCGACCCGGCCTTGCCGGCGTCCTTCTCGGCGCTGGCGTCCACCTGAAGATCTACCCGTTCATCTATGCGCCCGCCATCGTCTGGTGGATGGATGCCGACCGCATGAACCCAGGATCAACCGACGCAGACGTCGTCCGCCAGCGTCCAGCCGGCTCACGCTCACGCTCCTTCGCCGCCTTTCTCACGCCCGACCGCTGGCGCTTGGCTCTCGCCAGCCTCACCACCTTCTTCGGGCTCAACGCGGTCATGCTGTCGATGTAGGTCCCCCATTTCAGATCCGTCCCGCTCAACCTCCCGCTGACCTTCCAGCTACGGCTTCCCCTTTCTGCAGCACACCTTCCTCCATCACGTCAGCCGCATCGACCACCGCCACAACTTCAGCCCGTACAACACGCAGCTGTACCTCTCCTCGGCTGCGTCTGCTGCTCGCGGCACCGCTGTCGGCAACGCCACCTTGGACAGCTCGTCACAGCCTGCTCTTCCTGTCGAGTCCCTCGCCTTCTTGCCGCAGCTGCTGCTCTCGTCTGTCCTCATCCCCCTCGTCGTCGCCAAGAAGGACCTCGCTACGTCCATGCTGGCTCAGACCTTTGCCTTTGTCACCTTCAACAAGGTCTGCACTAGCCAGTACTTTTTGTGGTATATGGTGCTGCTGCCCGTCTACCTGCCACACTCGCCGTTTGTCCGGAATCCGCGGCTCGGCATCGCCACTCTCGCCCTCTGGGTGGCCGGTCAGGCCGCCTGGCTGCAGCAGGGATACGAGCTGGAGTTTTTGGGCCGGAGCACCTTTGTGCCCGGACTCTGGCTGTCGTCGCTAGCCTTTTTCGCCATCAACAGCTGGATCCTCGGCCTCATTGTTGGCGGCGTCGCGTAGAGCTACAGTGGAAAGGGAAAAGTGCCTCTATCAAGGCCATTGTCTGAACTAGCTAGCACTAATATAAACCAATATCAAGTGGTATCCAAGAAATGTGTCAAATCGTTTTCCCCAACGCCGCCGATATCCCGAGACTCCCGTTACAAGGACCAGAAGAACGTCCCTCCCGCCCTCTCGTCTCCGCTTGCGTCCAACCGAAAGTGGGTGAACGCCTTGCTTGATGAAATAGGAAATAAAACGCTTTCTTTGCTCGCCTCACATCGTGGCCAGCGCCGCGAGATAGTCGTAGTTGCTCAGCTTCAGCGAGACCACCGGCTTCTTGGGGAACTCCGCGTTGATCACCATGCGGCCGTCCTTGCTGACGGTCATCTCGCCAAACGTCTCCGACAGCTCCTCCCATTGGCTCTCTGGCCGCACCCGGTTGAGCTCCGCCACAATCGTGTCGCTCCACACGCCCGAGGCACGGCCGTTGTGCAGGAGGAAGAACGGATTCAGCGGTGGCACCGGAAAGTCTAGCAGGTCAGTAGGGATAGAGGAGGACAAAAAGAAAAAGGAAAAGAAAAAGGAAAAGAAAAAGGAAAAGAAAAGAAAAGAAAAAGAAAAGAAAAAGAAAAAGAAAAGAAAGAAAGAAAAAGAAAGAAAAAAGAAACCCACCTAGATCGACATAACGGATTCGCAGGTGCTCCAGCTTGCACAGCCGTCCCAGAGACCGGACGGCCGACAGCACCAGGGCCTCAAAGGCACGGATGAAATTGAGGTCCGTGATGCCGGACCCAGACTCCTGCCAGTGGCTGACATGGCGACAGCAGTTCTTGACCGTCAGGTCAATGGACCGCAGCCGCGTGCTGCGCGGATCGGCCAGGCGAGCGGCCACGTCAAAGAACGAGCGGCACACGCGGCCGGTATAGGACAGGTGCTGCAGGGAAGGCGTGGCCTCGGCCAGACGGCTGCAGAAGTGGACACGGTCCGAGACCTTGAGGAAGTAGGGCGGGAACGAGATCTCCTGGCGGTAGTCGCTCTCCAGACAGACGTCCAGGCTCGTCAGGCTGGCCGGCAGGTTCGGCAGGATCGACGCCATCGTCAGGTAGCTCTTCGACTTGGGCTTGCTGTAGGACGCGTTCCATTCCGTCATGTTGGGCAGCGCCGACGCGATGTTGTGGAAGTCCTCCTCCGACCGGATCAGGTTCCACTGGCCCTTGCACAGGAGCGTGCGCACTGTCGTGACCGCTGGCATCGTCCGTGGCGGATCCGTCTCGCTGCGTGCAATGCCCGGCATAAAGTGGCGCACTTGCGGCGCCTTCTTGCGCTCGCCACCCTCGAGCGTCAGCACGCTGGCATCGGCAAACGTCGAGCTGACAAAGTAAAAGGCCTCCTCGAGCGAGCAATTGTCCGACGGCAGGACGTACGACGCGTTCGACAGGCCCTCGTGCGTCACCATCGGCAGCATCGCCGTGTCCGACACGGCCGGCGGCTTCGGCTTTGGCTGAAACACCGGGAACCAGAGCTCCACGTGCTTGACGTACGCGCTGAGGTGCGGATGCTGCGCAAAGTGGATCAACGCCTCGCTCAGCGTCGCGCTCGTCGCCTTGAGCTTGATCCGGCAGTACAGCCGCTGCTGGATGAGCACCCGCCAGACCGTGCTGATGCACGCCAGCCGCGTCAGCCGCTTCTCCGGCGAGCTCTTTGTCATCGGCGTCACGCGGCCGTCAAAGACCCGGTCGAGAATGAGGCCCTGCAGCTCCATCGGTAGGCTGTGCAGGAAGACGGAGCGTCGTCTCGGCGCCGGCGCTTCGGACGGTCCGAGGTGCAGTCTCTGCAGGTCCGGCGTGGTCACGTCCACGTCCATCTCGTCGGCCGTCTGGCTGCAGCCGTCGGGATCGGTGGCGTCCAATACGGCCGTGCCAGCGTCATCGTTGGCCGGACAGCTCAGACACCGCAGGTCATCAGTGCGGTATTCTGGCTGCGGAAAAGGCGTGCTGCTGGGCCGCGCTGGCGGCGTAAAGTCCTGCGGCCGATGGTCCTGCTCCAACGGTGGGCTGGACGGCCCGGCCGATACCGGATTGGACGTGACCGTCATGATGGACGCCAGCTCGACCGCTGCATGACCGGCATCGTGCTCGGTGATGGAGGAAGGCAGCCGCGGCGGCCGCAGCGAGCGACTGTCAACAAGGTGCGAGGGGGCGGTGAGGCGGCCATCGGCTTCGGCTTCCGATGCCTCCAGACGAGAGTCCATAGTTCCTGGGGTCCTTGGGTCCTTGGTTTCGACAAAGCGTCACGGCGATCGGCGGAGACGGAGACAGGTAGGATTGCGGTGTGTGGGCAGAACAGCAGACGAAGAGGGAAATTCAGGCAGTGGCGTGGCACGATTGGGCTTGGGGGAGAAACGACTTTTCCGGTCGGGTGCGAATGGCAAATGGGTCCGTCTCCAGCTTCTGACTGGGCGAGAGTGGCCTCACAGACTCGATGGCAGCTTAGCGATGGTCGCGTGAGAACCTGACTTGGCCAGCGCAGATTGGCTCGGCTGAGCGAGCGGACTGGAGCGCTGCAGCTGTCTGGTTGGAGCAGGCCGAGCTAGCGATAACGACGCAGGGCCGGAGGAGGACGAGAAAATGAGAGAGGGCCGGCGAAGGGGTAGACACGAGGGATGATGTGAGAGGATGGAGCAGGGAGAAGAGCGATCGATGAGCGATCCGATGATGAGATCAGGCTCCAGAAGCGCCAGGCAGCGTGCAAGAGAACAGCAAAGTAGCGCCGAGGCTGCCGCAGAGCAGGCGACAGACGACAGACGAAGATGGGCCAAGAGGGGGTGCGCAGTATCCGGCCCCGTTCTGTTTAAATGAGTCTCATTTCGAGACACGACATTGAAGGCCAAAGGGGGGGAAAAGATGGGCGGGCTGTCCATTCAAGCCACACTTGTCCGACTCGTGCTTTCCTCGTCTGATCCGACGCTACGGCATGAGAACATGGCAGCCGTTCTGCAGCCGACACGCGTTTAATTGAAATTAGCGTTGTGTCAGCCACAGGCTGTCAGGCCTGCTCACGTGCTGGCATGAGACTGCCATCTGCCGCCTACATAGCCGCTAGATCGCCCCGTGTTTCAGCCAGACAGCCTTTCCGGGAGCTGATGCTCAACGAGCACAGCGCCTTCGAAACAAATGGGTGAAACAACTAAAAATACGGAGTGCATGGCTTACTCTCGATGCACAGGCAGTTTTCCATTCCTACAGCCGAGTTCTTATGTTACACTACAATGGCATATTGCCAAGCCGAGAAAACCGTGCACATATATAGGTACGGGGTAGTCCTTTCTTGTAGACACACAGCTAAACTACCTCCAGGCAAATAGCGGCGGTTGTGCCCTCCTAATGTCCGAATGAGCCGTATTAGACGTCTCGTGAAGACTGGAAATGTCGTCTCGTCCACTCCCAGTCCGTCTCTGTTCTCTGCTATCCCACCTCGCCTCCGCACGTTGGGAGTGAAGAGAGAACACGGGGCTGTCTTAATACGAGTTACGTAGGCTGGAGGACTTGGCGGCTTGGCATTTCCCCTTCTGTCCATTGAGACGGGTTTCTGGCCGCCAGAGCTGCCCGTTTCTGCTCTCAGAGCTCCTTGCCATTCTGGCCAAGCCTGGCCGCGCAAGAGAAATCGTGGGCCCCGTTGCGTGTCCTCCTCAGGATGGCTTGGCCTGCAAGGCACTGTCGGCCACGGGCCAGGAGGCTCAAACGAAGAAGCAATCCTTGGCAACACTGCGATGAGATCCTCCCCCTGTCTTGCATATCAGTTTGAATCTTGGCTCTCTCTTGGCTTTTGATTTTCTTCGCTCCTTTTAAAGAGAGTCTGGTCCCCTTAGTCTGGCACTCTCCCTATAACGTTGTTCTGCTTCTTCTTCTTCTTTGCTGTTTCATTCTCATCCTCTTCGTGGCAGGCACACATCACAGATACCAGAAGCAAGTCTTCTGTCTTTTTCCTTTTTCTTTCCCTTTCTCATTCATTTCTTTTCGGCCTTTTCTCTTCTCTACCACTCTTCTCCGTCACTCTTCACCATGGGCCCATTAGCATTTCTTCTTCTTCTTGGCCTGCTGGCAACGGCTACTCTCGGCCTGCCCTCGCCCATTCCTGCCAGACACGGGACTGGCCAGAGGACAGACCGGGTGCTCGGTGTGCCGATAGTCAACTCCAATGCCCTGAACCGCGTCTCGAATTGTTACATTGTCGTCTACAACGCCAACTCTAGCGACTCCGATATTGATGCTCACCAGAAATACGTCAAGTCCACCGTGGCCAAGCACAACCTGCGACGACGGGCAGCCTGCAATAACACGAGCAGCGAGAACAGCAGCGACATGTCCGTGAGCACGCACCGCATCGGCAGCTGGCGCGCCCTGTCGCTGCAGGCGGCCGGAGACGACGCTATGGTCGACATTGCCGGCTCGAGTACGGTCCACTATATCGAGCAGGACGCGCGCGTGAGCACGCAGGCGCTGACGACCCAGACCGACGCGACGTCAGGACTGGTGCGACTGAGCCATGCCGCCGCTGGCAACAGCTCGAGCGGCTACGTCTTTGACGCCTCGGCCGGCCAGGGCATCACGGCTTATGTCGTCGACACCGGCATCTTGGTGACTCACAGCCAGTTTGCCGGCCGTGCCACTTTTGGGGCCAACTTTGTCAACAGCGTCAACACGGATGAGAACGGCCATGGGTCACACGTGGCCGGCACCATTGGTGGGACCACCTTTGGCGTGGCCAAGAATGTCCGGCTGGTCGCCGTCAAGGTGCTCGATGCTGACGGCGGAGGCACCAATAGCGGCGTCCTCGCCGGCCTCGAGTGGGTGGCTGCCAACGCTACCGCCAGCGGCCTCGCCGGCAAAGCTGTCATGAACATGTCGCTCGGTGGTTCCCGCAGTCGTTCTATCAATGCAGCCGTGTCTGCCATCAAAGCCGCCGGTGTTGTCGCCTGTGTCGCCGCCGGCAATGATAACGTCGATGCCAAGACTGAGTCGCCCGCCTCGTCCGCCGATGCCATCACGGTCGGCGCCATTGACCAGACGTCCGACGTGCGCGCGTCCTTTTCCAACTTTGGCCAGTCTGTCGACATCTTCGCTCCCGGTGTCAAAGTTCTCTCTGTTGGCATCACCAGCTCCACCGCCACCGAGATCCTGTCCGGCACCAGCATGGCCACCCCGCACATCGCCGGCCTAGCCGCCTACCTCATGGCTCTCGAGAACATCACTGACCCGTCTGCCGTGCAGGCCCGCATCCAGGCCCTGGCCAGCCTCACTGGTGCCGATGTCACCGGCAACAGAGGCGCCACCACCGACCTAATTGCAAACAATGGAAATCAGTGATCTGGCCGTGTGTGGCATGTCGACTGGTAGACCTGGCATTGCTCCGACGCTCCACACCTCTTCTGTAATATATCATGCACCCATAATACCATTTGGCGTCATAAAGCGCTTGTCTTCACGTACAACTGTATTGACTGTATTGGACTATCTGTCTGCTCTATTCGTTGACTGAACGTGAAAGAAGTAGCTACCGAAAATACGAGGTTGGCTCCTTCCTCATCCAATCGCCCACCATGACCGAACGATGACTAAACTAGTAAAGAACGTTTTGCTGCTGCATATTGGTATACACAAAGCACTACGAAAAGATATGTGCGCAATTCGGTGCGGCCGAGAACCTTACGATGTCCCGTTCGCCACGCGCCCGGATTCCAGGCTGCTTGCTACTTTAGAAAAACACAGCTCTCGAGTGAGAACCGACTCTTCGTCATTGATATCAGCACATCTTCGGCACAACTGCAGTCACGGGAAAGTAGACTGAATTGCAATTTGACATCCGTGCTAGTTTTGGCTCCAACTTGCTGCTCTCTCCGAGTCTTCATGTCACGTTACGTCGGGAACAGAACGGCGCGTCTTTTGTATGTCTTCCCAGAGCGCAGATCAAGATATCTGCTCAAATGAGGACGTCACGCATCTTGAATTGTCGCAATCATAAGCTTACCGCTGCTTCTGCTGAATATGAAACAAGATGGGGAGGGGTATGTAACAAAAGACAGAGGAAATGATGATAGATAAAAACAACAGGTTAGAAAAGGGATAAGACGATACCGCACAAGCCTCCCCTGGGTCTTGTTTCATTTAAAGCTCCTCGTGTACGAGGGTTGCTGCATTGGATGGGTTGGCAATGCCAAGCATGTTCGAGATCTTGTCAAAGTTCGTTCCTAGGATCCAAGCCGATCCAATCTGCGTCGTGTCAGCTTCGAGAAGGATGTACATGCAAGTGCCACGGCGACGTACCATTACACCACCAACCACAAGAAGCATGCCGAAAGTGCAGGCCACAAGTAAAAGGGCGTCCGAGGCCCGCATCTGCTCCTCCATTGGGCCCGGCTTCGGCACAATTTGCTTGACATCCTGCGTTGGGTACAGCGACTCGATGAATTGCTCAATCTAGATACGAGTGTCAGTAGTCTCATTCTGTCGATACATGTGCGCATTGGGGGTGGAAGTGCATCGCCCACCTTTCCGCACTGGAGGCTGATAGACGCAAAGTTGGGGTCGCGCGGGTCGTTCCTTTGGTGTATGCGTCGGGCATAGCGCCGGAAGACCTCGCAGGCCACCTGCAGGTTCTGCGTCGAGTCTAGCATGAGCCGGCAAGCCGTGCCCTTGGTGATCTTGACGTTCCGCTTGAACACGTCTGGGTTCTGGAAGACTAGCTCCAGCGTGGCAATGGCCATGGTCTGCGGGATAGCCACAAAGTTGAACACGCTCTGCTCGCGGATGGCCGCCATGTAGAAGAGGCAATCCTCGGCGTGTTTCAGCGCGTTGAGCACCATCTCCGACTGGCAATACAGCGCCTGCTGGAGGTGGGCCGGGTCGAACAGGTCGTCAAAGCGGTCCACGTACTTGCTCCAGATGTCCTTGGGCCAGAAGCGGCGCCCGTCCTCGAAATCCTCGTGGATGTCGCGAATGATGTTTGTCTTTTGCAGAAACTGGCCCATCGACTCGGTCAGCTGCGGCCGATTCATCAGCTGCGGATTGGCCAGCTTCGACTCCACAAAGAGCCGCGTCAAGCCCTCGCCCACCAGGCCGGCCACGTAGTGGCAGTATAGCTCGTACTCGGCAATCGTGGCGATGCCGTTCACGCTCTGCTCCGCGTTCAGAGCGTAGTCGGCCATGCCGTTGCCCATCTTGGTCGTGATGTCACGGATAATGGCATAGTAGGCCGGATTGAGCCGCTTCAGCTCAGTGACGACGTCGTCAAAGTGCACGAGCAGCTCACGGTCCTTCTCGTTCGGCCCGTTCTCCGTAAACGTCCAGCCGTCCTGCTCCATGAGGTCGTCAAAACCCCGCAGCAGCGGCACCTTCTTCTCCAGCGGGATAGTCATGTCGTCCTCAATCGTATCGAGGCCGCGCAGCACCAGGTAGAACAGACACACGGACATGAGCAGCTCCGGCGTCAGCTCCTGGATGACTGCCGCAAAGCTGCGCGATGTCAGCACAAGGTGCTGGAAGCATGCCTTCTCGGTTGGCGTTTCCTTGCTTGCGTCGCGGCGGTGGACAGGCTCATGCCACACTTTCCTATGCATAGGGTCAGCAAAAGCTTGAACATGTTTCAAAGTGGCAGCGAGAGGGAGGACCATACCATTGAAGTACCGCTCGCAGCTCTTCGGGGTGGCAAAGAAGGTACAGAGTCTGGCGTGTGGTAGGCATTGTGGATTGTGAAAATATGAGTAATTATGGGAATAGTAGCATAGGGAAAGAGAAGAGAAAGAAATTGAAGCGGATGAAGAATCAGAAGCAGTGGGATGTGAGTCGGAAGAAGTGGTGACATCAAGAAACTAGTCGAAGACTGAGGAGCAGGGAGCAGTGACAGTAAGCCCTTTGAAGGATAGTCAATGGGCGAAGAATGTTTGAGGCACTTTCGTGTCTCTTTCTGTCTAATGCTTCCTTACAGTCAGTTTCGATTCCAAGCAGCAGGGTGGTCGCCCAATTGGGGACGCGGCTAAGAGTGGTGCCATGTCTGCATGCAGCGTGAAGGATCTTCAAGAATCTTACATACTGTTATCGAGGCATCCGCGTATCAGTGACAGCATCTACTGGAAATGAAATGTGCAGAGTGCATGTTGTAGTGATAAATAAAGGTCGCAAAAGGTTGTATGATCCGAGAGGAGGATTGGGCTTAATGCTGGTTTCAATTGGCCAATGGCGGGCGGTGAGAGCCCCTGACCGGACTTTTCGACCGGACGTTTTGCCCAGCTACAGGGCACGTGATGTATCGCACAACCAGGCAGCGACCAGCGGTGTGCCTGGTGAGTGAGGCACATATTATCCGAGCCGCCTTTGCAGCCGCCATATCTCGAGTGGTTCGATAAGCGCAGCGAGGGAGGTCGGAAGCCGCCGTAATTACAGAGTATGTGGTATTCCTGCAAAATATACAGAGTACTCGTACTTCGTATCCTACATATTAGAGACGGCGAATCTAGGCCTGACTGCTGCAAGATTTGCAATCGGCCGCTGATTAGCAAGCTAAGCTATAGGTAAACTCCGTGATTATACTCCGTACTACTCCGTACGCCGCACGTCGTGTAGCACATTGAAGTTTCTGCACATAATACAGAGTACAGTTTCTGCGACATCCTTTCTGCACCGCCTGCTAGAGTGTGGCTGAAAACATTGGCTGCGATTGCGGAGTACTCGTAAGAATCACACGTACTCGCGTGGGATACGAGTGCATGCACAAGATATGTCGTATTGCTATCTGCGGTCGTGAGTTTTTGATTTTGTGGCCGACTGCCATTGGCGACATTGTCACTGCAGTTGAGTGGTCTGGCTCCTATTAGCCCCAAGCTTTGGCCCCGCCTCTCGAAGAATGTGGCTAAATTGCTGAGGAATGCTAATCGCACGGTGAAAGTAGAGTCTTCGCACTATATATATATATATATATATATTACATAAGCCACTTCTCTGTCTACACCCACGTCGTAATAGTAGCAGTCTCGTTGATAAAAAAAAAAATGTTTCTTCCCTATGCACTCAAATTTACGGTATGCATACTCGAAGCCAGAATTATTGAAGAACCTATGCTGTTTCTGTGAGATATTCTGCGATTCGATTAGACATAATTTGTACTCCGCAAACTTGGTTGTATACGAAGTACGTCGTAGTGCGAACAAAATGCCTTTTCTTGGTGTGGTTTAGCGCTTTGCCCCCCTGTTCCTTGCATCAGCATTGCTGGACGTCTGATGGGGGGTCGGCTCCACTTAAGGCACTTTCCTTCCCCTCCCACACCGTCTATTCCTCCATAGTGACAGCAAGCACCCTTTCTCAAAACCTGTCCTCATCCTCCTTCACTTTTTGCACAAAACGACCAAACGCACACCTTCCAACCTACCACCACTCCCACTCCAGATAAACGTCAAAACAGAACAAAATGGCTTCCACCGATTCGTCTGCCAACCGCTACCTCATCTGGGGTGGCAAGGGCTGGGTTGCCGGCCACCTCAAGACGCTGCTCGAGAAGGCTGGCAAGGAGGTGTCCACGACGACGATCCGCATGGAGGACCGCGAGGCCGTGATTGCCGAGCTGGAGCGTGTCAAGCCCACGCACGTCTTCAACGCGGCCGGCTGCACGGGCCGGCCCAACGTCGACTGGTGCGAGGACAACAAGGAGGCCACGATGCGGTCCAACGTCATCGGCACGCTGAACTTGGCCGATGCTTGCTTCCTCAAGGGCATCCACCTGACCGTCTACGCGACCGGCTGCATCTACCAGTACGACGATGCCCACCCATGGGGCGGCCCCGGCTTCAAGGAGACCGACCTGGCCAACTTTGACGGCAGCTTCTACTCGGAGACCAAGGCCCACGTCGAGCAGGTCATGAAGCACTACAAGAACGTGCTGATTCTGCGCCTCCGCATGCCGGTCAGCGACGACCTGAACCCGCGCAACTTTGTCACCAAGATCTCCAAGTACGACTGCGTCGTCGACATCCCGAACAGCAACACCATCCTGACCGATCTGCTGCCCGCCTCGGTCCTGCTGGCCGAGCACGGCGACACTGGCGTGTACAACTTCACCAACCCCGGTGCCATCTCACACAACGAGGTCCTGGCCCTGTTCAAGGAGATTGTCCGGCCCGCGTTCACCTGGAAGAACTTCTCGCTCGAGGAGCAGGCCAAGGTCATCAAGGCCGGTCGCAGCAACTGCGAGCTGGACACCACCAAGCTCACCACCAAGCTCAAGGAGTACGGCTACGAGGTCCCTGAGATCCACGTCGCCTACCGCAAGTGCTTCGAGCGCATGAAGGCTGCCGGTGTGCAGTAAGCGCATCGCAGCGGTTACGTATTGGTCCAATACCAGATGCCTCTTGATGTTTCCCGGTCTTTCTTAGGTTCTCTCCGAGATATGCTTGCATCTTGTAGCTAGGCTGCTTAGATCTATATATGTTGCACGGCATCAGCGGACTAATGCGCCAATTGGCTGATAGAATATTATAAGATACCAACAAGACAAGTCGTGTGTGTATATTGAGAATATGGGTATATGCACTCCGTAAGGAGCACTGTAAATTACTATGTGAGCACGCTGGACACTGTACCTACCCCTCCACAAAAAGTGACATCACGTGATAGCCGGCTGACCCCTTGAAAAGGTCCCTGTGGCTCAGTGCCCCGCCTACCTAGGAAAAGTTCGTTTCTGCGCGATGACGAAGCCACAGCGACCTCCACAACGACCTCGGAGATCTGTTTAGGCACCTGATTTTGGGCATACTGCCATCTTTTTTTTAATTTTGGAGGGGACAATCACAATACCGCAATCCTTGTCATTTTCTTTGGTATATCATCTTCCCGTCCATTTTTCCTACCCGTTTGCATTTCCGGGCTCAGACGATTCGCCCAAAGACTCCAAACAGTGAAAGTCTCTATCTCGGCTGAAACGGAGCACTTTTGCGCCTATTGTGATTGCCAACAACCGAAACCATGGTGGTCGACACGGCATACTACGACCAGCTGGGCGTTTCGCCGACGGCGACGGAGCTCGAGATCAAGAAGGCATACCGCAAGCAGGCGATTGTTCACCATCCAGGTTAGCAACCACATCTTTCTTTTTTTGCTTCCTCGGAATCGTCCCTGTTGCCGCCTCCTCCGCCTTCTCCTCTTTTCCCCACTGACACTTTTGATGCAGATAAGAATCCAAACGATCCGACAGCGCACGAAAAGTTCCAGGCTATCGGCGAAGCGTACCAGGTGCTCTCAGACCCAGACTTACGGAAAGCCTACGACAAGTACGGCAAGGATGCATCGCAACCCAGTGAGGGGTTTGTCGACCCGGCGGAGTTTTTTACCAGCATCTTTGGCGGGGACGCATTTGCCGACTGGATTGGCGAGATATCTCTCATGAAGGATCTGACAGCTACGATGGACATTGCTGGGACAGCTGAGGAGGGCGAAGAGGGCTCCGCCACCGCCGAGGACGGCGAGTTTCCCGGCACCGAGGAGGCGATGAAGGAGAGTGAGAACGCGGCCGGGGAAGAGCACACAGCGGTGGCTGCGTCGGCTACCGATAGCGATGCGGGTGCGGCCAAGCCAGCCGCTGTGGTGGTGGAGGACGAAAAGGACAGCGGAGCGACGGCGGCATCGTCGGAACCCAGGAAGCCTGTCGCCGAACCGCCTGCAGCAAAAGCGTCACCTCCCTCGGGCCGGACATCGCCGCTGCCCACGGGCTCTGGCCAGAGCACGCCGGGTGGGCGCAAGATGCTTCCGATTCGACCGGCACTGCCAGAGCGGCCGCACTCGGAAACGGGCGGCCCGTCGGCGATGGCCGGCAGTGAGGACGATAGCAAGGACATGAAGAAGAAGGACAAGAAGAAGGCGGGTTTGTCGAAGGAGCAGCGCGAGCACCTGGCAGCATACGAGCGCGAGCGGGCGCGGATTCGACAGGAACGGGTGGACATGCTGGTGCGCAAGCTGCTGGACCGGGTGTCGCTGTGGACGGAGACGGACAAGGGCCGGGACGTGACCCGGTCATTCCAGGAGAAGATCCGGCTGGAGGTGGAGGAGCTCAAGATGGAATCGTTTGGACTGGACATTCTGCACGCGATCGGACACACGTACGTGAGCAAGGCGACGGCGGTGCTTCGTAGCCAGAAGCTCTTCGGCATGGGCGGATTCTTTAGCCGGATCCGCGACAAGGGCACGCTTGTGAAGGAGACGTGGAACACGATCAGCTCGGCTATTGACGCGCAGCAGACGATGGAAGAGATGGCGCGGATGGAGGAGCGCGGCGGCGAGGAGTGGACGGACGAGAAGAAGACGGAGTACGAGCGGCGGGTGACGGGCAAGATCCTGACGGCGGCGTGGCGCGGCAGCAAGTTTGAGATCCAGAGCGTGCTGCGCGACGTGTGCGACGCGGTGTTGAACGACAAGAAGGTGCACCTGTCGAAGCGGCTGGAGCGGGCGGAGGCTCTGGTGCTCATCGGTGACATTTGCAACAGGGTGAGTTTTTTTTCTTTGTGCACTTTCTGACCTCGCGAGACCACAAACTGATTGTTCAGGCACAACGAACTCCGGAAGAGGAAGGCGACTACATGGCGTTTGAGCAGCTCGTGGCCGAGGCGGCCATCAAGAAGGACAAGGAGTCGAAGAAGAAGGAGAAGAGCCGAGATCGTCGCAGCACATGGATCCACAAGGCGGGCGAGACATCGAGCGGCGAGGCTGGGGCAGAGGCGCATATGGCGTCGGCGGCGGAAACGGCAGCAGACCTCCCGAACGTGCCGAAAGTATAATGGGAGAGGACAGACCAGCGGTCGAGATGGGGGAGAGGAACGAGAGAGGAAGGGGGGAGGTAGAAGCGGAGAAAGCAAGCATGGTTAGGACAGTATGCGCATACACAAACGCCCACGACATACAGGTCGGTCTTGTTTGCTCGGTATTTTTTTCTCTTTCCGGTTTTCCTGCTTTTTTGTAACCCCAATGGGAGGGAATTTCGAGCCTATTGTCGTCTTTGCACACACACGCGCCTGTTCTATAGAAATTGGGTGTAGCTCAGAGAGGGGCTCCAAGAGGAAGCAACGCGTATACTACGGAGTACGTCTGAACTCTCTGCTTGCTTGCTGTCGTTTCGTGTGGTGTCTTGTTTGGATAATAAATCATCCCCCATTGTATTTTTGGTCTACCTTTGACCGTGTCCCGGCCCTCCTGAGAAGCTTCATCTATAGACGGAAGGAGTGAGGAGTGGTAGGATCTTCCGGGTTGTTGTTACAAGGCGACAAGGAAATGGGCGGATGTGAGAAGTGTGGTTTCGATTTGTGTGGACAAACTGAGTACTAAACGCCAGCGGAAATATAGGGAAAATGCGAGAGCAGAAAGGGCAAGAAAGAGAGCGGCTGATAAGTGTATACCTAGAAACAGGATTGTATTTGAAAAAGAAAAAGACCAACTGACCGACACAAAAGGGAATAAGGGGGGTATCTGGTGTCCAAAAAAGAGAACAATCTGCTGGCTGGGTGTGTTCGTTTCGCTTTGCTCCACAGAGGAGAGATATTGGGGCTCAGAAGGCGACGAGTCCGGGGAACATGAGAGGAGGTGGCGAAGATGCGAGCGAGGAGAGGCTTTTGTTTTCTGACCTTCTTTCACTTTTTTTCTTTTCTTTTTTCTTTTCTTTTTTCTTCTTCTTTTCTCCGTCTTCTTGTCCTCCCTCTAAGTTCCCGGTCATGCATTCATTTGAGTGTTTGAAACGTTTGGGAAACGGACAGGCGCAAAGCGCAAAGCATGAAAATGCGGCAGGTTTCGTTACTCATCCCGACGCTGTGCAGGTTCCCCATGGAAAGGAAAGAAAGGAAATCAAAGGAAAATGACAAGAGGACTATGCAGGGTCGGCGTCGTGGCTGGCCGGCGCTATCGCTGGCTTGAGCGGTTTCGTCTCTGGCAGGTGGGTGCTGGAGGTCACGTGATCACGATCAAGTCCAGGTTTCAAGCCCACGTCGACGTCAATGTCGAACCGGACGAAGCGACTGTCGAGGCGGGGGTTTCCGGTGAGGCTGACGGCGTCGCTGCTGCTGACGGCCAGGAGGCTGGTAGTGTCGTCTGCGTCCGCGTCGGCCGTGACGCTCTTGTCCTGTTGGACCTCATCCTCGACCTCGATCTCGACTTCGACGACGTCCACATCCTCATCTTCCTCTTCTTCCTCTAGCTCGTCGGCCATGAGGACGCGACCGCCCAACTGTATCTCGCTCACGCGCACGCGAAAAGCCAGGGCCTTGCGGCCTTCCTCGATCAGCTCGTCGGTCCAGCTGAGACAGCGCTTGATGCTCTGGTTGATCTTCTGGCTGTCAACCAGCAGCTGGCGGTGCTTGGACAGGTCCAGCTGCAGGCGACGGTCGCGGCGCTGCTCGTGGCTGCCGTGCTCGTCCGACGACTCGGACTCGGACTCGGTCCCGGATCCGGACCCCGACGTGTTGTCGTGGTGCTCGCCGTTGACGGCCGCCTCCACAGAAGCGGCTGCTGCATCGGCCTCAGCGGTAGGGGCGACTGTTTTGTTTACAGCCTTGCCCTTCTTGCTCTTTCTTTCCCTCTTCTCCTTCTTTTCCTTTTCCGCCTTTTCTGGCTGGTCCGATTTCACTGACGTCTCCGTCCCCTCGGCCTTCTTCTCCACGCCAGCCTCTCCGTCTGCGCGGAACTCGTCGGCGTCTTCAAAGGCGTCGTCGTCGTCATCGTCGTCGCTCAGACCGGGGGTTTGCATGGGCTCCTCGATAATTGAACCAGACACGATGCTGGCGGAGGCGGCGGATGGGGCCAGCGACAGACGACCGGAACGTGAGAGGCGACGGAACTGGCGCAGTTCAGACTTCTGCTTGCGCAGCTGGCGCTCTAGCGACCTGTTGATGGCCTCGAGGGAGGCGTTGGTGATTTCGAGGTCCTGGACCTTGCGCTCACGGCGCGCAGTAACGACGAGGCTGTCGACGCTGTTGTTGCTGACGTTGCTATGTCGGCTCTCGTCTTCTTCGTCGTTGCCGTCGTTGCCGTCGTCGCCGTCGTCGCCGTCGTCGTCCGATTCGCCGTCGGGCTCGACCAGCTCGTCGGTGGCCTGCAAGATGGCGGCCAGGCTGGTGGCGGCCGTCGGTGGCGTGCTTCTGCCGTTGGCGGCGGACTGACCAAAACCCGGAAAGGCAAAGGGACTCAGCTGGGCGGCAGGCGGGAACTGGGCAGCAGCGGGTGACGAGGCCTCCGATCGCGAGTGGGCAGACGACTGCAGCAGACGAGCGACGATGGGCGGGTCAGCGATGGAAAGGCTACCCTTTCTTCCGTGTCCGGCCATGGTGCTGGAGCCGGAGCCAGAGCCAGTGCTATTCCGCTTGCGGGTGCGGACGCTGCCAGCAGTGACGGCATTGGCCGGGGCCAGGCCAGACAACGGAGTCTTAACAGGCGACATGGGCCGTGATGCCGAGGCGGATGTCGAATAGGTGCTGCTGGACCGTGACATGGGCAGCTTGGGCGAGGCGGCCGCCTGGACGGAGGCAGCCGGACCGGGAGCAACGGCCTTGAGGGGGAGGGGATGCGGATGCGGATGTGGATGAGAATGAGGACGGTCGAGGGCGGCGCCGTTGGCGTGGACGAACTTGGACGAGATGTCGGGCGGGGCAGTTGTGCTTGGTGGAGGATGGTAGGTCGGCGTCGTCGGAGGCTGGGCGTCGGGCAAAGAGCGGCCATTGGCATAAAAAAAGGCGGACGAGCGCGGTGTGGTGGCGAGAGAAGCTTGTGGCGGTTGTGGCGGTTGTGAGGGCTGCTGCAATGCTGGAGACTTGACATCGCTGGCGTAGAAGAACTTGGAGTCGGCAAGACCAGGCGAGGAGACAGCAGGGGCACCCGAGGGCGTGTTGCCGTTGCTGATCGGGCTGTAGGTGGTGCTGCCATCGACGCGGTTCTGGCGGGAGCCGGAGCGTGGCGTGATGTTGTGGTTGTGGGCGATATAAGCAGGCAAGTCGTCTCTAGAGTCTCTGGAAGCAGAGCTAGAGACGGTGCCGAGCGTGCTGCGACGGGCCAGCGGCGTCGATACGGCAAACGTGTGGGAATTGGAGGCGGCGGCAGCGGAGGCGGCAATCTTGGGGGTGAGGGGAGCACGGCCGGTCGAGCTGGTGGTGTTGTTGCTGGAGCGAGCAGCCAGGGCCGGTTTCCGGGGGGTGTCCATGGTGGCCGAGGGCGAGGACGGAGCAACGCGAAGATTCCGCATCTGAGCGGCCCGCTTGGCGGAGGAGGTGGTGGACGAGACAGTCGAGGTGGAAGACGAGAGAGAGGACGAGAAGGACGAGGAGAAAGACGAGGAAAAGGAGGAGGAGAGTGGTGGAGGTGAGTTCGGTGAGGAGATCGGTGAAGTCGGTGAGCTCGGTGAGCTCGGTGAGCGTGGTGCCACGGGCGGACGAGGAGACCGCGGCAGCGACGAGCGATGGGATGATGGTGGACCGACGGACGAGCGCGGTGACCGGAGAGGCTGGGAGGACGAGCGAGTGGTGGTCAGCGGCCGAGTCGAGACGACGAGTCGACTGGATGCTGTAGTGGTGGTGGCAGGCGAAGCGATCCGGGGTGTCCGGGCCAAGCCGGCATCGCGGTCGCGCAAGTAGAGCGGCGTGCGCACCGGCGGCCGGTCGAGACGGCCTTGCTGTTCGGCAGCGGCGGTGACGATGAGCGTCGGCGTGGGCGAGACGACCACGGCCGTAAAGGGGGGCCGACGCGAGGATGAAGAGCTGTCGGGCTGCTCGGCTGCCGTCGTTCCTCCCGACGTCGCTGCTGCTCTGGATCCTGGTCCTGGTCCTGGTCCTGGTCCGACTCCTGCTCCTGCTCCTGCGCGCGGCGGTGGCGGCACGGACTTGGTCGGCCGTGGCGTGGTGCTGTGTGTGGGAAACGATTGGCGCATCGTCGAGAGAAAGAGGGCGGCTTCCCTCGATTTTTCAACTCAATTTAATCCCGCCCCTTCAGCTGCCCGTTTGGCGGCAGCACTGACACACACACAAAAAGTCGTTGTAGTGCCACACGCTTATTGCGGTAGCGTCGACTGTCTCTTCACTTCCTTTTTTTCTCGCTCCTTCCCGTCCGGATGGCAGGCGGTGTGGTCATGTACGACCGAGCAGGACGAGAGGATTACGGAGTCGTACAGGTCCTGCCGCAGGCCCTGCCCTGCTGCTGGAGCACTGGGTACCTCGTACCTCCTGTCCGTCATGGCTGCACGTGATGGTTCATGCCCTTGCGCCCGGGAAAAGTCGTAAGACGGCTCGGACGGAGCGTCCCCACGACTCCTTCATACAATCCCTTCGTCAGGATCGCAGTCCCCTTTCCACTGTTTCGCTCTCAGACACCCACTCCTGCCCACTGTCTCAGGGGACCTGCTAATGTCGGCAAGCACGGCTTGGCCTGCTGCCCGGCTTTCCGGCCCTGCGCCAAGCCCGGCACTCATCCCTCTGCCTGGCCATCGCAATTACAGAACATAGACCCCTAATGAGGCCCACACGTGACTCCTATTCCACTAATGTCTAGCGTCCGTCCCAGGCTTCTGCTTCTAATTATACCACTCGAAATTATATATGGAGTCTCTGCCTTTTTTCCTTTTTTAGACTGCCTTTCCTCATCGCACATCTAGCCGTCCGTCACGCCGTCACGCCGACATGGGCCTGATTGGCATTTCCCTCGTCGTCGCTTCCATTGTGTGTTTCTGCATCTATCCGAGGGTATGGCTGGACCTGGCTGCGCCCCTGCTGCAGTGGCGCCGACGGCCGCCTATCTCTCCCGAGCGCGAAAAGGAGGATGCGGCTGTGTCTGGATCAATTTCTGCATCCGTGTCTGAGTCGCGGTTGGAGACTACTGGGCCAGCGTCTCCCAAAGCCGTGTCCGGTCGCGCCATCCCGCCTCCGCCGTTGCCTTTGAGCCGAAGCCGAAGCCGAAGCGCAGACGAAGACGAAGAAGACGAACCGACAACCCCAAAGGCGACCCAGACTACTCAGACTTCCCAGACTTCCCAGACCTCCCAGACCTCCCAGATCACCACCACCACACCTCTCCTGTCGCTCTCTATGCCCGACGACGATTCCAGTCCCAGAAGCATGCCGCCGCCCATGTTTCCTGCTCTCTCGTCGGCACAGCGAGCAGCTGGTCCTTCTCTAGGCCTCATGGCACCTCCTCCTCGGATATCACCTCGAATATCGCCCTCATCCTCCCTCTCGGCTCAACGCCGGCCACCTGGACTGGCTCCGGCCAGAACCTCGTCCTCCCTCGCCCCCCTCGCCCCCCTCGCCTCCCTCGCCTCCCCCCTCACTTCCCCCTCCTCTTCTCGCAACAAGGTCCATCTCACGCCTGGCCACAGCCCGCTCGACTGGGCTCGTCTCACGGCCGACCCTCATGCCAACCTGCGCAATATGCCGCCTGAGGCTCCTCAGCTGCTGCGCGTCACACCGTCGCTGCTTCGGACCATGAACGGACGTCGTGGCCGTGATGCCTGGACCGCCCTCGGTGGCATAGTCTACAATCTGTCGCCCTACCTGCCCTTCCACCCTGGCGGCGAGCCCGAGCTGCTGCGCTGCGCCGGTCGCGACGGCAGCCGTCTCTTCAACGACATCCATTCGTGGGTCAACTACGACAATATGTTGTCGGCCTGTCGCATCGGCATCCTCGTCGAGGAGCACGAGTCCGTCGCCAGTCCGATGGAGGACATGGACTAGGATTAGTCATCACAGGCCAAACATCGATCCATAGTCCTACATTGCTTATACTACCGTCTGCTCCGGAACTTGAACTGCAGCCCGTCATCCGAGTCGCTGTCGCTATCTTGGATCGTCATGGCGCCTGCTGCTCCCCGCCTCGGCTTCTTCGCCGGTGCTGCCCGTGGCCCGCTCGCTGCCACCGACGCTGTCCGCTTTCCCCGTGTCGATGCGCTCTGTGTCTGCGTCTGTGTCGCGTCTGCCAACTGCAGCTGCACGTCCAGCTGCGTCTGTGTGTCCAGCGATGCTTGCACGTCCGCCTGCCTCTGCCGCGTCGCCGTCTTCTGCGCCACCTTACCGGCCCTTGTTCGGGGCAGATCGGCCTCTAGTGCCATCGTGTCCATTGAGTCCATTTCCGGCTCCGTGTCCAGGATCACCTCCACGTCAGCCACTCCGTCTGCCGGCCCGACGCTGCTCAAGCCGATGCTGCTTTCCGTCGCCGTCGACAGCACATGTCGTCCTTCTCGGGCTCCCAGCACCGTCGATGTCACCGTCGAGTCTACTTCGATAGAGCTGTACCCGCCGGTTGAGTGCTGCCCCACTGGTCCTCTCCTCCAGGAACTGTTGTTTTCGCCTTCCAGCCAGTAGTCGTCCCCAATACCATACTCCTTCGTCTTGACCGCCTCCAGCCCTACAATCACCCGCTGGATCGGTCGGCCTGCCGCGTCGCCTTGCTTGCGGAACTTTTTGAAGTTGCGTCGCCCGTTCCAGTGCGGATCCCATCGCCCGTCCGCAACGTCTTGCTCTCTCGTTCTCAGCCCTGTTGGCCCGCGCACAGATATCTCTTCCACGATCGTCAGCCGTCGGATCTCCTCTGCGTCAATGCCATCCGACTGGATCTGTGCTAGCCTCTCGCGCTCTTCGGCCGCCCGCTTCTCTGCCGCCTCTCGGTTCTTGCGTGCCTGATTCAGGATTGCGTTGTCCTCCGCCTTCTTTCCCTTGCCCCTGCCATCCTTGTTGCTGCCTGCTGGGCCCTCGCCATTTGCAGTCCCGCCTTCGTCTGCTGCTTCTGATTCGAGACACTGTCGCGGCGGAACAGGTTCTATACCGGCCGCAATACGCCGCCGCTTGACTGCTGCTGCCGTCGGCGCTATGTCTCCCATGATGTCTTCCCCTTCCTCCGCCACTGCCGCGACTGGCCGCTTCCTTGCTACGCTCGGCTCTGGCTCCTGGAATGCCGATGTCTGAGACATGAACATGCCTTCTTCGCTCGCTTGCATCGACTCCGCTGCCAGTGGGAACGCATTCGGATCATTTTCCACATCCAGGTCGGCATCGAATCCCTTGAATCGGCTTGTCAGGCCTCGCCTTGCTCGCCCTCGCCTGGTGGGCAGCGCGACAGCCGGTACGGTCATGTCGGCTACTGGTGCCGTTCCAGCGCTCATTTGTGTCGACTCATCGGCAGAGCCCGAGATGACAATCGGAGTTCCCGAGTCCTCCTGCAGAGACCGCCTCAACATGCCCGGCTCGACGGCCAGGATCGCATCCAGAAACTCACGCTGGTCAATGAGGCGGTGGTCGAGCCGCAAGGATACGGCGTTGCCAAACCGGCCAAACCACTCCACATGATCGCCCTTTGCCGGCAAGTAGCGCACAACCACGACCCCCTTGCCCTCGCCCCCGTCCTCGAACTCGCCCAGGCTCTGGTCGCCAGCTATTCGCTTGACGTAGCATATGAAATTGTCCACCTGTGTCTCACCGGGGATGACCTCGGCCAGCAAGGCCTTTCCCTTGCCGTTGGAGATGGGCGGAAACAGGTTGTCGTACTGCTTCTGGTCGTAAAAAATAAACGTGTAGCCGTCAAAGATGTCCTTCCGCCGCTCGTCCGGATTGTATGTGCTGACGGGACGATCGCTCGGCTCGTCGCCGCGCGGTGGCAGGAACTCGAGAGCGTCGGGCCAGCTGCCGTCGAAATCCTGCTCGAGGGCGCTAGAGCCTGCAGCCGCCTCGATGGCCGAGAGGAAGCTCTCCATGACAATGTACTTGCCGTTGATGAGGGCCTGCAGGCCCTTGGACGTGTTACGCTTCTTGGCCACGACGTGGGTCGTGCGGGCGATATCGTACTCGGCAATATATTTGATGTCGAGCTGCTCGAGCTGTTCACGCAGAAGGGCCCACGGGTCGGCACGAAGCTCCTTAGTCGTGAGCGAGAAACTCAGCACGACCGGGTGCCACGTGATCCTACAGACGTCTGGTCAGCTTCTGAGCAGACAAGCATTGACTAGCTAGCTAGCAGCTGCTCGCACACACCGGAACAGATCGGCCATGTGCCCCATCTTGACCTCGTTCGAGACCTGGCTCAGGACGAGCCTCTGTCCCCGTATTTGGGTGCCGTTGACGACGGTGCCGATCTTGGTGTTGAGGTCCTCGATCGTGATCACGGACCGACTCTCTCGGTTGGTCCCATCGCCTTCGGTCACACGGCCAACCTCGATTGTCAGGTGCTTCCGGGAGATCGTCTTGTCGGATATGACCAGCTGACCAGCTATACTCCGTAGACTAGTGTCAGCTCTGCCGTCTTGCCAGGTGATTGGGGAAGAACGCACGCTCTGCTTTGGTCCGACCAAAGAGATACCGTTTTCCGGGCCGCAGCCATAGCCGTCGACCTGTGAAGAGCGTCAGAAGGAGTTGCAGTGTGCAGTGTATTCGTTCAGACGTAGAACCTACCCTGAAAGGTGTGCCCGACATTATCGAGAAGCCACATGGCGACGGGAGCGGGCGACAAAAGACTGCTGTTCTGGCCGTCAAGAAGACGTCGCGAAGTCGCGAATTTGGGGTGGAGCTGGAGCACTTTACGGAGTAGGCATCTACGCGGTGGCACGTGACGCGTTGTGGGAGCGGGCCATTTGGTGTACTCGTACAGAGTACTCTGTACGGAGTACGGATTACGTCGTAAGTACTCCGTATTGAGGGCTTTTTACAGCAATACAAAGTACTCCGTAGCTCAATGTAAATCGGGTGTACTGTGGCATGAAGCTCCTTCCCTCCAATTTTGATAGTCTCGATTGCAAGACTATTCGAAAGCAATACCAAAAAAAAGAACCCAATTCATCTCCGAGGTTCAGACAAGCTTATCTCTGGTGCCTGTCCCATTTGTCGGAACGATCACACTGTCTCCGAATGCGCGATGGATCGACCTGCCGTTTCGAAGCCTAGTCGCGAAATCCTGGCAGCACACCTTCTTGATCAGTCAGGTGGATGACGGAATGGTTCCTGTATTCGGCTGATGCCCACTTTGGTGCGGTCTCCCCAGCGAGATGCTTGCCTCTTTGGACATGCGTCTGAGCATATAAGAAGCACTGGCAGCGCATGTTTGTGGTTGGCTGTCGGCCGTCCTGCACACGCAACCGCAACTGTCGCGACGATGCAGCGCAAGCCAGTCTTCACGGCCATGGCCGTCTTTCTGTCGGCCGTCCAGGGCCTCAACATTCTCATCACGGTGAGCTGACACGACATACAAGGTCCGTGTCGGTCGTGCTGACCGCTGCAGAACGACGATGGCTTCGGCTCGGCCAACATCCGGGCCATGTACAAGGCCGTCAAGGACCTAGGCCACGACGCCTACATTGTGGCCTCCAGCAGCGACATGTCCGGTCAGGGCGGCCGCTCCGCCTACACGACCGAGGCCAATCTCACGGCCGACTCAGAGTGGGGTGTGTTCTGTTGTTGGTCGACTTCGAGGTCGTGGTGACGCCAGCTGCTGACCAGTGCACAGGGATCGTCAAGGCCGGCGCGCCATCGATCGGCCAGGACCCCAAAGACAGTCACATCTGGTACTACAATGGCACGCCGGCAGCACAGGTGTTCGTGGCGCTGGACCACGTGCTGCCGCTCTTTGGCAGCTTCAGCAAGCCGGACCTGGTGCTGGCGGGGCCCAACGTGGGCCTCAACCTGGGCCCGTTCCTGTACACGCTCTCGGGCACGATGGGGGCGACCTATGCGGCCGTGGATCGTGGCATTCCGGCTATCTCCTTCTCGGCTGCCTACAGCCGGCAGACGCCCTACTACTGGACCAACACGTCGACCCTGGCCGGGCTGCAGGACCCTGCTACGATTGCCGGCCGGCTGGCTGCCGCCCTGGCACAGGCCTTTATCGACAAGGCGGCTGGGGGGCGCATCCTGCCGGTGGGCTACGGCATCAACGTGAATCTGCCGTACATCACCAGCTTCAGCAACGACTCGTGCGTGAACCCGCCGTTTGTCCTGACACGCATGTCGGGCGGCGCCGACGTCGACAAGGCCGTGTACAACGCCACGACAGGCCTGTTTCACTACGGCGACCTGGACGAGGCTGGCTCGGGCGTCAATGCCTGCATCAACGGCGACTGCAGCCTGCCGGGCGAGACAGACGTTGTCAGCGGCCATGGGGCGTGCCAGGCGTCAGTCAGCGTCTTCACCGTCGACTACGACGCACCATACACTGCCAGCAGAAGCAATGCGACGATCGGCAATCCGTATGCGCTGGTGCCTGGCATAGTGCAGCTGCAGAACGCCAGCAGGCTGGTCGGCGGCCTGGGTGCCAATGCTACTGTCCGGGGTGTCAGCGGAAGCCCGAGCACGACTGTCGGGAGCTCGCCCAGGGCGTCGACGTCGGCCGTGATCAGCTCGGCCTCGGACATTCGGCTGTCGGTGGCCATGCTGCTGGGCTTCTTGGTAGCAGCACTGATGTAGGAATAGGCGGCAGATATGAATAGCAGAGGCATCAGGACAGATAGAACAACGTCTAGTCATTCGTCTATTGTATGCTCCTTGTCTTGTCTGCTCATAACACTGTATATGATGTAGAATCAAATGCTTAGTGATTCATGATGTGCCCACGTGACACTGGATCTTGCTTATCTTCCGCGTTAGCCAGGCACATGACGTCAAAGATGGCCGAGGCCCAGGGCAGCCAATCAGACAATTCCAGCCCCGCTTTAGCCAACTGTACGGATAAGCAACAAAAGGGAACGAGTATCCCCATCGCTGCGGATGCCGGCTGGAGCCCGTCCCGGCCCCATCCTGTTTCTGTTTCCTTCCACGGTGCGTACTCTCGCGTACCCGGAGCGCGTGTTGCCAGCGCAGTGCAGACGACGGACGACGAAGAGGGACGAACGAACGGTGGCACGGCAAAGCGGCGAAGTGGCAGATACGGCCCAGTCCAGATTTGGTCTTGGAGCCCAGATCGACTGTCGGTCGTTTGCGGACGGCCACCCGCGACGGCCATGCTGCCCGACCCGAGCCTGACGGTGACGCTGCCGAGCTTACACGACGGCACGGTGCTGGACTGCCGCGTGTACCTGCCACCGGCGACGCTTTTGAAGGCTCAGACAGTCGAGACGACCAAGTCGGTCGATGCGCGGTGGCGGGGCCACGCGGCCGTGGTAGCGCATCCGTACGCGCCGATGGGTGGCAGCTACAACGACGGGATCGTGCGCATGGTGGCTGACACGCTGCTGCAGCGGCCAGCACAGCCGTTTGTGGTGGCGACGTTCAACTTCCGGGGCGCCGGCCGACGGCCGAGCGGCCACACGTCGTGGACGGCACGCGCAGAGACGGGCGACTACATGACCGTCGCCGGGTTCCTGTACTACTTTGTGCACCATCTGGACCCGTACGGCGACGGCGGGCTGTCCGGGGGATCCACCCATCGGCCCCCCGTCTTCCTCTTTGCCGGCTACTCGTACGGGGCCATCGTGACCCGATTGCTGCCACCCATGGCTGACGTGCTCGCGCTGCTGGCTCGCCCCGATATTGACTCGCCGGCAGCCGAGGTCCGGCGACGGGCGGCACGCTGGGCCGCGATGCAGAACGCCGACTTTGCTGAGCATCGATCAGCCTTGGTGGCCGCAGCCGAACGGGGCGCCGACAGCCCACAGAAGAAGCTGGTGCGGAGAGCCCGCCTCAGCATGGGCATCCGCGTCGGTGGCAGTGAAGACAATAACAACAACAACAATAACAGCAACAACAACAACAGCAGCAGCAGCAACAGTCCACGGCGCTGCAGCCAAGAGGTCGCCCGGACCGTCAACACGGCCCTGATGGGAACCAGCAAGCTGCGGACACCAGCAGTTCCGGTGGCCAGAGGCAGTAACAGCAGCAGCAGACCGTCGGCCGAAGGGCCCGTCACAGCTGTGGCTGACATCCGGGAAGAAGGCGACCGAGACGAAGACGACGAGATCGACACGTCCAGACTGTCGGCATTGCCAAACCTGCCGGTATTTCGACCGTCATATCTGCTGGTATCGTTTCCAGCTGGCCTGGTCACCAGTCTGGCCACGGTCTTCACCTTTCCGCCGTCCGAGGGCCCGACTTTGCCGCCGTCCGAGGCCAAGCTGGCTGACCACCCGACGCTGGCCGTCTATGGCGACGCCGACCGGTTCGTCTCCATGCGTCATATGCACCACTGGACTGCGCGCATGACGACCGCGTCAACAACCACTGCCGGGAAGACACCCGGCTTTCGCGCGCTCGAGGTCGCCGCCGCCGGCCACTTCTGGTCCGAGGGCCGCTCGCTGTACGACTTGCGCGATGCTGTGAGCCGATTTGCCGACGAGCTGGTGGCTGGACCGCCGGCTGGAACGGATGGCGACGACGACGACAGAGAGAAGCGAAAGGGTGGTAATAGCACGAGTGTGGCATGAGACAAACGTTTGCAGAGACATGGTGACAGATGATACCCGTGAATGAAGACTGACACGTGATGATATGGTGACCATAGGATGACTGACACGTGATCGTTTCTGTGATGAATATCTCTAAGAATAAAAGAATAAATGCTGTACTTGACGTGATCTTACCGCCCTTATGAATCAACCTCGCTCTCGTCGTCGTCTTCCTCGTCGTCGTCTTCTTCGTCATCGGAGTCCTCGTCCTGCTTGTCCGTATTTGTTTCCGGACTGCTGCTGACATCACAGTACTGTCCGTCCCAGCTGTCGCCCATTGTCAGTGGTGTCAGCCCAGTGCCACCGTTGCCGATGTTGCCAAAGCCGTAGCTCCTGCGGGCAAGCGAAGCGCTCGGTGATGGCGTCTTGGACTGCATCGGCAGCTGCTGCAGACTGTTCTGCCGGAAGGGCGCCAGCCGGCCAGGTCGACTATCGTGGACGACTGTGCACATCCTCTCGCCGCCTCCGCTCAGTGACATGTCTACAATGCCACGTCGAACAGCTAGCGAGGGCCGTACTTCGTGTCGACTCGTCTGTACTTCGTCGAGGTCCGCATCTGACGACTCCCGTCTTCCGTCCTCGCTCAGAATCGTCTCGAGTTCGTGGCGGTTGCGTCGCCGACGAGCCAGCAGCTGGATGCTGCTCCCCGATCCTCGCCGTCGCTTCGGCAGCGGCAGCGCCACTGTAGATGTCGTCTGTTCGTCCGACTCCTCGACCACGTCGTCGTGCATCAGCGCCACGCCCGACTGACTCCTTCGCAGACCAAAAGCACGGCCTCTCTGATCTCCCTCGCTCCCTTCACTCCCACTTCCACTCACCTGCAGCTGGTGGCTCCCGGCAAAAAACCGCCGCAGATTCACCTGGCTGCTCCCAAAGGCAATGCGCTCCCGCAGCTGATACACCGCCCGGTCCAGCGCCAGCTCCACCGCACACGTCTGCTGGATTCGGCAGATGCTCGGCCACGTCGCCAGCTCGCCCACCCGACAGGCCTCCAGCATGAACTCGGCCGTCGGGTTGCGGATCAGGTGGCTGCCCCACGCAAGGCTCATGCGCGGCAGGATGTTGATGTCGGCCGTGTACTTTTGGCTCAGCATCTGCACCGCCATGCTCAGGCTGTCGCGGAAGACGCCGAGGTCGACCAGCGACTCTAGACAGTATATCGCCTCTGACTTGCCCAGCCAGCCGGCCGTGTGCAGCAGCCGGCCGACCGACGACCGCACCGGCGCATATGCCGACGCCACGTCTCGTCGTCGTCTCCCCTCCCGGTCCACCAGCAGGACAATGTGCGGGTTCGTCTGCGACACGATAAAGTGGTTGACGTTGAGCATCTCGCCCAGCCGCTCGACCGGCACGTCATTGTCCAGCGACCCGTCAATCCACAACTGCTCGGCCGGATCCCATGGCACGTGCTCGCCCGAGTCGCCGTCGCGCACCAGCAGAGGCCGAGGGTCAAACACACCCGGGATTGAGCACGATGCCACCACCGCCGACCATACCATCACGTCCGGTGCCGTCAGGTAGTTGAGCAGCGATGGCAGCTGTAGTCCTGGCCGCGATGACACCGTGATGTTGAGGATCCGCCGCGTCCGATTAAAGGCCTCCTGGAACGTCATGTCGCCCAGGATCCCGCGCATTACCCGCGACAGGTGTCGGCTGTCGTGCCACGTCCCAAATCGCAGCACCCGTCCAATATGCGTCAGCCATGAGTCCGGATGGTCTTTGTCTGTGAACACGGCCAGGTCGCCTTGTGCAAACGCGCTCAGCATCCCTGGCATCTCCTCGTCTGTCCGCGTGCACACCACTGCTGCCACAATCGACCCTGCCGAAGTCCCTGAGATGATCCGTGGCAGCAGTCGCCGCTCAAACAGCGCCTTGAGCACTCCAATGTGTGCCATCCCGTACACCGACCCGCCGCTCAGCACCAGCGCGCTGCGTCCGTAACTCGTTCGCGCCAGCAGCAGCTGCTCCAGCATCGCCCCGTGTGTCAGCCCTGCCGGAAGTCCGCCCTTGGCGCTGCGGCTGCGCTCTGCCACCGCCTCCACCAGCGCCACCGATGCTTGCACGTATCGCTCCACCAGCTGCTTTGTCCCCGTGTTTGCCTGTCGGTACAGCCCCCCGCTGCTGATCCCTCCCACATTGCGCGAGAGCGCCGTCCGCACCAAGTGCAGCATCTGCCGCATGTCCCCCGATGCCAGCGCCGTCTCCAGCTCCTGCAGCCGTGCTGCCACCACCTGCGGGTTGTACAGCTCCTCGCTGTCGCTGCTAATGTCGCTGTCGTTGTCGCGTCTTTTCCACGCGTCGTGCTGCTCCAGCTTGTCCAGTTGCCGTGCTGCTGCCTCCCACTCCTCGTACGTCTCAGCCTACCATCAAGTCAGCAGAGATTATCTTTCTTCATGGCGGGAAACATCCACACTCACACTCTCTATGCGTTGCTGGAGAAGCTGCCGCTGCTCATTCTTCAGCTGAAGCAGCCGCCGTTCTGCCCTGCTTTGAGCATGGCCAAACGGTAGCATGCCGGACAGTTGGCTGGCAACAGAAGAAAGCCGCTCGCCGAAGCCCGCTGGTGGTACCGACAAGTGAGAATCTCTCTGATCCGGCCGCTGGACTCCCTTGGAAGCCCCATGTCTGCCCTCAGTGGGCGGCAAAAGCACGTCGTCCATCGGGAGAGAGAGGGTGAATGGGTCTGCACGTATGTGAACGTCTGTTTCTGTCGCTTGTCTGAATCGTAACGTAGATGAGGTCGATGAAGAGGAAGGGCGACGTCATGGATCTAAAAAGGAAAGGCCATACGTCCCGGACCCATTGTGACTGCTGACCTGTCTCACCCAAGTGTTGAGAGAGTGCGGGGTGGCCAAAACGACTAAGCGCACGTGTCTGCGTGCTGGGCATTCCGACAAAGAGGGAAAAATAGGCTGTACGGGGGATCTCGTAAGATACATAGTAGATGTAGGGGCCATCGTGACCAGCTTCCCCGTACTTTACCCCGGACTCGCTCTGGCTTACACGGCCACAGGTGGCGGTGCACTGTGGCATGTGACGAACCGAGATTTGTGCATGTGATCACAACTGTGTGGCGGCTCACCGGAACTCCTGACCACTCACCGCTCACACCGCTCGCCACCGTGACAGGCCTGCGGGCACGGCCCTCGAACGGCGGGCCTCGCACGCACCCGGTCGCTGCAAGAAGGCTGGCCATGCTGTTGGGCAGAGTGGACGCCAGGGGCATCGCAGACGTGCATAACCGTGAATAGCTTACCAGGGAGTCCACAAAAACCTGTGCAGATGCGATTTCCCCGAACGAACGCCGACTCCGATTCGCAATGTTGTTGGGGCAGAGCCGCGTTTGTGGGCTGTTGTCGCGTCGTCCTCGCTCCGCCTTGCCGGATGTCGAGTTGTCGAGCCGTCGGTCAAAGGTGCATCGCCACGAAACAAACATTTTGTGTTTTATGGACTTGTGCTTCTTCGCTGCGCAATTGGTGTGATCCGTCAAGTACTGAGCGATCAGCCGGTCGCTCCTGCCTCCTCTGAAATTGCAGCGGTCTGACAACGTCCTTGTCAACAGACGCACGTTACATTTCGCCGAGACCAGAAAAGCACACACAAAAATTAAAAACAAGAAAAACTACTTAACAGCTCTCGGACGTCTTGCACGACCAGACACATCTTGGTCTTACCACACCCCTACTTCTCTCTTTGTTCTCCCGGGCTGCCTGCGCTCATTTCATCCTCGACCACCCTTATTCAATGGACTTCACCATGAGAGGCTGCGAGAGGATGGGGAACCCTGTGTATCCCTGCTGCCAGACCAAAAAGCACCGCGATTCCACCCGGCGGCGTCGAAGTGCCAATGCCGACATTCTCGAGAGCGTCGGGCTGCCCACGACCGGGTCGTTCCACGACATGAAGAGCCTGCACGGGAATACACTCTACCAAGTCACCCACCGGCGAGACCGGCTCTGCGGGCTCAGGACCGCTGTCAAGAGCATGGCCAAGGCAGCCAAGGCAGCAGTGACCCGGTCAAGAGCAATGGCCAGGAAAACGGCAAAACTGGACACGCCTGCCCGGAGACGATACATGTCTTGGACCAAGGACGGCCTCCGACATCGCGGCTTGTCGATGCATTCTTCGGCGTCCAGCGAGACACACGATCAGGGGCTGCCAAAAATGCGAGGTGGGTACTCGCATTCCTCAGATCTCGCGGAGACAATGGAGAACGAACTGCAGGTCGAACGCGCCGGGACTCATGCAGACTAGACTGGCAGCTGGAGCAGAACACGATGATGTTGCCTGGCCAATGGATGCGACGGCGGAGCTGTCGAATGGGGTGCTGATGCTTTTAATATGGGGCACGAGAAAGGGGAGACGAACGGACGAAGACGATTGACAAGGGAGTATATGACTATGACTGATGAGACCTGGTTTGTGGGGCATGATATCAGGGGCTGTCTTGCGACGAATTGAGCTGACTGCTGCATGTTACGATCGCGTTTGGGCTTCTGCGAGCGACTTCTGAATTAATAAAACAAGATACCAAGGACATGGAGGCCGTGAGAGGTGAGAAGCAGCGATGGCAGCGGCGGCAATGAGAAAGATGCAGTGTTTGGAGAGGAACACGGGTCGATATGAAAAGTGGAGACATTCCAATGCAGATGAAGGTCCACAGAAGATGACGTTAGATTAAGAGGGTCTAGAGGTCTAGAGGTCTAGAGGGTCTGATTGCCTGCAACCGACTGGATGAAGCGACTTTGGCAGCTTCCTCGGCCTCCCTCTCCTTCTTCTCTTTCTTTTCCCTGCGCCATTTCGGCCCCTTGAGGATGACGATCCACCAGCAGACGCTCATGACGGCCCAGAGCAGGGCAATTAGGGTGGTAGTCCAGCCACGGCCGAGGCTGTCGAGCATGGGATTGACGGTAGCGACGCCGGCGGCACCGAGCAGACAGCGGACAAACTGATGAGCAGCCGTGGCAGCGGCCGGGCTGCGGGGGTTGATGTCGACGATGAGAGCGGTGAGGGGCTGGAAGGCGGCCGAGAGGAGAACGCCTACGATGAAGAGCAGTACGAGGACGGCGGCCAGCGGCGGGTGTCTGAGGTTCATGACCCACCCGTAGGGGATGATGACGGCACAGAGGCCGTAGACGACGACGAGAGACAGCTGCAGGCGGGCCAGTTCGACGGGGATATTGTCGATGCTGAGCTGGCGGTCATCAGCGAAGGAGTCGACGCCAGCAGCGCGGGCATGGCGCCGAAAGTTGGCGTCCATGAGGCGGCCGATGAATGGCCGACAGAGCATGGGGCCGAGGCCGAGCGGCAGATAGCAGAGGCCGACCTGGATGGAGTTGTAGTGATACGTGGCGGCGAGCTGGCGGGGCAGACCGGTGAGGATGACGTAGTAGCCGGCGTAGAGCAGGCCGCTGTAGAAGAGCGTCAGGAGAGACTCGCGGTCGAGTAGGATCGGGATCGTCGACAGCAGACCGGGACGCTTCTTGTGGGCGAGGCTGGCGATGGTGGGTGTGGGTTCTTGCTTAGTCATCATGCTTCGTTTGCGGCGGTGATCCCGCAGCACAACAAGCAGGGGCCGGTTCCAGGGCTGCGGCGGCACGGCGCCATTGCCGACGACGTTGCGACAGGTCTCAGGCATGCAGGTCAAGATGGCCAGCAGCAGGACGCCGCCGAGCACGGCCAGGAACCAGAAGATGGCGCGCCAGCCGAGAAAATGGTCGAGCAGACCACCGATCAGCGGGCCCAGAGCCGGGCCCATGGAGCTGCCCAGCGCGGCCAGGCCGATGTAGCGGCCGCGCTGCTGGCGCGTGGCGACATCGGCGACCGTGGCACTCGACAGCGCGACCGTGCCGCTGCTGCCGGCGCTCTGCAGGGCGCGCAGCACCAGGAGGGCGGCGTAGTCGGTCTGGCGAGCAAGGCCGATGTTGGCGGCGATGAAGAGGCCGAAGCAGAGCATGTAGGCCGGGCGACGGCCAACACGGTCCGAGAAGCCGCCGGTGAGCGTGGGAGCAACACCCTGGAGGATCTACAGGCAGTCAGTGAGAGAGAGAAAGAGAGAAAGAAAGAGGACAAAATCACCATATACGTCGTGATGCTCAGACTGATCTTGGTCAGGGACACGTGCAGGTCGGCGGCAATCGTCTGCATGGCCGGGTAGTAAATGCTGGACGAGACCGGCGACGTGAAAGCTGCCAGAGAGGCCATGTACACGCAGGCGGCCCGCTGCCACGGCGGAAAGACTGAATGAGGCGACGGCTCGACGTTTTCTCGCGCTTCTGCAGCTTCGGTCGTTGGGCCTTCTCGAGCCGACACAGGCTCTGCAGCCGCGCCCTTTTCCATCAACGAGTCATCTCCGGCCATGGCAAGCCCTGCAAATCTATCCATTCACTGGAACACGCGCGAGATGAAGCCAAGAACACATGTTTTCATATAGGCCGTCGTTTGTTTTTAGTCCGGCGTCTCGGTGCCGAATCGGCAACCCTTTTCGGACTTACAACTCCGGTGCAGACTCTTATAAGACTCATCCGGGTCAGCTCCTCCATTCGTGCCGGTCGACATCTTGCATCCTGCATCCGGAGCCCATACGCACATATGCCTGCCATGACCAGTACAGCCCTCTTCGTGCTCGATCTGCAAAACGGCATCCTGGCCCACTTCCCTGACACGACGGCCTATCTGGAGCGTGTCGCGGCCACGATCGCGGCTGCAAGCGCGGCCACCCGGAGGTGTCGAGCCGCAATCGCGCGTTCGGCCGCGTGGCCGCCTACAACGGTTTCGTCGAGGGCGACGACGCCGTGCTGCGCGGACTTGACGTCACCACGGCTGACAGCTGGCTGGGCGAGATACGACATGCTTCGTAGGGAACAGTTTGCTGCGCCACGAATCACGTGACCGAAAAGCCACCTCCTTTCTAGTCAGTGAGAGCAGAACTCCGTACATACGGAGTACTCCGTACAGCCTGCTAAGATAAGTGACGAGACGACCAATGCGAATTAGCAATCATTACGATGTGCTCCATACTTGGTGCACCATCCGCGTGTCTGCAACGGGAAGCTGGCTGCCTGGTGGGGCATGCGGCATGCTTCCTTCGTAACAAGCTTTCTGTCCCCTCGCCAAGGAACGCCAGAATGCCAAGAGCCCGCGGCCCGCGGAGGTTTTTGGCGATGCCTCTTGGCAGCCTGTCATCACGATGGCCTGGACGGAGCTGTTGCGTGCTGCGATGCTGCGATGCTGAGTGCCTTTCTTTGTAAATCATGACCTTTCTTTGACTGGACCCTGGACACCTCGGCTAGAGCGAATGCTCGCTGTTGCCCGAAACCAGAAGGTCGTAGAGAAGGACACCCAAACCGGACGGCAGGACGGTAGCTGCAACCGCCCCAATCGCAAGATGCTGACGCTCCACTCGGTCCTGGCCCATCGCATAGAGATTGCCGCGCAGTTCAGGTAGAGAAAGGAAAGTGTAAAAAGAGGAGGGGAAAAAGGGAAAAGCCCGCGGCGAGTCCGACAAGTGGCCGAGAAAGGGAAGTGCGACAACGTCCGTCAAGACAACCTTCTTCTTTGTCCACGACGGCATATGACCGTCCATGGTACTCGTACGCCTCTGCGGTCGCACATAGAGACACTCCGTCGTTCCCAGGGACGACTTCGCAACGCCAGATTGGCTTGTTTTGCCGCTCAATGCAACGGTCCGTGCTGTTATCTGGCCCTGAACTGCCTGATAGACCGAATCCTGCTGGGGACGGCCGGTCCACCTTCCTGTACAGGGTAGCAGGGCTGTGCAGTCGTCCGGCTATACTGGCCAGACACCGGACGTGATCGGCAGCTTCGCCGCCGTCTGCAGCCACGTCGTGTCCTTATCTCTCCTCTGACAGGACTGCTGCTTCTTCCGGCCTAGGCGAGCGTGACAGGCGTGTGCTGGCCGTGTGTGCGTATGTCAGACGCCGTACTCGTATATATACGCGCTCCTGTCGTGTGGCAGCACCAGCCGTCTGTCGTGGCCGTAGTTCTTCGCGCTGCAGAAGACGACAGACACGATGCCAGCCGATAGCGAGAAGACGGACAGCAAGACGGCGTCGCCGCACTTTGTCGACGTGGACGGCAGCTCGCTCGAGCCCGAGGTCGGCGATGTGGTGACCACGACGATCCACGGCGGCGTCAAGACGACGGCCCGCGGCAACGACGGCTACCTGGACGCCGAGGTGGGCGACGTGCTGCCGGCAACGGCAGACGCCGCCGTCTCGACACCGCTGCAGCTCGTCACCAAGACGCTCGACTGCACCGACGACCCGAGCGAGAGCCCGTACACGTTCCGGGCCTTTGTGCTCGGACTCGGCCTGGCTGCCTTTGGTGCCGTCATCGCCGAGATCTTTTACTTCAAGCCGCAGACGGTGACGGTCAACGCCATCTTCCTCGTCATCCTGGCATACTGCTTCGGCGAGCTGACGACGTTTATCCCGCGCTGGGGCCCGGTCGGCCGCTTCCTCAACCCTGGCCCGTTCAACCAGAAGGAGCATGTGTTCATCGTCATCATGGCCAACTCGGCCTCGGTCTCGGCTCTCGGCACCGAACAGCTGGCCGTCCAGACGCTGTGGTACAACGAGGAGCCCAACGCGGCCTCGGCCATCTTCATGCTGCTGTCGTCCCAGTGCATCGGCTACGGCATCATCGGTCTGATGCGCAACATCTTCATCTACCCGACCAAGTTTGTCTGGCCGCTGTCGCTGCCGCTGGCCACTACCTTCCAGTCCATGCACCTCGACAAGGCCCTCGCCCGCAAGCGCCTCAAGGTCTTCTGGGCCGTCTGCATCTTCGTCATGATCTGGGAAATCGTGCCCGAGTACATCTTTCCCCTGACAACCGGCATCTCCATCTTCTGTCTGGCCAACCAGCACTCCGAGCTCTTCACCTACCTCTTTGGCGGCTCCAACGGCGACGAGGGCATGGGCTTCCTCAGCTGGTGCATGGACTGGCAGTATGTCGGCACCAGCCAGTTTGTCTTGCCGCTCAACACCCTGCTCAACCAGCTGGTCGGCTACCTGCTCTGCGTCACCCTCACCATCGCCGCGTACTACGGCAATGTCTGGAACGCCAAGAACTTCCCCTTCCTCGCCCAGGACCTCTTCATCGCCAACGGCACCGACACCTACAACCAGAGTGCCATCCTCGGTGCCCACAACAAGGTCGACCAGGCCAAACTGGCCGAGTACGGACTTCCGTGGTTTGCCACTAGCAACGCCCTCTCTTTGCTGACCATGAACATGGGCGTCACGGCTGTAAGTCGCACCCACCCCCTCTCGCGCGCACCCACACTGACTGACAAAATAGGGCGTCGTCCACATCTTCCTCTGGAACTGGTCCGACGTCGGCTTCATCTTTGACGTCTTCCGCCCGTCCGAGCTAAAGAAGAGATTCGACTATATCAAGTCTGGAGCCATGCTGCGCTTCTGGAAGGACGACGGCAGCTATCCTCCGGAGACATATCCGGGAACCGAGGGGTAAGTAAGAGAAGAGACACAAGAAGAACAAACAAAACAAAAAAACGAGCGCAGCGAAAGAAAAAAAAAAGAAAAAAAGAAAGAAAGAAAGATGCTAACATCACAGCGACCCGCACTTCACGCTCATGCGGGCCTACAAGGAGGCGCCGACCTGGTGGTATCATGTGGTGCTCGTGCTCGCCATCGTCATCGGCATGATCTGCTGCTACCAGCAGAAGACAGAGCTGCCGTGGTGGGCCTTCCTCATTGCCGTGCTGCTGTCGTGGTTCCTGTCCATCTTTTATGCGGCCATCTACGGCATCACCGGCTTCTACTACCAGCCGACGACGGCGGTGCAGATGATTGGCGGCTACCTCCGGCCAGGCTACCCGGTGGCCAACATGATGTTCACGCTGTACGGCTCCAACGGACTGGTCCAGGCCTTGTTGATGCTCGGTGACCTCAAGCTGGCCCACTACACCAAGCTGCCGCCGCGGGCTACCTTCCTCTCCCAGATGCTCGGCTCCATCCTCGGCGCCATCCTCAACTGGGTCATGATGAACGACATCGTCAAGGAGCACCGCGAAGTACTGCTCTCGGTCGAGGGCACGAACCTGTGGTCCGGCCAGAACGTGCAGACGTACAACGCCCAGGCCGTCGCCTGGGGCGGCGCCGGCGACAAGATCTTTGGCCGCCACGGCGAGTACTGGTATGTGCCCATGGGCCTGCTGTTCGGCCTCTTCGTGCCGCTGCCCTTTTACCTGGTCCACCGCTTCTTCCCGAAGCTGCACCTCAACCAGGTGAACACGTACATCATCTGCACCTGGCTCGGCTGGTTGTCCGTCGGCATCAACAGCTCTTTGCTGCCATATTTTGTGAGTAGAGAGGAAGAAAGAAAAAAAGAGGAAAAGGAAAATCGAAACAAACCATACTAACTTCTCAGGTCTTCGGCTTCTTTGCCCAGTTCTACCTTCGTCGCTACCACCCCATGCTCTTCACCAAGTGGAACATCATCATCTCGGCTGCCATCGGTAAGTCTCCCTTTGCAACCACCTCCGAGACCAAGACTGACACTTCCAGCTGGTGGCTGCGCCATCATCATCTTCATCCTGACCTTCGCCGTCGAAGGCGGCTCTGGAACGGCTCATAACTTCCCGGTAAGTCTCCGAAACATACTTTCTTCACTCCAACATCAAACTGACTTCGGCGTCTAGCAATGGTGGGGAAACAACATGGAAGGCAACGTCGACCATTGCAAGTACATGAACTAGATAGACAGTTGGGTCGGCACGTGATGCTTTGGCGTGGATAGGAATCAGACTGTAATAAACACTGTTAAAAGTGGGCTGGTCGTCTTATATGTAGTCCTGGCTTCGGCGAGATTATCCGCCGTCTGACACGGAAATACTCGATGTTTCGTATCCATACAGTCCGAGTCTGCACGTGCATTGGTAACTGATAACTTGTAGGGCCAACGTAGCGCTTGAGCGATGGATCCTGCTTCTTGCTCACCTGCTCGCCTTCTCCAGCTCAACAACCACTTTTGAGATGTCTCTGCACAGGTCAGAACATCCCCCCCACTCAACTCGTTCAGATGCCAAAATTGTAATTTATGTGCGGATATATATGCAGTATAGATGCAGTCGTATGCCGGTTCGTATAAGCAGAAGCAAATGTGGATTAAAAGGACACACGCAGACAGCTTAAAGTCCAAATAACCGCCAACCCAAAAGAAGATCTATAGATGCTCATTCAAAAGGCCCATCCAGCCGCTTGTCTGGACTCACGCTCCTCCACTGGCAATACCAAGGCCCACCCGAGAGTTGCTTGCCACCATTGTGTTGGTGCCCGTCCGTTCCCGAAGCCGGCGGCCTTCCATCAAGCCCTTGAGGCCGCGCTTCTGCAGCCCAATCACGCTGCTCAGCTCGCCGCCCCATACCTCGCGCTGCCCGCGCTCACTGTTGTCTCCCAGCTCGGAGCTCCACTCCGAGCCTGACATGCTTGTCGTCGCGCTCAGGTCTTCGCTCGCCGGCTGTCCGCCACTCGACGAGCCCGCCACCGATGTGTTGATCCGCAGCCCTGCTGCACGGCCAGACTGCCCGCCCACGTCGGGGCTGCCCGACCGTTGCGGCTGCTGCTGCTGCTGCTGCTGGTCTTGCAGCGACTGCAGAATCGACGATGCGTCCGAAGGCGACATGCCCGTCGGATCTATCGAGTTCAGCGCGTCCAGTCCGCTCGGTAGGAAGAAGTTGGGGTTCAGCGTCCCGTCGATGCCGCGGCCACCACCCGCCGCCATGGCCGTCGCATTGAACACCGCCGCCGCGTTCCGGCTGTCCAGGAGCGCGTGCAGCCGCTCAACCACCGCCTCCAACAGCCCGTCAATGCGGTATGGCCGTGCGATCTGCAGCAGCGAGCACAGAATCTGTGGAGTGCACAACGGGCTTGTCGGTGCCGGCAGGGAGCTCGTGTAGAGGAAGTGCAGCAGCGCCTGCACCGTCAGGAACGTGTGTGGTAGGTACAGACACCGCGGTCGGCTGTTGGGCGGCAGCGTCCGTGGCGTCGGCGCCGTGTTGATCGTGGCAGGGTCGATGGGCGACGAGAATGGCCCGCCAATCCCTGACCCGCCCGAGAGGCTGGTCCCTGGCGTGCTGGGCGTTCTGCCAACTGAGCTTCCGGACCCCGTCATGCCTGACCCCATCGACATCGTGCTCTCCATCGTGTTGCGGCTCGACGGCGTGATCGTAATGCTCGAGTTGCGCAGCGTCGACATGGGCATCGTCCGCATCCCGTTTAAGTCTGAGCCATCCTGCGTTGAGGTGCCCTCTCGCAGCAGCTGCACAAAGTATGGTCCCCACCGGCGCGCCACAATTCGGCTGTTGACCGGAATCCGCTCCCCGCCAATGCACAGAATGTCCATGTCCGACAGCTCCCGCATCGCCAGCGCCTTCTCACCCAGGTCTTCCGCTGCCCGCGAGTGGAACCGGCCACCGCCCGTCGAGCCCGCCTTGCGGGACACGCTCAGACTGGGACTGGTGTACGGGCTGCTCGCAGACACGAACCCAGACATCGGCGTCGTCTTGCGCGGGTTGTCGTAGAACCCAAACGCCTCTAGCTCCACCATGCACACGTTGGTGAAGTTGATCCGCCGGTGGTTGTAGTCGTCTACAAGACTGCGCTTTCGGTTGCCCAAGATCACAAACGTGTTCCGCCGGTTCCACAACACGCCGCGGTTCCAGCTGCCCTGGCTGAACACGCTGCCGCCCGCATCGATGCGCGACCAAGTCAGATTGCGCAGGTCCAAAGCCCACAGAGCATACTCCTGCTTCGAACTCGTCAGATACGTCCCGCTCACGACGAAGTGCGTGTCGATCACGCCGCCGTTGGGGAACCGCAACCCAGGAGGGGTGTAGTTGCCCGCCATCGGCTTCTCCGTGAGAGTGCCGTCCGGCGATCGAATCTGCAGCTCCAGCTTGACGTCCAAAAAGTTGTAGTTGGAGTAGATCAGCATCGATGCCCCGGGCTCCCTTGCCTCCTGGCTGATGCCACCCGTCTCCGGGCGAATGTGCGCCGTGCTGGGAGCCCCAGCTCTGCCGATCCGCGCTGTGACCGCTGGTGGTAGTGGCGCTACAACACTGCGGTAGGCACCACAGCTCTTGCCGAGCGGCTCTGTGGACGTCCACTTGAGGCTCCGTAGGTTGAATACACTAATCTGCTCAATGTAGTGGTTACCTCCGTCCTGACCGCCCACGACGATCATCTCTGCACCGCCCGTGCCGTCAATGTTGACGCCGAGACGGCCTTCGTTCGTCCCGCTGGACGGGTTGTGCTGCAGTGCCGAGAGCGGTGCTCGATGAGAGCTGAACGTGGCAGAAGAGGGGAGAATGCAGGCGCAGTGGGCGTATCGGCCTTGTGGCGGCTCCACGGCCTTGACGTAGGCCCACTTCTTCGTAGGCACATCGTAAATGTGTATATCCGACATAACGTTCATATCCTGCTGCTGGTCCTGCGGCGACATGCCGTTGGCACTTTGCTGTGGCGACATGCCGCCGTAGCAGACCATCTTCGTGTCTCCTAATGCACACATCGAGTGGAAATACCGGGCCGGTGGTACATCGCCTGTAGCGTCAATCTTTGTCCAGTGGCGGCGGATCAGGTCAAGCTCATAGAGGTCTGCCGTCAGCGATGCCGGCCGACTACGTGACAATATCCTTCCACCGAACACATAGAGCTTGTCACCCAGGATGGTAGTGGTCGCGCCCACCAGCGCGTGCGGCTCTCTGCCTGTCGTTCTGTGGACATTGCACATCAGGCCTGACAGGTGGGCAGAGGACGCAGCACTCGGCGTCGCTGCAGCCGCGTTTCCTGCACCGGAGCCGTTAGTATTCGGCGTGTTTCGTGACGACTGTTGAGAGGCTTGTGGCGAGAGAGACGCCGACTGCGGAGCGTTGTTCTTGGGGGTGAGGTTGTCCCGTCCATCTTCGGACATGTGGTTATGGCCATTGCTCTGGTTCATATCGGGACCGGCGCTGGCAATGTGAGGTGTCACGTTTGTGCTGCCGCTATTCGTCACGTAGAGGTATCCTTGCTCGATGGACGAGCTGGTGTCCATCGTGCTCGTTCGACTATCCATGTATGTAGGTGGCACGAGGTGGGGAAGAGAGTCGAAGCTGCGGACCAGAGACACAAAGCGCTCCTGGGACGCGATGGGGGTGAGTGGACCGTTCGGAGACCGGTCAGTTGGAGTATCAGGTAATGGCTTCTCGAGACTATTCTGCAGGCTCAGATCGCGAGCATGCTGTTGTTTCTGAGAAGCTAGGCGTCGCCTGCTATGTGATCTCGATAGGATGGGCGAGTAAGGCTTGACGACAATTTCCGGCTCGGGAGTGTGTCTGCGTGACTGGGAGGCCTGTCTTTTAAGCTTGGCAAGATCGTCTCGGCTGGGGGTGATCTTCTTGAAGCCACGGTAGACGCCAGATAAGATATCGGAGGTGGTCTTGTGTCGAGTCGACTCGTCGATTTCAAAGTCTGAGAGCTGCGGGCTGTCTCCAGTTGATTCGTAGGGGTCTGCAGTATGGTCCATTGCGGTTAGTCGACCGACCCCAACGGGCTGCCCCTCGACCGTGACTGGTCAGACGTGGATGGCTGCGGGAGGGTACGTGTGGCTGGCAAGAGAGGCTGTGGAGGTGTCTGTCAAGACAAAAAAGAGAAGCGATGGCCGACGTGCGGAAAGAGCGGATAGGGGAGAAAAGAAGAAGAGCAGCTAGAGGCTGGGCAGGGGATAACATGAGCAAGAAAAAGCGGGCAAGCTAGCTACCATGAAAGGAAATCATGTAGATCCTGCAACATGTTTGAGCAGACGCAGATACTGATACAGAAAGGCTGGCCAGACAGGTATGAAAGGACGATTTTGGAAGCAGAAGGGTGGCAGTGGAAACCGGAGTGAGAACCGAGTGCGTGGAAGAGCGGATGTAATCCACATGCCGTCCCAGATGGCTCTCGGCACAGCAGGGGGGAGAACGTGGAATGGCGAGAAAGATGACAGCACGACCGATGACAAAGGGGGCCAGGGAGAGGGCAGATACGGGAGCAGATTAGGGGGGGGGGGGGGGGGTTGACGTACCAAGACGACGAGGATTCCCTACAATGTTGCAGTGGATAATTTAGACCCGTCTGTTCAGTCGGGGATCTGCCGCAAATGTGGAACGGGAACAGGAACAGAACAGGAACAGGAACAGGAACTGGAGCAGAAGAGGAGAGGTAGGGGCAGGGACGGCCTGTAGCCTGTAGCCTGTAGCTTTGACAAGTGGCGGGAGGGAAGACGGAGAGGATGACGGATCGAGGCAGTGCCGCGATGGTCCACGAAGGGCGTGGCCTGCACGTCGTATCTTATTCGTGTGTCCGTGGGTTGTGGTAGCTGTGGTGGCTGTGGTGTCGCTTGGCCGTCCGACGAGCTGCTGGCTGCTGTTCGTCCGCTGTACGGCGTATGCGACGCGTCTGGTTGTGCGCAAGCAGGAGAGCCGACGAGAATGAGTCTAGCATCCAAAAATACTCTGTCCGTACTTGTGCTCGTTTTCTACCCTCTTTAGTCAGGTCAGTCAGCTGGGCCAAGCGGAGCGTCTGCAGTGTTGTGACGGAGTTGTGACGAGCGTACAGAGATATACCTGTTTTGAGCGAGTGAGCGAGGAAAAGAGGGCGGTGTCGTCCGAGGTGGAGAAGCAGACGGTCAAGGTGGAAAGGGGGTGAGGGACGTTGCGCTGGGCGTGTTGAGGCGGCGACGGAAAAAAAGACTTCTTCTACGTTGTTGGCAATCGATCATAGCCAAAGTGGGGTTGGGGCAGAGAGAAAAAGGGGAAGCAGAGGGAAAGAACGTTCACGGGATTGCGGTTCTGTGGAGACGCTTGGGCCGCCTGTTCACGGCGCGTCCTGATTGGAGAACGTTTCGACCGAAGCGCAGGAACAACTGGGGCCAGAAACGGCAAGGTGGGGAAAGGGTGTTTGTGCGCTGCAAACAACTTCCCACCGTATCTTACGATCGGCCTGCACTGCCCCTTACTCCGTATTCCAGACGAGTGCCATTGTCGCTTCTGGACAGCAGAAACAGAACCGTACTTTGCGACAGCTGGTACATAGTAGCCGGTAGACGGTCGTTTCAAATTCCGAGTTGCTGCGTCGTGCTCTGCAGGTGCCATGCATTCTAGCCGACCCTTGCAAGTCGAGTAGCCTTATTTATCCGATGGAACGTGTCGGCGCATTCTAGTGCGGTTCTGGCTCGGACGAGCTGCTATAGTACTATGTATCTTACATGCCGTACGATGGCCGGCACTGCTCACAGAGAACGCCGAGGTGCAGCCTGTCGCATCGCCAGAACGTGGCAGTGGAGACGCTGCTCAAAGCCGATTCGTGTGCTCCTTTGAGCCCATGGCCGAGCGAACGATTTCTTACATACAGAGCATGCAGTACTCCGTACGGAGTGCATAGTAGAGGATACAGAGGATACAGTATTCAGATGGCCAAATGGGCTCCGCTCTCATCCCTGCCAGTGTTTCCCAGGCGGCCCATGCTCCTAATCTCCCCCCTCCCCATGCTACCACCCCATGCCGTCGTCTCGATTCTGAGCTTCCATCACAGCAGTCTTCTCTGTGCCGTCGATGCGCTATCCGGCTGTCTTCCACCATGTCTCGCCCAAGGGTGCGAGCTGAGAATCGAGCCGAGATTCCTGACCAAGATTCCTGACCAAGATTTCTGACCAAGATTCCTGGCCGACATCCACTGTGGTCCACTGTTTGCATCACGTCACCGTTTACTGGCAGACGAAGTCGTGGCCGCTGACGACAGGTCTGGGGGCCTAAGCCCGAGCGTTCAAGCCCCGGGCTCCTGGGCGGCTCCAACAGCCTATCGCCAATCGCATCGGCCGCCTGCTGCATAGCCCGGACGTGTCTCTCGCTGCCGTCCTCGGGTCAGGAACTGGCCAGCACCGGCCTCATCGCCACGTACTTGGACACGACGTAGGCACGTGGAAGGTACAAGCGCTTTCCACACATCTTCACATTGGTATCATATTCTTTTTATCCTGCCTATCTGCAAAGCTATCCTGAACTCTCCCAGCCAGAGGCCCCCGAACCGACTGCAATCAGGCCTTGGGCAGGGTGGTGAAGCGCAGGTACGGCTTCACGACGCGGACGTCGGGGAAGATCTTCTTGGCGTCCTCAGTCTTGATGCTCGGGTGGACGATGACGTCGTCGCCTGGAACCCAGTTGATGGGCGTGGTCACCTTGTTCTTGTCGCCCGTCTGGAGCGAGTCGACGATGCGCAGGACCTCGGCCGAGTTGCGACCGGTCGACGCCGGGTACGACAGGATGGTGCGGATGACCTTCTTGGGGTCAATGATGAAGACGGAGCGGATGGTAAAAGCGATGCCCTTGGCGTCGACGTTGGTGGTGTCCTGGTAGTCGAGCATGTCGTAGAGGTACGCGACCTTGCGCTCCTTGTCGGCGATGATGGGGAAGCCGACGAGCGAGCCGGTGACCTCGTCAATGTCCTTGATCCAGTCCTCGTGGCTGCCGAGCGTGTTGGCCGAGAGGCCGATCAGCTTGACGCCGCGCTTGGTGAACTCGGGCTGCAGCCGGGCAAACTCGCCCAGCTCTGTCGTGCACACCGGCGTGAAGTCCTCGGGGTGCGAGAACAGCACCACCCACTCGTCGCCGATGAACTCGTGGAAGTCGATTGGGCCCTGGGTCGTGTCGGCCTTGAAGTTGGGAGCAGTGCTGCCCAGGCGCAGTCTAGATGGGAGTCAGCAGGTTCTTTTGTCCCTCCTTTCTCCATCTCTTTCCATTGAAACTTACGGCGTAGCTCTCTCGGCGGCCATTGTGTCGTTGTAGGTATGGATCGAGTCTATGAGGATGTATGTGGAAAGACGAACAGGATGGAGGGGCAAAATGAAGGAGGAAGAATGAGAAACAAGGCCGGATGATGCGATGGGCAGCGGGCGCCTTTCGCTTAAATAGGGTACCTCTCTTCCCTGAAGTGGCGCACCAACGTAAGATACCGCTGTCGGACCTACATAGTACACCTTGCTAGGAATACTGCGAACTTCTTGACTAATCGATCACGTCTTCGCCGACCCTTGTTGGTCTAGACTGCCTAGCTATGCTACTCAGCATACTAGGCAGCACGTGGGACAGTAAGATGCATGTAGTAGCTTCGCACTTCTCTCTTCTGTTCCTTCCTGTCGCTCCTTCCTTCCTTCTACTTCTTCTGCCGTGAACATCATATTGATGGTGCGGGGTAATCTACTCAAAAAAAAAATTCTCCCGCCTCAGAGAAGAATGAAAGCTTCGAGGAGCTTACAACGACAATGGTATCAATAATACCTGCGAGTGACGTTGACAGTTTCCCCTTCTCGTTTGCTGCCCCGCTATCGCTGCCTCTCGCACGCCATCCTGGGCGCAAAGCCGCCCCGCACTATGCCGCTTGGAACTTAGCACACTATCGCGCAATCACTAGCACATCTGATTGGCAGATGCTGCAAATGCGCATGTATAATGCCATCTTGGTAGAAGAGACGAGAAGCAGCAGCCAGACGATCGTGTTCCTGTCAACAGCTGCTCTTTTATTGGTACTGATTATTTGTGCTTGTATAATGGTAGTTGTTTGACGTGTCCCCTGGTAAACAGACGAAGCCTTCTGGGCAAAACCTCCTTAAAATCACCCAGTCACAGAGACCTCTGAGATCTAACAATGCTGATGCAATTCGACAAGAGGAATACAGGAAAACGGTGGTGTTGGTAGTGAGAAGACAGATTGATATATCCGTATGATTATGTAGCTTACAACTTCACCTGGGCGCCCTTCAGCAGCTCCCACTCTTGCCGTCCAAACGGCTTGTACGTCCCGTCTTGCAGCCAGAAGATGGGATCCGAACCGACCTTTTCCGGATCGACACCCTCCTCGCGCAAAACGTGCTTCTGCTGCTTGTTTGTTCCGGTCGTGTGCACGGTCGAGTCCTGGACCACGCGCAGGAACAGCGGCAGCGCATACCGCGGAAGGCTCTGCTGGACGTGTTGGCCGAGGCTGTCCAAAAACTCTGCCGTCGGCCCGTCCTTGAGCTCGATGGCAGCACAGCCGGCGCGCCCGTCGTGGCAGGGAACCTCGATGCCGTACACGTTCGCGGCGACCACCTCGGGGTGAAGGCCGACAGCATGCGCCACCTCCGTGGTCGACACGTTCTCCGACTTCCACCGGAACGTGTCACCGATGCGGTCGTGGAAATAGAGCATGCCCTCGGCGCTGGTACGCAGAACGTCACCGGTGCGGAACCAAGCATCGCCCTTGCGGAAGACGTTGCGCATGACCTTGGCCTGGGTGGCCTTCTCGTTCTGGTAATATCCCTGGAAGCGCTTGTGAATATTGTCCGAGGGAAGCTTGAAGACCAGCTCGCCCGGCTCGCCCACAGTGGCACGCCGACAATATCCAGTGCGCGGATCACGCCATGGCTGTTCGGTAGCCCAGTCCATGGCTACATACGTGACGTTGATCCCCATCAGCAGTTTGTATATCCAACCACTACGCGACCTACGGCGCCCATGGAATAGTCGTTTCGGGATAGGTTGAACGTGGCCAGCGTGCCCTCTGTTGCGCCGTAGAACTCGGCAATCGTCTCAATACCGAAGCGCTCCTTGAAACGGTTCCACACGTCGGGGCGGAGGCCGTTTCCAAGGGCGAGGCGCACGGAATGCTTCTTGTCCAGGTTCTCGTTGGTCGCAGGGTCGATCTGCGGCGGTGCCACAAGGAGATACCGGCACGTCTCGCCGACGTACTGGATCATGGTTGCCTTGAACTTGCGCACGTCGGGCCAGAACGTTTTGTTGGAGAAGCGATGGCCGACGGCCACGGCGCCGCCGGCATTCAGCATGGTGCAGAAGCAGAACAGGATGGCGGAGGAGTGGTAGAGAGGCATGCACTGATGACACGGAATTAGACACTGCAGGCATTCTCTGCTGACGGTCGACGTACCGTATAGTATATATCATCCTTGGTGGCGCCCGTCCAGTGCCACGTAAAGTTGCCACCGACAATCAGTTTGGACCACGACACCACGGCAGCCTTGGGGAGGCCGGTCGTGCCGGAAGTGAAGATGAGGACGGCCATGTCTTCTAGCTTGTCCTCGTGGCGCAGCTCGTCGGGGTAACGGATCGGGTCTGTGGCGAAGATCTCGGTCTTTAGGGCCTCGGAGAAGACCTCGATGCGTCTGTCGGACAGGGCGGTGCGAACTTCTGGCGTGAACGCCTCAGCAACGGCAGAGTCGACGAGTATCAACTTGGTGGTGGCGGTCTGGATGCAGTGTACCAGCGGCTGATCGCGCAGATTGTAGTTGATAAAGGCCGGCTTGGCGCCAATGGACCAGAGGCCCAGCCATAAGAAGATGAAGGTGTCTGAGTTCATGAAATCCACTGCTACCACGTCACCCTTCCCAACGGCCATTTTTTCTTTCAGCCACACGCCATAGCGGAGGGCACGGTCGTAGACTTGCGCATAGGTGTACGAGTAGTCGTCGACGAGGATGAAGGGTCGGTTTGCGAATGCCGAGGACTTTGCCCTTTCCTCGATGCGGTAGAAGACGCTGATCTTGCCGGTAAGACGGGACATGTTCATGGAGATGACCGCAGGAATGACAGAGTTCAGCATCAACAGGTCGTACCACACCGAAGCGCGGGCATTGATGTAGGCGAGGCCGGCAACCGCGGCCGGCAGCGCGACCTGCAAAGGGATTGCTGGTACTGGAAGGGTGAGCAACATGTCTTTCGTTCTTCAACGGTCGAGAGCTTACTAGACATCTTTCGTTCGGTCTGTCTCGAGGCTGACGAGGTCGAGGTGGACGATGACGACGCGTTTCGCAGGAGTGGTCTGAGACTGCCGGTTTGGGAGAAGCGGAGGCTGCTGATGCCTGAGCCTTGTGAGGGTGAAGCTAGAGAGATCTGGCTGAGCTTGGGCGAGAGGCGGTCATGCAGACGACATGGTGGAGAGGAGGGGGAGACGAGTTCTTTGTAGGGCGAAGCACCTGCAGTCGCCTCGTTTTGATAGGCAATTTCACGGGAGATGGGTCAAATGTGAAGTCCAGAGGATCTGCCTCGGCATATGGCGCGACTTTTTGCGGGGAAGCCGAACAAGTTCCAACGACAGGCAGCTGATTTTCAACTTCTATCGAGTTGAGGACGTGTGAAGGGTCCTGGGCAGTCAGGAAGGACCGGAATAGGGAAACCTGATGTTTTGGCTCCTCTTTGACACCATGTTCGCCAAAACGAGCAAGGTCGCTTTATGAATTACGCTTTGGGTATGGAGCAGGTGCGACGATGCGCCGTTACGCGAGTGTGCGGCAGGCACGGAGCTTGCTTATCGCTTATCCAGAGATGGGCCATTCCTGATTGGGCCAAGTGAGATTTGCGACCTGCACGCATCCTCTTTTGGTGTTTTGTCCTGAATGGATACGAACTGGTGTTCCAATCGGCTGCCGCACCGTGGCTTTACGACCGACCAAATATCCAGACTCTCACCAGCATCTGTGTCGCCATGGCCACTCGACGCACGGCCGTCGCCGTTCCGGAAAGCGCGCCGGGCGCTTTACCCGAGGAGAAGATTGGAACAGAAGAAGCAGAAGAAGCAGCAGCAGCAGCATTAGAAGCAGACGAGGAGAAACCACAGAAGCAGCCGCCACCAGAGAAGGCGTCGGACGTGCAGAGGCGCAGGGCCGTGCTGATCTCGTTCTGGCTGGTGGTGCTGCTGCTCGGCCTGCCCATATGGTGGAAGACGACGAGCATCTACCGGGCAAGCTTGCCGGTGGACGAGATGCTGGAATGGGCCGACGGAAGGGTGAGTTAAGCGGTGTCTAACGTCGCTTCCCAACGCTGGCTAATAGGAGATTGACCTGTTGCGTCTGCGTTAGGCATGCCGTCCGGTCTTCCCGCTGCGCATCGCGATCCAGGCGTCGTCCCTGCAAGACGCCGAGGCGAACCATCTTCTGCGACTGACCCAGCACGCGCTGGACGACCTCAACGACTTTTCCGGGCACCACCTGCGGCTCGAGCTATCGCGACACGGCGGCGAAGAGGAGGTACCCCTCGGCGGGGTTGGTGGCGACCTGGCGGTACCGGGCACGGGCGACGATGTGGCGCTGACAATCCGGCTGCGGCCCGGCGACGTCTCGACGGCAACACTACACCCACACTTTGCAATCCTGGACGTGACGTACCCGGCCAACTCGATTCCGCCGCTCAGCTCGTCGTCGTCGGTGCTGACGACGTTTATCGCGGCGCAGCTGCGGTCCACATTTGAAGAGGAGCAGACGATCATCTCATACCTGCTGTCGGCGTCGTCGTCGACAGCGTCGAGTGCAGTGGAGCAACAGCAGCAGCAACAACAACAACAGCGGCTGGCGCCCGAGGTGGCGATGGAGCTGGCTAAGCGGACGACGCGGTCGCTCAAGTACGCACCGACGTACCACCTGACGTTTTCGCTGTTCACGAGCGGACCGTCGCCGAGCAGCTGGGACATTGAGGGGGCGATTGCCGAGTACATGCAGCCGGTGCTGACGGTTCTCAGCCCGATCCACAACTTCACCATGGACACACAGGTACAGCTATACGCGACACCGGGCGCACAGGCGCAGGTGCTGAGCAAGGAGGACCTGTCGTCGTTTATCAATGCGGCCGAGTGGCCGCTGTCGCCGTCGATTGCGGGTGCACCGACGATCAACTTTGTCGTCTTTGTGGGCAACCAGACGATCGATGTGGGTGGCGGTCCTCTGGGGCAGACGTCACAGTCGTGGCTGGTGCCGCAGTGGGGAGCCGTGTATCTGCTGCAGCAGCCAGCTTCCGGTGACGAGACGCACGTGTCGCAGGCCGCGCTCCGGGAGCCGCTGCTGACGTTTACGGCGCACCTGCTGTCGCTGCTGGGGACGCCGCAATCAGGCAGCCTGCCGCTGCGGTTGTGGACGCTCAGCCGGATCCGGTCGGCGGACTTGCTGCTGCGGGCGTCGTCGACGCTGGGCAGCCTGGCGCGGCTGTCGCTGGCGCTACGCAACATTGCAATACCGCCGAGCGTGGCCGAGGGAGTGGCCAGCACGATGCGGCACCTGCGGCTGGCGTGCGACTCGCTGGGCGGAGCCGACGGGCTGGCGCACGCGCGCATCGCCGAGGCTGAGGCTGAAAGGGCCTTTTTCGAGAAGAGCATGGTGGGTCAACTGTATTTTCCGGACGAGCACAAGGTGGCCGTGTACCTGCCGCTGCTGGGACCGGTGGGCGTGCCGCTGGTGATGGGGCTGCTGAACGAGATCAAGGCCTGGCTTCGGCGGCGGAAGGAGAGGGCGGCAGCGGCGGCGGATAAGAAGAAGGAGTGAGGGCCTGTTGCGTATTGGCGATGCCTTTGTACGATAGGATAACGAGGTCAGCGAATCTACATTTAGAGCGTTCTATTGGGTTTGGGTATGGTATACATTGTGTGACATAGGTTGTTCAGCGGACAAGCGAGGCAGAGAGTAGGTCTATATAAGAATCGTGAGCGAGACGATGTTCAGCTGATGCACCGTGTTGCAGTCGAGAAATTAAGCGACCCTCACCTCATAGCTGGATAATACGGGAACAACCGACAACTCCGATCGGCTCTATGGTCTAGTGGTACGATTCGTGCTTTGGGTTTCCTAACGGAGCAACTGTACGAGGTCCCGGGTTCGACCCCCGGTGGAGCCCATCTTTTTGACTTTCAGTGTAAAGTGCCTTTTTTTTGCTCCTTCTGTTTTGGGGATCTGACTTCATCCGACTTCAGTTGCTCATGAGTGTGCATCTTTTATGCCGGTTTCTGCGATTCCTCCTGGATGTGTCGTTTTGACGCGTTTGCCTTTTGCGCGTTGCATCTGCATTTGTACCGGCTCGTTTCCGCAATCCTTATCACGACTCTCATAATAACCTCCCACATGCAACCGCGCACGCTCGCCGAATGACCATGGATCCCCGCGACGCTGGCAGCGATGACGACGAGGCCGGCACGGCGATTCTGGCCAAGGACGGACATGAGAGCCGGCCGCTGCTGTCGGGGGAGTCGGAGCAGGCAGGATCGTTACCCTTCTTGTCCCCGCCATCGCCCGCTCGCCGCACTCCCCCGCTGCGGGCCCTCCTGACGCTGATGCTGCTGACCAGCCTGGCCACGAGCCTGTACCAGCTGCCGGCCAGCCGGGTAATTGAGCGGCGGCTGTGTCTGGAGCACTACCAGACGCACGACCCGTCGCGCATCCGGCCGGACGGCAGCGTCGACGAGGCCGCCTGCAAGATCGACAGCGTGCAGCGCGGCCTCGCCGGTCTGCAGGGCGTCATGGAGACGGCCTGGGTCGTGGGCGACTTTGCCGTCACCGTGCCGCTGAGCTTTGCTGCCCAGCAGCGACAGGGACAACGGGGACGTCGCCGCGCCGTCCTCTGGCTCAACCTCGTCCCCCGGCTCGCCCTGCCGGCCTGGGCTCTCGCCGTGCTGCTCTGCGCCCGCGCCCTGCCGACGCGCGCCGTCGTCGCCGCCTCGTTCTTGTCCGTGCTCGGCGGCGACTGCGTGCTCGGGTCACTGGCCTACAGCCTCGCTGCTGGCCTGACTACCGATCCGGTAGAGAGGTGAGCACGGAGTACTCTGTATTGTGCTGACTCAGCTGACCCAGCTGACTCATCTCTCAGAGCAACCTACTTTGGCTACATGGGCTCCATCGCATACGTCGTCGCCCTGATTGGTCCAGCGCTGTCGGCTGCCACGATGAGCGTCGCCCTGTGGCTGCCGCTCGCCATGGCCGTCGGTCTGGTGCTGCTGTGCGTCCCGACGATTGCACGGCTGCCCGAAGTGGAGGTCGACGTGGAGGTCGAGGACGTCCTGACCGGTCCAGCATCCAGCTCGTCCTCCTCTCCATCCCGGCCGCCCTCTCACTTTCGCCGCCTTGCCGCCGTCGTTCGCAGCCACCCGCGCAACTTTGGCCTGCTGCTCGTCGGCTTCCTGCTCTCGTCGCTGGCCAGCGCCGACACCCGCCTGCTGACCCAGTACATCTCCAAGCGCTATGCTTGGACCTTTGCCCAGGCCGGCTACCTGCTCTCATGCAAGGCCGTCGTCAACTTTGTTCTGCTGGCCGTCGTCGTACCGCGGCTTCTGCGAGCACGGGCACGGGCACGGCGGACGGTCGCTCGCATCCCCGGGGACGCCTCCTCCCTCGACAACACCCGCGACAACCTCCTGCTGGCCCGTCTCTGTCTCGGCGTCTCCGTCCTCGGCGCCGCCGCTATTGCGCTCTCCTCCTCGATCGCTATCCTCGTGCCCGCCCTGCTCGTCTACGCCCTCGGGTCTGTGCTGCCCGTCTTCACGCTGTCGCTGCTCAAGTCACCTGCTATCGTCCTGCCCGAAACAGTTGCTACGTCTGTCGCTGCATCGTCTACCACCTCGGCCGCCCCCACTGACCCCGAGACCCAGATCTTTGCTATTGTCATGCTAGCCAAGACGCTCGGCTCGCTTATCGGTGCCCCGTTGATGGCCGCCCTCTGGGTCTGGGGTATCACCCTCGGCGGCCTAGCCCTCGGCCTGCCCTATTTTGTCAGCGCTTGCTGCTACTCTGTCGCCATACTCGTGCTTTCTGGAATTGTTGTGGCATAATGACCCATATCTAACGTCTACCAGTCTACTTTCCCGTTCTACTTATGTAGATTTCTTTGATCTTGAGCTTGAATTGAAAACTGCATTTCCAAAATATTGAGAGCGATGTGGGCAGGATCCCTTATACGTGGTAGGATGTGATTATGAAAGCTGGTAGCTGGTAGCTGCTATGAGATGCGTAGTCAACTATACTATGTTTCAAGCATAACCACACTCTGCAACATGAGTATGGGAGCGGCGGTCAATTGTCTGGCTTGGATGGCACCGAATATTGTTCTTTAGACCTTCTCACGAGACAGATGATTTGGAGGTGTTCAACCATGCATGCCCGTCTACGGCTTTTTCGCTGTTCTTGACATGCAACAGGTTACATTATACGAGGCTACGTGCAGTAACGTGGGCTTTCAGAATGCCTAACAGGCAGTGTGGCTTCACTAGTTAAAAGTGCTGGGCTGCGACCGGTAGTCACCCAATACAGAAGCTGCTACCCGGTATGCTTTCTTGCTGTCTCTTTCCAAGTCACAAGCAAGTCCGCATTCTCTTGGGTGTTTTGTTGGCAGCATTGCATTTTTGCAACAACCCATGATGGAAAGTTGAGCTTATCTACGACGTCTTTGGCTGGATGGACTAGCTGCACGGGACGGACCAGCTGCGGCGTGAGCGTGCGAAAACAAGCAGGATGACCGGGCGCAGAAGCAGCCATCGTTATGCCATCTTCATTTCGCGCCTATTCAGTCAATCTGAGTGAATGAATGCGTCATCTCATGCTGCTTGTTGCAATCTGTCCTGAATGCTTGCGCAATTCCTCCGACAGCCTCAGCTTTCATGTCAGCAGGAAATTTCCGCATTTTTTGCTGCTTTGACGGAGTTTCCCCAACAAAATCCCAGCTCAACTTCTCACCGAAAATCACATCAACGCCTACGCCATGGCAGACACTCCATCAGAAGGGACATTGGAAGCGGCACCATCACCGCAAGCCCCCGTCCCCCTTCCAGCTACAGCTACGGACGCTGAGCGTCTTGTCCATGTGCGCGCTCACTGGGCCGGCATTGAGCCCAACTCGCCGATCTACGGCCTCTTCTTTGGCAACATCCGCCTCGTGTCGGCCACCAACGGCCGCGTGCTCGCCCGCCTGCCGGTGGCGGCCATCCATGTCAACTCCAAGCAGATCCTGCACGGTGCCGTGTCCGCGGCCCTGGTCGACTGGGCCGGCGGCATGGCCATTGCCAGCACTGGACGCCATGGAACCGGTGTCAGCGTCGACATCCACATCAGCTACGTGTCCGGGGCGCGCGCCGGCGACGAGCTCGAGATCGAGGCATGGGTGCAGCGCGTCGGACGCTCGCTTGCATACACGTCTGTGGAGATTCGCAAGAAGCTGGCCGGCGGTGGCGACGGAAAGGAGCTGGACGAGTCGCGGCCGACGAACGGTCCGGTCGTGGCGTCGGGAAGCCACACCAAGTACGTCAATTTCCCGGGCAAGTGAGTCAGGGCTGCACTACTTCCACAAGCCCGCTATGCATATCAGGTGGGTACCGAAAGTGGACTCCATTTCGGTGTAGTCTGTCGACGGAGCTTGTCGTTCTCAGCTACGGAGTAGATACGACTTGAGAGCAATACGACTGATTTTTCTACTATGTACTGTCGTTTTGCGTGCTTTTTACTGGGACAAAACAAGATGGAGAGTGAATTGATCATTATTGCCTCTAAGCCTGTCTACAATCTGTGCCCTTCCTTACAGGTCGAAGTTTGTTTTCTTGTCTGCAATGGGGAAGTCAGAGCCCGTGGTGGACTTGTACTTGCTGCGAATAAAGTCGGAGATCTGCTCGTCCTTGGCCTGCTCGATGGCCGACTCGTTGCTCTGGTCGCCCGCGCCCAAGAACTTCTCCTGAACAAAGTCGACGCCTGACCAGAAAGATATGTTAGTGTCTGTCTGCGAGGAGTAGCCGTAGCCAGCAGTGCTCACCCTTGTCGAGGTAGTCCTCGTTCTTCTCGCTCTCCTTGCCGCCACCGGCCATGTTGTTGACCTTGCCGAGTAGATTGTCGGCCAGGCTGCCTCCAGACTGGTTCTGGTTGCCGGACTGGTTTCCGGACTGGTTGTCAGACTGGCTGCCGGACTGGTTCTGGCTGCCAGTCGCGCTGCTGAGGATGTTCTTGAAGGCGTCCATTTTGAAATTAAAAGGCTTTGTGAGGGTTCAGTGAGGAGAGAACTAGTTTGTCTACGAGGGAGCAAAGCCTGCCTTTAAATACAGATAGCAGTAGCACCACGTCGGTCTGGAACACTTGTGCATCTTTTAAGACAGTACCAAAGAACCTAGGGAGGCATGCTGATGTCATGGCCGACCGGCCAAGGGTGACTTGGACCCTCGGTGCCAATCATTTTGGTGGGTCGGCGCTGCACGGCTGAAAAGCTGAAGCTACAGTAGAGCTGTGGTTGGGGTGCCAAGGCTGGCTTTCAGCTGGTGCGGTCCGCTTCGATGACCTCCGTTCTAAATCGCTTAGCTCCGTTTTATGAGCGTATCGACCGTTTCGACACACTCCGTTTTGTATCCGTCTAATCCGTCATGACAGAGTGGAGCTCAGAGAAGGCGGGGGTCGGACTGTTCCATTGACCGTAGAAACATGCCGAAGACGTCCGACGACGCATTGCAGCGAGCACACGCCCGTCCAGGAAGGCTTGAGAGGTCTATTTCTATTTGGCTCGACAACCACGACCGCTTCGATCGCAATCGACACTGCGAACCAGGCTATCCCGAAAGCACAGCGAAACCCACGCATCATGGACTACGTCGAACAGCGGATGGCCCAGGAGGCCCAGAAGGATGTTGTGTCCAGGTAGGTAGAAGATCGGGATAAGAGAGGAAGAGGAGGAGGTAGGAGAGCAGTGAAACAAAGATGGAGGGAAAAGAATGAGAGAATGAGAGAACGAGAGAACAACGGGATCATCAGAGAATAGAAAACAGAAGAGACAGAAGAGAAGAATTCGACAGCACCAGAAAGCCAAGCTGACCCGAAGCAGTCCTGGATTGGCTACGCCGCTCAACATGCTCCTCCTGGCTGTCGTTCTCTACACGGCCTACGTCTTTATGCGGCCAGCCGCACCGCCAGCCCTGGCCAAGGACCCGCCGGCCATCGTCTTCCGCACGTTCACGCCGCGCTCGCTGCTGCCGCTCAACGGCACCGACGGCCAGCCCGTCTACCTGGCCGTGCGTGGCCGCGTCTTTGACGTCTCGTCGGGCCGCAACTTTTACGGCCCCGGCGGCATGTATGAGAACTTTGCCGGCCGCGACGCCAGCCGCGGCCTGTCCAAACACTCGTTTGACGAGGACATGCTGACCAAGGACCTCGACGGCCCGCTCGACCCGCTCGACGACCTCGACGCTGACGAGCTCGAGGCCCTCCGCGGCTGGGAGGAGCGCTTCGAGGGCAAGTACCTCGTCGTCGGCCGGCTCGTCTCCGCCGCCGAGTACGCCAAGATCCAGGGCGACAAGGCGTAGGGGAGAGGAGAGCGAGAGCGAGAGAGGGCGGGCGAGCGAGAAAGTGTGAGAGAGAGGTGTCAGATGCGGAACAGAAGAGCGGAGAGCTGACTGGGAAGATCTGAGGGCTCGGGGGCATGTCGAACGCCTACACACTGGCAGCTTCTCTTGCCAATTACCTGCAAACAGTAGCGATAGCTGACTAATCCGACACAAGTGGTTTCAATTGGGTTATTCGCAATAGCTAAGCAACTGACATGTCCGCGTAAACGACTTAAAGTCCAGACTACAAGATACATAGCCCTGTCCCGACTTCCCGTCCTAGCACTCCATCCGCGGCCCCAGTTGGCTGCTGTCCACAGCGCGATCGCAGTAAGTAGCCTCGACAAAGGCAAAGAAGCGGTCGACGTCGGCGGTGTTGGAGGCCACGCCAAACGAGACGCGCACGGCGCCGGTGATGGGCGGCTCGCCTGCGGATGGCGGCCACTGCTGGGCATGTTTCTCGCTGATGCCGCCGGTGCCACTGCTGGTGCTGGTGCTGGTGCTGTTCTTGCTTCGCGTGCTGGTGCTGCGCTGTGCGGCGGACGTGACCGGTTCGAGGCTGCGGATGGCCAACTGCTGCAGAACACGGAGATCGTGCTGGGAGAGTCCGAGGGCGGTCTCGCCAGCGCCGGGGTTGCAGAAGCAGCCGGTGCGCAGGGAGATGCGGGCTGCGGCCGCGTCGGCGGCCACGATGCGCTCGTCCACGATCTGGCCGTTGCAGTCAACCAGATTGAAGGCGACCGTGGGCCCACGAGCTGCCGTTGTCGTTGCAGCAGCCTCACTGCTGCCAGGTCCATACAGCACCGCCATCGGCCGGCCATTGGCGTGCTGCAGGGCGGTCAGACGGCGCAGGAACCAAGCTGTCAGACAGCGGACGCGAGTCTGCAGACGGTCGGGACCGACGACATCGGCCAGCCAGTCCAGGCCAGCCAGCACATCCGGAATGGCCTGGAAGCTGACAGTGCCGTCCTCGAAGCGGGCGGCGACATCGCGCGCTGGTGCATGCCAGTCCAGGCCGACGCTGACGGCGCGGATGCTCCCCCCCGCAAACCATGGCCGGTCCAACCGGGCCAAGGCCGCTCGTCGCGCCACCAGACAGCCCACGCCGGTCGGGTAGCCAAACAGCTTGTACCAGCTGACAAGCACAAAATCTGGGTGTATGGCTGATAGGTCCAGCGTCGATGTCGGCAGATATGCCGCCGCGTCCAGCAGCACGTCGTAGCCGCGCGCCTGTGCCTCGGCCACCCATCCGAGCGGGTGCCGCACGCCCGAGAAGTTGCTCTGTGCCGGATACGCAAAGAGGCCGCTGTGGTGTGCGTGCTCTGTGCTGTCTGCCATCTCCGCCGTCTTTGTCTCTGCCAGTTCCTCTCTCTCGTCTTCCTCCTCACAGGCCCCAAAGCAGCTGCGAATGCTGGCCAGCCATCCCGACAGTCGGCTGCCTGCCCTCTTCAGCCCTGGCACTAGGGCAGCATCCAGCACGGCCTGGTCGACGGCCAGCGAGGGCGCTGTGCTAGGCACATAGACGGTTGGAGTGCCGGCGCGGCGGGCAAACTCGCGCAGGCCGTTGACAGAGTTGTGATTATCGGCCGTGAGCACGAGCCGGCCGCCACGATGGAAGCGGTAGGCCTCGCCCACAAGACGCGCTGCACCGGTGGCGTTGGGCGTGAAGATGGCAACGTACTCGTCCGCGTCGGCATGCAGGTGCTGCAACACCCGGGCTCGCGTGCGCTCGAGAAGCTGCGTCGCCGCCTCGCTTGTCGGGCTGGCCGAGTGTGGGTTGCCCAGCACCATGTCGGCCTGCCGACGGGCGTGGGCACGGTGCTGAGCCCGAGCAGCCAGACCTGATCCGGTGTAGTCGAGGTACACATGTTCTTGCTCGTCGAGGTAGCCATACTCAGACCGACGCAGATCATCAAGCAGTCCGGTTGAGCCATACTCGGGATAGTCGTCGAGTATGTCTGCCATTGGTGTGTGTGTGTGTGTGTAAGGTATGTGTGCGGTATGTATGCCAGGTATGGATGGTGTAAGAGAGTAGAGACGAACAGTCACCAACACAGATATGGTAAGAATCGGACAAAGGGGACGTGACAAGACAACACTTTTCAGACAGCCACAGGCTCGCAGAAGAGTATCCAAAGTGGGAGATATTGCACACCTTTGCTGATATCCTTCACCCACCATCACAACTGGAGGGAAGACGGGAGGTCTCTTATACCTCTCAAAGCCGACAGGACTGTCCGAACCGAGCAGAGGGAGGGACGTTACAATCTGAACAATGACCCTCAAAGACAGGATGGGGAGGGCCGGCCGGACACATCTCGCCTGCCTTGGGCGATTTCTCAGCATCCTTTGGATCGTCTTGGCTTTGCTCACCATCCCGTCTCACCCCCCTTTCGCCTTCCTTCACACCCCCTCAGCAGCACTCGTGTCGGTTATCGGTCGTCGGGTGGTGGAAGCAAGAACTGAGCGGCCACAGAGCGGGCACAGAACCGGCACACCAACGATGCCCCGGTCAATCATATGGGACGATCAAGCCGTCACCTGCTTCTGCCATCGACGATCTCGCTGAACATAGACGGCCCGTTCTGGACGTGGCCGACTATGGCCATCCCTTGCCTTGAGCCAGCTTCTGTCACCAACTCGCATCGTCCCGGTCATCAACCATCGCTTCGCGCAAGCCCCCTCCCTCTTCGCCGACTTGCTGCTTCTCGGTGGGGAATTATTGATTCCGGGCGCCGTCCAGAGACGAGAGAACGAGAGAGAAGAGATGGATGGGCCTCAGCCAGAACCATCACCGGTCGTGGCAGGCGCGGCTGCTCAGCACTTGCCGAAAAGGGACATGCATACAGCACCTATCAGCGCGCCTGCCTCTTTGGCGCTCGACTGTTACGCAATGTCCACCCCCCCTTCCCTTTCCTCTCCCAAAGAAGGCAGAAGGCAAAAAGACCAAGACAGAAGACAGACAGAACGCCGCAAAAGCACCAGCAGAACAGACAGGCTCAGACCCAATTGCATCTGAACAGACTGCTGACAACATGGCGCCAGGGCCATCATCCAGCCAGCACAGCCCTGAGAGTCCGGAGGGCCGCCGGCCGAGCCGTCTTGAGCGTCAGTTGTGGGTTGCATCCGACTCTCTCAGCTGTGTTGCGTCCTGCCCCAATCTTCACATGTCCCCTCATCTCTCGCTCTTCCTCGCTCTGGTGCGAAGTCCGGGTGTCAGCCTGGACCTCTTTCGGCATGTAGAGGGGAGAGCATCCAGAAAGTTCGTGGTGGAGCTGGCCGCTTCCGCTCTGATAGCATGCGCCTTCGTCGCTTGCGGGCTGACGACTTGGGAAAGGCGTGCTCTGCGGCTGCAAATAATCCCGGCACAGCAACTGCCCCATTTGGCTGGCCGCGCCCGGAAAGGCTGAGCTGCTTGTCCGTTTGGGCACAGCGCTATCGCTCGCTTTCGCTCAGCAGCATCCCGGCACCTCAGCGCCTCAGCACCCCTGCAATCCATCACACCCACCAACCCAGCACTTCAACACCCCTGCACAATCGTTCTGCTGCCTCCTCCCGGCTCGATTTCGGGTCATCGAGCCTCTTCCGATCTCGCCGGAAAGAAGAAGGGGTGATGGCATGCGCTCGGACCTTTCCATTTTCTGCACTCTCTCTTAGACGAGGGTTGTCTTCTGATCAGAAGACCGGCGGAAAAAGCCGATCCTTTTTTGGCGCTGCTTCTCGGTGACCGTGATCGTCGCCGCGCTCTTTGCTTCCAGCTGGCCTCGACTTTCAGCAGTCGCACGATGTCACACTACAGAAAGCTGTTGTGCCCCTGATTCCCTGGACGAGAACGGCCCTGTCGACAACAGCTTCCGGTGAACATTGACCGGATCGCGTGTGTCCTACCGGTGAGGACCACGATGTATCCTTGCCAGGACCCATCATGTCTGCCTAACGGCGTCCTTCTTCCATCTCAGCCACATCCGCCGCCTGTGTTTGTGTCGCACCGCAAGGGTTTCGTCTTACCACCTGGAAAGTGCTCCGGACGACGCGAGGTTGAAAGGGCTTCGGGACTGTCCCAGATTCGGCGATGGATCTCCAACCACCCAACGGACTGGGAAAGAAGATAATACAACCTTGATGCATATCGCGCAGCACTTGCTGTTTGGTTCGGTTTGCGTCGCAATGCTACCGTGAGGTTGTGCTTGTATTTGGCTGTCAGACGCGAACTCCTTGCGATGCTACCCTGCTTTTAACTGACAGGCGGACAGCTAGCTGTTCATTCGTCTGCGTGTCTGACAAGCCATGCTGTTGGTGTCGGTGGGCCCGCCAGTGCATGCTCCATTATTCCCGCTGTTCTATTTCAGTATCTTATCTTACCGCCCTCGTATAGCGGTGGTATAGCGGTGCTCGTCGCCCAAACGGAGGGACGTTTCACAACGCGCAAAGCTGGCAATGCGCCGGTTGCGTTGTTGTCGCTGGATTGCAAGAACATGTCCCGTATTCGTTTTAGGCCTTGGTCTATGGGCTTTTGGAGGTCGTGCTCAGTTTTCAGGGCGGTAAGATAAGATACGATCTGGCGTTGGGCCTACTCTTTGGGGCATAGTTGCAAATTTAGCGCGGTCAATTGCAGGTTGGCGCAACTCACGACTGACTGCCTCTACGGACTCAAAGAGTCTAATCTGAGACCAAGGATGCACCCCTGGCGAAGATAGACTCAGTCTACCCGCCAGGAACATAAAGAAGGGTTACAGACAAAGGCACACTGCCACCTGGTCCAAAAATACTCGTCCAAAAATAACGCTCAGATAACACGAACCTGCAGCTGGCTTGGACAGTTTTCCAACCCGCAAGAACACGGAACCAATGGTTTTTCAGGATGTAACGCCTGGCATGTCACTTAGACGTATTGGACACAAATAGAAGATGCAACTGCAGAGACTCCGACCAAAAAGCATTTTCTCTCACCCCTTGATGGTTCAAGCTCAATCTGGCGGATCGCCGATGGGCGGGCCTAATTGTTGCTTTCTCTCAAAGAGACGCTCAGACTGTAGGCAGATGCGACCGCCCGCGAGCTCACAACTTCGTTCGGTCGGGCACCAAGTAAGATCCGGTGTTGTTGTCCTGAGTCGTACACCTTTTTTAGGCATCACAGCAACGAATTGCGGCATTGATACGCCCAATCATTAATGGCTTTTAAATTGCCCCAGGCCAGCAGGCGTTCTTCCTAGATTTGCAAGACAGACACACACTTCATCAGCTAGAGTCGATTCTGCAACATCTCTGACCGTGTCTTGCACTTGGCAGATTGGAGAGATCTCTGTTCTCTCACTTCTCGTCGGGAAAGCAGTGTTAGGGTTTTGGCGCACTCCTTGCACAATGCAGTGGTCTCATCAGAGACGGCCTCCGCCATCGCTGACAGATTGCTGATAACAGTCGAGTCTGTTGCTTTCGTAGACGAGGTGATGCTAGAAGCATGTTGATGATCTAGCCTTATCTTTCCTCAGCCTTCTCATCGTGCAGATGTTGTGCCAAATTGAAGGTTGGAAGAGATATACAGCTTTGACAAAAGTGAAGTTAAGATAGAGGAGAAGGTGAGAGAGGTAATGCCGAGGTAGAAAAGGCAGTCTCATTAATAACGAAAACATGTTTTTGATCATTGACGCAAGTCTACTGTGGATCTCAGAATTAGATTTGATATTCACGCAATCACAGTCGCAAACAAAATTCATTCATAACCCCGAGAGGGAGATCCAAATCCTCTTCATTTAGGATTTCCTCTAACCATAACAACTCCATCTTGATCGACTCCGAACATACACGCGATGAATTGGCGTCTCAGGAAAAACTATAGGCAGCTGATACTAGAATCAGACGAGTTTAGTGATCTTACTCTCACATGTGGCAGCGAAGAATTCAAAGTCCACAAAATCATTGTTTGCACGCACTCTGCAGTCATCAAGGCTGCCGTCACAGGTGGTTTCAAGGTATGATATTTCTGGCCCCCTACAATCTACTGCAAACGTTCTATCCGCTCTTGGCTTGCTAATACCGACGCGAAAAGGAATCTCAAACAGGTGTCATTCATATTAACAACTTCAGCTCCAACACGGTGCGGGCTCTTGTGGAGTACATGTACCTTGGAACCTACACGGTGAAATTGGCGAAGGAGAGCGAGACCAAAGACCCAGCAAGCTCAACCTCTTCATTTGACCAGCTATTAGCTACGGAGATGTCCGCGAAAAATCCAGTCATTGCCAAGCTGGCTGAGCATATTCAAGTCCATGCCATCGGTTTCTACTATAATATTGATGGGCTGGTTTCGTTGGCAACAACTGAGATCGAAGTACTCATACCTGCAGGAAGACTTCAAGCTGACGAAGTCTGGACGAATGCTTTGCTTGCGATCGTCGAGGATACCATTGCTTTGACGGATGACTATAAATTACTGAGTGTACTGACCAAGGAACTGGCTCAAAAAATCGGAATTATTTTATATTCCAGCAAGTTCGTGAAACTTTCCGCTTCACCCATCTTTTCGGCTGCAATGGCCCGGAGCATGACAGATTTGGAGAGCAGCAGAGAAAACCATTTGAACGAATTGAAAGAATGCATAGACTTCTCGAACAATCACCCGACTTGCAAATCTTGCGAAAAAAGCACTGTCTGTATCATTGATACAGAAAGGTGTTTGGTTATATGCGATTGGTGCGACATTTCGATGTATAACCCGGAATGCCCAGAAGATTAAGTTGAAAATAGAGTTCCGAAGTGCACGCTTCGAGACCGAAATATATGATAGCTCGGCGCGTATGCATATTCAAAGACATTTCTATTTAGTTAACGGACGTCTAAAGAGAGTTGCATCTATTATACCGATAACTTCTCCATGATTTTGACCGAGCTTTATAACTTCTGTCACATCGTTACGACCCATAGATCTGTCCTGGCCGGACTATGCATTCGGGGGAATCAATCATTGCCAAATACAATATTGTAAGCTGATAGAGTACATCACTCTACCAAACGTCTCTTTCTAGTATGGACCTATACCCTATTCAAGGCATCTAGCAATAGAACACGGCATCACATTTGCCTCTTACATGGCAAGCTAGTACAGCAAACAGCGGCGCAGATCAATCTTAGTCATGCAAACAACTATGCCTCACAACTGTTCCGTAGGCACTGCTTTAACAGTCACGCTTCTCCTTGTTCCCGTTGCCATATATCTTAAGTCCGTGTACTCGGAGATGCTGGAGTTCAGTTTCCCGTTCTAGGTTAGGTTGACTATTTCAGTATGATTTACCTGCAGCCTCGGACCTAAGGGCAGCTCAAGCCCAGGCCTAGGTCTCGTCATACATTCTATAAAGGTCCTCGATTGACGCGAGTCTTTTTCTTTCGCAGGCTTCGCAGGCAGAACATTGAGTCCAAAAAGTCCTTTGACAAATTGCCAACAAGCCGTACTTTCGATGACGTCATCAAGCACTGCAACAAGCAGGCCCATAATCGCCCTTGAAGAGCATTTTCTTTCCCATGCTGCCAGCACACACAATGATTCTCGCCTTGCTGGCTTCAAGGCCATTCCAGGATTTTTTGAACGATTCACTGATCTGGGCCCGCGTCGGATCTCGGACATGGACAGCGGCAAAGTCACTGTGCAGGTGATCTCGCATGCGCCGGGTGACCTGTCCGTGGACGCCTGCCGGCAGTGCAATGACCAGCTCGCCGAAGCCGTGCGTCTGAACCCGGGCAGGTTTGCGGGGTTTGCCGAGCTGCCCATGCACGAACCCCAGGAGGCCGCGAGAGAGCTCCACCGGACGTGTGCAGGAAAGGACCACGGTGGATTGGCATTCGTCGGTGCTCTGGTTGACAGCCACACAGACAGCGGCCTATATTACGATGGGCCGGAGTTTGATGAGCTTTGGGAGACGGCCACAAGGCTGGACGTGCCCATCTACATCCACCCGACATGGCCGTCGACGGCGCTCTTTGGCGCCTACAAGTCGCCACACATCTCCGATGACGTGACCACGGCCATCCTTGCGTTTGGCTTCGGCTGGCATAGCGACGTGGCGCTGCACATCTTGCGGCTGTACGCTGCAGGCGTCTTTGACAGGTTCCCCAAGCTGAAGATCATCATTGGGCATATGGGCGAGATGATCCCGTACATGCTCCAGCGGATGCAGCGGACATCTTCGCGGTGGGGGAGGGAGAGGTCGTTCCGCGAAGTGTGGGACACGAATCTGTGGCTCACGACCAGCGGAAATTGGGCACTGGATCCGCTGGCCTGCATCCTGCGCAACACAAAGCATGACCGGATCATGTATAGCGTGGACTATCCATTTGCGAAAAGCCGCGACGGTCTGACATGGCTGGAAGAGCTGGAGGGAAGCGGAATGGTGAGCGAGGAAGAGCTGGAGGGAATCCGCTGGAAGAATGCGGCCAGACTGTTGAAGTTGAATGTGGACTCAATTTTGAAGGCTGCTTGATCGAGACTGCCTTTGTAAAGCTAAACACACTGGTGGCCATCCAGAGCCACAGACGGGAATAGTAAAAAGCAATGGAGGTCAGGCACAAAATGACGCGTAGTGGAGAAGCATGTATGTACGGAGTAGTTCGGCCAATGCGAGTTGTCGGGAGGCAAAAAATAGCTGCTCGCCTGACAGCTTCACCAACCGGTCCATAACGCCGCTAGCGATGTCTGTGGAGATATCTCGGCCTATGTACTCCGTAGATGGCTTTTCAATGCTGTAGATAATGCACCTGAATGATGCAATGATGCTCTGCATCTTTACCCACTGGACCATTGACACAGTAGTTGTCACAATACGACTAATCTCCAGAGACGCCGTCAGACTCCACATCTTACATAGCTGTGGGATTGTGCTGGCAGAGCGTACATGACCGCCATACCTCAGTTGTGTCTGGAATGATAGACAGAGGGGCATGGAGGCGAATGCACACTGACGCTTGGTCTTTGGATGTGGTCTTTGATGACATCACATAATGCTCAAAAGAGAGAATCGACATGGGTTTCGTTTCTTACAGCTCTGAAGGTAGTGCTTTCCTCTTTCGTACTACTATCTACTTCCTCTCGCTCGTCGCTTCACGACATAATCTTTTCGACCATCTTCTCTCGAGAGGAGGGAAAACTGACAGCTCCCACACAGCAGTGCGTATTACCAAGTTTGGGTCACATCGTCACTTGTCCGCCGCATCTGCCTGACCAGAAAGGGTAAGCCAATCAATCTATGCGCCCTATCTTACCACGATCTTTACCCTATCGGGACACACCACGCCCTTGACGTGGAGTAAGATCATGCAGAAGGTGTGCTGTACTGAACAGTCACGCAGGTCTCACCAGCTCGTGTCTGACGCTATGCTCGTCCAAAACCATGGTGCGAGGCAGAGGCGAGAGGAGGGGCGGAGGAAATGAACAAGCGCTCAGTACCGAGTGACCTCGTGAGTGTCAATACGGCCAACCGAATGATTGGACAGATCTGCTCTGCCTCAAAGGAGACTTTCTCCACTGCATGGCGGCTGCGATCGGGCCAGACTAAGCTGCAGCGATAATTGGGAGCAGTTAGAAAAGGAGGTGCCCAAAGCTACAACCAAAGCTATCAGCCTAACCTTGTGTCGTCTGTCGGCTGGTCTCTCTTGGGTTGTTCCATCAAGGAATTTTCTGGATTGAAAGAATATGGGAGAAGACCCAAGACCGGCGAAAGGGGCCTGATATGATCGTCGTGGGCATCCCACACAATCAGGAGCATGATCGCCATCTGTAAAAAGACGAGGGGGTTTCACCTTGGCGCTGCTTCTCTCTCTCTGACGTGGCACTGTAATTTGGGCGACACACTAACAAGCTCGCATAACGCGGCCGATAGCATCGCAAAATCCAACTGGATACGCCAATGCAGTGCCCGTGCAGCCGGACCAGCCACAGTTGCAGGCCACAAAAAGCCCGAGCAAGGAGCCACGCAGCTGCAGCTAAGCTATGGAGCCACCGCGAATAAACTGGTTGCTAAGATCAGGTGCCGATTTCAGTTGCTCTTACGGCGCTACGCCATACGCGAGTGGTGTGGTCTGTACCTTGTGGTGTGCTTGTTGGCGCGGCTCTCATGAAATTGAGCTACATTTGGCTGCAGAAGAAGCGGAAGGGAAAGTGGCACAACAGGGGAGAGGACAGCTCCATTTAAGGCCATCGGTGTCTGCTTGAAGCAAGTACCCCCTTCCTGTGCCCCACGGAAAGTGTTACAGCAAAACGGCACTGAACAAATGCCATTGGGAGGCACATCATAACGAAGAAGCAGAAACTTGAACATGGCTCAGTATTATGCCCGCCATGAACGGGAGAGAGAGTACGGAAGCTATGGGGACGGAGATTACGACCAGGAGCACCCGGAGGAATATGCAAACCACCCTTACCAAAGAGCAGCACGAGCTCCCCGCAATAGCAACACCTTTTCCCCGCCTCCAACACCGAACTACGAGTTTTCACGGCAGCACACGTGGCCTGGGCAAAACGTCAGCGGAAGTTATGAGGAGCGAGAAAGAGGATTTAAATCGCGGGAATTCGCGCGTGAGAGGGAGCGGGAATTCGATGGATACTCCGGGTCGCCGCGCACGCCAACGTACGATGGTCGCGGACCCGGCGCTGCTGGCAGCAGCAGCGTTGGTGGCAGCGGCGCCTCCATGGCTAGGCGAAGCAGAGACATTGCCGGCTCGCCACGACACGAAACGCGCAATAGCCCCCGACAACGAGAAGCCGAGCGGGACAGAGATCGCAACGGCGACCAAGACCGGGACTATTACCAGAAACGCGAGAAGGTGCAAGAACGGGCTCGGCAGCGGATGCGAAACGAGACGAAGACTTACCCGCGGAGGCTTCAGGCGTATCTGCTGCCGATACTGCAGAGTCAGGCGGCCATGGACAAAGCGGTGGAGGTGTTTGTGAAGCTCGGCGAAGATGCCCGCTACCTGACCCGTAGCGCTGGCGTCTTGCTGGAAAGCCTGACGGCAGTTGCTGACGACATGGCCAACAACATCAAAGGCGGCGACGGAACTGGCCTGGACGACCCGCCCACAGACTCGGAGTTGACGGAGGAAAGCGTGCTGGAGGATTCAGAAACGGCTGCTGAGTCAGCCAACTCCGACGACGACGACGACGCCGATGATTTCGGGGACGGTCGCCGTCCAGGATCCAGCCGTGAAGCCGGAGGCCTCATTGGTGCAAGTGCGAGACGGAGGAGCAGTGCAGCAGGGTATGGATCTGGCAAGAACGGTGACGGGCAGCGGAAAGGAAGCATGAGTGCGACGCCCTTGTTCATGCAATGGTCTGAGTTCTCGCCCCATGCCCTGAGCAAAGCGCCCGATGGCGTGAACGATCGGCGCAAGTCATTCCTTGCACTGACGCAGACGATCGGCGGCAGCCTTATGCTGGACCCGGAACTGGCTTCCAGTCGCGGGAGATCAGGCTCCGGCCCGCTTTCAACCAAGGGCTTGCTGTCCGAGCTGGTGCGGGTGCTGCAGCCGCACGACTACCGCGCATATTTCCGAGCTGCGGCTCGTGTCATCCTCCTCCCAAACACAGGGTTGGTGCGGCGGCCAGACGAGATTTCGCTGGAGGCGATGGAACGGCAGCTGTTGGGCACAGCCAAGTTTGGATCAGCCATGCCCGGAGCAACGGCGAGCGGATCAGCTGCGGCAGCGGCAGTGCCCATGGTGGCTTGCGTGACCTACAGCTCTGGTAATTACGGTGCGATCACACTCTACCGACTGGACATGGTGTCTACGCGTGAGAGTGGTGACTGGCCACGTCGAATTCAGCCTGTGTCAGCCATGACTGGGGTGCCCAAGGAGCTCCTGCGACGGACGGTGCGAGCGATGCCGCCATCGCGACGGACGGTGCTCAAGATCCGGTCAGCCAGCAGTGGTGTGATTGGCAACGGGAGCAAGAGCGACAAGAGCGACAAGAGCGACAAGGGCAGCAGTAGTGGTGGCGGGGGTGAACTTTCTCGCATGCGGTGGGTGTCGTTGCCTGGAGATGCGACTGCCCCAATTCTGAGATACAGCCCCAACGTTGGGAGGGCGACGCTCTCGGGCAGCCTGCGGACGTCGCTAGGGATCGAGGCGGACGATCTCAAGCTTGCCGGCGGCTCGAATGCCAACATTGTCAACGCGACGGTGCCGGCGATGTTGGCGTGGCTACATGTGCGAGCAGCCTACCTGACGGGGGTCGAGTTCGAGGCGACAGAGGTGCAACGTGGCAGCAGCGGCAGCAAGTCGTCTGTCAAAGAGCGGGAGCGAGATCGTGACCGGGATCGGGATCGGGACCGCGACGATGCAACATCGACAGCATCAGCTTCGCAGCGTTCGCGGATGCGCCGCATCGTCCGGTGCAAGCGTGGGCCAAGCCTGATGGAGCATGAGGGACGGGACCCATGCATTGTGGTGCTGCATCCTAGCCGGGGCGATTGGGTGACGGCACCGATGTACTGGACGGAGGTAAAGGAGGTAAAGGAGTAACGGTGGGTGTATGACTTGGTGGGGAGTTGGCTCTCTGTACTTACTGTTTTGGCTCAGGATTTATTTGCGTTGAATTCTGATCTTTGGCTGAAGCGACGGCGCTTTCTTTCTTTGCATTGCTGCGAGAGCGGCTCTTTGTCGGTTTCCGGGCCTGTGACCGAGCCTGTGACTTTGATGTCGTCTCCAAGGCGAACAAGTACTTCTGTGTTTTTTCTGCGAGACAACGGAGAGAAAGGCCGGTTCAAAAAGGCTGTCGTTATGACACAACAATGGGCGTCAGGACATGCTGCAGCTGCTTATATAAAGAGAGCAGACGGCCATGTAATTCCCTGCACGGCTTCACTGCAGACAGCATGTCCAAGGCAAGTTCACATATCCGCAAGAGCGCGCTGGCCGCGACTCTTTTCAGCGAAGAGACCTTTCCGCCAACGCCTATGATTGGTAGCCTACCATCGCAGCAGCAGAAAGTCCCAGTCGTCCGTGGGGCGGTGTACTGCAGCATCGACTTTCCATGGCGGGCAGCAGAGTGGTTCCGTCAGGAGTGGACCAGACAAGGACGGTGGTCAGCCGGCGATGCACCGAGGACAGCGACGATTTCTACGGTATGCTTGGCAAAACGGCTGACGACAGTGACGACGCCAATGGTACCGGCACCAAGACGAATACAACCAGCGCGAGCAGCCAAGAGAAGGATCAAGCGCAAGCGGGTAGAAGAGGAGGAAGAGAAAGAGGAAGAAGGAGGTGCAGAGGTGAGTACAAAGCCAGATGTGAAAAAGGCCAAGACGACCAGATGGACCGTTTTCGAGACGAGCGACAGCGACATGGATAATGGCTACTTGCTTATATGGACCGAGAGCGGGCACGAGTACGGCAACGACGGCAACAGAGCGGTAGAGCTGTTCCGGCGACGTCTGGTGGCACTGTTGGCAGAAAAGCAGAAGATGCTTCGGCTGCGGAGAGGCACGACGCCATCGTGGAATTGTCCGTTGGCGGCGAGACCGCTGGGATGTACCGAGATGGCGTACTGCATGCATGGCGTGAGACGGGGTGCATCAGATCGAGGCGATATTCTCGCCGACGACTACATGCCGGTGATGGAAGCCCAGATGGATCTGTGCTTGTCACCGGTGCCGTGGCCAGTGAGCGAGCCCAAGAGCAGCTACGACGACGCCGTGAAAGAAAACACGTCGCATCTGGACGAGCGCACGGTCGAGATCTGTGGGCTACGCTTTGCCGTAGACACATGCCATGGAGGCCTGCGGGTGATGATGACGTAGAGGCAGTATTTGTAACATTCACATATGAGTTCCTGGAAAAGCGCTGTATTGTCCTGTCCTAATTTCGATGGTCGGTCCCCAGCCCAGAAAGCTGTCAGTCTGGACAGCCGGGAGCCAACCGGCCTATCTCTCCTTCGCACCCATTTTCATGTTGTTTTCAGACAATTGCGCAATTGTCGAGGGGCGAAACGAGGAGCGCTGTAGGAGTTTCCAGACGCCGAAAAGGCATCAGCGCGGCGACAGCATGGGGAGCTGTTTATTTGCCGCAGCTGGCGCAAGAGCCTAAGGGACGAGTTAGAGAAACATAGTATTGAAGCAGGACTGAGGGAGAGAAGACATACAGCCAGAGCCGCAGTTGCAGGTGGAAGTGGAGGAGCAGCCGCACTCGCCCTTCATTTTGTCGGTTGGTAGATGGGTTGGGAGTTAACTCGCGTGAGAGAGAATGGTGGGCAATTGATTGCGAAGAGGCGTGGAGGACAGAGTAATGTTAGCAGGTGGGTGAAATGGTTGGTAGCTAGCTGGAGCGTGGAGATCCAAAGGAAGGAAAAGAGGTGAGAAAGACGGAAGTCTGCCTGGATTTATATAGAAAAGGAGGGGTATGTACTCTTTTCTCTGGTGGGGGGGATTCTCTGTTCGTTAGCGATCCGTATTAGCGCTTCTGTCAGAAGGCTCTTAGCGCGGATCAGCAGGCCGGGGCGTTCTCACGGGAGTCATAGTGGCCACGTCATGTGTGCGGTACAGCGAGGGCGTCTCGCCACCGCGGAGATGTCGCACACGTGCGAGTGCTTACGAAAATGCCTGCTTCCGTCTACGAGAACGAGCACGAGCACGAGAATGCACGTTTGAGCTCCGTCCTCGTACAGATCCGGGAAGGCGCTGGCAGCTTCGCCCGGCGAGTCAGCCGACCAATCAGAGCATGGCATCGCCACAGCGGGGTTTTCTCCTGGTTCCAGCGGCTTCAGCGATAGCCTCTTGTGAACAATCGCCCGCACTCCGTTCCATCGACGCGCGCCGAGCTAAGCCGAGGCGCACGTCCGGACAGTCTACCCCACCTGCAGTGAGCAAGTTTCTGCTCGCTGACTCCTTGGGCATGACCACCCGGCCGATGCCATTGGCCGGCCGGCACAGAAAAGAGAGCTGTGATGCTGCAGCCGACAGATGCATCCGACAGACGCAGCCGACGAGAACAACCGGTCTGCAGAGAGGCGGCCTGCTCTCGCTGATTCGACCTTCCCCTTTGGTCGCCTCTCTGCCGGACCAGAAGACGGGTCGCCAGGGGCGACGTCCGCTGTTTCATCGCGAAACCGGTCGGACTCCTGGCCCGTCATGCCACCTGGACGTGCGTCTGGGCGGGGAGGGGAGGACAAGAGACAGCTGCTGCGCGCATCCTGTCTGTCTCGACGGCGATGGGACGACATCGTACGTCTGGTCATGCCAAAGCCTGCGGCTGAAACAGACATGAGTCTTCAGCGCTCGCTCGCCCCTCGATCACGCTGGAGGCTCGTCGGCGCCTCGTCTGCCGCCTGTGCCTATATGTGTAGCTCGGAGACGTCTGCGTCTGATCAGCCAGTGACAGACCGGCTGCTTACACCATACATTTTCCTGCATCGTCTCGTCCACCAGTGCTGACTTGTCTCACCATCGCTGCCGGCATGAGCTCTACCGGCCCACGTACCAACGGCAAGAGCCCGCCGTTCCGTGTCAACAGGATGCGGCCGGCTCGCGACCAAAACCAGAACCAGAACCAGGCCAGCGGCTCCATCGACGCCCGCATGACCGGCTCGTCCAGCGTGAACAACAACTCGTACGCTTACACAAACGTCCTCCCGTCGTCTCCTCCTGGCCGCTCCAACGGCCGGGCTCAGAGCCCTACCAACAGTGGCGATCGCTATGACTACTACCGTGACTATCGGCCGCAGAAACAGTCGCCAACGTCCGACTACGGAGACGACGGCAATGGGGGTGGCCGAAACGGCGGTAACAGAAGCAACGCTGGCTCTGGCAGCGACAGGGACAGAGACGGCAGAAACGCCAGCAACGACGGCAACACCCGCCCGTTTCAGCACCACGTCTCCTTCTCCTTCAACCTCGGCCCGACTGGTGATTACTATACCGATAACAGAAACGCCAACGGTGGCGGCCTTGCGGGAATGCCGGTGCAGATGCCGCTGTTTGGATCAGGGTTCCCCTTTGGTGGTGGCGGTGGCGGACAGCGTGGATTTGGCAGCTTCTCTCCGTTCCGGCCGTTTTAGACAAGGAGGATGGGACAGAGCGGCAGGCCAGCCAGTCAACCGTCCCGGGATTAGTAGAGATATGGTGACATGATGTACGATAGCGAAGCGTTGGACGAGATTCCCTCTTCACGGGAGATCTGTTGAAAGAAAGTCATGACATCCTAGTGCACTCGTTGTTCAAAGACGCAGGGTGTTTTCCAGATGATGTCACTGCTCGTCTTAAGGCTGTTGTGGCTTTGAACGTTTTCATTCACTGAAAATCTCCACTTACTCATTCTTTCACCCGCAGCTCTGCTTGCATAAGTTCCGAGTTGCCTCTGTCACTTCTTCTAGCCTCCTCCTCCAGCTATAAATTGTCGTCTTCTCCTCCCACTCCCTTCTTCTCTCCAAATTTGAGCCTCCTTTCAATAACCGGCAAAACAGGTACGAGACACTCAGAAACGCTTACAACTCTGGCATAGGAAGAGCTGTTGCTGGAGAAGATAGAGTCGAAGCAAGTTGATATGTAAGCATTGCTTCCTCGTCTTCATTCCGTTGAAAGCTACTAATGCTGTGGCAGGCCTTACTAGCAAGGCGCTGGCATGCTCACGTTGCTTGCGAACTCTTGGGGGATAGAAACGACGAGGTCGGCTTGATCAATGGGTCCAAGCAGCCTTTCTATCCCCTTTGCCGTTTTTTGCCTTCTCTGCATTTCCCTTTCCTATCGTTCCTGCGTTCTGATACTTTGTCCTCGCCTCTACCACCGTCCGCGACATGCCTCGAAACGGTGTCCATGGCTTCTTTGGCGCAGGCTTCCGGTCTTCATGGAACGCACTTGATAGTGTCGACAACCGCATAGAGGACGACGATCCTCTATGCCTCCCATACGCCACACAACGACTGGAAGCGAGCATACATGGCTACTTTGTATTGTCATACCCCCTGCACCATAGTGCAAAAGTAGGGATCCCGTACCTTACAGCATAGTAGGCAGGGTTATATATGACCTTCTGGTTTCAACTACACGTAATTACTGGGACAAAAGGGTTGCTGTAAGCACCAACTATTCACTAACAGACGTCCAATCGTCGACAATCAATTATCGGAGATCGTGAAGCAACAATCTTTTTCGAAGAGAAATCAGCGAGGAAAGACCTACCCTCGCCTCGTGAAGAAGGCATGAATACTTGCCGGCCCATAGCTAGGATGATCAAAGCCCGTCTACAGGATCATGCATCTGTACTGGAGTGCACATGCCTGGGATCTATATCTTTGCAGCTAAGTGCTGAAGACTGCATACTCAGTTCTCAGTCACGAACCGACGGAAATTGAGCCGAGGGCATGTTGATAGGCTCTTCGTGCTTTGGCTGCACTCGAACCTGGCTTTGCAGTGCACCCAAAAGGTGCGCTATGTAGCTATTTCTTTCTCGGTACAGAGTCCACTATGCGAATCATCAGCGCACCGCCTTCTGCTGTAATATAGCCTTTTTCGACATATCTAAATTTAGAACTGGAGTCTTGCAGCCCTTCATTCTAAGATGTATATAATATGCAGCTTTTACATTCTATATTTCTGGGTGAGATTATCCTCTCGTGCCTTCCTCCTTTTTCGTCTCCCTATAAAACGAGATCAACTGTCGGTGCCATTGTCCTCCTACGTCGTCTTGCCCATGACGTCCTGCCCACAAACGCTAAGGTGGTGTAGCTCACTCCGTACTATACACTTATGCAGTACCCTAGTTTTCTCCGAGATCTACCTCGGCGCAGTTGTGTCTGACAAGAGACCTGGATTCTCCTCTTTGAACGCCAGCTTCGCAGTGAGTCCACTTATTTACTGCATATGACGTTATATTTCTCGTAAACACGGCTGCTTATAGTTACGTGTAGATTGTCATTTCACTCATTAAACTAGCTTTGAGAGGAAGGAGGAGTTCTGATCTGTACAGTACTCGTATATATCCGTACTGATGTTGTATCTCGACCCTCTCACCTACCTCTTCCGGCACGGCCCTTGTGCACTATATGGTAGGAACAGTGAAGATCTGATGCTGTAGGTCGTATCGCATATGTATGAGTGCGGAGTAGATAACGAAAAGAAAAATTCCGAATAAATCATGCTGGGTTTATGAGTTATCGCAGACAGCTCGTATTGAAAATTTTACGGCGGATCACGGAGTACGAAAGAGTGTAGGAATGCAGAATTGAACGTAAGATACAACAGGATGTAACTGTGCCCTTCGGCTCTGCAACGACACGGAGACAGCCATCGCTGCCTTCACTCTTCCGCCCAGAGGGTCTTATCATTGTCGTAGCCGGCAGCCTGCGCAAAGTAGTAGCCCCTCTGGTTCGTGACCAGTCGTCGCCCACCTGGTAAAAGTCGTTCATGCCCATACTGACGGCCATGGCACGCTCGGGTGGCACATACGAGAAGAGACTGCAGCCGAGGACGACGATACCGCTGGAGCCAGGAAGGCGGTACATGTCACGGTCGAGCACCACGAACTCCCCCAACGCAGCATCGCCAGCGACGCGTCGCACCTTGACGCCCTCTTCCAGCGATCGCAGGATGGCGAGGGTTCGGGGCCAGGTCGAATGATAGGCCTCGTGGTTTCCAGGGACAAGCAGCACGGCCTGGAACTGGCGTAGCTGCCGGTCGAGAAAAGCGGCCATGTCGGCCTGGTGTGGCTCGGCGTTGCCAATGTCGGCCAGCAAGGCCAGGACAGGTACTCGGGGCAGAATCTAGAACATGTCGTAGGCCTTGGGGGCCTCCAGATGCAGGTCGGACACGATCTGGACAGCCATGGTGACAGTATGTTTGAAGCCTGCCGTGAAGGACACGGGAGCCTAAGTGACGATCTGTGGCCCCACCGAGATTTGGACCGCCAATGGGACTTTGCAAAAAGCAAAAAAATGAATTGATTTCATCCAGGCTCGAACTGGAGACCTTCAGTGTGTTAGACTGACGTGATAACCAACTACACCATGAAACCATGTGACTTAACAAAAGCACCGCTAGTAAATATCATTAGCTGAGTGATTATGAGCGCACACGTGACTAGACAGTACCATCAATTGCGATGTATCTACGTCTTTCTCTTAACCGGCGTATCACTCATGCTTTTGTTTGCGGCTCTTATCTTCATCGCTCAGTCTTGTGGCTTATGTGCATGTATGCTATGTACGCTATTACAAAAGGTCCATTCCTTTCTCAACTATACAGTTCCCGTCTTTCCAATACTAGTCTATCACCAGTCTTTATCGTACACATCTGCAAGGGCTACTGCGGAACGCGCTCGAACCAGCGCTGAAACTCGGAGGTGAAGAAGTGGCCGAGCTCAAGCTCGTCCTCGAGCCCGGACGAAGTTTGGGCGAAGAGCGGGATAGGGGTGAAGAGGTCGGACGAGTGAGAGTGGGCGTGCTCGTTCTCGTGGCCATCGGGGGCGGCGTCCATGGAGGCAACCAGTCCAGCGAGCAGAGCGGTCTGGGGGGACGAGGCAGAGCCCCAGCTGTGGACGAGTCCGACGAGCTGGCGGAGGTAGTCGACGCAGCGATCGACGATGGTGTTGCCGGCGTCGAGGCAGACGAGCGCGTCGATGGCCTTGGCAAGGAAGCGGGCGCCGCGATCTGTGCGGTCTGTGCGATCGGGGCGATCCGGCCGATCGGAGCGCAGGGTCGGGTCGACGGAGGGGTCGTCCTCGGGCAGCAGGAGGCTACCAAAGACGGCGAGCGCGGCGTTGAAGGTATAGTAGAGGGTGAACCACCAGGCGCCGGTGAGGCGACGACCGAGGCCGGCAGGCCGGGTGAAGATGAGATGGATCAGGTCGATGATGTCCTCGGCGACACGGACGCAGGTCAGGTTGAAGCTCATCTGCATGTGGTGGCCGGGACGGCGGGAGCGGGCAGACGGAGCCGCGGCGCCACGGGCGACAGCACTCAGCGAGTTCGTCAGCATGGGGCGGTGCAGAAGCAGCTGCAGGTTGAGGTGGCGCAGCGTGAGGATGACGCGGAAGCGCAGGATGACGGGGTCATCGATGGGATCGGACGCAGGGGAGGGTGTGGTCGGGTTGGCGGCAGGGATGGTTTCCCGTCGGTCAGCCAGATCGGCCAGATCGGCCGGCGAGACGAGGGCCAGCAGAGGAGGGAGGGCAGCTTGCCAATCGCCCAATTCCTGCTCGAGATGGAAGATCTGGGTGATGGTGACGGTCTCGGATGGGGCAGAATCGCAGCCGAGGTTATGGCCGTAGAGGGTGGCCATGACCTTCCAGAGGATGCGATAGAGGAGGCTGGGGATCGTTAGTGAGGAGACGAGAGCGGACAGAGGAGCATAGACGTACATAGTCGCATTATAAAAAGCGGTGCTCGTGCGGCTAAGCTCATCGGCAGCACCGCCACGCCAGGCCAACGAGACGGGCAGGTCGAGTCGGACGTATTCGTCCGGGATGGCGGCCGGACGGCCAAAGGTCATGCTGAGGCTGCGGTCGAGCAGGACGCAGCCGAACCAGGTGCGGGTGCGGGTCTGCTGCTCGATGGGCGGCAGCTTGGCCATGGCATCACGTGAGTGCAGGCCGATGGAGAGGGCAGCCTTGACGGCGAGGCCGTGGGTGGTCCATGTCTGGACGGATTTTTGGGTGCTCTGGAGGTATTGGCTGGTGAGCAGGAGGTACTGGACCGTCTCGAGCGTGGTGCCGCGCATAGTCTGGGTCTTGCAGAGTTCGCGGGCACGATCACAAAAGAGGTCCGCTCTGCTGGCCTCGCTTCGCTCGTGTGTGTTGGCTTGGTTGGTCTCACTTCGTGCGGCATCGCCTCGCTCGGCTCCGGCCGTCCGTACGGCCATGGCGAGGACCATGTTGAGCAGGCCGAGCCAGGTGCGCCGCACGTTGGCCCGGAAGCCGGTCTGGCGCATGCTCTCGTACGTCTCCAGGAAGCTCTGCTCGTGGATGTAGGGGAAGAGCAGGCCAGTATTGGCAAAATAGGCCCGGATTAGCGCCTGCGTCTCGCCGTCGGGCGGCAATACGTTGGTCCGCATGGCTGCCGGATCCGGAGCCGCCTGCAGCGCCAGGTTGTGCGCCTGTGACTGCGACACATTGATCAGGCCAGACTCGTACGGACCTGCACGTGACGAGGACACAGTTCCTGCGATGGGCGACAGCACCACGTCCGGCACCGTCTTGTGTGCCATCGCCCGGAAGATGTGTCGCATAAAGGCAATGTTGGACGACGGCCCGAAGAAGCCGCAGTCCTGCTCGTCCACAAACGAGACGGCCATCCCGTCCGTCATGCTCTGGTCCGCCGCCGCGTCCTGGATCCCATCCACGTCCACGACGATCCCGTTGGCCGCATGGCCGATGCCCGGTCGCAGGGCCGACGACGACGACGATGACGGACCGGCCGTCTCGACCACGGCCAGCCGCTCGTCATGCACCTTGAGCGACTGCTCCACCCGGCGGACCCGGTCCTCGAGGGCGGCAAAGAGGCTGGAGGTCAGTGGCTGGAGGCAAGCAGAGATCGACCTGCAAGAAACTCACTCTTTTGGCACCACCAGATTCGCTGACGTGTCGGGCAGCTCGTAGATGCACTCAAAGCCCAGTCGCTGACAGGGCTCGCAGCGCGGCCGTACACCATCACACTGCCATGTCAGCACGGTCAGCTCGGTCAGAACAAGACACGTCAGCACCGGTCAGACGCACCCTCGATTTTCGGATCCGACAGGCCGAACAGGCCAGGGCTATGCGTCGTCGCTTGGCTGCCGGTGTCGGCGCATCCGCGCTCTCCGACAGGTCGATGCTCCGGGCTGTCGCGGCCGTCGTACCGGTCACAGAGCTGTCGCAGTCCTGGGCCATCGGGATTCGATGCGGTTGCGCTTGGGGGACGCTGGAGCCGGGGAACCGTTGGGAACGGAACGCGACCGAATAAATAGGGGTTCCCCACACTCTCCCCCACAAACTGCCGTGCCCACTGGAGAGGGGGTGTGCCAGCTGACGCTCAGTGGACTTGTGGGGCTCTGTTAGGCGCTGAGCTAGTGGACAAACAGTGGAGGCCCTGTGGACCTGCAGTGGGACGAGCGGATCGGCAGTGGTCGGCAGAGCTCAGTCGGGGCAACTTCGGGTCGTTTCCGCTGAGGCGACGGACATGATACACGGTATAACTGGTATAACTGCGTGTCTGGTCGACCGGCTTTATCCCGTTCTAGACGACCATCTCGACACCCGTGATCTCGATACCCGTGACCTCACCACCCATCTTACTTTACCACAAGCACAATGAAGGTCGCCTGGGAACGGCTTATCCGGTTCGTCGCCACCGACGGCCGCACGCTCTACGGTGAGCCCATCATGCCCAAGGCCGACTTTGACCTGGGCGACACGACCGCCGAGACCGGCCTCACGGCCAAGGTCCTGGAGGGCAGCGACATCTACGACACCACCGGCAAGACGCGTGTGACTGACGAGGTCGTCACCGTGAAGAAGCTGTTGGGGCCGCTGACTCCGGCCGACGTGCCTACGTTGCGTTGTGTAGGGTTGAACTATGCGACACACAGTGAGTTTTTTTTTTTCTGTTTTTCTTTTTCTTTTTCTGTTTTTCTTTGTTTTTTTTTGTTTTTTTCCTTCTTCTTTCTTTTTTTTCTTTCTTCTTCTTTCTTCTTTCCCCCCGCTGACCAACAGTTCGCGAGGCCGGCCGCAAGCAGCCTCCCTTCCCGTCCATCTTCTTCAAGCCACCTCCGACGGTCGCCGACCACGGCGCCGATGTGGTCGTTCCGCGCATCGCCCAAGATGACCAGGCCGACTACGAGGGCGAGCTGGTCGTCGTGCTGGGCCGTGACGCCAAGGACGTCGCCGAAGCGGATGCCCTTGACTACATCGCTGCCTACACGGCCGGCAACGACATCTCGTCGCGCAAGTGGCAGCGGGATCCCGCTCGTGCTGGCGGTGTTCCCCAATGGGGTTTCTCCAAGGGCTTCGACACGTATGCGCCTCTGGGGCCAGTACTCGTGGCCAGCGGCCTCGTCGGCGACCCGTCCACGCTCCAGCTCAAGACCATCGTTGACGGCGAGCTCCGCCAGAGCGCTGGCCTCGATGACCTCGTCTTCTCTGTTCCCCGCCTGATCGCTCACCTCTCGTCGGGCACCACCCTCCAGAAAGGCAGCATCATCATGACCGGCACCCCCGGCGGCGTCGGCGCCGGTCTCACCCCGCCACGCTACCTCGTGCCCGGCACCAAGATGGCTATCAACATTTCCAAGATCGGTACCCTCCGGAACGGCGTCGTCTTTGCGTGAGCAGGTTCATAGAAATAGAATCCAATTTTAGTATACGTGTCACGTGATACTATAAAGCAGTGACGCTACTAGGAGACTTGTACTTGTAATGAGTACTTACTTGATTATCGTTCGTCTCTTCCTCTAGAGTTTCTTGTCTCATCTCTTTCCTCAACTCGATCCTCTTGTCTAGCTCTGTACCTCCATACTCGCTCTTCAATCTTCCTCATGCCAGCCATATCAGATCCAATAACGCTTTATTGCTTTTTCGCTAGCTTTATGCACATACAATCACAAAAATCACATCATCCACATAAACCCACACCCACTACTTCCTTGCCTTCCACCGCTCCCGTGCCTCTGCCTCGGCGTCGTAACCGTACGCCCACACCTGCGTGACTGGGTCGCTCCACTGATTCGTGCTCTCGAGAAAGGGACGGCCCTCGACCTCTGCGCGTGAGCCACGGTCACGTGCCTCCTGTTCAGGTCCATCAGCAAAATGCCAGAGGCGGCCATTGACGAGGCTGGCGGTCTGCATGCCGCCGCTGCGCTGCATGCGTTCCTGCTCGAAGACGGCGAGGGCATCGGGCAGCTGATCACGGGAGGGTACGAGCGAGAGCACCTCGGCGAGGGCAGCACCGTCCTCGACAGCCATGGCGGCACCCTGCGACATGTAGGGCACCATGGCGTGGGCAGCATCGCCGAGAAGGACGAGGCGGCGACTAGGGGCAATCCAGGTAGGCAGGCGGGCGCCGCTCATCAGCGGCCACTTGATGGTGCTCTCGATCATGGCGATGACCTTGTTGAGGCGCGGGTCCCAGCCGGCAAACTGGCCGCGCATCTCGGCGACCGCGTCGGCCGGCGTCCACGAGGCCGGGTCGCTGTGGTCGACGTGCGAGAGCACCATGTTGAACGAGTTGCCGCCGGCGATGCTGTACGTCATCACGTGGCGATCGGGACCGATCCAGATGTTGATGCCCGGCTTCTCCAGCAGCCAGGCCGTGTCGGCGTCGGCCTGGATCTTGGCCGTGTCCACGACCGCCCGGTAGACGGCAAAGCCGGTCTTGTTGGCCAGCCGGTCGGTGCCACCCAGGACGACCGGCCGCGCCAGTGACTTGACGCCGTCGGCGCCGACGACCAGGTCAGCTGCAAAGGTCCGGCCGTCAGCCGTCGTCACTGCCGGCGCGGCCTCATCGTACGCCACCACACGGCTGTCCGTCAGGATCTGCACGCCGTGCTGCTCGGCCAGGCGACAGAGCGCACTGTGGAAGTCGGCGCGGTGGATCACCAGGTAGGGTGCGCCGTAGGCGTCGGGGAAGTCGGGCACCAGGCGCGTGTAGCCGATCGGGTCGCCATTCTGCCAGCGCCGGAACGTCATGCTGTCTGGTTCCACCACGCGGCCTTTGAAATACGGCCCGATGCCCCAGGACAGCAGCAGGCGCGCCGAGTTGGGCGGGATCTGGATCCCGGCTCCGACTTCGCCCAGCGCCGGCGCCTGCTCCAGGATGGTCACCGTGTGGCCACGACGGGCCAGCGCCACCGCTGTCGCTAGGCCACCGAGACCGGCACCGACGATGACCACGTTGAGCGGAACCAGCGCTCGGGACGCGAGCTGGCCATCTTGGTCGGCCGTCTTCTGGAGGCGCTCGAGCAGGCGGACCGATCGGGACGGATATCTGATGGGCTGTGTTGTTTAGTAGAGGTAGGGGAGCAAACACGACGGATGTCGAGTTGTATTGCAAAACACACTCAAACACTCACCTGGTCGGCTAGACGCAGCCCGTTCAACGTGGCTAATTCTTCGTTCCGCATCGTGTCTATGCAAATGAGTTCAGCTCTGCCTTTGTTCGCTTCCCCTCCTTCAGTCTACATGGCCGCCTCTTTAAGCGTCTGCAGCCTCTTGTAAGCCATGCGGAAGACAGATGAGTAAGCGATTCGGCAGCTTCCCGACATGTCCCCGAGTCTCCGCTTCCCCGCTTCTCCTCATTCTCCGCAGCGTCGTAACGATGGATCAGCGGTTCGTTCAGTCGTCCCGGCTGACGGGGAAACGTCGGAAGAGGCCGAAGAATGGACGGCAGCATCCTCATCCTGACGTCAAGCTGGTCGAGATGTGTGATTATATGAATCCGTGTCAAAGGCAATTCGACCATAGATCTCAGCTCAGTCGACCCCACGCATACATTGCAAAGCCGATTTTCAGTCCCATCTAAACCACTTCTCCAGCAAGTCCTCCTCCACGCACACAATGGCAGTCACGGACGCGCCGATCAACCCCGAGACGATCACGGACGCGGTCGAGCTCGTCAATGCGCTCAAGGTCACCAACACGGAGCCGCTGTGGGCGCAGATGACGCGGCTGAACCCACCGGCGCCGAACCCGCGCACGGTGCCGCACCTGTGGTCATACGAGCAGGTCCGGCCGTATCTTCTCCGGGCAGGCGCGCTCATCACGGAGAAGCAGGCCGAGCGCCGGGTCTTGATGCTGATCAACCCGGCCCGCGAGGCCCCCTTCACGACCGACACGCTCTATGCCGGCCTGCAGCTGGTCCAGCCGCGCGAGACGGCCCCGGCCCATCGCCACACAGCCTTTGCCTGTCGCTTCATCATCGAAGGCCGCGGTGGCTTCACCGCCGTTCACGGCCAGCGCATTCCCATGAAACCGCGCGACGTCATCGTCACCCCGACCTGGAACTGGCACGACCACGGCAAGAAGGGCGCCGACGAAGACGGCGGCGACGATCAGCCCGTCATCTGGCTCGACGGCCTCGATCTGCCCAACTTTGTCCACTTCCCCGTCCACTTTGTCGAACACTATGCGGCCGCGCGCTATCCTGCCGAGGAGGCCGACGACTCGCCCATCGTCTTTCACTGGGACGCCATGGAGGCCCGTCTGGCTGCCCAGCCCGGCGTCTGGGCTTCGCAGCCATACCTTAAGAAGGATGGCCGAGAGAGTGAGTCCCCTCCCTGTGCTGGTCCCGTTCGTTCCGTCGTTGGTACCTGTTCCTAAACTCTGCTTAGTCAGCCGTATCATCGGCGCCTCCGCTGAGAAGCTCCATGCCGGTAACGCCTCGCCGCCCGTCCGTGAGACCGCCTCGTCCGTCTACCACATTATCCAGGGCACCGGCCACAGCACCGTCGGCGACACTATCCTCACCTGGAAGCAGGGCGACACCTTTGCCGTCCCGGCCTGGCACCGCTACCAGCACTTTGCCGACAGTGCCGGCGACGTCTTCCTGTACCGCTTCGACGACAAGCCCATGCTCAACGCCCTGGGCTTCTACCGTGTCGAGGGCGGCGACGTCGAGATGCTGGTGTCGGACTAAGGGAGTTCAAAGAGGACAGAGAAACCAACAAAGTATGAATAGATTGTATTTGCTGCTAGCTTCCACATCCAAAAACAAATCACTCAACCGTGGCCATGTGCTTAATCCATGCACGTTGTATACGCCTCACCACACTCTTATCTACGGAGAGGGATCGTAGCGAGGTGGAGGTACTCCATAGCAACCGTTATCTCTCTACGAATCATCCTGGTTCACGGCGTACTCCGTCAGTCAACACTACTTCTGCACCCCTGGAAACCAATGCCTGCCGAGATAACATGGCCGTTAGCCGGCAGCTTAGCCGCAGTCTAGCCTTGTTCGTGCAAACCCGCTCTAATTTAGCGTCTAGCTATAAGCTGTGAGATAGGATAGCAGTGTTGGGAGCTCTTATAAGGAGCTCTTCGAGAATCTGTCGTTCTGTCCCAGCAGGCCCTCTTCTCCTCAGACTCTTGGTTCTTCCTCTCGCCCCGACCATGCGTTTCCTCTCGTCCCTGCTTCTGGGCGTCTCGGCCGTCTCGGCTGCCGTCACTGCCCGCCACTCAGCTCCGGCCACAGTGCCGACAGTGACGGTCAAGAACGGCTCGTACTACGGGCTCAGCCTACCGCACTACAGCCAGGAGCTCTTTTTGGGCGTGCCGTTTGCGCAGCCGCCCGTCGGCGATCTGCGCTTTCGCGTGCCCCAGCCGCTTAACAGCACGTGGACCGGCACCCGCAACGCCACCGCGTATGGGCCCAGCTGCATCGGCTACGGCAGCGATGACTGGGTTCTGGGCAACGTCCTGTCAGAGGACTGTCTGACGCTGAACGTGGTGCGGCCGCGCGCAACCACAGCGACAAGAGCAGAAGAGCTGCTGCCGGTCGCGCTCTGGATCTATGGCGGCGCCTTTGCCGAGGGCGGCAGCCGGGACCCGCGCTACAACCTGACCTTTATCGTGCAGCAGTCGGTCGAGCTGGGCGCGCCCATGCTGGCGGTCAGCATCAACTACCGCGTCGCCCAATGGGGCTTTATGTACGGCCGCGAGCTTGCTGCCGAGGGCTCCAACAACATGGGTCTCCGCGATCAGCGCCAGGCGCTGCGCTGGGTCCAGGAGAACATCGCGGCCTTTGGTGGCGATCCGGCTCGCGTGACCATCTGGGGTGAAAGTGCCGGGGCCGACAGCGTCGGCATCCAGCTGATTGCCTACGGCGGCCGCGATGACGGTCTGTTCCGCGGTGCCATCGGCGAGTCCGGCCTCCCTGTCGGCTGGTCGCCTCGGCCAACCACCTCCGACTGGCAGTCGGCCTACGACGCCTACATAAATGCTACCGGCTGCAGCGCTGCTGTCGACTCGCTCGCCTGTCTGCGTGCTGTCCCTGCTGCCACCCTGTCGGCCGTCTTCAACAGCACTATCTCTAGGCCGGCCTTTGAGCCCGTTACCGACGGCGACTTTCTCACACAGTCCGGCACTACGGCCTTGCGTCGTGGAGACTTCGTCAAGGTGCCCTACCTCGTTGGTGCCAACTTTGACGAGGGCGGCTCGCTCGCTACTCGCGGCATCAACTCTACTAACGACTTCCTCGCCCTTGTCCGTACAAAGGGCCCCGACAACGCCACCGCCCTTACCATCGCCGCCCTCTATCCTGATATTCCCGCCATCGGAATCCCCGCTACACTGCATGGCCGCCCGCCTGCCAGCGATCTCGCCACCTACGGCTACCAGTGGAAGCGCAGCGCTGCCTACGCTGGCGACCTGCTCCTCCATGCCAGCCGCCGTCTCACTAGCCAGAGCTGGGCCCAGAACAACGCTAGCCTCTGGTCCTATCACTTCAACGTGCTCGTCAACGGCGTCAGCCCCCTGCAGGGTTCCGTTCACTTCCAGGAGGTCGTCTTCGTCTTTGCCAACACCCAGGGCCTCGGCTACGAAAACGTCAACTCCGTCAACCCCTTTGCCGGCAAGCCGCAGTCCTACTTTGACCTGGCTCGGACCATGTCGCGCATGTGGGTCAGCTTCGTGACTCACCAGGATCCGAATGCTTTGAAAGGTAAGATGCCCGGTGTTGCTGCTGCACTTCGTGCTCCGTCTGTTTTTTATGCTGACTCAGCAGTCTCCTCCGTTCAATGGCCTCGCTATTCGCTGGACAATGCAGCCAACATTGTCTTTGACGCCAATGTTACTGATCTGGCCTATATCCAGCCGGACACCTATCGCGCCGAGGGAATTGCCTACATCGGATCTATCCTCGATACTGTGTATGGGCGCTAAAACCCTGTTGCGTGTTGTACTAGAACTTGTATAAAAGCTTGTATATAGGAATGTTGAAGTAAAGCACGGTGCCGATGCCCTTCTCGAACTTAATTGCACACGCAGAGTTCTCAACTGATCAGTCTTCCGGATTGCACTACAGCATGGTCATGCTCTATTCACAAGATAGTGCCGCTTACACAGAAGCGTAATAAATACAACCCAAGCCCTCATCCCCCAACAGTAGAGTCCACAACTTCTTCTCCCCTCTTCGCCTACAAAATACCAGATGTTGCACCGGAAACACCACTCACGACAGGGTCGAGCACGTCGGTCTCGGCGTCGCCCGCAACTTCGCCGACCCCTTTCAGTAAGCCGCCGGTAGCAGACTCGGCTGTGCCTACAACCGAGCCTACAACCCCGGTCAGACCACCGAGCAACGGCGAGAGGACATCGCCGCCGGAGGTTGCAGCAGCCGTGGTGGTCGCTGGCGCGGCAGTCGTTGCATCGGCCCGCTTTTCAATAGGGTGAGACAGTGCGACGGCAGCAAAGCTGGCAAGAATGACAAAGTTGAACTTCATTTTGGCTGTTTTGCGTTTTTGTTATTGTTCCTGTGGGAGGTCGTTTGTTTGATGAGATGGTCGAGGACAGTATGAAAGTCTTGAATTGGGAAGTCCGAAAAGTTATAAATGCACAGTCCAGCTGTGGAGAATGGAAGAACACTTGTATACAAGATGCAAAGGTTGAAAGGAATAAGACAGAAGAGAGAAACACACCAACAAAGGAAAGAAGAAGCAGATATATATACAACTGGATCACCAGCTTGATTTGGGGATCGTCGTTGCCCCTTCCTTTGCTTCTTGATGCATGCCCCGTGGAAAGCGTGGGTCTTGCCGTCTATGTTTGAGGTTCGCATGTTTCCGACAGTTCAGCTTGGTTGACCGTCATTGCGTCGCTGCTTCATTTGCCGACCCTCTTTTCCGCCCAATCCCTCCAGCATCAAAGTCTGGTTCGTTTTAGTTGTCCGGCAGATCGTTATAATAGTGGATGCTTTTGTGGGAACGACGTACGATGCACCAAATCAGGTTTAAAGCATACATAAGCATCGAGCACCTCTACGATGTACAAAGTACTCCGGTCACAAACGACTGATGACATCATTTGCATAGCGCATAAAATTGTCATTCTTCACACCTATATACACTGCCAGGCCGATAACAGTCTGCCGTCGAAACAAGAATACTCGCGCACATGTACGTCATCGTGCTTGGTGCACGTCTCGGCTCGACCATCTATGCCTCCAGCTCCCGCGCATCGACCCAGTTGCCGTGCAGGCCGGCGCGCAGACGCATGTTGAGGCGCACGATTGCCTGGGCCTTGGAGAAGTTCCGGGTGTCGACGACGTGCAGCTCGCTCGACTGGGTGGCGTAGTTGTTGACGAGCACGATGACGAAGCCGTCACCCTCGGGCGCGTCGTCGGATCGCGGCACGAAGATGGGCTCTTGTACCATGTGCGTGCGGCCAGGTGAGTACGTCTCGTACAGGCCGGTCTCATGGTCCAGGTGGCCGATGCAGTTGTACAGCGGGTGGCCGCCGCCGAGCACCGGCATGATGGCCGCAAAGTCGGTGCCGGCCGACGGCACCATGACATCGAAGAAGCTGTGGCGGTGACGCTGGGTGCCGACCCGGTCGTCGATGCGCGGGAACTCCATGTCGCAGTCCTGGATCACCTCCGGCTCCGGCAGGTCCAGGTTGTCCGTCTTGGGGTCGAACGTGAACCGTACGTAGCGCGCGTGGATGTCTTGCGGTGCCGGCGCGTTGCCCTGAGCGTCGGGCCACCAGAAGAAGACGTTCTTGTCCGTCAGCGGGAGGTCGAAGACGATCTCGCCCGCCTCATTCTCGTACGCGTTGGTCGTGTGGCCTGGGAAGGCGTTGGGTGCGCGGAACCACTGTGGGGTTAGCGGGGAAGAAAGAAAAAAGAAAAAAGAAAAAAGAAGAAGGAAAAAAAAAAAGCTTCTCACCTTGACATCCGCACCCGTCGCACCATAACGCGGGAGCACGCCGAGGTAAAAGGGCACGTTGGAGTCCCACCGCCAGTGCTCGCCGCCCTTCTTCATCTCTTCGAGGTCGCAGACCTGCGGGATGATGGGAAAGAGGACCTGTCTGGTTAGCCCATGGACAGCCATGACAAGAAAGACCAACCACCAAAGACCGACCCAGTTCTTCGTCACGGCAAAGTCGTGGATCATGGCCACGACCGGCGCCACCAGCCAGACAATCTGGGTGACCTTGCCGTCTGGGCTGACGTTGGTGTAGCAGACGTCGGGCGTGCCGTCGCCACGGGCCTCGTAGCCGAACCCGATCATCTCCTTGGTCGTCGGGTCGACCTTGGGATGGGCCGTGTACGTCAGGCTGGGCATCTGGCCGTCAAAGTCGTGCAGGCCAATGGTCTCGAGCGTGATCGGATCCATGGCATACGGCAGCGCATCCTCCTTGATGGCCAGCAGCATCTTGTTAAAGTAAAAGATGTTGGTGTTGGCCGTCGTGCGGATCTTGAAGTCGACCGCATCCGTGTACTTGTTGCGGTACTTGCCTGCGAGCCCAGTTAGACCGACACGTGGCCGCCATGGGCACCGTCACTCACCCAGAAGCGTCCGCTTGGCCTCCCGCTCGCGCACAAACTTTTCCGTGCGCACATAGCGCTGCTTAAAGTCGACTGCTCCGTGGTGGAATTTGAAGGCGCTGACGTTGCCGTCGCCGTTGAACCACTGTCACCGTCAGCAAGGACAAGGACAGGGACCAACACCAACACACGTACCGGGTCGTCCAGGATGTACGGCGGAAACTGCGGGTCGGGCATGACCCGGTAAAAGGTGCCGTTGATCTCGGGCGGCAGCGTGCCCTCAATCTCCAGATTGCCGACCTCACCCTCGAACCGGCATGGCTTCATGAAGCCGGAAAATTGGGGCTGCTGGGGGTATGCCGTGCTGACGGCCGGCATGCTGCCGCGAAAGTGTCCCGCCATCGTGTCGGTGTGATAGGGTAGGATGCAAAGAGGAGATCGCGTGCTTCAGCGCTAAAATGGCCGCTCAGTAATTCGGCCTTTTTCCTTGGCTCTTTGCAGCTGGCCAGATCCTCAGAAAGCGCCTTCTCCGTGCCGCTTTAAGACCTTTTCTATTGACGGCAGCCTCCCGTAGTTCCGTACTGCCGCCGGGGCTGTCGGATTATCCCTCGGCATTTGCAGGACGAACGCATGAGGCAGATGGAGTACTTCTGCCACATTATCCCGCATACGTGTACTCGCCTCCACAAAGTAGAAAATGGTTAGCCACGAAGCAAGAATGTCACGTCGGCAGTTGCATGGCTGTTGGCTATGACATGCGCTTGGGCCAAGGAGGGGGGCTGCTTGGACATCACTGAGGCCAGATTGGCACAGCAATTGCCGATCGTATGTCCCGGCGTCTCCTTGGCACAAGGGGCTGTTCACAAGCGTTGTGCACGCGTCACGTGATGTGCAGGGCGCGCGGAACCACTCCCGAAGACGCTAAGCTGCCGACGGTTCCCCGCGGGGTCCTTCCCCATGGGGAAGAAGCCAATTTCGCTTATTAGACGGGGCTGTGAGAGGCTGTCGTTGTCTCTCTTTCCATGTTCCGATGTCTGTTTTTTCTGTTCTCTTCGTGTTCTGTTTTTGTCGTATTGCATTTTCGACTGGGCCAAGTGGTCTGTACGATGGAGCCGACTGTTGAACATCACGCCGACGGTGGCCACCATATCTCGCACATTGTCGAGCACATCGCCATAGATGCCGGCTCCAAGAGCCATCACGGCCTCGGACTGTGGCCGCCACCGTCCAGCGATCCGCGGGACCCGTTGCGGTGGCCACGCAGCGGCAAGCTGCTGGCCCTCGTCGTCACCACCTTCTTCAATTTTGTCGGCAACTTTGCCAATGCCGGTCTCTCGGTCGCGACTGTGCTGCTCGAGATGCAGTTCCACAAGTCCGGCCAGGAGATCAACAAGCTGCTGACTGTGCGTCTGCTCTACTTCTGGATGAACGAGTTCGCATGCTGACGGCCCAGTTCAACTTCCTCCTCCTCGGCATCGGCAACCTGGTCTGGGTGCCACTGTCGGTCAAATTCGGCAAGCGTCCGATGCTGTTAATCTCCTCGACCATCATGTTTGCCACCCTTCTCTGGGCGGCCAAGGCCACGACATTCAACCAGCTGCTGGCCTCTCGATGCATCCTAGGCTTTGCATCTGCCGCTGGCGAGGTATGTCTTTGTGACACGGAAAAAAAGAAAAAAAAGAAAAAAAAGAAAGAGAAAGAAAGAAAGAAAGAAAGAAAGAAAGAAAGAAAGAAAGAAAGAAAGAAAGAAAGAAAGAAAGAAAGAAAGAAAGAAAGAAAGAAAGAAAAAGAACCGATTTACTCACCATCTTCTCAGAGCATCCTCCCCGGCATCGTGTCCGACATGTTCTTCCTGCACGAGCGAGGAGCGATGATGGCCATGTCAGTGACCAGCCGTGTAATGTGTCGTGCCTCCAACACTGGCTAACCCCTTCGTAGCTATGTCATCTTCATCTCGTGCGGCTCGGCAGTCGGCCCCCTGATCGCCGGCTTCGTCGTCCAGGACAGCCCGGGAACGTGGCGGGACTACGAATGGGTATCTGCCTCCCTGGCCGGCTTCACCCTCGTCGCCATCTTCTTCTTTTATCCCGAATCCTCCTTCATTCGACCGTCAACCGACGAGGACACACCCTCTGGCTCTTTCGACCTCGCCAGCGACCCGGCCAAGAAGGAAGAGCTTGACGGCATGTCCAGCCGGGTCGAGAATGCCGTGCCAGCCGCTGCTGCCGTCGCTGTCGGCACCGTCCCGGTCGTTCCCATCTCGTACCCGCGTGTCTGGACGTCCTTTTTCAAGATCAACCCCCTCGTGCGGCTCCATCGCGCCTTTGCCATGCCGTTTGCCTTTGTCCTCTGCGTGCCCGTGCTCTGGACCATCTTTATCTACGGCAGCTCTCTGGCGGCGCAGGTCATCATGATGTAAGCAACGTCCCGGCAGCTCTTCCGGCTCTTACTGTCTGGTCGCTAACATCGACTAGCTTCTCCTTCCCGTCGCTGCTCCTGGCCCCACCGTATCTCTTTGCCGCCAGCAGCGTCGGGCTCATGCAGATCGCGGCCCTCATCGGCTTCGTCTTTGCCTGCTACGGCGGCGGCTACATCTCGGACGTGATCACGGCTCGGCTCATCATCCGCAACCGCGGCACCTTTGTGCCCGAGCAGCGCCTCGTCTCCATCCTGCCCGGCTGCTTCATCGGCCCGGCCGGCTGCATCCTGATCGCGTTCGCCTGCGACCGGTCGCTGCACTGGTCCGCCATCGCCGTCGGCTTCGGCATGGTCTCGTTTGGGACCGTCTACGCGCCCAACATCGCCATGACCTATCTGCTTGACTGCTATCCCGAGTTCTCCCAGGAGATCCTCGTGGCCGTCAACGTGGTCAAGAACCTGGTCGCCTTCCTGTTTCTGTACGTGGCCGTCGACTGGATCAAGTCCCAGGGCTGGATCCAGGTGTACATGATCATGTTCATGGTCGTCACCCTACCCCTTCTCCTCGCCATCCCGCTCTACTATTTCGGGCGCAGGGCGCGGGAGGCGTTTGACCGTGTGATTGTGCGGGTCCCTGGACCGCTGGAATACTTTTTCTAGTTGTCTGTCTCGTGTGGCTTGGTCTTGTACAGTTCGAGCTAGACAAGTTGAGGAGCATGGGCTGACATGAAGACCTGATTGTGATAACAGTGGGCCGCATGCATCATCTGCAGCATAACTCTGTCAGCTCGTGCAGATCACATTGCATTGTAAGCACCACAAACGATGTATCTACACGTCCACGTAGGATGCAACGGACTTGTCACCTCCGTGTCCAAAGACGTATTTCGCCACCTTCACCGGCCTCCACCTGTCGGTGTCACTATTTTATGGGGGGAGGCAAATTTGCCCAGATTATGACCACCCTAACCGCCACTCCTTTCTTCATCTCACTCCACAGAGATCTGCCCTGCCACTATCACCAAGCCTGCTCCGTGCGGACAGGGGCGCCTACCCCTCACGCCTTCTTCGCATGACCACAAGTGGACAAAAACTAGGACCGAGAGCGTCCATTAGTGCACAGCCCCAGACTCCCTGCAATGCCGTACTGCCGGTCTGTAGACAGCCCTCAGCCTGTGCGGGAGGCTCCCCGAAGATGCCCCGCTCTCAGCCGCTAGCCAACCATGGGGCTATAAGTTCGTCCAGTCCCCGCGCCCAGTCGTTTGTCTGGTTCGGTGAGCGCTGTACAGCCGAATTAAAAATAAGACCCACGCGAACGAAACCATGCTTGCAGTAACGGCACTCCCCACGGGCGCGCGGCCGACCTCGTCCAAGGTCGAGTTCGTCGAGTATGTCGAGCAGATCGAGACGGCCGAGCAGGACGACGTCGTCGAGCACGCCATCCCTCTCGTCCTCCACGGCGAGACGGTGCTGAACGAGCTCGACAGCAGCCGGCGCCACCTCCTGCCGGGTGGCTACTTCCAGGGCGCCGATGTCGACGACTGCCAGCGCGCCATCGAGAGCAGCGCGGCCGCCTTCGAGACGTGGTCCCATGAGTCGCCCATCGCTCGACGACAGCTCCTTATGAAGCTCGCTGCTGTACGTGGATGTAGGCGTCCATGTGGCCGATCATCACTGACAGATGCTTAGCTGCTCCGCGAACGCGGAGACGAGGCCAAGGCGCTCACCCAAGCCGAGATCCACTGCTCCGAGCTCTGGGCCGATATCAACCTCCAGGGCAGCATCGGCCTCATCGAGGAGACTGCCGCCATGCTCACATCCACCGCCGTCCGAGGGTCCATGCCGCACACCGCAGCACCCGGGTCCTACGGTATGGTCTTCACCCGTCCCCTGGGCATCGTCGTCGGCATTGCGCCCTGGAACGCGCCGCTGCTCCTGGGCTTCCGTGCCGTCGTCGCCCCGGTTGCTGCTGGCAACACCGCCATTCTCAAGGTAAGCAAGCAGGCAAGCCAACCCTAACCGCGTCTCTTTGTGATGACTAATCATGTTATCTGCAGGGTTCCGAGCTCAGTCCGAGAACACACTACTTCATCGCCAACCTGTTTGTTGAGGCGGGCTTCCCGGCCGGCGTGGTCAACTTCGTGCTGCACCGGCCAGAAGATGCGTCTGACGTGGTCGACGTTTTGATCAAGCACCCGGCTGTGCGCAAGATCAACTTCACCGGCTCGACTGCTGTCGGCCGGATCGTCGCCCAGAAGGCCGGACAGGCCTTGAAGCCGGTGCTGTTGGAGCTGGGCGGCAAGAACGCGGCCATTGTTCTGGAGGACGCCGATCTGCCGAGGGCTGCAGAGGCCGTCCTCATGGGGGCCTCTTTGAATGTGGGTTTTTTTTTTCTTTTTTTTCTCCTTTCTTTTTCTAATACTCTTTCCCCCCACTCCCCTTTTTTCCTTTTCTCCTTTCTCCTTCCCCTGGTCCTTCCCCCTTCTCCTCCCCCCATCCTCCCCTCCCCGCTGACCGTCACAGAACGGCCAGATCTGCATGTCGACCGACCTCGTCGTCGTCGTCCGCGCGGTCGCCGACGCCTTCAAGGCCGAGCTGCAGAAGGCACTCCGGCAGATTGACGGGACCAGCTGGACGGTCATCTCGCCACGCAGCGCGGCCAAGCTCGAGGGCCTGGTGGCTGACGCGGTCAGCAAGGGCGCGACGGTGCTGTCGACGGCGACAGCGGGCAGCCGGAGCGGACTGCCGCCGCCACCACAGGACCTCCCCTTCCGTCTGGTCGAGGACCTCACGCCGGCGATGCACTACTTTGCCGAGGAGTCGTTTGGGCCGATGCTCGGACTCGTCGTGGTCGAGGATGAGGCCGCGGCCGAGCGCGTCGTCAACGCGTCCGAGTATGGTCTCTCGGCCGCCGTCTGGTCGCGCAACCACCACCGGGCCCTCGAGCTCGCCCGCCGCCTCGACGTTGGCGCTGTCCACATCAACGCGCCTACTGTCCACGACGAGGCTACCCTGCCGCACGGCGGCAGCAAGTCTAGCGGCTTTGGCCGCTTCGGCGCCGAGTGGGGCCTCCTCGAGTTCTCCCAGTCCCAGACCGTCATCCTGCACGCATAGGCCGGCCCTCCTCGAACACAGAACGGCTGTGCTTGCTGTAACGAATAATGCCTCTCCTATGTATACACTAAGAAGTTGCTAAATAGCCCTGAGCATACCATGATGTTTCGTAAACCACAAGATCATTCATCTATGTAAGGATCGGGAGAGGTGGAATGGGATGTATGGGAGAAACAGAAAATGCCCAGATGCCATGGAATCTAGTGAACAAGACGCAAGAAGAATGTACCAGAAATGCGAAGAAATCGGAAGAGAACAAACAAGTAAAAACAGCGGGCTGACAAAAAGCAGCAGGCTGTCGAGCGCATGAAGCCCCCCATCCCCTCCCTTCCCTCTCTATGCATAACAAATTCGTAGATCCTCCTACTCATTGGGAGACAGATATGCCCCAAACCTGTCTGGTCAGTATACGTTGCACGCTTCACACACGCTGACATCGCACACACACTCACCCGATTATCACGTAGCACGCGCACATCAGCGCTCCCTTGAGCCCGCATGTCCGCAACTTTCGGTCGCCGTCGCTTGAGACCAGCAGGCCGACCAGCAGGGCGGTGCCGACCAGTGCGGACATCTCAAAGAAGCTAAAGGTGAGCGACAGGTTGCGGTTGAGGATCCAGCCGGCACCAACCGTCAACGGTGTGACGCAGAGGGCGATCTGGATGGATGACCCGATCGCCACCGAGATGGCCAGGTCCAGCTTGTCGCGCATCGCCACCGACACCACCGTCACGTACTCGGCAATGTTGCCGACGATCGGCAGGATGATCAGCCCGATCACCGACTCCGACAGGTGGCCCTGATGTGTCACCGCGTCGATCGTGTCCACGAGAAACTCGGCGTTGACCGACATCAGCCCCGATGCCACCATCAGCACTATCACCGACATCATGAACTCGCCCGCCGGACGTGGACGCCGCACCGGCACCGGCCGCGCGTCGTTGCTGTCCAGGCTTGTCCGGCTCTCTCGCATGATCTGCAGCGCCGCCAGTCCCGATCGCATCAACCCCGGGCCGCCGAGCCCGCCGAAGCCGGCCATCCCAGCATGTCCCGGCACACCTGCTGTGCTGCCCGTCGTGGTGTATGCACCTGCCACCCCCGACATGCCCACCGGCACGCCCGAGACCGAGGCCGCCCGACCTGGCCGCACCTGCAGTGACTCGATCGACATGTTGCGCGTGTGTCCCGATCGCGACGGCGGTGGCAGCGGCGGTGATGGCGGTGGCGGCTGCATCTGCATCTGGAACGGCTGCGAGCGCAGCGATGATGGTGGCCGCGTGTGCGAGTTGGTGCGCGACCGTGACCGCGGCATAAACGTTTGTGTCCGTCCGCTGGTGTAGACGGCCCCGTCGTTGGGGCGTCCACGGCCCTCCAAGGCCAGGTCGCCCTCGTGGCTACCGGTCGCCGCGTCTGTAGCTGCGTTTAGGTCAAAGCGGTCCATCTCGATCTGGCTGAATGGCGTCAGCACCGGCAGGACCTTGTTGGCCACGTCACGGACGGATGCCGTCGTCATCGTCGATGCCGTCGTGGCTGTCGTGGCCGTCTCGTAGCCCTCGTCGGCAAAGCGGATCGTCCGCGCCTGGTTCATGTTGCTGATCGCGTGTCCGTTGGCGACGATCATCGGCGGTTGCATCTCTGTCATGCTCATGGGAATGCCGTTACCATTGCCATCGCTTTCAATATCGTAGTCGGACGGGACGTCAGTGTTCCGGACCGGACGCGCCCTGAGCTCGTGTACAAAGTACAGCAGGTAGATCAGCAGCACCATCAGCGACGACACCCGGCTCATCTTGAGCGTCGCCTTGGACACCTTTGTGTGGTCGAAAGTGTAACCAAAGGCAGTCTGTCGCTTAGTCAGCAGGTGAACAAACAGGACAATGAGCCAAAGCAAAACGGGGCCAAAAAACGTACCGGCATCAAAAAGACAAAGACGGAGGCGAAAAGCAGCGAGCTGAGCAGCTGCGTCTCGGCCGTGTTGTAGACCGGCTCATTGTCGCTCAAGCCGGTGGCCAGGAGAGCCGTGCCCAGGATCAGCAGGCTGTTGACCAGGATCGAGCCCAGAATGGACGCCTGCACGACACGGATGTGATTGTTCACGAGGGCGACACTGTCGGGGTGGAGCTCGTCAGTAGGGAACGAAGAAAGAGGGTGGCCTGACCGGAAGGCTCACATACTAAGACAGCATTAGCACGAGCGTGAAAGAGGGAAAACAGAGCCAGAAGACGTACAAGAGGATCAACTCGACCAAGTTGCCGAGGCTGATGTTCAGCAGGGCGCCGACCGCGTCGCCGGCATCGCTGGCCACCCGCTCGGTCGCAGCCGTCAGCAGCGACGACAGCGGGATGACCGCAATCGCGTTGGACGTGAACACGGCAATGGGGTTCATGTGTGTCAGGTATGCCACCATGCCGATGGGCACGAAGACGAGCAGCAGGTTGAGCCACGAGGACAGAATCATCTCGCGGAAGGACTCCATGCAGGAGATTGGCACGTCATCGTACGCGTGCAGCTGTCGCTGTTGCTGATTTTGCTGATGTTGCTGCTGATGTTGCTGCTGCTGCTCCTCACACGCCTGCGGCACGCGATCCCGCAGCTGGCGGTAGCCACGGTCAGACTGCGCTCGGAAGAAGCGCAGAACCCGCCGGATGGCTCCTTCGGCACGCGGTCGAGCACGGCCGCTGCTCGGCCTGTCTCGCTCTCTGTCCCCGTAGCCCCCGTGGCTGCGGCCTATTGCCGGTCGCGCGCCCATGCGTATGTCGTCGTCGTCGTCTTCCCGCATGCTGCTGCTGCTCTCGCCGCCATAGTCGAGTGTCGTGGCAGCATTGGCGTCCATGGATGTGGGTCGAAGAGACCACGTGAAGCCGTCGATAGGTCGGAAGGGAAAGGGAAGAACAAGAGACGGCAGGAAAACGCGGTCGAGTTCGGGTTCGAGACGAGGTCACTGAATCGGCGGCCGGCTCGTTCGTGTGTCGTTTGTGGCCGAATTGCTCGCAATGACGGGAATTGCAATCAATGGCCAAATGCAATGCCCAAAATTGCAAAATGCGTGCGTATGCCATTTGACCCTCCCCTGCTGGCCCGTTTAGGGGGAAGCGGCATGGGGACAGCCACCTGTGCCTTCCTTCCCCTAAAGAATCCACTCCTCATATGGATAAATCCTGTACGGAGTCACTACGATACCAAGACTTTGACAGCGCTTCACCATTGCTAGTCTGTCTGTCATAAAGATGTCCCTGCCGCTATGCCCAAACAGTCTAGGCTAATTTCCCGCCCAACAACGTAAAACCGGAATGCCGCCTACGAATTCGTAAGCAAAAGGTCCGTTGGTGGGGCACAGCGTCAAATTCGCAACTTCATCCTTGCTGATCCGTTATCCTCGTCCTGGTCGTATGTACTCCGTACAGCCGAACAATAACATTACAATTCCACCCGATCCCTTATTCCAAGCTCATCTGGGCCTCGTCACCGATGCCCCAGCTCCCCACCCGAGGCTCATGCAGCTTCACCCCGGCGCTGGAGCTCAGCATTGCCGCGTCCTCTTCGCCCATACCGTCGCCGTCCCGCCTTGCGTTAGTCGACATGGCCATCGCCGTGGCCGTCGTCGTTACCGTGGGTGCCGCCGAACCCCGCACGCTGGCATCCGTTACCCGCCGTCGCAGAGACGGCCTCTTGCGCCCGGACCTCGATGACGTCGACATCAGCGATATGGCATCGGTGTCCACTTCGTCATGGTCGCCGCTGCTGTCACCGCTCTTCCGCTTTTCCAGAGTACCGTTAGCACCCATCCAGGCCGTCGCAATTCCCGAATGTGACGGTGCCGGCGACGACCCCCGCGCTTGTGGTGTCGACTGCTGCGACGACAGTGTCGGCGTCGACATGTTGGCCTCACTGTCGGGCGTGAGCGAATCCTCGGCGTCCACCTCGACGAGCTCGGCATCCCGATACCACTTCCGCCGGCGCGTCCATCGGTTCCAGCTGTCTTGGCCTCGCCGCCCGTTTTGCCACTGCAAATGTCAGTCGTCTGTCTCCAGAGCATCACGTTCGTCCGCAGCAGATTTCCCCTCTCACCTTGTTGTCGTAGTACACCCATCCCATCCGTCCACCATCACCGTCGTAGTCCCACGTGTCGGTGTGCTCGCCAAACGCCCCGGTTTTCTCGATCCGCACCGCGTCATCGACGACCCCATCAACACGCCACCGACTGCCCTCCACCCATCGCCAGCACATCTTGCTGCCGTCCTCCACCTCGGGCAGCTCAAAGTCGTCCTTGGAAGGCACTGCATTGTTGTGCTCGTCTGTCCAAGACGGCCGCTCGTATGTAAACAGACTCGTCGTCCATCCCAGGCCCACCCACCGCCTCTGGTTCTCATACAAGATGAATGTGAACCGCACGCCCGCGTCGTGACCCGCCCTGGCCCTCCTAATGGCCTTTGTGAGCTCCGACTCGCGCGGCGTCGATGGTCCTCGAGGACGTCGTGTGCTTGACAGTTTGGACTGCACCGCTGCCGCTGCCGCTGCCGGCGTCGCTCCTGACTCGGCAAGCGCATCGGGGCCACCGGCGGTCACGTACGACGGAGCCTTTGTCGCCTTTACAGGCGCATCGAACTCCAGGCCGGTCACCAACGCTGCCCCCCTCCTCACCGTTGCGCTTCGCCACAGTATCGTCCGGCTTACGCGCATGGCCTGCGAGTGCCACGTCAAGATGACCGTGCCAAAGACCAGAATTGTACGTCGAGTGGTGATAATACGCAGTGGTGGCAGCGTTAGGGAGAACCAGATGGGTGTGCAGAGAAGAATGCGCACAAAGAGGACCGTCAGGGCCGGTCGTGTCGTTGCGCTGATGGGTGTGGATTGCGTTGACAGGAAGTCTGTCAGCTCTAGCAGCGGCTCCAACAGCAGGTTACAGCGGGCCGTGAACTCCTTCAGCGTCCCCACAATCTCGTCCAGCGTCTTTTGGTGGCGCGTATGCGTGACAACCTCCGAGACATTGCGCTGATGTCCAGAAGCGTTGGCCGGAGCAAGACTGCCACTGTGGCTGCCCTTGCTGGCAGACTTTGTGCTCGCGCCAGAGCTGTCGATGCTCTGGTTCTTTGCCCTCGATCTGCTCTTGGTCGAAGCCGCATCGCGCCCGGTCTTTGACGCTGTGCCGTTTGCGCCACCGGCGCCGTAGCCAAAAAAGAAGTAGCTGAGGCCACCACCAAGCATTCCGCTGTTGCTGCTGTTGCTGCTGCTGCTATCTTTTCCGCTGCTTTCAGTTGCAGCATCTTCCGTGCTCCAGCCGCTGCTGGAAAGGGGGCTGTAGCGCCGGCCGTACATGCCTGCGATCAGTGTGAGAACAAGCAGTATGGGACCAGCCGCACGGATGACAGAGTCGCCGTACAGCACAAGCCCCCACCAGACAAGCACCATCACAAAGCTCTCCCAGGCATCACCCGTGGTCCAGCTGAGCAGTCCGGCAAGCTTGTTGAGGGGCAGCAGGTATGGGTGGCTGTAGGCGAGCGCACGAGTGATCTGTGGAGGTGTCGCAAGCAGTAACGGCGACTTTTGGTGGACGAGGATGACGCTGCGCCGTTTCGCTGCTGAAGAAGCTGTCGAGGCTCCAGACAGGGCGGCTACGGGGGAAAAGGTCGCGTAGGTGGGCTTTGGCGCATAGGGGTCGTTGCCGTCGTTGTTAGCCGACATCGACGAGGAGCCAGGACTGGACGGGCCATGGCGGTCTGCCGAATCGGGATGGAGGAAAGATGTTCGAGGAGCGGACATGGAGAGCCACGGCGTATCCTAATTCGAGGGGAGATGACGAAGGAAGAGATTGATCAGCCCGTATTCAAAAGAGAACTGGCCGTGTGAGGCCGCATGAGATACCGACAGGTGCGGTGGTGGTGGTGTGGTAGCGGTATGTAGCAGGGACGGGAATGGGCACAGATGGAAGACGCAGAAATGAAAAGGCAAAAGGTACAAAGGAGGACAGAATGAGAATCCGCGAGAGCCAGTTTAGCCAGCTTTTGCAAAAAGCGACTGACGTCGTTGGCGCCGAAGTTGCCTTGCGAGAGACCCACTTTTACCAGCCAATTTACCCTGCAGCACGTTGAGGAAAGACCACAGCAGCCCAGAATGCGGAGAAAGCAGGAGGTGCGACAGGGCGCCTCGGTACCTCGCATGCAACAGGAAAGGATGCCCACGATGTGCTACCAGGACCGGAAGGAGCGAGATGGAAAGAAGAAGACGGTAAAGAAGAAAAGAGAAAGATAATGTAGGAAGGAGAACTCACCAGAGCAGCCATTAACACGGCAATGTGAGACGAGAGCAAAAATGATTAAGCCTACAGCTCCGCTAATTTATAGAGGACACCACGTCATGGGCAGCTGGGTCGTAGGCAGGCGCGTTTATGGGTGTGGCGTGCGAGGTCGGATGCGTGGGGCCAACCCGAATGAGGAAGACCGCACGTGCACAGGAGAGCGATGAAGAAGAAAGAACACGCGCCGAGATTGATATAGTGTCAGGAGTGCTCGTGATAGCGTTTGGCAGGATAGCGAAAAAAGAGGCAATTTCGAACCCGAGCTAAGGGGGTATGGGATATTGGACAGCCACGGAACGAAAGCAACGCCTCGGCCGCGACTGCCGTCCCTTTGGGTGCCAACTCCTTCGCTGCGCACGTGAACAGTTGGGAGCGGCCAATAGACGGCCCGGATTTACCTGTAACGCTTTGCATGTGACTGCAATAGTCGCGAGAACAGCAGGTGTCAGCTATTTTGTATAAAAGCGGTCAGATCCCATCATTTTCTCCCATTCTATTCGCTTCCCGGCGCACTGTCGACTCCTCATCGACTCTTTTGCAAATACAGTTTGCCCCTCTTGCGTCTGATCCACTAAATTCCCGCGATCCACACTGTCCGGATCAGTCAATGGTTACCGTCGCAAATTTGTTCACACAAAGCCTAGACTGTCTGTAAATTACCTATTAGCGAATTGAAAAGAAGGGAGGTAGTTATGCCTGCCATCTTACCCTCGAACAGCATCATTGCCGCTGTCTCCGTCGTACCGCACGCTTGAATTCTTTTCCCCCACCCACTTGCAGAATCGCCGTGCCTGAATGCGAGCCGGTACTGTTCGATTATCTGCTGCAATGTATTGCGAGCGAAACTGCAACCGCTGCACCCGCTTCTGTGCTGTCTGCAGCCTTACCACACACGCACTTTCTTTGCCACCCTGCTCCATGCCTATAGACTCTACCTCCCGCGGATCGACCCGAATCTCAATGTCGGGCTTGGCCGGCTTCGGTTTCGATTTTTTTCTGGCGACATCCCTCCGTTTGGCCTTGGAGGTAGAACGGGTTGCATCGCAGTCTTATAAAAACAGACATTCCGTCCAAGTCCCGACTGCGTCCTTCCAGTATGCCCTCTTCGACGTTCTCCATTAAACGTATTAGTCGGCCAGAGTCTGTACCTGACCATAGACGGCTTGAGCCGAGCCAGTAGACCTGGACGAGGAATTCTTGACCGGGCATAGCAGCTTCATTGAACACTGGGTATTGCTCGACAAAACCGGATGGCGAAGGCTGTCGTTCCGGATTTGGGGTACCTGATGGGGTCAATGCAAAGATCCCGTCGTCGTCTGGTGGGTCTGATGGGCTGTTGGCGAAGCGGGCCTTCCGTGGCATCCGTATTCGACAGTGTCGCCGTGGGTAAAACGGCGTCTCCTGGTTACCCCTTCAACGTCAACAATAGTGTCGTTTGAAGTGCTTGCCACAGATTTGGCAGGAGAGACAGCATTGCGCAGTTTTGGAAGAGGACGGGTATCTCCAGGTAGCTCCTGTTGAATCTGCACTGTGATACCATGGTTGCCTTCTGATGACTCGGGCTCTTTGCTGCCCTCGGTCATATATGGTCCATTAACGGTATCATCATCTATCGTCCCAACAACCAGCAGTTGCTCGAGAGCAGAATCGGATAAACTACATCCCTCGTCTGGTTCGGATATGTTAACCGTGTTCTTGGCTTGAGTAACATTAAAAGTCAATTGGGAAGGTATACAATTCTTAGTCATGAGTTTATCCAATGCTTGGAGGTCCTGGCGTGTTCGAATTTGGCCGTACAAGTCCAGAGCCTCGTCAACATCCCCGATTTCGCGGAGAGCTTCTGGGTTCTGACTGAATAACATGAGCGACCGAAGCGGAACCGAAGCGTTTCGTGGAGTCCTGAGGGCAGCATCAGCACACACAGCAAGTCTGCCCAGATATATCGCACTTACCCGCTGATAACTACAGCAGGGGCCGATCTATCATTTGTTGTCTCTTCACCTTCGCTGATCGGCAAATCCCAGCCAAAGTGCTGGACAAATGCCTTATTGACATGAACATTTCGTGTCGTTGGCGACATTTCCATCTCGTGATGTCCCTCGAATTCAGATGACAAATTGTTGTGAGGGGGGAATCCAATATCGGCATAATACGGTAGCACCATGGCGATGCATGACTCCTCAGTTTCATCAGACTTGCTCATGTAAAGCATGCCGGGGGTCGGAAGGAAGATGTTGCTAGGCACGCTTTTGGTAAGCGGCGAGTGAGCAACGTCGGAAGCAGAGAACGCCTCCTCCCCCGAATCTTCCTTTATATCTAGCATTTCAAACCCCGAATCATTGTCCGGTGTAGTGTTGTCATCTGAGTTTGGTGAGTTGAATCGAGCTTTTTTGGGAGCGCCTTTATCTAGCCTCCCCGTGCCAATCACAGTCTTAGCCTCGTCTATGTGCCGTTTGCCATGATGTAGCTTTTCAGGCATGGCTAGGCCGTTCACTTTGAGGTGGGTAGAACTTTTGCTTTCCATCCTACAACTCTCGAAAGTTCTCATAGAGTGCCAGAGAAAGCTTGTGCGGTGGCTTAGACTCTTTCTGTGAAAATGGTCAAGCTAGTTGTCTGTATCTGATGCTTGACCGAAAGCGGCCTTCAAACTTTGGTGTGTTATCTAGCATTCGACAATAGGGCTGCTAGTTGGGTTTGACGATATTGACTGGTCGTCTTGAGGCGGGGTTCCTTGCAGTTGGCGCAGTTAAGGTGGAAATGAGGTCTATATCACGAGATTTTGTCACGGAAGGTGTAAATATCATCGGGCTAAACAGTGTTGTCAATGATGCGCAGTAAATACCAGTATTTAAGGATGTGCCTCGTAGCATTCGCTGCACTTTGCTCAATCCGGAACAATGAAAGAGAAAGCGGTGCAGACAAATTTGGCCAAGGCCCTCTTGCTCTGAGGGACAAGTGAGCTTGCAGCTAATAATCTACTGATCACGTTATGTATAGTAGACAACCAAACAGAAGCTCTTACCAAGCCAATCAAAACGCCCTCTCGTTTGTATACAATAGCAATCTCACTCGCACACCACTGCCATGAAAAAATCCACGACGATCACAAACTGCTTCTGTGACCTTTTACTTATGAGGTTCCCTAGTTGTGTGAGTAGGTGCACATTGTACTCGTAGACCATGTCGTCACATTCACGGCAAATATTGACTCGATTTCAATCGCGGAATTTTGACTTAATACGTCCGTGGAGCAAACGGCGTCTCAGGACCCCGTGCCACGGATTGGGGAAGTTAAGTAGTGCATATGGCAGCTCTTCGCGGTAATCTTTTTAAAAGGCGAAACGCGGCATTCTTATTCGACAAACCCGTGTTGTTCGCGTCTGCCAACAGAGGTGCATTTTTACCTGATGGCTGATTCGGTCGCGTCCCTGGTGCTCGTGATTGTAATAACGGTTGGTGTTCTGTGTTTGCAGTGTTGTCATGCGTCATTTTGTCGTAAGAGTCCAAAAGTCATTTCACGACTTGCAATATTGTCCAAGTACTCCGTACTAGCTGTTACTAAATAGTTGTTGAAAACTGTGATGTATAATGTTCAATTTTTTAACAGCTTTGAAACAGTGATTGCTGTGCTGTGCAGCAAGTAATACATAATCCCCAAACAGACATCTTTCCCCCCCCTTCTTGATCTTTGAGCCGGATATAATGTGGACCACAAAGGTGCTGTGTGGGCTTAGTTGCGGTTGCGAAAACCTAAAAGAAAACATTCAAACTTTTTTCGACAATGTCAATGCGGTTCAGGCCTGCCGGTTGCAGAGCTCACCTTACCTGAGTTCTTTTGTGCGGGGTTTTGCCGATATGCTTGTTGCCGAATTCACCAAGTATTTCGGCTTCTTCATGGAGGGGAGCGCTCGCCTACTCCCGCTCCAATAATGTAGATCCACGCCTATAAGTGTGGTTTGGCAAACTTAACCCTTAATGTGGATAGCGGTTGTGACAAGCTACCCCTAGCCTGTGCTACAAAGAGGCCGCTGGCGAATATCATCCAGACTTGTTCTATGGGAGGGTGCAGTGCTGTTCTCACTTCAAAGCACATTATCGATTGGCTTTTTGTGCCGTTGTTTTCTGGTCTTAGCTTGGTGAGTGCCTTTAATGTTTTTTTTTTGACAACCTTGTGAATGCTGTGTCACTTCTGCCGGACGCAGCACTCAAAATTATGTGCACATCACTAATGATCTGCCTCTAGAGAGCACGATCTAGAGAGCACAATAAACTCATAGGACCATAGCTAAGCATGGGGTAATCAAGATTAACGGGAAAACATGATATTTTTAATGTAGGGTTTTCAACAAAATCCGAGGTTTCCTTCGTTATTGTCGTTTTCCTAACTAACTTCATTGCCACAGAGCTCTGGAAGTGATAAAACATGGCAGAAATTCTGGATCATACTGCAAAGCAGCCTGAAATTACGACACCTGCGAGAACAGCAGACCGTCTCTTCGAAGAAAACCATGATTGGCAAATCAGCCTTATTCGTTATCGCGCTAACTCTTATTCTCTGGGTGTTCATAAAACACCAGACAGCACACTAGACAGCAGTCTTGTACGACTGTACAATGTTTTGAAAGTAGACTTAGTTACATAACCCTTCCTACCACGATGTAAGGTATAGAGATCCCTACTTTTGGACATAGTGCAGTGGGTATAACAGTTCTCAATGGCTATGAGATCGGTTGCGATTTCCCTGCGCGAAATAATGTTACTACACACCCTTATTGCACGAAGCCGCAGCGTCGAACTCACGCCAAATCAAATAGCTTTGCAACAAAATAGAAACGCTACCGAAGCCCGCAGCAAGCGGTCCGAATCTTTCAGGTTAAAAAGATAACCGACACAGAAGACTTTATCGTGTTAAGTGCACATCAACTTGCGTGGACTGTAGAACGGGGTGCGAAAACAGAGCTGAAAGAGAAAAGTCATCATAGATATTAGAGATTAGCAGAAAATCTGGGAAGGAGAGTCCCCAGAGCCCGAGCCAGATGGCAATAAATCTCAGCTGTGAATCTTAGCACGCAGCTCTTTCTCTCTTCCCAAATGAAAGATTTTCCCAGAACAGTGAATATAATGTGTACACTGTTCTAAACACTGGCCTGCTGATAAATGCCCCCCACTCCCCATCCTCACCTCCTCACCCCCCCTCCTATCGTTTACAGTACTCTGTAAACCGAATCTTAAAAATAAATGAAATGAGTGTCTGTCAATTGTGCTTCAAGCCACTTTTGGGTTCGGGTAAGGCTGCTGGACACGACACCAAACACAATGTTCAGACGGTTGATCTGACCTCACCTAGCTTTGGCCTATCGCCGACATGTGGCTTACTGCCAAAAGGCACAGGCTCGGCCTCGAAAACGCAAGAGGGCATGCCTTTCGTGCCGTAACTCCAAGACTAAGTGCAATTTTCAGTTGCCTTGTCGCCGCTGTGGGGAAAAGGCGGCCGAGTGCGTCTACGATACGCCCAGCGCCAAAGTATCTACGCCGAGACACGGCACACGTACAAACCTTCTCGATTCTATAGCGCCGTCCATGGACTCCGAAGCAGCAATGAGTACCGACAGCAGTGTCTTTAATACTATATCAGGAGAAGACGTGGGGCCTCATTCCGGCTTGTTATTTTCTAGCAGAGGCTTCGCTATGGTCGATTTTTCTTGTGACATCATGTCCACGGATTTCAGCTATCTCCTGGGGCCAACCAACAGTGAGGCTATGCGTGGTACCACAGAGGATGGAGCCCTACTTCCTGGAGATTCGCAAAGTCCTGGCTCCCTCCTTTCTCATACCCAGTCTCGCTCTATCGACTCTCACTATGACAACCTGGGAGGCAACAGTCTCGCCATGCCATCCATGCATCCCAACTCGCTCTATAGTCCCTCGAAGACACAGACCCGCCTTCCACTGTCCCTTCCGCTGCAACAGTTTCCCGACTGCCTGACTCGCCTCCCGAGTACAGATCCAGTTCACAGGTATGGCACGCGGCTCATGGTCCAAGTGCTGCGATCCTATCCGGCCATGATGTTGCGAAGGGAGACGTTTCCACCATTCATTCACGCGCGGAACGGCCGCGGCACCCAAACTCTGCCGGCACCGCTGGCCAACTGCATGGGAATCGCACAATTGTTCGCTGGACGTTCACCAGAGACGCGTTCTTTTTTGTGGCACTCGATCCGATGTGAGAGTCAGCATGCCATGAACAACGTAAGCGACTTCTTGATGGGGATGTAGGCTTTCCAGCTGACTCTTTGTTCAGGCTTACTCTATGTCGAAGGAGGACCTCCTAGCATCCGTTCAGGTGCAGATGATCTTCTTGATCATGCGCGTCGTGGATGAGGCCATTGATCCTCCAGAGCTCAACTATGAATTGCTGTGGATCTTTAAGGTGGGCAGTCTTGTCTTCACAGACTGGGTTCCTATGGCCGCCAGCGTATGCTAAACTCACACGCAGCTTCTCTGCACACGTTTTGCAGAGGTCGGGATGCCTGATGGAGAGGCCACCATTGCAGCCAACACAGAATGGGAAGAATGGGTGCAAACAGAATCCAAGATACGGTGTGTTGAGAAAGATTACTTTCCAACTAGTGACAGTGTTTGCTAATACGAAAGCCTCCAAGGACCGCGCTCACCTTCTTTGTGATTAGTCAGATTGTTTCTGTGTATACAGGAATCAAGTGTGGACACATGGACGAGTTCCAGAGCATTCCACTCTGCTCGGCTAAGACACTGTGGGAGGCACGAACCGACGTCGATTGGGCATCGGAACGTGCCCTGACACTGCAGCGGGGTGATGGCCTCCAGACCATTGGCGATTTGATGCAGTTACAGAGCATGTGTGGAGGCTCGCAGCAGGAAAGAGCCTTGGACAGCTGGAACGCATCTGCAGACGGGTTGGGCCATTTGCTTGGCATAGCGGCGAGCATGGTGAGTTGTGCTGAGAAGAAGTCCATCGGCACTTTTTAAAGTCACGTGCAACATGGCGAGTACAAATTTTGGTATGTGCACATCGTGTATTGTGCCCTATTTCAAGCCTATCTAGAAAAACCCATCTCTCCCTTTACCACGGCACCGGTCCGTCCTTGTTAGAGAACGTTGCAGTTGGCCCGCCCGCTCCAAGCGTGGCCAGCTCCACGATGCGCTGCGCGCCGACGTCGGCACTATGGCCGTAAGGCGTGTTTGAGGTCATGCTGGTGCTGACAAGCCCGGGACATGCCGAGTTGACCATGCCGCCATCATCGGATAGGATCCGTGCGTAGTTCAGCATCAGAATGTTCACCGCCGCCTTGCTCGCGTCGTACGACTTGTAGTCGAACTTGTACCATGCCGTCTCCTTGTCTGTCGACAGTTGCAGCGAAGCCATGCTGGAGGAGACAAACACCAGCCGTGGACCTGGAGGCATCGCCCTGCGCAGCAGCGGCAGCAGCGCTTCCGTCAGCACGGCCACGCCAAACACGTTCGTCTGGAACGTCTGCTCGAACATCTCGCGCACCGGCAGCTCCTCTCGTTTGGCAAATGCAGCGCCGCTGTCCAGCAGGACCCCCGCGTTGTTCACCAGCACGTCGAGCCGCCCAAACGTGATCGCAATGGTGGCGACGGCCGCGTTAATGGACGCGTCCGATGTGACGTCCAGCTGCACGGCTGAAGCTGCGTAGCCGGCCACCGTCAGCTTGTCTGCCTCGGCCTGGCCAGTCTCGAGGCGGCGTGATCCGATAATCACATGGTAGCCGTGGTTCTTGGCCAGGCTGGTGGCCACGGCCAGACCAATGCCCTGATTGGCCCCAGTGATCAGGGCAACAGTGGTGGACTTGGAGGCCATGATTGTGTTTCGTTATTCGGTTTCGTGTGATTTTCCTCGTTATTTTTCCTCGTTCTGTTGTTTCTCTATCTTTCTTCGACACCAAAACCGCTGTTTTATATCTAGACTTTTGCTGGACCCGGGGGTCATCTACGGCCAACTTGGCCGCCGCCTGCATGCACTAGTGAACATATTCTGTAGGAAAATGTCTAGTTCAAGGAGCCTATTGGTCGGGTGGCACGGGCTTCGGGCTTGCTACAAATCGCTTTGCGAGTTGGTAGATCCTACGGCCAATTTGGCCGATGCAGGTTCACTACTAGTTCGATTACTAACACGCAATAGCACCACGTTAGAATCATCCTTCAGCTTTTGCGGCAAATGGTGTTGCTTGTGAAAACATATTTAAATTATCGTCCTATAGTCATATACTGCTCGCCTCGCAATACTCTTTGGCGGCGAGTCCTGCACTACTTTGGCTGAGACCAATCTCGTCACCGAGAACCTGGAATGCCATGGTCATGCCACTGGCTGCGTGCCATAAGATGTGGCAGTGCAGAAGCCATATCCCTTCATTGTCTGCCAAGAATCTGAGGACAGCATAACCATATGGGGGTACGTATATCGTATCTCTCTGAAGGGGGTCTACGACATTGAAAGGTCCTCCGCGGGGAAGCGTCCAGGGTGTAAAGGGATTATAATAATCCCAACCGCCCAGTCCTTCATAGGAGGCGATAACATAGAAGTCGAAGCCGTGCTAGGAATTGCTTGTTAGCACATTGTGCAACTCCCAAAGTCGCCAAGGCCTGGCTTACAAGATGGAATGAGTGGCCTTGGGTGTCGATGTTGTTGATCGTCAACTCCACCCATACGGGCTTGCTTCCAGTCCAGGGAACAAGCTGGTGGTTGTCCCACTCACTTCGAACTGTGCTAAGCAGTGGCTTTTTTTGTGGGATCCAGCTTGTGTGGTTGATGTAGCCCTTTGGGATATATTTGTTGTGGGACAAAATCTCTACCACCGAGTAGATCATGTAGAGATTATCCGGGTCCGGCAACGATGAAGTCAACACGGGCCCATGAGCTTCCCGGAGATCAAATTGGACGATGCTGGGCGAGTTCTCGTATGAAGGAACCTCCTCAGAGGGACGACCCGTGGAAGAGGCTGGCGAGATCTGGACTGATCGAGACGGGGGATCTAACATGCTGAGAACGTAGTACCTTTAGTTTTCGTTAGTCTCTTTCTGTAAATAGCCCCCAGTGGCCATCAAATCTGTGCACGTACTCGTCGTCCACGGTGATCATAAGCTCCGTGTCCGTCTGCGCAGCAGATTCGGGCCACGACAAGATGAAGTCCACTCTTTGTGCCGGGTAGAGAACGCCTATCGAGTTGGCTTCGTGCGAGACCACAGGAAGGCCGCCATCTATCTGGATTGCTTTCATTGTCCCATCTGATACCGTTGTCGATATACCACTCAGAGAGCTGGGGGATCAGCGCCAACCAATCAGACAATGACAAGCGAAAGATTGTACATACCCAACATTGATGAGCCTAAATCTGTAACGAAGCTTCTTGTCAAGGACGATAGATGGCATCTGCGTCTCGGAGCAGTTCACCGGTGCTGCAGGAACAACGTTGGAGCAATCAAAGTAGCCGCGACCGTTGATGAGAAAAGAGCTGGGGCAAGGCTCGTCGCCGTTGCTGGTCGGATCCTTGAAAACAGCAAAAATTTCCTTGCCGACGAAATGATACCAGTCGCCGATCAAGAACAGAAGTTCCTGGTCGTACTGATATGTCGACGCTTCTGCCTTGTAGGGATTGTGTATGATGAAACCTCCATACAATCCATCGGCTCGCTGTAGTTCCGAATGCGCATGGTACCTATAGCAGTTTAGAAGACAGAAAACGACGTAATTCTCAGATTCGGCTCTTACCAAAATGTTCCCGACTGGCTGTCCGTTGGAATCTCATAGACAAACTTTCCTCCCGGGGGAATAGGACACTGATTGAACCCGTCGGGACCATCCATATGATTTGCCCCTAACCAGAGACAAGAGAGTGAGCCAGACAAGAAGACCAGAGCAACTAAAACAAGAAGAAGGCCAACCTTTCATATGAAGGCCATGCCAGTGCAGGGTCAGACTCTCATCTATAGAGTTGAAAACCTCAATCACAAGAGTGTCGCCGGATCGAGCTTCGACCGTAGGACCAGGGAATTGGCCTGTAAGAGTCAGAATGGCCGCTCTTGTATTAAGAATATAGTTCTCACCATTGACAAGAATAACGTCTCTCTGAACACCATCTGGAGCTAGCCGAGCCATGGTGATGTTCCACGACAAGCGGGTGGCCTTGGCTTCGCGTGAAACATGATCCTCCGGATGAAGCACGAGCTTGATAGCTCTGTCTGATGTCGCTGGAGCCGATGATGTTGCTTCTGGCACCCGCAGCACAACCGGAGAGTATGTGATAAGGACAAAAAGAGTGGAGGTGACGGCCAGAGCCGCCAAGATGGTCAAAACTGGGACATAGAGGCTCCATCGCCACCTGGCGCGCTTGTGGACGAGGGGCTCCCCATCTTGTAATTCTTCTTCCTGCCACCCATTGTAGGAAACATCCTCAGTTTGTTCAACTCCAAGAAGCGGCGCAGCTTGCTCGGACAGAGCTACAGACGGTGTGTTCCCCTCCATATTCGCTGTTGGGGGCGGGGGAGGAGAAGGAAGGGAAGTATGGCAACTAGCAAGAATACTTTTCTTTCGGAGCTTTCAGCAGGACATACTCGGTTAACCTAACCTGGTTGCTGTCGGTCTCACGGATGGCTAGAAGGAATATTGGCCCAAGCAGCACTAATGCAGGCCGATTACGACGTTGAGATGGACGAGACGGTAATAGCACAAGTCCATGACAACGCCGGTTTTAAACAACTAGCTTTGCAAGTTAACGATTAATCCCGACAAGCTTATTGGACAGCCGACAGCGGCAGAAGCATGGCACAGGCACGTGTACCAAAGGCTGTCTCGCTATTGATCCAAATCGGGACGTGGCCGTTCACCGAGTGATGAAAGTTAGCAGCTGAGCTTTTAGCGGCGGTGTCGCGAGGTGACGATCGCCGAGGTATTTCGCAAGCGATGCCGCTAAACGACGAATGCGCTCTCGTTTCGGCGCAGCAATAATCCTTCGAGGACTCTAGTTTGTCCCGCTCTTCCGGTGGCCTCAATCCTGGCATCGTGGCAAGGAGCAGTCATGCAATTATGTGCATTCTCCGTCTGATAGGCCTGCAGGGCCGTATGCAAAGCGTGATCCCGGGTCTGTCTTCCGACTCAGACAAACAGTTTTGGAGCACAGTTGACACGTGTGCGCTGCAAGCAGCAAACTAAGTCTGCCTGCAGAACAACATCTGCAGAAGAAACTGTCCGGACGCGGACAGGGCTCCACTCTCATCCCATGTATACGAGCCGATCCCAGGAGGATCCTGGGAGGAGAAAGGAGACGCGAAGAATGGGTATATAACCAGGTCCCCGGGATGTTGGCCCGTCCTGATTGTCGGCTGTAAAACTCTCACCGATCTCAAACATCGCATTGCAGCAATGTCCAGGTTCACGCTCACAGCTCTGCTGGCCCTCGCGGCCGGCAGTGTCAACGCGGCATCGTCGCTGGCAGACATCAAGCATGTCATCATGATCATGATGGAGAATCGCTCGCTGCAGCATGTGAGTGCCGCCATTCGTCTTGGCTACAGCGGCCATGGTGCCTGCTGACCCTAAAAAACAGTACTTTGGTACGATGGCCGGTGTTCGTGGCTTTGCCGATCCCAACGTCCAGGTGAGCCCGAACACGAACAAGTCGGTCTGGTACCAGTACGTGGCCCAAAAACGCCTTTCTTTCTCTTCTCCTTGCTAACGGTCAAGGCCGGTGGACAACCTGACGACAGAAGCGGACTATCTCCTGCCGTACTGGCTTAACTACGAGAACACCGAGGAGAGCTACAACAAGAGCCAGTGCCTCTGCTCCGGTGCCAACAACTGGATCCCCACGCATCATGCGATGAACTCGGGTGCCAACGACCAGTGGGCTGTCATCGACGACCCGCAGTCCTGGGGCTACTTTAAGCGCCAGGACATTGCTTACCACTTTTCCCTGGCCGAGTCCTACACTCTGGCCGACATGTATCATGTGAGGCTACCAAAAAGAGCATCGTCCCGAGGATGGCTGACTAATACACACAGGCGGCCGTCATGACCAACACGGACCCCAACCGTTGGTACTGGCAGTCCGGCACGATCAACGTTCCCGGTGGCAAGACGCCGCTCGGCTCGGGAGGTGTGATTCTTGACGACAATCAGAGCAACGGTAAGCGGAAGAGGAATTCTAAGGAGCTAGTTTCCATTCGGTGGATAGCAGCTGATATATTCTAGGTTGCGTGGACACCGACCTCGACTGCCTTCCTCTGCAGTGGCCTGCCTTTGCCCAGTACCTCGACGAGGCCGGCGTCGACTGGCGATCGTACCAGCAGTCGTACAACTGGGCCACGAACAACGGTCTATTTTACTTTGAGGCCTTCCAGAAGGCGGAGAAGAACTCGAGCCTCTACCAGCGCGGCCTCGCCTTTGACGGAGACAACAGCCTGGACGCGTTCAAGAAGGCTGCCGCGAACGGAACTCTGCCCGAGGTCAGCTGGTGCTTTCCCCCCGGCAATCTGCAGGAGCACCCGCCCTTCACGCCGCAGGATGGAGCCTGGTGGATCAACGAGATCGTCAACGCCTCGATCCACGGCGCCAACTACAACGAGACCGTCATTCTGCTGAACTGGGACGGTGAGCAGAATGTCCAGTCCTCCCGTTGCGTGATAAGTGATAAGCTTCTGACGACTGTGCAGAGGCTGGTGGCTGGGGCGATGCCGTCATGCCGGTGATCCCACCCAACGGCACTGCTGGCGAGTGGTTCGAGGACCCCTACGGAGAGCTCGGGTACACCTGGTCTGGTCCTGGTATGTCCCGTCCGGCTCCCAGTCCAGCAGACGTTGAATCATGCTGACATGACATCCACCAGGTGTTCGCGTCCCCCTGATCATGATCTCGCCTTATACTCGCGGTGGTCACGTGTTCACCGAGCGTGGCGACCACGCTTCGATTCTTCTCTTCCTCGGTAAGGCCATGACCCGTCTTTCTCTTGACAATAATGACAATGACATTGACTTCTGACCCGTGTGCAGAGAAGTACCTTGCTGCTCGTGGCTACGACAACATTACGGCCGAGGCCCAGATGTCCGACTGGCGCCGTGAGCACGAGTCCGACCTCGTAAACGCTTTTGATTTCAAAAACGTGAGTTCCGCATCTTGCTCCGGCGAGTACAACGCTGTTTCTGACATGCAAAACAGCCCGACTTCAGCATCCCGAAACTCCCGATTCCCCAGACGCCCATCCAGGACTCCTCCGGCAACCACATCGGCCTGTACAAGGGCTACTGCAGCGCGCATTTCGGCACGTCCTGTTCCGGCAGCAAGTACTACGCCCCGTATCCGTACGGCAACCAGACCGAAGAAGAGGCGCTCTACTTTGAGGACGGCTACAAGGGTGTTCGCGGCTACCTGACCGAGGGCCGCTACCTCGTCTTTGAATCGAACGGCTACGCTCTCTCAACCAACGGCAGCAGCAAGGCGCTCACCGCCACAAAAGCCTCGGCCAAGCACGAGGATATCCAACAGCGCTGGGTCCTGCACGCTCTGGAGACCGAGGGCACCAGCTTTTACATCACCAGCGCAGCCAATGGCTACTACATCTCGCAGCAAAGCGCTCTCTCGAAGCTCGAGAGCGCCGCGGAGACGTACAACATCACGTACATGGGCAACAGCTTGTACCGGCTGCAGGAGGAGAGCGGAAAGTATCTCAACATCAACGCCAATGGCAAGCTGTCGTTTGACTCTACGCCCACCGGCTACAACGCGTACAGTGTCACCTACCATAATTGAGAAGTCGGCATTATGCGGGCAGGACTATTGCGAAGTGCAGTTGCCATCAAGGATGATGCATTAGTCCTACATTAAATGCAAATTATCTACTCCTTCATATTTAATTGGCCTTTCAGCTGTCAAGTTCTATATTTCGGACTAGGGCTACTTACCAGGCCTACGTAGTTTTTCACATCAGCCTTCGTTTAGAGAGGCCTACTTGATCTGGGAGCCCTGTTCATAAACTTCCAACATAAGACGGACGAGCAGCTCGCCCAAGGCCTCGAATTATCTTTGAGTCTTAGGCAGTTGGGCATTGTTGTTGTTTACTCTGCTACTCCTCCCTTTCACTTAGCATTCACTTGTGCTTCCGCGCCCTGTACGCGTGTGCTGTCCTGTAGAAAAACAGAGAAAGGTTAGCATCTGTAAAAGGCACATGCGTAGATACGAGAAGTCTTATATGAACTTTGGTCCATCCTACCAGTCGTTGGCTGTCAAAGGATAGAAGCTACCGATCATCTGGCGCCCTGGGTTGTCTTTAATAAAAGGGATCTTGCCGATCAGCTTCGGGTTCTTGTGCGATCCTGATTTGTTACCGACGGTGCAGACTTGGGAGATGTTTCCGAAATAGTAGGGCTCTTTTGAGTGCTTGACGACATAGTTGTGGACGCTGGAAATATGGCTTTATCAGAAACTTGACTTTCAGTTGTCAGTTCTCTTCTCTTCTACACCGCACCTCTGAGATGTAAATCTCTCCCCCATTGGCAGCTCCTGCCGCATGTATCCGCTGGCATCCGCCTGCGAGGGATCGCCGTTGTCGTCGACACGGCCGACGTGCCTCTGAATTATGTAGTGGGTCTGGAGGCCCTTGGCGGCCCTTTTCTCAAACATGAGCAGCCGTGCAAGACCACGTTGGGGGCCGTCATCGGGAAATTTGATGCGGACTCGTCTTCGGTCGAGATCTTCCCAGTAAACGTCAAAGTTTTGATGTCTGTATTTCCAGAGGCGATTTTCATAAGCTGAGGAGGCGAGGGGGTGAAATGTATCAGAGTGAAGCGCTAAAAGAAGAGAGAAGAGAGAAGGGGGTGAAACGAGATGGACACTTACATGGACTCCGTCGGGTGATACCAATCCCGTTCGTGCGCGTCACAATGGCCGTGATACCTCGAGGATTTGTTAACACTTGATTTCCGTCGTAGGCGACACAGGCGCAGTCGACGTCGAACCCAGTGAGGATCTCGCTGGGGGACTGATATATTCTGAGGATTATCTCGTTGATATTTATGATCTTGTTGATGGCCTCTTTTTCGTTTATGCCGTAGAGGAATATGTCGATGTCGCTGTACCGAGCAGTGCTTCTGGGGAGGAGAGGAGATACTATGAGAGAGAAAGAACCAGACTTGGAGAGATGAAGAAGGCAATGCTGACTAAGAGTACTCCTCGAGCGGGTTACTTCCTGTCGGCACCCTGGGCCGGCTCGGCTTTTCCCGATACGGTAGTAGAGGCAGAAGGGCAGAAGAGCCTGCGACGACCATGTTTCCCCAATCTGTAGTGAAGTTGAACATCTTGTCAGCGATTTTTGACGAGTGCAATTATCATCTGCAGTACAAAGACTCATCGAACTTACCCATGTCGTGGAAGAGACCTGAAATGAGCAGAAATCAAAGGGTGGAATTCATTATCAGCTTGGTTATGGAAACAAAGACGAGTCTCTGTAGCCGCTTAGAGGATTTCACCGCTCACCGTGAGTAAAAGCGCGAAAATTCTTCCGGTAGTCAGCGAGGCTCAGTGTGATTGCCGGATCGCCGTGATTTCCCGTCAGCGACTGCGGCAGCGGCATGATATACTTGGTCTTGTCCAATATATTGCGGCCGTGATGGCAAAACTTTACGAGATTCTCATGGCCGTCGTAGATGGGTATCATGTTGGCATTTTGCGGAATATTTTGTCCCTCGGCGAACTTGTGCCGCAGTTCGGTCTCGTAGGCGATGTAGGGGGTAACAACCTGGCGGGCGGGAACGTTCTTGGTGCTTGCCAGGCGGCCGATGAAGTCCCCCGGGGGAGTTGGGAGGGGCACGCTGGGACTGGATTTTTATGTGGCAGCGCAGACTAAGCGGCCTGGAGCCGTGGTCTGACTGCTTGAATCGAAGACCTAAATATATGGGCAGGGGATATGACACTAGATCTTGGTCTTCTCCAAGCCTCTCGGTGCTCAAAACGACCAGAAATCGCCAGCCTGGGCGATAATGATCCTTATACATAAAATGGATTCTTCCTGCCCGAGCCCAAGGGCAGATCCCGTGTGAAGACTGTGTTTAGATAAAGGTTAGTCGTATATAATCCTGCCTACCACGCTGTAAGGCGAGGGAGTATATGAACACAACACTATGCGGAATAACGAGCGAAGGTTTGTGCGAGCATTGCCACCCTGTTCGGAAACAAACACAACCGACATGGCCGTTCTAATGTATGCAGTCTGGACCGGCCAAGTCTCGGGTGCAACTTCCTGTGTGGAAAAACCGTCTTTGTAAAAGTACATGAGGCTAGGTAACAAGAAAACCAAATTCTATACCTCTGCAGAGAATTGCACATGGTTGTATGCGATCGGTACCGCGCTCGGGACCAGGAGGGGGCTTGGTTATCTGTACATGTACTTTTCACATAAGGCGCCGTTGACTACACCTCTCTTTCCTCGAACCGTTCGATAAGAAAGTCCGACGGATTCTTACATGCATACTATGTCACACCATAATGTGTGCCGACACGTCCGCCTCATTTTGCTTTCCACCATCGGCACTTTTTCCCCTCTTCCATTGGCCGTTAATTTTTCGTATCTGCTATGTATTCGTCATAATATTCAAAAAGAGGATGGTCACTCATTATCGTCTGATTTGCAGTGTCTATATCATTTGTCAGTATTAGGCTTGCTTTAAACTCGTATTTTGAGCCTCAGCATCCATTTCTAGAATGAACCTGAGTTCGTATTTCTATCTGTCTTCTGTTCATGGCTCGCAAACTCTGCCCGGCATGCGAGAGCATTGACCTCGGCGCCTTCTTCTCGGCCGAAATCAACGAGCGCTACCTCGGCGAGCTGTATATGTTTCGGGACCAAAGCTGTCCATTCTGCCGGCTCATCTCTGAGGCCGTCTGTAGCATCTTGGGGGAGAATGGCTCAAAGAGCCTATACGCCTCCTCTCCCACTGCCTGCAGGCTGTATGCGCAGAGCCGCAGCGCCCTGACGGTCGTCGGCACGGTCGCGAGCCGTCCGTGGTGGGCCAAGCACCCGCAACCACGTCTGTTGTTGGCTGTGGACAGGCAGCTGTTGCTGCCATTGCTGCCGCTGGCGAAGTCGGAAGAGGGATTGGTTCGTCTGAGCCGACCGGTAATCCGCGAGGTTGATAACGTCTCTCGCCGCTTTCTCGTAGGAGAGTTCGAGAGGGTGCCGGTAGAGGGAGGGGAAGAGGAAGAAGAAGAGGAGGGAGACGAGGAGGGGGACAACACCAAATTTCCTCTATGCCGCTACGCGCGGCGTCGTCAAGTGGAGGACATGGTGGACACGGACTTGGTCAAAAGCTGGATAGAGGAGTGTCAGGCGTACAATGAGACTCCCAAGGCGAGGGAAAGCCACCAATCTGCCACAAACCTTCTAACGCCTGACCACCCCTTCCGGCTGATGGACATCGAGGCAGAGTGTCTTGTATACAAGAAGGAACCTTGCCGGTACACCACCTTGCCGTATGTTTGGGGGGACGGGCCGACCTTGCTGAGGCCTGGTGACGGCAAGGAAATCCCGATCGCCCTTCTACTGAAACGGAACCGCTGCAGCTTGGAAGAGGTCGGTGGTCTGTCCGAGCAGAGGCTCAGCAGCTGGGACACCGGCAGAATCCCGCAGACCGTCCGCGACGCTATGGTGGTGACGAGGGCCGTAGGGATCAAGTATCTGTGGGTGGACTCGCTGTGCATCCTGCAGGATTGCAGTGACGAGAAGCATCACCTGATCGGGCGCATGGACGACGTGTATGACGAGGCTGTCGTGACCCTGGTGATGGCGACAGGAGCGGCAGACGTCAACACAGGCCTCCCGGGCGTCAGCCGTCCTCGCTCCAGCATCCCGCTGCAGCCGACGCGCATGATCGTGGACGTGGACGACAGTAGTCCGGGCACGGAGCTGGCCCTCTGCCCGGTGCTACCGTCGCTGCCGGAGCTCGTGCGGAAATCGAAGTGGAGCACGCGGGGGTGGACCTTCCAGGAGCAGGCGCTGTCACGGCGGTGTATGTACTTTACCGATTCCGAGGTCTTCTTCAGCTGCAGGGCATGGCAGAGGCGCGAAGGCTATGACTGGGGCGGCATCGGGGTTGTTTCCCGGGCTGCCAAGGTCACCATCCGCACCGGGCCCGCCTGGTGGACCGGCAAGCTGAGAATGGATCCCGACCCAACCCCTCACCGGTATCTCGGCGACGTCAGCCGACTCTTGGCATCGACGTCGGAATCGGCACCGACATCGGCACCGGCCTCGGTCGGACTGCAGGAGTACCAGAGAGCGGTGCAGGACTACAGCCGGCGGGGCTTATCATACCCAGAAGACGTGCTGAACGCTTTCAAGGGCGTGCTGAATCGCTTCAAGCTTCCACCAGAGCAGGTCGGCAGCAGCTCTGCCATGGACCTGGACGCATGCGACTCTCAAGGACTGCCTCTCTCGCGCTTCTTTGATCGGCGCTCCTCTGGTTCCCCGGCGACGGCGCGCGGGAGCAGACGAACCTGTTACACCGAGATGGAAAGCCGATGACGCTGCCATCGTGGTCGTGGTAAGTGCAGTGGGCTTAGCTGAGATAACGACAGATATGACTTGACCAGGCATAAGCTGACCGCGCAGGGCTTTTTGGAGCAACGCCCCCGTCGGCAAAAACAAGCTCAGGCTCGGGTGCAGGCACGCATTTCACATACGGCTGGCCTAGTTCCGCATCGCCGTATGCCAGCAACTACGTCGCGGCCTGGATGGCCATCGACATGAACATGCTGCCGGCCTGCGATTCTGAGCAAGCCTCCAAGAATCTACAGCCGGGCCAGCTCGGTTTCTCGGCCGCCTATCTGCCCGGAGATCAATTCTGGATACGACCGGATGAAACCCTGCGGCACGCTTGTGCGCTTGACCTCGTCAGAGACGGTGCTGCTTCTCCTTGCCACCACGGCCAGTTTAGGTATGACAGTGGTGCGACACGCAGCGGCGGAAGCCAGCAGACTGTTGACGAGCTTGTCGCTATTGTCGCCGGCGACACCATCACAAAACCGCCTGACCGCATGGCCCTTTTTTCGGATTGGCCAAGAGGCCGGGCGAAAGCGTCTCTTGCAGGGTCGGAGTCGGCTATATATACTACCCCCGAGGCGGAGATGTGGAGAGGCCTAAATGGAGGTATAAATGGGTTGTTGTTATGTAGACACGGGAAGAGTACAGGCACTGGGCGCTTATTGGCTCTGTAATTTGGCTTCCCAGCCGGCCTTGAACCCGGGCGCTGCAGTTGCTGAGGAGGGTGATGAGGCGCTTGATGTGTGGTTCTGACGTCGGACAATCGGCCAGCTAGAGCTTGTCGAGGATGACAATGAGTATAGGTGGGATGTGTTAAATTATGGGTGCCCAGTGAGCGTGAATGTATTGTTGTAGTTAGGTACTTCCGAGGTATGCCGACGTGCATCAAAACACGTACTAAATAGCCCCATGCGCCACACAGTACATGTATTCTTTCATCACACTGCATAATCGTGCACGCCCCTCCCATTCTGGTCTGGTCCATTCGACAGGATGTGGGCCAGCAAAGATTCGTTCAACTTGCGTGCTGTAGACGCACGCACTAAGACGTTCGTGCTGCTGTCGTATATGTTGCTGTACAGGCGCTCAAAAACATCAGCAGCAGATATGTCCTATGCCTGATTAGTCGTAAGCTCCTGGGGTAGCAGATGCGTTCGTTGGCTAGCAAGAGCAGAGAGATCAAAGTATTTTCTTGGCGTGATATCGCTGGCACCATTGTGGACAGAGCAGCAGCGGCTTCAGCCGCATCAGACGAAGAAGGTTCATTTCCGTAGGCGTGGGTGTCGAAATGAAGTAGACGCATGGCTCCTGCCGACGAGCTTGCAAGGCCGACTCGTAGATCCGTACTGCCGTGAGCGACAGCCGTCTCTCTGCATGCACCGAAGCAGGGCCTTCGACCCAGAGAAATTTGGATGACGGGTCGGCGATCCACCTGCTGATTCTATGAGTCACCTCGGAAGGCAGCAGAAGGGAAGAGGATGTGCCCTTGCGTATCAAGTGATGTATAAAATGTGTATTGTTTAACATGGAAGCTTAAACTAATGAATCGTGACAGCTGAGTCCTGGGGTACATCAAACCATATCACAGCCACCTACGTATCCAGACAATCACAGATCTTCCACCTCCTCCTGCACCCAGTACGCCTCCACCTCAGCAATGCAGGTGCGGGCGGGAATAGTGACGGCGATGGGGAAGCCGCCGTAGTCGGGGTCATCGTTAGGCATCATGACAAACTCGCCGCTGCGAGTCTCGTCGCCGTTAAGTACGCGAAGAGTGTGCAGCTGTCCATCGGGTCCGACCTCCTTCTCTTCGGCCCGGAGGATGCCACAAAAGGTGGCCTCTGGTCGGACGCTACGGAATCGCACATGAAAGCCGCGACCGACAAGAAGAAAGCGGTCATGTCCGCGGTGGATGACCATACCGGCACCAGGGCCGGGCTTTCCGAAGACGAAGCATTGCTCGACAATGAGCTCGAAATCGCCAAAGACACGGGTCCATTGCTTGGTATCGCTCTTGCTGCTGCTGTCGTCCGGCTCGTCAAAGAAAAAGCCCATGCGATCCTGAGGCGCGGCAGCAAGCAGAAAGGCCTCGGTCTGGGCCAGGAGACGGTATTCTCGGCCGATGGTCTCGGCGCCCGTATCGATGCCAAAGGGGGCGGTGCCGAGGGCGCCGTACGTGGCGAGGGCCAGCCAGACGCGGCGGGCTCCGTAGGGGTCGCGACGCTGCTCCGGGATGAAGAGCGGGTTCGCCTGGGCAGTATAGTCGCGGCAGACGGTCTCGTAGTCGTGAAAATAAAGGTCGGGGGCGATGAAGTCGAGAGCGGACGCGCTGTGACGCCAGATGTCGAGCATATGAGGGCAGGGGCCGCCAGATGGATAGATGCCCGGCAGGGCGCCACCACCGACGACGACGGGGAGGCTGTGCAGGTCGAGCACGGTCGGGTCGTCAAAGTTGAGCCAGGTGTTGGTGTAGAGCGGGATGGGGTAGAGGGCCTTTCCGGCAGCGGCGACGCGGCCGACGAACCGGGACACGTGATAGGCCATAAAGGCCTCGTCGGCACGGGTGCCGGGGCCAAAGACGTCGTGCCAGGAGGGGTTGCTAGCAGCAGCCGTAGTTTCGATGTCGGGAAAGCGCTCCGTGAAGCGTGGATGGAGCGTGCCGGCCGTCTTGGCAACGAGGAGGTGTTGGAGCAGTGGCGGCGGCACCGGCTGGGCAAAAGCGGCTTCAGCGACGGGCGAGCGGTCGCGCGAGTCGCCCAGCAGTCCGGTCTCGTTCTCGACCTGAACCATGAGCACGGTGCTGTGAGCGGTGTCGACGGCAGCGAGATGGCGCATCAGCGCGGCAAACGCGCGGCTGTCAGCCTCGACAGCGGCTTCGCTCAGCGGCGAGACCATCTCGAGAGTGCGATGGCGCCCGTCCTCATCGTTGACATGCACGCGCGGAAACCGCCGGACATCCCGCTTGACCCAGGCCGGCACATAGGTCGACACGGCGTTCTTGTAGGTGCCGAACCACAGAAGCACCAGATGCATCTCGTGGGCTCGGGCATCGGCCAGGATGGCGTCGAGACGGCCAAAGTCGAAGCAGCCCTCGGTTGGCTCGATGTCTTCCCAGGCCACCGCGCCCAACAGCGTGTTGATGGCCTGGGATTGCATCGTCGGCCACACGTCCGCCATATAGGCCGGCGAGCTTAGCGAGGAGTTGTGCAGCTCACCAGCCCGCATCAGGTACGGCCGTCCGTGCACCAGCAGCTGCGTGGCCCCATCGGCTGTCCGGTGCAGTCGTGGACGGTCGGCCGGCTGCCGCGTCGTTGCTACTGCTGCTGCTGCTGCTGCTGCTGCTGTTTCGTTGTGCATAGCCATCGTGATGTTTGCGTATAGGCGTTTGGGTATTATGCTCGAGGAAAGGCGCCGGAACTCGTGCAAAAGGCAAAACGTCCAGACAGACCACACACACACACTCCATCACACTATCTCATTTGTCCCATGCTCGCTATGACACCGGCTGTGTCCGGAGCCGTTGCTGATATCGACCATTGCCCAACCTTCCAACGGGATGCGGGTGGAGAAGGTTGGAGAAGCTAGGAGAAACCTCGGATGCGCAAGATTGGATCCCAATTCAGTAAGTTCTTGCGTCGCTCCTGCCGTCCCACCCAATTTGACAGTCTATGTAGTATCTTGCCGTGTTTGACATAATCTCTCGTACAATCGTTTCTTTGCCTTCATTTCCAATTCAACCATCTTCGTTTCATTCTCACTAGTCGACGATCCCTCCTTTAATACGATACGAATCAATCACCGCCCGTCTACCCACCCTCCTGCTGCGCGAGAACTCAGGCAACGCTGCCGCCGGCCGGCCTGGGTGTATTTGACGGCAGCGTCATGCCGGGCCAGAGGTCGAGGTCTTTGAGCTTAAGCAGCAGCCGGTTGAACTTTTCGCTTGCCACAACATCGCCAGGGCAGGCGTCCGTGCTGCTGTTTTGGCAGACCTGCAGATGCTGAAGGTAAGCAGCGCCGACATCGCGGATCTTGGGCACAATGCTGCTGCCGTTGGATTCAAAGACGATGTTGGGCATGTGGTCGAGGATCTCGAGCATGCTATCCATAATAAGGCCGTACTCGAGCCCATCCACCACGCCAAACGTCTGCAGCAGGTTCGACCGCAGATGCAGGCGAGTCACAAAAATGTTGGCCACCTGCACATCGTGGCCCGCGGTCACGTGTGCCGGCCGTGGCAACCCGCTGCGCCATTGCAATTCTACCGGCAGCTGACTAATAATCTTCTCGATGGCAGCCAGATGCTGCTTCAACTGTGCCTCTCGCTCGCCCACCGGCACTGGCCGCCGTCGCTGTGCGTCGCGCCACACCAGGAAGAGCTCACTGAGGGCCAACAGGCCGGGAACATACGACACCCGGTCGCCGTGCCACCGCGGATTATCGGCACACAATGGCGCCACACCAGCCATGTCAGGGTCCAGCTGCTCGTCCGACAGTGCCAGCGGCACCAGCTTTTGGAAAGGCTCATCACACAGGAACATGGGCAGCGACACCCGACCAAAGAGGTCGGCCGAGCAGGACCACGCCAGCAGTAGCAGAAAGAGCCGCTTAAGCTGCTGCTGCTCCAGCATAATCATCTCATCGAGCCGGTAGAAAGCCAGGAATCGCACACCCGCCACGGCCTCGCAGCCCATGTGGTAGGCCGCCGCGTCGTCTATAGCCGCCGTCGACGCATACGCACTGCCCAGGTTGTACATGGCGATGCACCAGTCCAGCCGGTATTCCGGCTCCAACAGATCCCGCCGCAGCAGCCCGTGGCGGTGCACAAACGCGACGCAGTCTTGGATCGTCACTGGCTGGGCGCTCGACCGCCGCAGCGTCGACACCGTCGCGCCGCACACGCTGATGACGAGCCCACAGAAGAACCGGTCGCTGTCAGCATCGCCACGGCGTAAGCGGTGCATAAACCGCTGCCGGTGCAGCAGCGGCGACACCGGGTAGATGTGCTGGAACCACTCATCCAGCAGCTGGTCGATCGTCGCCATCGGCGCAAACTTGTCCAGCCAGGGGCCACTGCTGCTGGCCGACGAAGAGGCCGGTCGCTCGGCGAGCACCACTGTGCGCAGCTCGGACGGTGAGCTCTGCTCGCCTGAACTGGCGTTTTGAGACGCCATCGCGCTGCGGATTGCCTCCGCATGTCTGGCCGCCGGCCACCGGTGAGCTCGAGTGCCGAGACGAAAGCACGGCAGGGCTTACGGACTTACTTGTTCGGGGGGCCGCGCTTCCTCCTCGGCCTGTCAAACGTGCAGGGAATCTCGAGGCTGGCGCACACAAAGCACACCGTGGCTCCATCGCTGAAGCGGCACTGCTCGTACGAGTTGCCTGGTCAGCGTGTCGGACTAAGGCACGATTTGCAACATATCGAAACCACAAACTGAAGTGCACAAGGCCTTCTTACCTTGACCTTTCTCGACCGACACGAATCACATGCCCTTTGGTTGCGTGGCTGCGGAGAATCACGCATGCCCGGTGAGCCAGGGCTCAACGCCATCCTCGAATCGGTCGACGACGGCGTCTGCTGCTCATCTGCCGCCGTCGACGTCTGTCTTGTACCCGTCTCCATTGGTAGCGTGCCCACTCCTGCGCAGAAAACTCGGATATAATGGCGAGACCTCTTCTCTGGGGAATACGGAGCAGGTGGGCTCTGTCTTGGCTCCAGCGGCCTTTTTTTCGACTTCCCCGGATGGAAACTGAAGAAAGTTGTGGGCGTCGAGCTCGTTTGCTCAATTCCGAGCGGACTACTGCAACCAATCAGCCGCATTCTCACCCGTGTCTCCACAGCGCTCGTTCTAGGCCTGCTACTATATGCCAAAGACGGCCTGCAGCCTGGGGCAAACATCCGCCCATTCACATGCATCACCTGTTTGCCAAGGCACCGTGCCGTCCCCCTCTTCCTTCTCCAATACGTCCACTCCCTCCCCGAAGATCGGTCCACCCCATGGTGAATCAGCATGCAGCTTGCCCGAATATTGGCTTCCATCCTTGAACTATCCAATACGACATCGCAGCTGCGACCTCTTCATGCGGCTCACGACCATGGGAAGGCTTGCTCGCGGCGCTGCTCGCTCGCCGTATATACCGACGCTCTGACGCGGCCGAATCGACGAGACAATCGCCTGCTCCCCACCAACACAATATCTGCACATCCAGCATCCAGCCATGGCCAAGGAAGCCGTCCTCTCTTCAGCCACCAGCGTCGACGTGGGCGACGAAGCCCCTCACGACACAGTGCACGCCCGCATTGAGGGCTCGCCTCTGCCGTGGTACATGCAGACAAAGCTGCGCGAGCTCTACCTCAAGATGATCATTTTGTTTTTGGGGTCGACCACGCTAGGCTACGATTCGAGCCTGTTGAACGGGTTGCAAACGATGGACTCCTGGCAGGAATGTGAGTCTAAAGGAGAGGGGAGAGGAGGGGGGCAAAGAGAGAAGAGAAAAACCGAGCGAAGCGAGGAGAAAAAAAAGAAAGGAGAGAAGAAAGAGAAGAAAAAGCCGAGCGAAGCGAGGAGACAAATGCTAACCAAAACAGTCTTCCATCATCCTAGGAGCAGCCGCTTAGGCATTTTCGGCGCCATCCCCGGCTTCGGTGGCCTCTTCATCCTATTCTTCGCCCCCTACGTTGCCGACATCCTGGGCCGTCGGTCAGCCATTGCGGTCGGCTGTCTGTTCGTCATCCTCGGCGGTTTGCTACAAACGTTTCCACCGGCCCACAACCCCAACGCCATGTACCTGACCGGCCGCTTCATCATCGGCATGGGCGCCAACTTAAACAACGGCGCCTGCCCGCTGCTGATCACCGAGGTGGCCCACCCGCGGCACCGTGGCCGGGTGACAACAATCTACAACACGCTGTGGTACCTCGGTGCCATCCTTGCCGCGTGGATCAGCTTTGGCACGCTCCGGAACCTTTCGGGCAATAAGGAGTGGCGGCTGCCGACGGGACTACAGTGTCTCATGGTGTGTTCCCCATCAGGGCTCGGGGCTTCCTGGTGGTTCTCCTTTCTAACACGCACAGCCTGGCATCCAGCTGCTGCTTCTCTGGCTGCTGCCCGAGTCTCCACGCTGGCTCATCAGCAAGGGCAGGTACGACGAGGCCAGAGCACTACTGGTCAAGTACCACGGCAACGGCATCGAAGACGCGTTTGTGCAGTGGGAGTTTGCCGAGATCAAGAGCACGCTGCAAGCGGAGCAGGAGGTCGCTTCGCGCAACGGCTGGTTCGAGCTCGTCCGCACCCGGGGAAACCGCAAGCGGTGTCTGCTGATCATCGCCACGGCCATCTTTTCACAGTGCAGCGGAAATGGACTGGTGTCGTACTATGTGGGCTTTCCTCTCCTTCAATTGCACAGTCGCCGTCCGCGTTCACGTACTGATCCTCGTCTCTTTGCAGCTCTCGTCGGTCCTGAAAACAATTGGCTTCACAGAGTGCGTATCTGCCACGCTCAAGACCTTTGACCATGCCCCAACCAGACTGACCCTGCTGCAGCTCTATAACCCAGTCGGAGATCAACGGCGGCCTCACCATCTGGTGCTTCATCGTGTCGCTGGGAGCGGCCTTTATTGTCGACCGCGTTGGCCGCCGGGTGCTTTTTTTGTTTTCCGGCGTTGGCATGCTGATCACTTTCAGCATCTGGACCGCCTGCAGCGCCATCTACGCCAAGACGGGATCGGCCGCAACCGGCAGTGCCGTGCTGGCCATGATCTTCCTCTTCTACGGTGTGGCCGGTGCTGCCTGGCCGGGCCTGACCGTCTCCTACACGGTCGAAATTCTGCCCTACAACATCCGGGCCAAGGGACTGATGCTGTGCTTCTGCTTTACGTGTCTGAGCGGCATCTTCAACCTATACGTCAACCCAGTCGGGTTGGATACCCTGGCGTGGAAGTGGTACTTTTTCTACATTGCCGTGTAAGCAGGCGCCGAGATCGACACAGCCGAAGATGAATGCCTGTACTATGTACCTTGCTGACAACAGATTTCGGGAACAGCCTGGTGGTGGAGTGCCTTATCATCTTCTTCTTCTTCGTCGAGACCAAGGGCCCCACGCTCGAAGAGATTGCCGTGCTGTTCGACGGCAAGGACTCGGCCACTGCGGCTGCACTGGTGGAGTCGCATCAGCAGGTGAGCAGGACCGGGGCCACCAAGCAGGAGGGCCATGAGTAGGCCACGAGAGGAGCTCCCACTCACCGGGGAGCGGATCAGGCTGCCGGACAGCAGATGCGTTGGCATGCTTGGGGGCGTGGACTGCAGCAGTCGTTATCTGTAGAACGTGTGCGCCGAAAGAGGTCAGTGATCCGAACATGGTAGCATAAATGAGAAGGGCATTTTGTCAGCCGGTGGTTCGACCTGGATGGCTTAACGGAAGTGACCTGTATTGCGCGGGCAACATGAGACGCTCGTGGGAAATGACAACCAAAGGCCAGATGTCCAGACAGCCTTTTATATCACATATCAGCTCCGGAGGCACAGGAGCTCGTCACATGCGCGCTCCCAGTTTAGGCATCTGGTGGCCGCAGGCAACGGAGGATGGCAGCAGCGTCGCATTTCAATGCGCGGCCTGAAACGGCCGAGCTAGGCGTACCCCTTGCCGCAGGGTTAATTATGGGCTGTGGCCGGCGACAAGGTGCCGCTTTCTCGTGTCCGACCGCCAATGGGAAGGCAGCCGGCATGCAAGGCGAACCCGAAATGGCCACCGCCCGTTCGCATGCACATCACGCAGCTAGTTTTTCCGTCTCGTGGCTGATACATGGTACAGTGAAGACGACGGTCCATGGACATACTACCACGGAGTACGGAATAGAACAGGTGCACACCAGATGCAATCGATCATCTATGCGTCCTCCTTCCGAGCCGGGAATAGATGGACATGGCGGAGAAGCATGTTCCATTCATATACTTGACCGGGGCTGTCCTGTAACTGCTCATCGCTGACCTGCCTTGGCTTCACCACAACCATTCATTTTCCGGACAAACATGCCAATCATGACATACAGGAAAGAAGCGCCGGCTGACGACACGATCGAGGCTGGGGAAGTGGTATGACCCCGACCGGGGCCTCCTTGCGTCTTCGTGGACTACCATGTGTCGATGTGCTTGCTGACTTGCATTGTCTGCTCCGTTTGACAGCTGGTCAGCGATGAGTTCAACGCTGACGACTCTACGTACGTGCCTGCTGGCCCTGCCATTCCACCTTTGCTAACCGGCACAGGGCGTCCTACTCGACGTCGATCGCGTCCAGCGCAGCCGACTATCCAATGGAGTTTGGCCGTCGCTACCACGCATTCCGCCAAGGAAGCAGTAAGTGCAGTCGTCGCTGTGGTGTCGAGACCGGCAGGCTGACCGTGACCAACACAGAATACATCCGGCCGAACGACCAGGTAAGCGTGGAGGATGGCAGGCGAGCGATTCCGTAGCACACTTCTGACTGTCGCACAGATGGAGATGGACCGGCTCCTGATTATGCACACAGTGGTCACAATGGCCATCGGAGGGCTGTACCGGGCGCCGATCGATACGTCCAAGGCGCAACGGATCCTGGACGTGGGCACGGGCAGCGGTGTCTGTAAGGAGGGCCCGATCTCGTTGACAGGCGCTTGTTGACGGAAACAGGGGCGATCGATATGGCGGATGCATTGCCCGACGCAACGGTAAGATGGGGAGGGAGAGACCAAAAAAAAGGATTAAAAAAGATCTAACAGCACAGATCCTGGGCACTGATCTCAGCGCGAATATGCCGGCTTTCATACCACCCAACGTGCGGTTCGAGGTCGACGACGTCGAAAGCGACTGGGCCTATTCAACTCCATTCACCTACATCTTCAGCCGGTATCTGGCGTCGAGCATCGGCAACTGGCCACGGCTGGTGGGCCAGGTCTACGAGTGAGCGGACAGAACGATTGAGGCCTGTGCAAGGCTAACAGGCCGCAGCAACCTTGAGCCGGGCGGTTGGGCCGAGTTCCAGGACTTTGACCTCACATACTTTTCCGAGGACGGCTCGCTGCGGGAGGACGACCCGATGATGGTCTGGGTCAGCCAATTGGGAGTGGCGGCAAACAAGCTGGGCCGCGAGCCGTGTCCGGGCCACCGGCTGAACAGCTGGGTGCGCGCGGCCGGATTTGTCAACGTGGTGCACGAGCGCTACAAGCTGCCGATCGGACCGTGGCCACAGGACGCGCGGCTTAAGCAGGTCGGCCTGCACAACTACATGCAGCTCAACCAGGGACTCGAGGGCCTGTCGTTGCGGCTGTCGACGGGCGTGCTTGGTATGACCGTCGACGAGGTCCGGCAGATGGCCGCCAGCGTGCGCCAGACGCTGCACAACCCCAACGTCCACCCGATCCTGCCATTGTGAGTAGGGCGCGCTGCCGAGCTGCTTTTCTGAATACTAACACCCGCAGCCACGTCGTCTACGGACAGAAGCCGGAGTGAGATCGACGTGCTCTCTTAGGGGTTGACGTTCCCTTCCAAGTAGAAGTAGTCAGCCGTAGTTTGTTAGGCGAAGATCGTTGTACTCAGTATTCAGGGAGGGCTGAAAGAGAGGCGGTCCGTGCACAGCACAACTTTCACAATCGCAATGCACAATACCAACATTACATAATCCTCGAAATAAGTTCATCCTTCCCGTGCCCTAGCGGGCTCCAGCGGTCACTAGTGCCGGCCCACCCCCTAATTGCAGCTGAATGCACAATCGCGACGCGAGGCTGCGTGGGGCCTTGACCAAATGCACAATAGCAAGGCGCGGGCAGCTATGATGCTGTTGGCTTCGAAATGCTCGTATAGAGAGAGGCACTGACCCCAAACCGGCGCTCTGCAATCGGCCTCTCCGCTGGTCTGACCTCAGCTTCGTATTTTCTGCTCATCTCTCAATGCTCATTGGTTCTGGGTAAATCTGTATATACATGGCGCTGCAGTCTTCTTTCCGGCAAGGGATTGTCAGTTCCAGCTGGCATTCCGTCCAGGTAATACATGCTGCCAGCTGCTGCGCGTAACCGAATATATAATTCTGCACGTATCCGACGTTTGATATTCCCGTCTTCCTAGCAATACCGCCACTGATTTCTCGTTGGAAATCGTACTCGCTCTTATCACCATCGTCACGATGCTCTCTCCACAACAACATCACTTCTACCGCCTCTCGGCGGCCCTATCTATCCTCACCATCCACGTCGCTTTGGGCTCCTGCATCGGCCTCCGCCCCCCTGGCATGCTGGTCGATATCCATCGTCGTGACGGTGTGTTTTTCGCCGGCATGCCTGCGTCTAGTCCTAGCGCCAACATCGACATCAACATCGCCAGCACCAACTCTACCTCCACCACTCTAGCTGGCACCTCAGGCCCGAATGGCTGGGGCGCCTTTGTGCAGCCGATCGATCACGACGATCTCGCTCTCGGCTCTTTTGCTCAGCGCTTCTGGTACGGCACCGAGCACTGGCGCGGTCCCGGCTCGCCCATCTTGCTGATCACGCCCGGCGAGCAGTCCGGCACCGGCTTCAACGACACCTACCTGACCGACCAGCGCATCATCGGCCGCTTTGCCGCCGCTGTCGGCGCGGCCGTCGTCATCCTGGAGCATCGCTACTGGGGTGGCAGCGCGCCCTACGTCCGCCTAGACGGGCCTCGGCTGCGATACCTCACCGTCACCAATGCCCGGCGCGACCTCGCCGCCTTTGCCCGCGGCTTCGTGCCACCCTTTGACACCTCCGGCCGCAGCTCGCCCGCCACTGCACCCTGGATCCTCGGCGGTGGCTCGTATGCTGGTGCTCTGGCCGCCTGGGAGGCCGCTAGCGATAACCACCCGTTCTGGGCCTTTTATGCCACCAGCGCCGTCGTCCAGTCGATCGGTGACTTCTGGCAGTACTTTGACACTGTTCGGCTCGCATCGCCCGCCAACTGCAGCGCTGACCTCGTGGCTACCATCGCCCACGTCGACGAGGTGCTCACCAGCGGCAGCCTGTCGCAGAAGCTCGACCTCAAGGCTAGCTTCCTGCTCGAGGACCTCGAGGACGCTGACTTTGCAAAGTAAGCACACCTCGCTACGGTCTCCTGCCGCTTCTGACTTCGCAGTGCCCTCACATTTGGCCCTCTCCTGTGGCAGCAGACCCAGTTCTTCTCCGAGGCCGTGCTCGGCTACAACAGCTATCACATGTTCTGCAACTATATCGAGGTCTGCTTCACCATATTTCCGCTTGCCTGCCTCACAGCTAATACCAGCAGAACGTGTGGCCCAACTCTACTAACCCTGTCCCTGGCCCCGAAGGCGTGGGTGTCTTCCGTGCTCTCGACGGTTATGCCAAGTGGTTCACGCAGCGGGTGCTTCCAGGACGTAAGCCGGTATTTCTTTTTTACATCAGTCTCGTTTGCCTGCCAGCCTACTGACACAAATACCAGTCTGCCAGTCCCTCGGCTATGCCGACTTCGAGGGGCTCTACAACACCGGATGCTTTGCCAATCTGAACGCCAGCAGCCCCATGTACAGCGATCTCTTGGTCGACAATCCGTTCAGCCGCCAGTGGTCCTGGCTGATGTGTAACGAGCCGTGAGTGAAGAGCCTGTTTATCTGTGTTTCGTTTTTCTCGTTCTTGCCTTCTTGTCCCTGCCTTCTACCCATCCTCCACTGACCTTTCAGCCTCGTCTGGTTCCAAGATGCCTCCCCGACCGGTCAGCCCTCCATCATCTCCCGCCTCGTCAGCTACGACTATAACCTAGCCCAATGCGCTCTCATGTTTCCCGCCAGTGCCGGCGGCTTCGGCCTGCAGCACGGCCGCTCGCCGGTCGATGTCAACGCTGCCACCGGCGGCTGGTCCGTCTCGCCGCAGCGCACGCCGCGTCTTCTTTACACCAACAACGAGCTCGACCCTTGGCGTCCGGCCACGGTGAGCGCCCGCACTGGTCGGCCCGGTGGACCACTCATCAGCACGGGCGACGGCGACGACAAGGAGCCTGTCCGCCTGATCGCCGGTGGTGGCCACTGCTCCGACATCTATGCTGCCAATTGGGCCGCCAACCCGGGTGCCAGGGCTGCTGCCGAGGAACAGGCCGCCACTCTCGTCCGTTGGGTCGCCGAGTTTTACCACAACAAGGGGCTCGTGCAGCCATAAGACGGACAGAGACGCGGGACCGAAGCCGACCGCCGAGTCGGCCGAGAAACCCAGACATTGACCATATCTCACTCTTCTCTCACCACTCAGCCATCCGTCAACCTCGCCTCGGCACTGCACTTCAGTCGTGCTGTCATCCCAAAACCACTCTACTCTCACCCTTTCACGCTCACAGCCGATCACTTTAAGCATACTTTCCTCCTGCGAATATCATATATATATTTTTTTTTCTAAGATGTGACTGCTTCTTCAGTGATTCTCACCATCGTATCTCAAGCCAACGGCTCCTGTTTTTGTCAAAATCATATGCATTACAAGCTGGTGTTAGTGTTGACATAGACACGTACCAAAAGCTCTGGCACGACGAGACGCATCATGCCCGGAACTCCGGTCAAAACGTCGCCCAGTCTATCCCTACTAGGAACTGCCGAGAAGTCGACGTGGATGGCCTGGACGTCCTCATCTGATGGCGGCAAAGTAGAACCAAACAGCCTGGCAAGCATACTGGCACCATTGTCGCCGGGCTGTTGTGTGTCTTCCAATATCCCAGCGATCCCGATGGGAGCTTCATTTGAAGCATTTGCAAACTCGAACCCCCCTTGGCCCACGACACCGACACCCTCTCCGTCGAATAAGCCTCGAAGATCCCCGAGAATTGGGACGAAGAAAAAGACCGATGGACCGCTTCCGAAGCCGTGCAAGAAGCCGACTGCACGGGCCAAGCAGACAAAGGAAAAAGCCTTGCGGCGTCGGGTGGACGTTCTTCAAGAGAAGAACAAAACCCTGCGGAAGCAGAAATGGGATCTTGAGAACGAGATTACCGTGCTGAAAGCAAAGATCATGACTGACGAGGAGGAAATGCGCTCGGTCGATGACATGGAAAAACGGCTTGATCACTCTCGGCGGTACATCCGTGCCCTGAAGATGCAAGTGCGCGCTTTGGGCGGATATGTTATTGATGTGAGCGACGAGGATGGCGAAAGCAGCAACGATAGCGGCGATGGAGAATTGCCGGCCAGCTTTCCCCGGGCTGCGGCGAACCCATCCGAGTTTTCACTTCCTGCCCTCAGGGCAAAACGGAGTGGGCGGCAGAAAACCCGATCGTGAAAGTTTGTTAGTGCGAAATTACGACTGACTGTGACGAGGTGGACCAATAGTTGTTTTATACACGCTTTTATCTCTAAATCTATCGACGCTGTGTGGTCAATGGACCCAGTTTTGAGACTCGCTGATAAAAGACACGCTGATGAGGAGAAATTAACGAGGCCGTTGTCTAATCCATGCCATTTACAATCTGATAAGCTGTGAACTGCTGATGGACCAGGCGGTGTGCAATCTAGTGTGGTGACATCTTCCAAAAACTCCTGCTGTCTCTTGTCTTCCGTCGTCGGACCTATCGGCCGACTTGAAGAAATGGCGCAATAGCCCAGTCAGTTTCTATGGCCAGTCCTGTTGGAGGGATTTTGGCCTCCTCGCCATGGGAGTGGTGAGCCTTGGACTACTGGTCCTTGCCCCGGCGATTGAGCCGGTGTCTGGATTGCCTGATTCTGCACTGTCTGATGGTAGCTTGGCAGAGTCGGGCTCGGTTGCGAGTAGTCTCGGTATGGATCGGTTACTGTACGGGGCCGGGCGTGCGACTGTGTGTGCGTTTGACCCGTGAGGGTGCCATACATATTCTCAGTATTGGGGAATTGCGTTTTTTGGGCCTTATATGCCGAGATACTCTGGCCCAAGACGTACACTTGCTGTCCCAGGTAGAGGAGCTGATGTTTTACTTCGTCTGCCAGCGTGGCGGTAAAGCGTTGTAAGCCGAGGAAGTTGGTCTTTTGATCTTCATGGATGGCGTTGATTAGTCGGTGCATGTCTTCGCGCTGCCTGTCCTGCTCATAGAAGGTTGTGTTAGATTGGAAGCTGTCAAGGCATCGCGGCTCACAGCATTAGCGCTTACCTGCTCTCTGGGGCTGTAGTTGCTTGTCTGTGTAAAATTTAGGGAGTTTCTGTTCTCATTTATGATCTCCCTGTTTTGCCTCAAGAATTCTTCGACCCCCTCCATCAGTTCCGCCAGCATATTTTCCACCATCTTGGTCCCTCCAGCTGGCTCTCCAGTTGGCTCGGACAAGTTGGGCGCCGTTGTTTCCTCACAAAAAAAGTTGGGCAACCGTCTAGGTCTGGATCTCTTGGGCATCATTCTGTCTGGGGAGTAATGTGTCCATAGCAGCGATTGCCAAGAATTGGAATGGTTGAGAGAGACTTGCGAGCTTTGCAGAGAGGGCTATGGATGTTTGACGGCGTTTAATGGTGGTGTGACAATAGAGAGATGTCGGTGCTATAGGTGGTGTGTGACGATGATACGATTCTGTTTGCTTTGGACGTCTTCAGACTTTTCCTTGTATCTCAGGCTCTGTCTTGTTCGCACCTTCCCGAGTCACGTCCCTTCGATATCGTACAGTGCGCATTCCTGATTCTAGTACTTGCGCACGGTGACAAAGCTACGACAGGCACGACGCACCTTCACATGCAAAAGTCCTGACAGAAAGCAGGTCCTTTAACTCACCAAGACGACAATGACAAGTTGGCTCGAATGGCGTCCCGTGTCTGCGAAGCACAGCAGCTATGAGACGCCGTGATAACGCCAGGTTCTAGATTAGTGGGGCTTGGTTCGGCTGGATCATCGTCGCCGGCAGTCAGGAAGGCGCGCCAGGCGGCTTGTAATTTGTGGGCCATTCACCGAATGAACAACCGGTTGCACCTTCCGAATTACGGAGTACCAGCGGAATAAACGGGAGCAGTGGGATGTTCCCATCATTTCGTTGATCATGTTTCGCTTTTCGTTTTTCGTTTTTCGCCTTTGCTTGTTCCTCACTCAGCACGCTCCAATGCACGGCGAAAATAACCTCATCCATCTTGCTACATCCGTCGTAGCTGCAACGGCTTCCGCTCGCCCCCTTGTCTAGAATTGCCGCATCGTCCCTTCCACCGAGAGCGGTCCGATCGAGTGCTAGCTTATCGCTCGACGGCTAAATCAATCGCTAGCAAAGCGACATCGGCCAGCCCGAGGCCCGAGCTGGTGCCATAAGGTATGCCGGCATCTGAACAAGATGTGCTAAAGATATGTATCCTTCTGCAGCATAACGTGCCAATCTCAGAGGTGAAAAACAGGACTCCAGAGGCGGCGATCGCAGCTCCAAAAGGCATTGCTTTCTCGTAATGCAAGAAAAGGCCCCCCATCATCCCTTTCCCCTGCAGTGACACAGTTGCAAGCATCCAACCCTACAAAATTGTCTCTGCGTGGGGTGCGGCGGGGCACCTGTCCTGGCCAGGCCAGTAGTACGTGTACCCCAGAGGAGGTCCACGAGCACTGCCTGCACTCTTCGCGTGGCATGACTTGGCAAAGAAGAGCCAAACAGCCTGACCGCCCTTTGGATTTCTCAACAAAAACCAATTAGCGAGCTTCTGAGTGGGCGCTACTGCACATACGGAGTAGGCCGACTGCAACGGGAAAAACAAGAGACAAGAGGGGACGACGAGGGCATGACTGGGCACTGCCCCTGCAATCGGTTCGACCTCGATTGAAGATCTTTTCGGTGCGGGAAGAGAGGCGCTTTGGGCTTCGACGTCCACCTGGTTCTGTCTTCCGACGACGGGTTACCGTGCCTCAGAAGGACAAGAACGGTTCGTGTCTGGCCTGTTCGACCAACGGCACCCGTGCGTGCATTAGCGGCTCGAGAGCCTCATTTGACGGCAGTCTGGCAAGGAATGCGCACAGCACGCAAGAACCCAGCAGAAACCAGTCATATCTCATTCAAACTGCGTCCTGCACCCGACAGTGGGGTTTGGCCCGTTGTGTGGCCTCCTGTTGAGATTGGCAAATATATGTACAGGGTGTCGTGCAGCTGCGAAAGGAGAACCAAGGCCGAGGGCTATCGGAAGGTCCACCCGCTGGCCGTTCAATTTCTAGATTCATTGCGAGCAGCATTAGGGAGAAACCCACAGCCACAAATTACACCTATCTCGCTGCGGAATTGGCCGTCAACTCCCCATCAACATACCTGTGCCGTATCTTACATACGGAGTGCAGACCGCAAGTCTGTGGCGTGGCTTGCAAATCGTCTTCTTCGCTCACACTCTCTCTCTGGTCTAGAAGGAGACCACCATCGTCCCGCATCGTGACAAAAACATAAGACCTGCACAAAGCTCCGAGATCTGCTTCCCCGCCGAAGGCAGCAGCAACCACCTGAGGTTCCACCAACGAGCATTCTCCTTTCTTTATCTTCTTTCCCCCCCCCCCTCTCCCTCGCATATTTATGGACGTCATTGCCACGCTCCGTCCTGGCTCTCATCGCCTTCCGCCACCGTCTGAGACATCTGTTCCAATCGCTGTTTCGATGCTCCCACAATGGCTCCCACAGCACACACACCCCTGCCTCGGTCCCGGGCTAGCTCGCTGCCCACGACAGAACGCCCAAGCTTCCATGCCGACAGGCCATACGACCTTGCCACAACATCAGACCACAGCCAGCTGAAGCACGTGGCGGCTCCTGCAAGCAAGTCATCGCACAGAGGATCGGGAGGCGACGGAGACACCAAGCTGCCGGAAAGGATGCACCGACAGGACTCTGGCTATGCTTCCATTGACCCCCGGTCACCGTCGCTGTCCCGGACAAGCACGCGGCGGCAGTCGTCGTTTACGAATCCGGCACGGGCGTCGTCATCGTCAAATCACGTGAACCGCGTCGGAACCGCCACCCGTCGACCATCCAAGGCCGGCCTGGCCACGAGACCGCCCATTAGCTCCAAGCGCAGTCGCCCCACCCACAACACATCGGCCCCGGCTCTGTACAGCTACGGCAACAACAGCACCTATCACGAGCCTTTTCCGAGAGCGAGAGCGCCCAGCGGTGGCGTCGATGCTGAGCCTCCTGTCAGCGTCGAGATGGACAAGGAGACAACAGAGGAAGAAGCCTATCCGAGCCCACCGCAGACGACACACTACTGGACCAGCGACCAGACCAGGCGGCTGGAGTACGCGGCCATCGATGCAGCCAGCCAGGGCTTCAAGGGCTGGATGTTGCGCCACGTTGTGCCCGAGTGTTTCGTGCCCAAAGATTTGCTGCGGCCTGCGTTTGAGGACGAGACGGGCAGTGTGCGCCGCTATCGGCTCGAGCTAGCAACCGACGACTTGGCCAGCAAGGCAGGCGAGCACTGCCCCGATGTGGTGGAGACTAGCGAGAAGAAGAAGGGCTGGCGTGTCAGGCGGTGGGTTTGCTGCAAATGACCACCCCTGACAGCTGACAGGACGACGACGAGACCGACGAAGACTTGACATTTGCATTTCGCATCTAGCATGGACGGACAGCAATCTGCGCGCACTTACATACCCCAGCATATGGTCTTGCATACTTTGGAGCATGCAGACACCGAAGGCGTTTTATACCCTCGTATTACGATTTCATAGCTCAATTTTGGCTTTTATCTTTTTTTGCACAAACATACGTTTTGTTGGAATTAACAGTATCTAATTATTACTTCATACTTTGCCATAACGCCGTTGCCTAATCCGAGTGACTCTTACAACGAACGACGCCGATCTGGCGCATGCACTATAGCATACCACGTGGTCCGTAGCGCTCTTCATGGCGCACGACAGCATCGGCATAGTGGCCAAACAACCGACTGATAGCACGACCAGGCCTGTTGTTGTAGTCGCGACACAGCCGACGGGCCGTTTCGAGGCCCAGAATTCCCAGAATTCCCTGGCGCTTCTGTTGGTGATATGGATGGGAAGGGTCATCCCTTTTGCGGATGGTGTCGTCTACAGCGGCCGTGGCGCCGAGACCGGTCCAGCTGAGGCGGTTTCTGGTTGACGGCCACGGCGCAGCCTGAACGAGGGCGTGCATCTCACGCTTCTCGGCAAGGTCGCGGTCGACGGTGACGACGGCGTCGAGGAGGCCGGTGTCTCGGCGCTGCACCGCACCGCCCTCGTGAATGTCGGGACGCATGGACCAGGGCTCGGGCCCGAAGAGGGTGGTGAGGTAGTCCTCCATGTGGAAGCGAGAAGAGTGAAAAGATATGGTTAGCGGCGGCGTTCGCGGCCGGCCTGATTCGCCCAGCACAAAGACGCCACCACAGCAGCGGACAGAGAGGTCCTCGCGGACGGTCCGCAAGATGCCGAAGCGGGCAAAGGGGTCATCGGCGAGAGCAAAGTGCTCGACGTGGGGAGTGGTGGTAGTCGAGAAGCCTGCGGGCAGAGCAAAGTCGGAGGCCAGAGAGCTAAAGGTGTAGATCTCGAGGCGGGCGAGCCAGGCGGGGGGGACGTCGACGAGGAGCCGGGCAAGAGCCTGGGAGACGGCAATGGCGCCGGCGTTGTGGGCGAGAATGACGACGCGGCGGCCGCGGCTGCTCGTGGACGAAGACAACGACGGCATCGGCCGAAGAGACTGGCGCACCGCCGAATGCAGGGCGTCGGCACCGGAGACGGGCAAACGACTGTCCAAGCGGTGCAGAAAAGCGCGGGCGAGGTCGAGAAAGACGCCATAAGACCGGCCAGGGCGGATGAGCGTGATGGGCCGGCCAAAGACGGCGGCGAGGCGCGGCATCATGACGGCGAGGGAGCCAGAACTGGGGCGTGTCAGCTGTGAGATGTCATGTGACATGAGGATATTACGAGGTCTGTGTCACGTGTCTTCTCACCTGATGCCGATGCCGCTGACAAAGAACCAATGCTCGTCCTGTTCAACGTCTGCATCGTCCTCCGAGGCCCAGGGACTGTGGAAGACGGCCGGGAGGGCCGTGTTGAGCGGTGCCGAAGCCAGTCGTGCGCCCAAGCCGATGGTGACGAGCCAGCCGATGAAGAGGCAGCCCGGCAGACAGGCCAGCAGCAGCGGTGTCCACAGCAGCAGGGTAGCACTACCGACGGTCAGGGCGATGTGCAGGACGGTGTGTAGGGTGGGCTCAGCCGTGGCAGAAAGAACAGCCGGCAGGTGGCGGGCGAGCCAGCAGAGGTCGGCAAGCAGACGACGGATAGACGAAGCCGGGACAACCGTAGTGCCGGCAGCAGCGTCGACCAGGGGCGGGATCAGGGTGAAGAGGGCCGACTCTGGCTGAAAGCGTGACTGCTGGATGCGGGACAAGAGGTCATCGTTGAGGTGAAGGGAAGAGGGAGCCGACTGGGTCTGGGTCTGGGCCGAGGTCGTCGGAGAGGCGGGCGAGGACGGTGAAGGGGACCAGAAGCGGCGCAGGGCGACAGAAGAGGAGGTAGAGGCCGTAGAGGTCGTGGAGTTGGCGGACACGATGGGGTGGCGTGAGGATGGCGATGGGGAGGCGGGCTGTCGTGAGGCCGCAGAGGGCAGGTGAATGTGGAGGGACGGCATGTCGGTTGTGATGGGAGGTGAAGAGGAAAAGAAGGAAGATGAAAAAGACGGAGAGACAGACAGAGATGCCCGACTGTAGCGATCACGGCCACGCGCGACGTTGGGCCGGGATCTGTCGTCTTCGTTGCGTCCTCTCGACAACATGCTTGTCGCCTTGTGGCCGGTGCAGGCTGCTGATGCGTGTCAATGGGAGCGAGAGCACCGTCAGACAGCAGGCTCGTGATGTGGTGATCTCGCGATCCCGTCGTCGTCCTCGGGAGACGTCTTGTTTGTTGTGCATTTTTCCCGTCTGGCGCGTCATCTCGACAAGCGGCGACGGCTTTTCTTCTTTCTTCTCTCTCCATGTCTGCTGCGTTCCTGCGCTACTCAGAAAGCCGTGCGCATGCACGCATTCCAGACGATGTCGTGCCTGAGACATTGCGAGAAATGCTCGAATTCTGACTAATCGGCCGACGCCAAAATGGCAGGATCCATGCCGACAAACGCTTTCCTCTTTCGGCCTAGAGCCCGTGGCCGCTGCATCTTGCTCGCCTGCTTATCGCCCCACGGTTGGCATACGTTTGGAAGCTCCATTTGTCACGGCCGTTCGTCCCTTGTCCAGACTCATTTCGCCCTGTTGCCGTTCCGGTAGCGTTCCATAATCGACGGCACTCTCCGTCGGTCTCGTCGAATCGGTCATCCCGGCATTTTACCTCCGGCCTTTCTCCCCTTGTTTGCTGGGTCTGGGTCTCGGTCTTCTCCCGGCTCTTCTTTTCTTTTCAGCATGCCACGTCGCAGCCGCCGCGATCCGGCTGCGCTCTGCGTCCGGCAGCGCGTCCGTACTGGCTGCAAGACGTGCCGCCAGCGCAAGGTCAAGTGCGACGAGGCGCGGCCGTGCTGCCACAACTGCAGCCGTCGCGGTCTGGCCTGCGACAGCGGCCTGCAGCTCAAGTGGCAGCCCGAGTTTGCGAGCCGTGGCCTCGCCTTTGGCCGCCAGGGCTGCTGGGCCAAGCGGGGGCTTTCTGGACAAGGCGACGTTCCAGAGAGACAACAGCTCCTCGGGTCCGCCTCGCCCGTCCTTCCGCCCATCCACGCCCACCACTTTATCAACACGCTCTTCTGCGAGCTCGCCGACAGCCACAGCAGCTGTCTTGACTGCGTCGCAGCCACCGGGATGGGAATGCTGCTTTCCAGCCGATCTACCGCGGCAGGTGCTCCGCCGGACTTGGTCCCCCCTCGGACCTACACCCCCTCGTCCTACCCTACGCTTCTCGGCGTCGACGCCGCCCTGCTCGACTACTACCTCGTCCGGCTCTGCCCGCTGACGACGCCGTCACATCGCCACCCCTCGCCTTTTGCCAGCCTCGTCGTGCCCGTGCTGCACGAGACTGGCCACGGCGACGTGCTGCGGGCGGCCATGGCCCTCGCGGCCCGCCACTGCAGCATGGCCGCCGACTCGGACAGCCCGACTGCTGCTGCCTGGGGAAAGACGGCCCTGGAACTGCATGCGGATGTCATGGGCGCGCTCCGACGACGACTGGCCGCCTTGGCGGCTGTCTCCAGCTCGAGCACGAACGCCGCTCCCTGGGATGCGCAGATCCTCGTGTTGATGATGTTCCTGTGTCTCTACGAGATTGTCGACAAGTGCGATCATCGATGGGTAATCCATCTGCGGGCCAGCCAGGACGTTGTTCGAAGGAGCCGGAACGTGGTTGCTTCACGCGAGAGCGGTTCGAGAAGCACGACCCTCGCCCTGCTTGCCGGCTTTGCCGAGCGCTTCTTCGCCTTCCAGGACGTCATCAGCCGTGCCGCTTGCGAGAACGCGTCCGTCTTTGGCGCCGACTACTGGGAACAGGTGGCCATGGCCGAGGCGTCCGAGACCGACGTTCTGGCCATGGACGTCTGGATGGGCTGCAGCGCCGGCCTTGTGCGCGTGCTGTGCCGCATCACCGATCTGAGCCGTCTGCGCGCCCGCGAAGCCGTCACGCCGGCCTATTTTGCCGCCGAGGCCGCCGCCCTGGAGGACGAACTGGACCGACTGGACGAGCTAGACGAGCTGCACCGGCTGCAGGAAGACGACGACGATGGACGGGATGGACAGGACCCCCTGCTGCAGGCTGCCGAGCTCAAGCGGCTGGCCGTCCGGCTCTACCTCTACTGCGTGCTGCACGATGCTGCACCGGCGACGCCGGCCGTTGCTCGTCTCGTTCGCACCGTGCTCGAGGGCACAGCTCGTCTGGTGGTCGCCGGTTGCACTGCTGGCCTGTCGTTTCCGCTCTTTGTGGCCGCCGTCGAGCTGGACGCCCAGGACGCGGCCGTGTTTCGGTCGCCGGGAACAGACCGCTACACCCTCTCCGGACGACGGCTCGTGCTCGAGACGCTCGTGGCCATGGCCCATTCGTCGCTGGCCAACCTGGCTCGCACCCAAGCAGTCATCGAAAAGGTGTGGCGCATGCGCGACTTGGCGCTCGACGGCGACGAGGCTGGACCAGTCGGCCAGGCCAACGACTGGGCCATCTTTGTGGGACCGTACAGCGCCAACATCAGCTTGGCTTGAGTACGAGCTGGATATAGTCGTGGGAGACTGATCACCTTTGTCCAGATGATTCATCCAGTTGACTAGCACCTGAAAAGACTGACAGGCTCCAGCGGTTCGACTAGCCAGATGCTTACATAATCCAACGCTGCCGAAAGCGGACCTAAATTTTGGTAATGGATAAAAACGCATTACGTCCACCTCGTCGTCATACGTACACGCACAACCACGCATCAGCAGCACACCAACAACCAAGCACAATGGCCGCCCTCCAGTCGGCAAAGCTCTCGTTTATCGGCGGCGGCAACATGGCCGGCGCGATCATTGGCGGCCTGCTGGCACGAGGCATTGCAGCCGAGCAGATCTGCGTGGCCGAGCCATGGGACGTGAACCGGGCCAAGATGGCGGCGTTGGGTGTGCGCACGACGACATCGAACGCGGAAGCAGCGGCGGGTGCGGATCTGGTGGTGATCTCGGTGAAGCCGCAGGTGGCACAGACGGCGTGTCGGGAGGTGGCAGCGTCGTGGACGGCCGATGGGACGCGGCCGACGGCGACGACGACGCCGGTGATCCTGTCGATTGCGGCTGGCGTGACGCTGGCAAGCCTGCGCCAGTGGACCACGACGAAGGATGGACGCGTGCCACACGTGGTGCGCGTGATGCCCAACACGCCAGCGCTCGTGGGCGAGGGTGCGTCCGGACTGTTTGCCGGCGACGATCTGACGGCAGCCGAGAAGACGCTCGCGACAGAGCTGCTGCAGAGCGTCAGCAAGGCCGCCGAGTGGGTGGACCGCGAGGAGCTGCTGGATGTCGTCACCGGGCTGTCGGGATCCGGCCCTGCCTACTTCTTCGCCATGGTCGAGCACCTCGTCACAGCTGCCACCAAACTCGGCCTTCCCCTCGACCAGGCCAGCCGGCTTGCTAAACAGACGTGTCTCGGCGCTGGCGCTATGCTCGTTCAGTCGGCCGACTCGCCCGGACAGCTGCGCAAAAACGTCACCAGCCCCAACGGCACCACGCATGCTGCCCTCGTCAGCTTCGAGCAGTCCGGCTTCGAGGCCATGGTCGACAAGGCCGTCGTTGCCGCTACGGAACGGGCTACGGAGCTGGGGAAGTCGTGAGGGATGGCAGCAGAGGACGAAGAAAGGATGCCGACAATGGATGCTAACAAAGGTGCTCAAACGATGCAATGCAAACGATGCACATATATGCTGACTAAGGATCCAAACAAATTCAACCCATGCGGTCTAAAGTCCATCAACGCAATGCCATGCCCAAAGATATGAACCCGTCGTCCATCCGGTTGCCGCCGGCCCTGCCGTCCGCCCCTATTTCTGTGTGCCAGGAGCCGGATCGGCCACGATGACCGGCACCGGTATCGCGCTGCCGGCGGCCTTGAGGCTGGGCGCCATGGTCTTGGCCATGCTGGCAAACGGACAGACGCCGTCAGCGGGCAGGGCGGCTGTTTCGCCGCGCTCCGTGCCCTGCTCGCTGTCGTCGTCGCCGCGCTCGCTGCTCTTCTCGCTCTCGTCGGCGGCAAGGATGCGCTGGCCGTGCAGGAAGCCCTCGCGGTCGATGAGCTTGCTGTAGTCGACGCCGTCCGTGTACTCCTCGCCGTCGCGCACGTACCACTTGGCAAACAGGTCGTTCTGGATCCAGATGACCTTGCCGAGCGCCTTGACGAGGCCCATCTTGCGGCCCATCGAGAGACGCGGATGGCTGAGGACCGCCTCGGTCAACACGTCCTGGATCAGAGACAGGGTCGCGCCAATGTGAATGTACTCGACGTGCAGCGGATGCGCTCGCCCGAGACCGACGTGCATCATGCCGACTTTGTCGAGATACTCCCAGAACGTCATCTGCGACGGGTCGCTGCACAGACGCGCCAGATACGCCCGCAGAAACATCTTGCGATGCAGGATCTGCGGCGAGTCTTCGGCCGGCACTGCGTCCAGCGGACCCTCAAACGACGTCGACCGCGTCTCAAACGCCCGCGCCGTAATGTCGTACTGCAGCAGCTTGCGGTACACAATGTTCGTCACCGCCGGGATCAGCACCTTGATGTATTTGGCGCCCGCGACCAGATGGTCAATGTCCGCTGCAGAGAATCGCTCAGATTAGCCGCCTCTCCGCACAGTCATGCCAGCACATGCACACACGTACTGCTGCTAAAGTCCAGGAAGCTGTGCAGGTACTGGATCCGGGCATCCAGGCTGGTGTACAGCTCCTTGCGGTCAATATGCCGCATGTCGATAACCCGTCCGACCATCGTGGCGGTTGGACTGATTGGGTGGAGGGTGGAGGGTGGAGGATGTGCTTGATGCGATGCGAGCAGGTGGATGTGCAGTTTTGCCTTTTGTGCTGTCCTATGGCTGTCTTCTGTGATCGATCGCTGGGTCTAGTGCTGTTCAAATACTCATCAAGCTCCCTCCTCAGTGTCGCACTCAATCGACTGCAAATCTCCGACACGATCAAGGCCAAGATGGAAATGCGAAACCAGAATCGCATGCTGGCTCGCGTGCCACATTTTAAAGCACCACTACGACTGCGGCCCCTCCATCACCAGATCTCTGCCGAGATGGGTGGTGATGTCGGTGTGGCCTGCGCGGCCAAGTGGCGTGAGCATCGTAGCAGCCGTCCAGCCAGAATTCTCGTCTGATCCGGCAGTCCGCAATCATGCCACAATGCCCTGGCCCATCCGCCATCAGCTGTTTGCCCTGCCATTGTGGATCCGCTGTTTTAAATTGGAAACCGCTAGCCGCTGATTCGGCCGTGGGGCAGATCGCCCGTCATGGGTCCTGTCTTGGGCAACCGTAGATAGTACTCCGTAAGCCGTTGCAGAATTAGAGCTGCGCGTGCAACGGGCAGAAGCGGAATCTCAGGCTAGAATCTCGACATCGGCCCACTGTCAGCCGCAGTGATCCCGGCCGCTGAAACCAATGTCATATTGCTGTTTTGCTTCTCGACTGCTTCTCGACTGTTTGGCCTAAAATACTCCGTACTCCGTAATCCGTACTCCGTAGCCTCTGAGCCCTGCGAACAACCTTCTCCACCTCACCTTTCTCTCTCAACTGCCGTCTGTCGTCCTCGATGCCGGCAGAACGCCGCTGCAATCCGTCAGCCCGTTCAGATTCTGCACCCCCAGTAGTCCAAGCCGGAAATAAGCGGCCACGTATGCCTGTCCAGTCATCCAGTTAGCTGCTTGCCCTGTTTTATTATTGTCTCTCGCCTCTCGCGCTTTTTTTGACCCTCTTTCTTTCCTGCTTTCCCTCTTTCACCCCACTCACCTCAACCTATGAGCCGTGCACGTTTTCCCCTGTGAAACTCGCCCAAATCGGCTGCGTTGTCGGGTCTGCCGCCAGCGACATGTCTGAGTGGAAGCTGTAGACGCCCGGGGGCGACTTCTCGGCCGCCGTCGTCTCGTCAAAGAACCGCGTGTCAAACACCGCCGGCGTCGAGTCCTGTGCCTGGCCCGCGTACATCGTGTCGACAAAAAATTGCCGCGAGACCGTATGCGCCCCCACAAGTGCCACCAGGTCAGCCGGCGACAGCGTCTTGGCCTTGAACACGTACAGCATCCACGGCGCGTCCGACGAGGATGGTGGCAGTAGCCCATGCGGTGGCGGTGGTGATCCGGGCTCAACGTCGTGACGGCCCACAAAAGCACGGATCCGTGGACCTCCCGGACAGGCCGTCGTGGCCACAAGTGCACCCATCTGGATCAGATCCGCCGCCGACACCCCATGGCTCCAGTGGTAGACATTGTACCAGCTCATCACCAAGTGGGCAATGTCCTGCAGTCCGCGATTTTCCGTCCGATTCAGCTCGCCATCCGACAGCAGAATTGACCCGTCCGCACCGCCGCCTCCGATGCCGTGTGCCACTGCCTCGGCCGACAATCGTGGCATCGACGTGTTCCAGGCCCCCGCATCATGGTAGCCCATGCGGATCGCACTCCGTGCCAGAGCCGTGCAGTGTCGGCCGTCAGCTGACCGGAATGTCGCCGTCATCTGCGCCACAATGTGGCTCCAGACGCAGCATGTGTTTTCGTGACAAGCCTTGACATGGGGCCCACCCAAAGGCTGTCTGTATGTTTCTTCGTTCTCAACCCGGGCCGACGCCGTGCCCTGGAGGATGGCCTGAATCGCCTGGCCTGACTCTGTCGTTGCCCCATCAATGGCCAGATCACCCAGGAGGACCGTCGACTGGGCCATGCGTGTGAGGCCATGCAGGTATCGTCGTTGGGTAGCGTTCGACTGCTGGTGATGGCTAGCCGGGAATGCATCAGCAATGTTGCTGGCACCACCGAGAAGGATGATGGCGAGTGCTGGTCCTGGTTTCATGGTGGAAATGCTACATGGTTAGTGATTATTCGCTGCCAAATAAGAACTGCCGTCCCCGTGCTTTGTCTTACCTTTTGTAACAGATATGATTCTCTGTTCGCTTGGTTGCTTTTCGTAATGCTATTGCATGCGATACAGGACCAAAAAAAAACACTGATTGGCAGTGAGCTTGCTATTTGAAAAGTAGTAGATCAAGCACAAACAGAATTGAACTCTGCTCTCTCAAAAAAGGTCGTCAGACCACCCTTCCCTCGACTCGGCCATTAGAGAAGGAGCGGCCCTGTCGCGAAGGTGCAAACACCAATGGACATACCGCTAGGTACAAAAATGGACGGACGCTCTTTCCAGACGTAGATGTAGGCAAATTGTGGCATTTTATGTCCAAACCTGTTGCCACAGCTTCAATTTTCAACACTATCTGACAAAATCTAGCTCATATCTCGGAGCCCTTAATCAAACACAATTCCTGTCTTAGCACAAATAGCCCAGTATCTGTATATGTCCAGTATTTGCCAACATCGTATCGTATATGATCGAATCTGGCCGCTTTTGGTTATCCGCTCCAACGAGTACATGGTGATTCGTGTCAATATGTCCTTGCTGTCCGAAACTGATCTTCGGCAGCACCAATTGGTTGTGCATCGGCCGAGCACTTCATCTTGATGAGTGCTGTAGTTTTTGTATGTGCTCTGGGGATCCGATTTCCCCGTTTCGTTCTATACATCGTCTCGCTTTCTTCGTCTTGTTCTTTTGTTCTTTTTTCTTCTTGCACCACAATTTTGTTGGTTCCGTGGTCCAAGATTGCCATCTCGCGTCTCTCCAACGTCTGGTTGATTGCTTCAAGGTTGCGTCCGGTCCACCTGCAGTCCCACACCGTGAGAAGAGCCCACAGCTTGATGAAGGAGTGGGCCCAGGTGAACAGGAAGTATGCTGGGATCAGGATCACATCCTCTGGGTGGCGCCAAAAGTAGGCAAATGGCTTGACCATTTTGAAAAGTACCATCCAGAAGACGACGGGGACGAAGGCAAATGCCCCGCACGAGTGCCCATCCACGAAGCCCGAGCGAGCCAGTGCGTAGATCAGGGCGATGTCGTAGAAGAGGGCAAAGTTCGTAAAGGATGTTAGGTAGACAGCGTAGACACACCACGGCTGTGCCCGCCAGACATGGACATGGACGAGGCTGATAGCGTTGGATCGCCAGGTGGTGCGCACCCAGCGCCGGAGCCCGCCGGCAAACTTGAAGGAGCTGCCGAGCGTAGTAGTGACGAGGGTCTCCGGGCAGTACTGGATGCGGATCTTCCAACCGTGGGCGACGCACCAGCGGGTCAGAAAGTTGTCATCGTCAGCGCCGAGCGGGCCGATGAGCCCGAAGAAGCAGTAGTCATTTGTGTACTTCTCGACGAAATCCGTGCCGACAACAACCTCGGAGCGCACGAGACAGGTCCTGCCGGAGACGACAAAGACGCCGCCATCGACCGCGTTGGTCGAGCGGATCTCAAAGTTGTGACGCTCCAGGTAGAGGCACTGGATCATGTTGAGGATGCGGTGCGCGAGGGAGCTGTGGTGTGTCTCACGCAAGACACGCTTGTTGGTGCCGACCAAGCCGACGCGACGATCGTCAAAGGCCGGCAGGGCAAACGTGAGGAACTTGTCCGTCCACATGACGTGGTCGTCGACCAGAGCCACGATGGCAGTAGTGACCAGCTGAAGTGCGTAGGCCACCTGCTGGCGCTTGTTGGCCTCCATCGCGGCAATGACATCGATCGTGGTGTCAAGCCCCTAAGCTGACACCTGTCGTCGAACGTCAGCCACGATAGAGACCGTCTGCAGGCGCAACGCCTCGCCAGCCGTCACAACGATCACACGGCTCGGTGCATTTTCGATGATGGTCAAGAGACACTCTGTGAAAAGACCGTTCGTCGGATCGACGGTAGGGAGGATGATCGTCACATCCCTTGCCGTGAAGCTTGGATCGTCCGATATCTTGGCCGGTCTATACCGCCAGAAGGAGACAAGATGGACCACCTGGCGAAGGTATCTCCAGATGAAAAGAGCAATGAAGACAGTTGTCCATTTGTTTACTAGGCAGGCTGCGAGAAATTGCGAGTCCATCACAGTCAGTCCTGCCGGCTCAATCTGGTCCTTCCCGCTTCGTGCTTTGTCTCTGGGGTCAAGTCAGCATCAACCGTTTACGCGCAGCAGAGATGGGATGAACGTATCAGAATGATAGAAGGGCAGAAAGATGACAGTGGTAGAACCAGGCTAGCTGATGGGGGAGGAGGGAGGGGGGGCATACCTGTCTGCTCGAAAAGGGAGGCTTTTGGATGCAGAGTTAGAGTAGTTCTTATAGTGACGGAGAATGGATCTTCGGCAAATTGGGGGGGCAGGAGAAACAACAAGGCTTGGAGGAAAAAACTCACTGCCTGAAAGGGAAGTTACGCGGCAGTAGACGCGTGTAGAACTCCCGAGCACGCGTCAAGACACGAGGGCCACGAAAAGTCTGAGGCGGCTCTAACTTGCGTCAACAAAAACTCCCAGTGAGATTTGGTTTTCCTTCTGCTTGCTTTGGTCTCTGCCTAAGTGCCAGCCAGTTCCTTTTTATTTTGTCGTGGATGAAATGGGCATGATCGATGGACAGAGGACGATCTTTGTCGGCGTTTATGTAGTCATTACAGTCAAAGGATGATGTTCAGGTGAAGTGGATTCGGTCTAGCTCGTGATGTTCATTGCTAAATTTCATATTCGTCTTTCTGCCAAGCACATGAAATCCTTGTGAACAAGCCAGGATATATTAATTGTCTGTTCAAACTGGAAGTGCCCCAGAAGCCGCCGTGGAACGCATCTGCAAATGGTGATGATGCTGTACAAGGTTTGATTTAGCTCCATATCTACTTTTGTCTTTGTCTCTTTGTTCGAGTTTCCTGAAGAGACGAGTACGCAGAATGGTTTATCTAGTTACTGATGTGTCTTGTATCTTCGAACAGCATAAGCCGTTTATTCGACACAACTTCATAGACCATGTGAAGGACTTGTGTTTGAAAAGTAGACATGTCGGTATTTTGGCTTTCAGAGCGGCACAAAATTGTCGACGAAGAATAGTTAGATCCGAAGTAGGCATTATCGTGGAGGTGTGACCAGTAATATGAGCGAGAAGAAGATTTAGCATACCCAAACACAGATATAGAAGAAATCTAAGCGTCTTCGCCCATTTTGTTTCCGTATCTAGGCAACGCAAGTGCAAGCACTGTTTCAAAGTTTCTCAATACGAAAATCCATCAGCCCGAAAGCTCAGTAATGAGAGATTGACGAAAACATTCCAGGGCGCATATACGGAGGTCCTGGTGGTCAAGGCGAAGTCAGCATTTTAAAACAGGATAGTATGTTCGGGGAAGACTGCATATTACCACGATCGAGACTCTTTGTCTGTACTTAAGCAGTCAGTATAAAGAGCTCCCTGGGTGACAGTCTTTGCCAATACAAGGGTCACCAGGGCCTTCTTGTTTGAGAAAATGCCTTTGCGTAGAGATAATTGCAGGTTTCCTTTAAGTTCGATTCATAGCTAAATTCGGTTGAAAAAAAACACACCCGCGATTGTTATTCGGAGTGCAAAAATGAAATTTGAGCTCCGACACGGGGAATCGAACCCCGAGCTGGTCGGTGAGAGCGACCGATGTTAGCCATTACACCATGTCGGACGATTGAATGATAATTGGGCCGATGCTAGCAAAGAAAAGCCCGGCAAACAGCCTGCTAAAATAAATCGTTCTGGCCAAAGCGGGGTGTACTCCGCATAGCAAAGGAAAGCTTCAGTGTACTCAGGTGCTCAATCTCCCTTCTGCTAATGGTTGTCGAAAGAGGCGAACCTCACAACGGTCAACCGAAACAGGCCAGATGCACAAGGCCCTGCGTTTGGGACAAAGGAGGTGTCCGTCTTCAGATGACTTTTCGCATGAAAACGTTGATGCTGGCGGGCCAGCTCAGCTGATTACCCGGAGGAAACGAAATATAGTCTTTTTAACCTCTCTTATCTTAAGAGGGCATACATCTAGTCTTAGTTTTATCTATGCCAAACGCGTATGCTCTCCCGTCTCTTTCTCCTCTCACCTATCTCTGTACCTAGATCATATTTTAGCGTCTTGCTTCAAAAGTCAGCCTCAGAGTGAAATATACAGTGCGTACAGTGCTTTATAAACTGTGCACTCGCACTCGCATACAGCATGTTTCTTGCGCTTAAAACCCGAAATACGGGCCTGCATGTAATTCGTAGAACAGCCAACCCGATAGGGTGGCTTGTCGTACTCGTATGCCCCGTGCCAACTATCACACGACGATTTGGATGTGGTCACGGGGTCGAAAGAGGAAAAGCCGCAGGGGGACAATGTATGTCTGCGTTGGCATATATTGAAGCCACTTGGACGGGTCGAGTGACTCACAGGCGATAATTAGAAGCTATATCGGGAGCCACCCACTTTACGTAGTATTCGGGTTCTACGATACACCGGATTAAGTACAGTGCTTACTTGTGCTGGTTACGAGTACTGCCCGACAACCTCCTTTTGCCAGCAGAGCAAAATGCCGCTTCTTAGGTGTCAACTCACAGCCAGTCCTGGCTGTAGAGATTCCGCATGTCCGCACCCATAGTTGCTCTCCCCGCTGCGTCGAGTTGACAGGCGATCCATTTATCGTTCGTTAATTGCGCCGAAAAATTTGCGATCACATGACTAGAAACGTGACATTTCTGACAAATATTTTGTTTTGTTTACTTTTATCGCGCGTTCGCGCCCCCGTTTTTTTTTTTCAGCCCCCCCTAATCATCTTTATTCACCCTGCACCACCCTGACCCTGCACCACCCTGCACAACAGCGCCGGCGCACACCAATTGCGTTTTACTAGTATGCCAAAATGTCTAATAGTAAGTACAGCCTTTTCTTGCTTTACTAGGGCCTCTCTAATACTATTATATAGACGATCCTGCTATTGCGCTACCTGGCCCTGCGTCTTTGGGCGTGAGCTTTTGATCCAAGTGCCGGAAAGAGCTTCCTGCTTCCGAATTTGGTGCCAGTTTAAGCGGCAGCTTGAAAAAAAACCTGCCTTAAGCATAGCACGAAAAGAAAGGCTAGTGTACAGGCTGTGGCTTTTACCGATTGGGAAGACTTTCTTGCAGAGGTTGAAGACTGGCAGGATAATGTACGTTTTGTTAATGTTTTACCTGTAAATATATACTAATACAAAGCAGGAGGACTCTATTGACTGTTCTGCCGACTATACCTTTCGACTTGTTGATCTGCCTATGTCTTTTGACAACTCTAATCCGGATTCGGAGACAAATCAAACTGTGATCACAGATCTAGCAGATCTGCTTTGGAAGATAGGCGGGTACAGGCTTTTGCACAAAAGCAAATACAGCAATGCCAGTACAGTCTCCTTTCGGTTCCGCTGTGCCTAGGATGCTGCACTTGACCGTCAAATCTAAGAAGCACAACGAGATGGCCGGAAAAGGAAGAGATATACATATAATGGCAGATTCGGGTTTTTAGTAGACTTTAACAACTCTACTTTAAATGCTTCTTTTCAGCACAAGCACCATCCGTCCTACGTTAATATTAAATTAACGCTAGAAGCGATAGAGTTTATTAAAAGCTAGACCGCCTCTCGCACGCCCTCAGAGATCTACCACGACTTCTAATCTTGGCAGATTTCTAGCTTCCAAACTATCACACAAGCACAGATCTATTACCGCTGGCGGAAAGCAAACAAACGTCTGTGGAACCGTGATAAAGACCAGTATATCTCTGCACAGAAGCTTCTTCTTGAGTACCCAGCTGCTATCAAATCTTTTGAATATACTCACGGTAATTGTCGAGGCCTAGCATTGTTTATTAATAAAACCATCAAAATGCTAGCCCAAAGCGCAAAAGAAGCCTCGATAGATTCAACATTTGGCACAAATAACGCGGCAATGGATTTGTTTGCTGTGTTGGTTGAAGTTGATGGAACGGGTATGCCATTAGCGTATCTTTTTCTTTAGACTTTGCCCTTTAAAAAAGGCAAAAAAGAAGCTGAACCTGGAGCTATTACAGCTATTCTTAAAGCCTTTTTAGCTACGCTAAAAGGCTATGGTATGCAGCCCGTCTTCTTTGGCTGCGATAAGGATCAATCCGAGATATCTGCTATTCAAAGCACATTCAATGAGGCAACGATTCAGCTATGTTTTTGGCACGCCAAAAGAGCTATTAGAACGAAAATCAATAGCTCGGCAAAGACCAACACTTAAAGCAAGTACCACCTAGAAGAAGCCCAGCAACTAGTACCTCATTTGGAGATATGCTGGGGCTCCTTGCCAATTCGGCGCCCAGATGGGCCACATCGGTATAATACTTGCAGCTGTACAGTACGGACTGAGTCTCTAGACGAGAAGGAGAGACTTGAGGTTTCCTCAAAAGAAGACAAAAACACCCTTCTTGAGATCTTTAGTCGGCATTTCAACAGGCACCCTTTTCTACCGGATGCAAATGGCACCTTGCATAACGCTGCTACTATTCACCGACAGTGTGCAGCTGAGGTATACGACTGGTGTTTTTCTCGAAATTTACATGTCACTGACAGAATGTTGTTTAATAGGTGCCATCTTGGCAGACAAAAGTGGAGACATTTTGGTCATGTGATCGCAAGTTTTTCGGCGCAATTAAGGGACGTTGATCCATTTCCATCAGTCACGTGACTCTCTGAGACGTCGATGGTATCATTGGGGATGCTTATGCCGCAACGCCGATTCCGCTTCCTCGCGCAGCGATGTGACGGGAAAGAGCGAAGATCGTTTAAGAGACTTTCTTGAAATTGATGAACGCTTGCTGTCGTAAGAAACAAAGAAGACCATAGCCCCTACACCCTCACCCGGTATCCCAATGGCCACGCAAGCTGTAGACCTGTCCGGCTCCCTGCTAGAGACGTTTGAGATCGCCGGGAGCCGGCTGGTGCACGGAAAGGTCTTTCCGCTCGGGATCCGGCCTAGGAGCGGGACAGAGTTTGGGTCTGTTGAAGAAGCGGCGGCGCATTTCCAGCAGCTCGCGGACGGCCAAATGTTCCAGCAGCTCCTGCGCGATCGTGAGCAAGCATCACGCCGATCTAGTCTCTGCACAGCTGACAAGTAGCGGACGGAGCGATCCTGTTTCGGGGCTTTCCGGTGGACGGTGCGGCGGACCTGGACCGACTTGTGCGATCGTTCGGGCTGCCGAGGCCACACGTCGAGGTCGGCCTCTCGGGCAAGCGGTCGACGATCACGCCGCTGGTCAAGACGGCCAACGAGGAGCCAGCACACGTGCGGTTCTACTTCCACAACGAGTACGGGCGCAGCGCATACTTCCCGGGGGCGCTGTTCTTTCACGCGGAAAAGGTGCCGACGGAGGGCGGACAGACGCCACTGCTGTCGTCGCTGGAGCTGTACGACCGGCTGGTGGCCGAGCTTCCCGCGTTTATCGCAGACCTGGCTGCGAAGGGCATCATCGGGCGGCAGTACTTTCCGGCCAAGGCAGACGTGGAGGCGAAGACGATCGGGTGGAACCGGAGGGACTCGTACGGCTTTGACATTGTCGAGGGCGACTCGACGGCGACACAGCGTCGCAAGGTCGAGGCCGTGCTGCGGACGCGGCAGCAGGCCGAGGGCGAGTGGCAGGCCAACGGGGCACTGTACGTGCTGCAGCGGCTGCCGGCGATCCGACGGATCGCAGCAACGGGCCGGCCGACGTTCTTCAACGGTCTCTCGGGCGTGTACGGACGGCAGCGCGACCGACAGGCCCTGGCACCACCGCACCGCGGCATCGATGGCGGCGTGCACTTGCCGACGACGTTTGGCGACGGCACGGCGATCCCGACGGCCGACTTGGAGCGGCTGCTGCAGATCCAGGAGGACATCCGGTTCTTGGTGCCGTGGCAGGCCGGCGACGTCGCCCTGGTAGACAACTACACGGTGCAGCACGCGCGGACACCGTGGAAGGGCGAGCGCAGCCTGCTAGTCAGCCTCTGGGACGGCTGGGAGACGTTTGTGCCGTACTAGCGGGGAGAAAGTAGTTGCATTTGGTATGAAAAAGAAAAAGAAAAAAGAACCCTAAGTAACCCGGAACTCCAATCTAGACATTGCCAAGCGGTTCCACGTCTTGCTGTCTCCTGTGCCGAATAGTCCATACCCATGTGCTGTCGTGCGTTCTCGTGAAAGAGGAATAGGAAAGAGAGAGGACAAAAGAAAAAAGAAAGAAGAGAAAAGAAAGAAGAAAAAAAAGAAAAAAAAGAAAAAAAAGAAAAAAAAGAAAGAAGAAAAAAAAAGAAAAAAAAGAAAAAAGAAAAAAAGAAAAAAGAAAAGAAAAAGAAAAAAAAGAAAAAAAAGAAAAAAAGAAAAAAAGAAAAAAAGAAAAAAAGAAAAAAAGAAAAAAAGAAAAAAAGAAAAAAAAGAAAAAAAAGAAAAAAAAGAAAAAAAAGAAAAAAAAGAAAAAAAAGAAAAAAAAGAAAAAAAGAAAAAAAAAGAAAAAAAAAAGAAAGAAAACAGAAAACAAAAACTTCAGTCCTGTGTCTGTATGTACAAGTGCTGTTGGGTGTGGCATTGGCCAGTCTCGTTTCTGCGCGTCAAGTCGGCCCATCGGTCGGCTCGCGCTCGGCGTGTGTGGCGCCACCGCTGCGCGTCAGCAGCCTCATCACGCTGCTGTGTCCGCGGGCGGCCGCGAGGTGCAAGGGCGTGGCGCCGGTGCGGCGGACATGCGCGCGCACGTCGGCCTGATGCTCAACCAAGAGAGCCGCCGTGGCCTCGTGGCCGCCCTGAGCAGCCAGGTGCAGGGGTGTGACACCATCGCGGGTGACGGCCGAAACGGTGGCACCGGCGGCCAGCAGGAGGCCCACGCAGCCAGTGTGGCCGCTCTCAGCTGCGAGGTGCAGCGGCGTCGTGTTTCCGCGAGTGGCAGCATCGACATCGGCGTCGCTCTCCGTCAGCAGCAGCGTCACCGCCGGCTCGTGGCCCTGCTGCGCGGCCAGATGCAGCGCCGTCATCCCGTCGGCGTTGCACGCCGTGCCGGCTGCGCCGTGCTGCAGCAGTGCTGTCGTGACGTCGGCGTGGCCGTAGTAAGCCGCCAGGTGCAGCGCTGTCGTGTCGTCGAGCGTTTTGCTGCTCGCATCGGCGCCATTCTCCAACAGCAGCTTCACGACTGTCACGTGACCCTGCTGGGCGGCAAGGTGCAGAGCGGTGGCACCGTCGAGACTGCGCTGGACCTTGGGGTCCGCTGTCGCGGCGCGGAGCAGCTGCTCCACCACGGCGCTGTCGCCCTCGTAGGCGGCGTGCAGCAGCGACATCTTCTCGTTGCTGTCGTCGCCGTCATCGTCTTGGTCTTCCAGCATATAGATGTCAGTTGCGTGTCGGATCACGTGACCATCCTGAGTGGCGGGATCGCCGAGGCGCTTGAGGCCGGGCCGTGACGTGTCGACGGGGCGGCCACCGTGCCAGACGAGCAGGTCGGCGACAGTCTGGGTCTGGCGCATGCTCTCGTCGTAGGGGGTGGCGTCATAGTCGTCGATGGGGTTGACGGCGGCGCCATGGGCGAGCAGCAGGCGGGCGGCCAGCCGACGCTCTTCGTGGGCGGCAAAGTGGAGAGGAGTGCGGCCGTCGGCGCGGCGGGCGTTGACAGAGGAGTTGGGGGGTGTGGTAGAGTGAGTAGAGGCGAGGAGGAGGGCGAGAACGGGCACGCAGCCGGTCTGGGCGGCAAGATGGATGGGCGTGGTGCCCTGATCGTCACCAGGCGCATTGGGATCGGCACCGGAACGGAGCAGCCGACGGACGACGGCCGTGTGGGCGGCAACGACAGCGAGATGCAGCGGCATGGGTCCGTCCTTTTGGCGGGCATGGATATCGGCGCCGTGGCGCAGCAGCAGACCGACAACATCGTCGTGACCAGTGCTAGCAGCTTCATGCAGCGGCGTGGACCCGTCATCGGAGCGGGCACGGATGTCGGCGTGCAGCTGCAGTAACAAAGCGGCAACGTCGGCATGGCCAGCACGGGCGGCCACGTGCAGTGGCGTGGACGCGTCGTCGAACAGGGCGTGAATGTCGGCGCCGTGCTCGAGCAGCAGACGGGCAATGTCCGCACAGCCGGTCTGGGCGGCGACGTGCAGCGGGGCGACGTCGTCGTCGGCGATGACGTTGGGGCTGGCGCCAGCCTGTAAAAGGGCAGCAGCGACGGCGGTGTGGCGGAAGTAGGTGGCCAGGTGAAGGGGAGAGAGGGTGGGCGTAGACGCGGACGTGGAAGCGGAAGCGGTCGTGGTCACGGTCTCGAGGCCGGCAGCATGCACAAACAGCAGGCGCGAGACCTCGGCATGGCCGTTCTGGGCAGCCAGGTGCAGCGGGGTGTAACCGTTGTAGAGCGTAGCAGTAGTGTCGGCGCCATGGTCGAGCAGCAGCTGGGTGATGTCGGCATGGCCTCGCTGGGCGGCAAAGAAGAGCGGCGTGGCGCCGATGGGTCCCGTCTTGAAGGCGGCACCGTGCTTGACCAGCACGCGCACCACGTCGACGTGGCCGTACTCGGCAGCCAGGTGCAGGGCCGTCAGGCCGTCGCTGTAGACGTGGTCGATGTCGACGCCCTGCTCGATGGCCCGCTCGGTGCCGGGTCCATCGCCGTGCTCGACCGCGTCCTCGAGCGCGTCGACCAGACAGCTCTCCGGGTCGACCGGGGCATGGCGGCGTGTTCGTGGCCGCTCCAGCAGCCAGGCCGCCAGCAGCCAGACCATCAGCAGGCCGACTGCCAGCATGCCCGTCAGCAGGTACCAGACGGCCAAGCGGCCAAACGGCCAGGCCGGCAACCGGATCCGGAACCGCAACCGGTCGAGGTGCCATGGCAGGTGCAGGCTCGGCATGCTCGGCATGCTCGGCATGCTCGATGGCGCCGGGTCGTCGACGTCGCCCCGGGCTGTGCCTACAACACGAGACGTCAACTTTCTGCGCAGCGACCACATCCGGCTCTCGGTGCTTCCGGTGCTTCTTGTGCTCTTTGTGCTCTTTGTGCCTCTTGCTCTGGAGTTGAGGTAGATACCGAAGCGGTCAATGCAGACACGGCCTGCTCTCCTCGCAGTCCTGGCCGTCCTGGCGGCCACCGTCAGGCCAAAGCCAGCTGGACTCTGCCGCTGGGTGCACTCCATTTTTTGTGGGCGGAATCGCCAGCGTGCTTGTGATGCCGGACGGTCTGCCTGGAGAGGGCGTGCCGCCACGCTCGCTTTTGTTTTCCCTACGCCACCGCTGCGGATACCCAGACACCCGCTCGCTCTGGCCTAGGGTGCCATCAAAGCTGAGCCGACGCCAGCAGATGTGGAACAGCACCACTCTATTGCTGCCCGATCCCCACTGAATGCACGTCGGCGCACCCTCGCGCTTCTTGGTTCGACCACCCGTCTGCTGCCAGATCCCTCCGTATCCACTGTCCTTGTGCCACACCTGTCCGGCCCAAGCACAACCGCTCTGTGCTGTTTCAGCACGTCGCTGCATCCTTGCAGCCAAACAGCCAAACAGGCAGCAGACCAAAATCTCTGCCAGATGGCCCGTGCATACGTCACACAGATAACGGATCCACTGCCAACACCACCTTGCGCCATCTCAATAATAGATCACAGATCAGGTTTCGTTAGTATCGCTTCCTCGCTTGAAAACTAATGTCCACTCATTCAACTACCCCTCACCCAAGCACGATCTCTTTCCACTCGGGCGGAGAGAGCGAATCGGTCAAGCATTCTGCACGTATATAAGTGAATCACCTCCTTTCGGCCACACCGTTTTCCCACTCAATGTAAAGGGCATAAAACATAATGTTGTCCGCCACGATCTCGGACCGCGAGCAAATATCTTTGTAAATTTGAGTCTCTGTTTTTTCAGCGTGAATATCAGAGACCCTAGAGAGGATGGCGAACTGGCCAGCTACGCTTGGAATAAGTGTATAATGCAAGCAGTCCCCCAAAATAGCGCCACTCTCGTCGCCGGATTGGCCACTCAGGCCATAGAAGCCTATTTTCGAAGTCAGAGTGTAGCTAACCACCAGCGTCCAAAACTGGAGAACTGGATATGCAGAGGGAATAATAGACTCGGAAGCAAGATCCACTGACGGCTGCGTCTTCCACGTGTCAAGATCGTCAAAGCTCGTTTCTAGACCACAACGAGCAATGACCTGCTGGAAAGTCCTCCGGTTGTCGCCGTAGTTGATATCTCCTCGCTCGCCCGCGCTCTCGGCCGGATCCCACACTAGTCCGAGCACCGCACCGTCCGGCTTGCACGTCCGTTGGTACCACACAATCCAGGTTTCCTCGGCCAGCCAGGCGCTGATCTGATCCGGTGGCAGATTCGGAGAAGGATCAAAATAGACCCCCCCGGTCCAGCCGGCCCAGGACCAGCTAGCGAAGCCGGGCCTCCGCTTTCTTCTCCAAACGTTAATGAGCAGATATAGGTCCATAGCAGCGGTTGGTAGTCCTTGTAGAAGTTTGCACTTCATCCTACGTGCTAGCCGCTCGCAGACTCCCGCTACAGCGTTGAGAGCGTCTTCCTGCTTAGACAGCTGTCGCTCGCCGTAGGTTCCAACAATCAGAGAAAACAGTTCAAAGGTGTTGCGACGTGGGTCATCGAGTTGTGCTACATCAGCATACTTTCCATCCCACTCCGGCATGCCGACAACGTCTTCAGAGCAAGAGCATGTTCGGCAATTGAAGTACACCATGTCGTTGAGAAATATAAGGCGCCGACGAGAAAGTGCATATTCCTGCAACCTGCCCGCAACTGATTAAACATCTTATTCAAATCAAGAGTAATTGGATGCTGAGTGCGCGCTCGACTTACGTCCATGCTCTTTCGCTGTACTTCGAACGGGAGAGATCTCTTTTCCAGTTTTTTACCCGCAGCAGGCAAAGATCTGGCTCCAGCTCACACATTGGCGACGTCAAGCGAGATCCATATTTCACGCCAGGCAAGCCGCTGTTCGCATCGGTTCCACTTGCGGCTATGATGGTAAAGAGCGATTGCTCGTAAATGACGTCCATCATCTGTATGCCCCCCGTCATGTCAGTGGGATCGTCCTGTACTAGGCAGAGTGAGTCCACCCATAGGTACTGCAGGCCCAGTTTTCTCATGAGTTGTATGGCGTCACGGATCGTATCGGGGATTTGGCCCCAGACATTTTGTCGTAAGAGCCCTCCCTCCCGCGTAAGATCTTCTTTGTTGCTATTCTCTAGACTGATGTTTTCTGTCTCGCCCCAGACATAGCTAAGCGCTACGTACGAGTCCTGGATCGATGCTGGTACGATGCAGAATCGGCGCACGTCGATAAGGCGAAAGTGCGTCGTGTGTAGGGCTGAGTCTGGCGGAGTTGGTGCTGGGCACAACTGGGCATGATGGGCGAGGCAAGTGTCCAGCCATTCCTGAATCAAACTTGGGTCTATTTGCGGCTTTGTGATTTGCCGGTATATTGTAGATTTTCCCTCACAGGCCGTAAAGACCACGATCGGGTCGTCAGCCCAGAAGCTGACATTTTTAGCACATAAGGTAAAGTGGCTCTTTCTGCATATAAACCTATAAAAAGAAGACTTCTCTTTATTTATAGCTAGTACAAACGTGCAGAGGACGCAATTTGACCGGCCACGTAACGCCTGGAAAGTTTTGAGGGTAATATTGAGCTTGAGATCACACGGGCCTGGGGTATCACGAAGGTTCCGAAATGGTATTTTCTGACACTTTTTGCACAGATTGCTCGCCGATGTACGACGTTTGGTTTCGTACGACCAGTACCGTTTCATTGGGAAGTTTGTTGATGTAAAATAAATCCGCTGGTAAAGAAACCTGGTAAAAGAAAAAAGAAAAAACGCATCAGCAGCTACGATTTTTATGCCTGATGCCCGGTCTTGCTCATCCGTCGAATCATGCTGCGCCACGGTGGAGGCCAAATATGCAGGCAGCAGGGGCAGGCGAAAGACTGGCGTATCAGAGAAATGCTAATTGAGGCATTGCAGTCAGCCGTTCAACAGTTGGCGCAATAGGTGGCTCCCTGTCTACATCAGAGAAAACACAGACTGCGAATCCATTCCAGGCCCCTCAACGCCCTGTCCCTCCATGTACCCCTGCGCATAGCATTCCCCGATAAAGTGCTGCTCCTGGCCACTCTCGTCCCGCGGCCGCAAAATATACGGTACCCGACCGCCGCTCAAAACGACGATCCAGTCGCCCGTCTGCGCTGCAAACGGACATAAGCCGACAAACCCCTCCTCTGCCGTGAAGAAGCAGCGGCTGATGCACGCCACGGCGGTCGTCTTCCTCGAACACCCTGAGGCTCTGTGTCGATGTAGTTCTGGTCGTGCTGTGACTTGAGCTGGTGGAGCCACTTGCCGGTCAGATTGAGGGGGTCAAAAATGCCCACAAATGCCCGATGCAGACCCTCGAGGCCGGGCGCTGCAGCCATTCGAGGTCAGGCACAGAGTCCCCAGAGGCACGGTAGGGGCAGTCCTCCGGGAGGCCGAGCAGGCCCGTGGCCCAGTTGCTGTGGCCGCGATAGCCCCAGGACCAGCTGGGGAGGTCACGCATGACGAGCGACGGCGTGCAGCCCTGTCGCCAGCGCGTCTCCTGCCAGGTGCGGCCCTCGAGTGCGTGGACGGCCGAGAAGATGCGCAGCGACCGGTGCTCGGCGATCCACCAGCGCGTGAACAGGGCGAAGACGTCGGGGGTCGGCCGGCGGTAGTCGGGCTTGACGGCCGGCGGCAGGACGGCCAGATCGGCGGTCTCGCGGCCGAACTGCAGCATGGCAAAGAGCGTGTCGCGCGGGTCGGAGACGTCGAGGTCGAGGCCCAGCACGAGCACGTCGAGAATGGCGAGCGTGTGACGGTCCCGGGAAGCCACCTCCCGCGCATCCAAGAGCGCGTTGAAGATGGGCGGGATGAGGGCTCGCGAGGCCGACCGCATCGTCTGTCCCGGTCTGCCAGCACATCTGTGTCGGCTTCCAGCTGTCGCTCGTACTCTTTGCAAATCGCGTTGACTACCTCGATCGACTGATGTGTCGCTGCATCGCCCTCGCCCAGCCACACGACCACCTGGTCCGCCTGCCGGTAGATGTCGCGCATCAGCGCCACCTGGCTCGATCGTTCGTCCAGGTCGTCCTGGTTGATCCATACGGCGTCCACCCAGAGCATGCGGCCGGGCCCAGTCGACCGGCGTAGCGCCTGCAGCGCCGCAAACAGTGCCGACGTGATCCGTAGCTGCACCGGAGTGGATGACTCAGCATCCCGCCGCACCGCAATCTCCCTCGTCTTCCGCGAGTCGCCCCAGCAGTATGACAGCGCCTCGTACGGCGGCACCACCACCGGCTGCCGACGCACGTCTGCATGCATCAGCGTGCAGCTTAGCGGTGCATCTGTTGTTCCGCTGTCCAGCACCAGCAGCCGCATCTCCGTCGCCTGCAGCGGCCGGTAGCATGACGGCCTCCCGGTCACAATCTGCTGACTAAGCCCACTGACCACCCGAATCTCGATCTCGGCCTCGCGCACAAAGTTGATCCAGCCCGGCCACTGCGCCTTGGGGATCAGCTGCACAGCGTCGCCGCCACGTACGGCCCTTACCCAGTCACGCACCGCCGCATCCGCGCTCGCAACCGCGTCCCAGACGACCTCGTGGCGCCTGTAGGCAGAGCTCGCGTGCACATTGTACTGAACCGTCCTCCGGGGACAGCGTTCGTGGCCGCTCGGACTGACGACAACGGCCTCAAGCCAGGTAAAGGAACCTTCGTACGTGCCGTGGAGCACTTTCTCTTCGCTGTAACCTAGACCGGGTCTTAGTCACTGCTTCCTACAAAGCAGCACGTATTCTGGCCACTTACCTTGATCGTGAGACTCGGTGCGGAAGACAATTTGGGTCATGGCATGGACATCCTCAGGAATGAGAAGCTCAACAAACACGCGCTCCGGACACCATCGTGCCACCTGCACATCCAATGTCTGTTTTTCTCGTAGCACTCTCATTGTTGTTGCAAATGGTATGTTTTGGCAAGGCCAGGGCTCAAGTTTCAAGACTACAGCACACAAGCTGAATATATAGAACAGAAGCAGAATCCTACGCTAATCCTATTCCAAATTGGCTGCATTCCTTCAGCCACAAGCATCTGTCTCAGGCCAGCTTCGACCCCGTCTGCTTAAAGAAGCTGTTGTAGTTGTCGACCGGTGCATCGGCCGCGATCGAAGCCCAGAGCGCGTCGATCTTGGCCGCGGCTGCTGTGCTGACGGGTCCCTTTTTGATCCAGCCGACGCTCTCGCGCAGCTGTTCGGGCGTGCGCGCGCCCACGATGACGGCGTCGCCGAGCGTGCCGTCCAGCCGCGAGTGGTGTGCCACCCAGCGGTACGCCAGCTCGATGCCGGTGACGTTTTCAGCCCCGGCGATGGCGTTCCACGCGTCTAGCCCGTCCAGCAGCGGCGCCTTGACGTACAGGCCCGTGTACAGCTGGCCCAGCGGATTCCCGGCGTCCCAGCGGCCGGTGCCGCTGTTCTGTCGCAGCACGTCGGCCGTCTTGGCCAGGAAGCCGCCCGCACTCGGGCTGTAGGCATAAAAGGCGAGGCCGTGCTTGCGCAGGACCGGGAAGAGGTCGGCCTCGATCCGGCGGCTGAACGCGTTGTAGTTGCCCTGGTACACGGTCGGCAGCACGAAGCCGTGCGCCTTGGCCACACGGATCACGTCCTCAACCTCGGCGGCCGTGAAGTTGGACAGGCCAAAGCGCTTGAAAGCACCCGCCCGGTACAGCTCGTCAATGCCGGCCAGCGTCTCCTCCAGCGGCACCTGCGGGCTCGGGGCGTGCTGGTAGAACACGTCCACCTGGAACAGAGTCAGCCGTGTGCAGCGAGAGAGGAAGGATGACAGTCACCCACACTGGCCGTCTGCAGCTTCTTCAGACTCTGCTTGCCGGCCTCGACAACGCTCTCCTTCGTTATCGGACCGGAAGTAAAGCCACCCGGGAACTTGGTGTCGATCCGGAACCGTGACGCCGCCTTGGCCTTTCCCAGCACCTCTTCTGAGTCGCTGTAGATCAGCGCCGTGTCGAGAGTGTCAATGCCGACCGCCGCAACGACGTCCAGGAAGCTTTGCACCTTGTCGTCCGTGTCGAAGCCATAGTTGCTGGCTATCGTGGCGGCGCCGTATACGAGCTTGGGTTGACTGTGAGACATTGTGTTTAGGATACAACGGATGATCGAGTGGAACGTCTAGAGTTACGCAGTTTGGTGTTGGCCGTTTTATACGCCGTGGAATCGTTGCGATGACTAATTGCTTGTTGGTATACGCAATCGTGCAGCAATATTAGTTCATGAAATGTGCTTATCAATCAGGCCTCGGCACATAAAAGTCCGTCTTACCAGGACGAGACAAAGTCGCCAGATACTTGATACGCACTGCAACCTAAGCTCTACATGGAGCTCTGTGAAATGACAGACGTTGATCATTCTACTATGTATGCTTGGAAAAGTGCAAAAAAAATTGATTAGCTCCGACACGGGGAATCGAACCCCGAGCTGGTCGGTGAGAGCGACCGATGTTAGCCATTACACCATGTCGGATGTTGAATGTGAGTATGAAATTGTAAGTGGGCCTATGCGACTAATCGGCTGGTAGTACCTCCGTACTCAGTACAGAGTATGTCAATCGCACAAGGTCTAAATTTTAGTTGCAACTGACGACTCATTGCCCTCATTGCAATTGTATGATTCAGATGGGCTCTTTGCCGATTATTTCGGCGGTTTAGGGGTCCTTTAGTGAAAGCCTCTCGACATTTTCCGGGACCCAACCCAAACGAACTTCCAATGTATTTACGGAGTACAGCCCAAACTCATCTCAAGCAGGAATGCAGCTCCGTACGGAGTACTCGTACTCTCTGTCGCCGAGGCGAAGTGCATTGGACCCCACCAGCAGTTACTTACCTCGCAGTAGTTGCAATCCTGTACGCCGTACAGCCTCCTCAGCCACAAGCAGCCGCTCCTTCGGTCGGCCACGAGGTCAGCTCGACAAGGAAAATGCGCCTACAACAAGAAGCAGGTCGGCCAGAGTATATGTTTGCGTCTTGTCCACCTCCCTCTGCTTGCTTTTTCTCGCCGCACAGCCTCCCATTGTCTCGTTCAATTCCCCTTTCCCCTCCACGTCTCCCGAGTGCGTCCCACTTTTTCTGCTTTGCTCTTTGGTCAGCCACAAGTGTCGCAGGCCTCTGGGAAAAAGCCGCCTGCTCGGTCGCCTACTCGATAAAAGGCATCCAGGCATCCTCGCCTTGTTTCTGTACCTTGACGCGTCCAAAGCACGGCAGCTGCCCAGATTCTACCCCCCAACTGCGCCAGGCAACCATCCCGGAGGCCTACCGTGTAGAGAGGCTGAACCGCGGCTCCTCATTGGCCGGCCGAAAAGGCGCTTCCCGTTCTGGCCCAGTAATAGTGGACTCTCCTAGCGCCTAAACCCTACCGGCCAGCACTAAATACTCACTAACACGCTCCGCCCCGAGAGTTGCGGCTGCTCTTGAGGCGGACTGTTCGTGGTATTGCAACCCACCAGATGAGAATAAAGAGTGCCCAAGGCAGATCAAACCTCGTCCTGTCCCTCCTCTTCTCCCAGCTTCGCCTCCTGTGGTTAGCTGAGCTGGGTTTTTCTTGCCTCCAGCCAGATTCTTGTGGCCGCTCCAATTCTTGCACTCTTTCTTCTACTTTCTCTCTCATTCTTCGCCTCAACATTGCCTTCTCGACCATCCCACCAAACCTGTTGCTTCACACCCACCACTATCATCCTCATGGTACGCGCTACTCTACCTCCTCATAGTCAGGAGCAAACCCGTTGTCTGAGCTCTGTCTCCGATGGCAACAAGCCGTTTCCGCCACGCCTCCGCATCCCGGACTCACACAATGCGTATTCCATCCCCCTCGACAATGGTGGCTATCTGCATCAACCCCACTTTCAAGATGCCACCGCGGCCGAGAAAGGCTTCGCGGACCTGATGGGCACTCAATCGGACCACAGGCTTCTCAGCAGTTCCCAACTGCCTCCGTCATTCTCAGGGTCCATGCCCAGTGGTGGTCTGCTTCTTGCCAACCCTTTTCCTTGGTCTCAAGTCTCTTCCAATCATCAGACGGACACGGCCTATTGCGGCAGCCAGGGCCTCTTCAACCCCCCAAGTCAGAACGGAGGCTTTCAGAGGAACTATATGTACGATGTTGGGAACGCATGGTCTTCGTACGAGCAAGAAACCCTGCGCCAGAGATCGATGTTTGCGACTCCGTCCATGACCATAGACAACACCTTTTCCCCAGTTCATACTCCGGGGCAATCTCAACCATACACACCCTCCTACTCGCCTGTCACTCCAAACTCTGTCGGCAACTTCAGCGACCCGAACACGCCACAAACAATGCACCAACCCCCTGGAGTGCTTGATGGCATGGGTGGTGTCGGGTTTCCTTCTCAAACCTCTCTCATGATGGGTGCTGGGAATTTGAACCACGCCAACTCGTCGGCGTTATTTGTCGATGACTTGCATAATGTAGCCCCCGGGTCGTGGTCCGATGCCAACGAAAACCACTCTGATTTGTCACCTGGATACAGTAACTATCGTACGACAATCTTTACTCTTGATGCGGATCACTCTTCAATAAGCACTTCCCCGTCCATGGTCCAATCCGTAAGCCACAGAGGCAGTGCTGCATCGATAAACAGCATCTGGAGAGATGACCCTTCTCCAATATCCTCTGCACCAAGTCCTCTGTCCTACAACCGCTCCACCCCCCACAATGGCTCTCCTTCCAACAGCGCCTATGATCTTAGTGCTCATACTTACCGAGAACTAGACATCCCGGGCGGTGGCGCTCGTCATGTCTATTCCAACCGACACCTGAAGCGGGGACCGTCGGAAACTTTGGACGCTTCGCAAAACGCGCATCAAAACAAGAAGCGCAATGGAAATCAAAGAGCCTGTCTGGCCTGCTATCTTGCTCACAAAAGAGTAAGCCTCCTCTTCCTCCACTCCTGTGTCTATGCTGTACTTGTCTGTACTGACAGTCACCTTACCCTGTCCAGTGTCATGACCCTTGCGACAAGTGTGAACAGGCCGACGGCTCTTTCCCGGTCTGTGTCGGTTCGATCATCCGCGGAAAGAACATCTTCCTGGACTGTAAGTCTTCTGCTTGCATTTTCCCCTTTCCCGCCTGACATGCTAACAAGTCCGACAATAGGCCTGGCCCTGAACGAAGCGGACATGAAGTTGGCCAAAGATATAATTAACCGTCGTGATCGCAACGGGTGTTCACCAACCAAACTATTCAACGAATTTGTTCATCGAGACGTTGATCTGAAACTGATGATGGAGGTGCTGTCGGACCATAAGGTGGGAAACTCGGGCGCCTACACGTCCTTCTTTGAGAGCCACAACATGAAGAACCACCAGATCTTCTCGCCCTTTTACCAGGTCAACATTGCGCTGCAGGGCCGCAAGCTGCTCGCAAACGATCCGCGGGTCAACTTCGTCGAGAGCGACCTGCTCATTCTGCGTGCCGTGTGCGCCTCCCGGTTGCTTGCCTTTATCGAGAACGGGTTGGAGAAAAACAAGAAGCAGTTAAAATGGACCAAGCAGAAGGCGCGCGACCTGATCGTCTTTCTGGCCATATCCTTGGAACAGGTGCTGTTTTTCCACACGACCATGGATGGTCCAATGGCTGAGTCGTTGGTCCGCAAGCGCAACGACCTCGTCTACCACCTGGCCTATCTGCTGCGGCACATGGCCAAGGCTACCTTTCCCAATGGCAATCTCTTCTCGGAAGTCCACATTGGCCCCGACAACAGCGTCTTCCTGAAGAAGGAGTTTTGGTCTCACCTCAACGTGCTTTACTTTGAGGCCTCAGTCAAGGACCTCCCTCCAAGTATTCAGAACAACGCTGGACCAGAGATGCCCAGCATTCAGGTCACCCACGTCGGAGGTGGCTCAACCAAACCGGCCTCCAGGACCGGGAAGCGCCCCGTCTGCGAAGAATACGACGACGCCCGAGACCATCCAGATGCATGCAATCTGCTGGAGGCGCGCATAAGCACAGACGATAACTCGGTTGACAAACTAGCTGCCACGTTGGAAGCTACCTGCATATCCTCCCCTCTCCCGCAGAGACCGTTACCGACTGAGTTTCACGTCGGTCAACTCATTGACAACATTTGGCACTGGGGCATGCCCGATTCCTTTGGAAGTGACAGCACAAGCCTCCGCACAGACGGAATTGTCTATGACAGCCTTGGTGTGCAGACTTTGCCAGCCCGTTCCAGCAGCCCCCAAGGCGCGGCCATGGACCTACCCAGTGGCTCTGGTAGCAGCAATGACGTGGGCTTGTCCAGTCCTCTTGACGTGACTGATGGCTTTGGATATTTAAACTTTGACGAATCAGACATCAGCATGTCTTTTGGCCTCTCTGACAACACCGGAGTGGAATGCCCAAACATCACTGCCGGTGTCTCCGAAATTCCTTACACACCCACTTTCTCTGGGGTTTCTGTTGTTTGTCCAGAAACTCGGCAAATCAGAAGCACCAGTGTTAGCAGTGCATACGGAACGGCAATGAATAACTCTGTTAGCCCGGTCTTTGATAATCCGCAGCAAAGTGGTATTCGTCGCCGGTATACAAGTGGGAAGGAGAAGTTTCGCAAATTTTTCGGAAAATAGACCGAGAGTCATCTCATAACTGACTTTTACTTCACATGTTCCCGGCGTTCAAATATATCCAACAGTTTATTGTCTTTTTTTTTCTTTTTTTTTCTTCTTTTTTTCTTTGGCTTCGTTTGGGCAGCTTAAAGCAACAATATTGGACCATGTGGTTACGGAACGACGGCACGGTTATTGGATATTCACAACTGAAGCATACGGGATTATGGCAGTCACATCGCCTTTAGAAATTAATAGATTCATGGTTTACCAAAGAACGCCCTGTTGTTATGCAATAAAGGAGACCACCAATGCATGGTACCAAGTGTCTAACCACCTGCCGAGCCTACGAAATGCAAGGAAAGAAAATAAAGAAACCTGGGTTTGAAAATGGACAGAACAAACCGAAAATGAAAACCCGGATAAAAGATAAGGAAAGAGAAGGAGATGGAGTGGTGACAATTTCACTCAGATAAGCGGGTCGTTGACCTGGATGAGACCTGGTGCTGCGAGTGTCTTTGCGGGCACATCGTCTGGGCTGGAGAAGTTCTGGCCGACAGTCAGAGCGGCGATGGTGAGGCCGTCCAGAACAAAATCAGTGTAGGGGAAAGCGGCATGAAAAGTGAGGACATCACCAGCCCAGGATGCGTTGGTGATGGACTCACTGAGAGGGCTGTCCTGGCCGGTGAAGTAGGTGATGAAGAGCGAGTCCTCAGTGGCGGTGGCATTTCCGACCAGCTTGGCAGCATCGGCGACGCCAGTGAGGTTGGCAGAGAAGGTAAGGTCCTGATCAATCGGCTCGACGTTGGCGGCACCACCAGCAGACAGGCCGCTCTCAACAGACAGAGCTGGGAAGATGGGAATGGGGATGTCGGCAATGTCAAATGGACAGGAGACGACGAAGCCCTGCAAGACAGAAAAGGCAAAAGCCGCAACGCTAGTCGTCAGAAACGGCTTCTGCGACGGCTTCCGGTTCAGCAGGCTGCGGTAGAAGCCATTCTGCTCTCCCTCCTGACCAATGACCGAGGCGATGGTGCGCACAGGACCCGCATCACCGTTCTCAGCCAGCAGTTGGGCCGCATCCTGCAGGGTGCCAAGCACGACGCTGGTAAAGGTCTCGGCTAGAGCGATGGCATCACCCAGACGAGTGGTGGGAAAGGTGTAAGTGCAGGGTTCGGGCACAAGAGACGCGCCAAAGTGCTTGAGCACCCCCTCGGCGTTGAGAGCATGTAGCTCCTCCTGGGCGAGCACAGTCTTCAGCACGCCTATGAGAGAGGCCCGTTCGGCAGGCCAGGGCACTTCGAAGCCAGGCACGTCGTTGGTGACGTTGTAAAGCAGCGACGTGAAGAAGGCGACCTCGAAGTTCTCGTTAAAGGCGATCAGCTGGAAGGCCGGCAGGCTGTCATTGGACAGCTTGGCTGGCGGGGCTGCGTCGGACAGAGTGCCGTCGGCCTGGCGGTTGATGGCATCGAGCTGCGTGGCATTGGGGTTAGGGAAACCATCACCCGGTGTCTGGGTGGAATTCGAGGGTGTCGGTGTCGGGGCAGCGCTGGCAGTCAGGAGCAGAATGGCCGTTGCTGCAGCAGAAGCAAGACGGAAGAGCATGTTGGCGGATATGTTGTAAGTGGGTGACTTGTTTTGGTTGATACGATGGAAGTTGCTGTAAAGAATAGGATCAAGTGTCTGACAGAAGAGGAATATGGGATGGAATGAGACAACAACGGAGAAAGAATGAGAACGATGCGGCATTATATATGCAGCAACCACAAAGATCTCGAGCAGCACAAAGAATTGGACGGCCACCCATGTGCTGCCATGTATTCCACACGTCTTTGAAGCCGTCTGACGCCAACTGCCAGCAGGTCCTTTGTGTCTTTAGCGCTGCGTTGGCGCAGCAAAACGAAAATAGGCATCTTCAACGTGGCCCTGCAGGTCCAGTCGACTTGCCAGTGGCATGCCGGATGGGCAGTCTTCCGGAACACCAGCCACGGTCATATGGATGGGGACGGGTGGTGTAAGCCCCGCTAGCCGTGCTGCACGGCCTCCGGCCACTGGATGGCCCATCTGACGAAAGAAACAAAACGCCTTTATGCAAGCGGGCCAATGAGAGATGAGACGAGCGCCCATTTCCGCCCCCGCGTCAGCTTGTAGTGCATTTTTGGGCCTTTGAAGGATGCCCAAAGAGAAGCTTATTTTTAAACAAGGAACTGGGGCTGAGCAGAAGGGCGGTGCTGGTTGGCTGACAGGAAACAAAGCTTATGGAGCGGATACCGGTAGATCCGTGCAAAGGCCAAAAAGCTTGGCTTAGAAGACTGACGGAACCGGCCTGCTGATTCGCTAGCGGATGACGCCGTGCCAGGGTTGACTGTAATAACTCGTCGATGGGTAATAATAGCACGGCAAGGTTGTTTGTCCGCGTCAGAGAAAGAACTGATTTTAGAACAAAGGGAGAGAAGAACCGAGTAGAAGAAACAAGGAGAAAACGACAAACGAAAAGAATTGTACAGGGTCGAGGCTTCCTGCTGCCCTTGACCGGACGGCCAGTCGTTCTTTCCTCTTTCCATTCCCCAGTTCTCTGCCGCCGAGGCTTTCATTTTCAACGTGGCGGCGTGGCTGATGCGACCTCTTCCGTCGGCCACCGGTCGCATTCTGTCGGGCTTTACTACGTACATAGCCGAGAACAGGCGCGCTGCTTCCTGCGAATCCTTCTGCGGGTCACTGCCTTCGACAGCGTCGTCGCTTATCACCTTCTCGTTCCTGTTTTTGGCAGCACCACGTACAGATTGTCGCAATTGATTTGTGACCAATCCTGCTTTCCAAGCAGTCCATGCAAAGTATCTTACAAACTTGGCGGATATACACACCGTCTTTGGCCCCACCATCTCATTACAGTAAATTGAACCAAACCAAACCAATGGCAATTGGCATCTCACACAACAACGAACACGAGTGTTCCACACCGGCTTACATCTTTTTGCAAATGCTCGCCAAAGAGGTGGAGTCCTGTAAATGACCATACTATGTAGCCAATCCCCGGGTGCAGAGAACTAAAGTTATCAGATCTGCCCCTCACACCATCCATGTCACTATTGCGGTATATACACTTGGGCTAAAACAAATACCGGTTTCAAGAAGATACATAGGAACACACAAGCTCGGTCTCTACGGCCAACCTCGTTGCGGACATACTCGGAAACGAGCCGACATCGGGCAAAGCAATGTCCACTCAGCATGCAGTCAGGACGATCATTGCCACAGCTAGCACGAATGAGATAATACTTTGTTTAGAAATGCCCCAGAGAGGACCGGAAATCACGTCTTCCTCCGCATGTCGCTCTGATCGAGCATAAGTACAAATGCGAGCACGGATACAATGGACCTTATTCCGAAGTCGGAAATGAAGACGTGCGACCTCTCTGGGGTGCATGGCCTGTGGTACAGTATCAACACCGAATATGTCTTCGGTTACGAAGACTCATCTAACGAACTGCGTGTCTGGAATTGCTAGTACAATGCTTGTCCTGTAAGTAGTAAGATACAAGAAGCAAAAGTAAACAACTCGTCTCAGGGGAATAATGTAAGTATTTCGTGCAAGATTTCAATGGTATGTAATGTGAGCTCGATCGAACCTGATCTTGCCATCAAAAATCCGCGACTTCGGGTGAGACAATGCACATGCCAATCCCTCACTTCACACACCCCTTATACATGTGCGGGCCTCCAAAAATTATACAACGGCAAGATGGCCGAGTGGTCTAAGGCGTTGGATTTAGGCTTTCAAGTCCTCCGGGCTTAAAGGTGTATTTCCTCCAATCCGAAAGGGCGAGGGTTCGAATCCCTCTCTTGTCATTTTTGCATTCTAATGCCTTTTTTTCGCCCACCGGAATTATCAGTATTTAATCTATTCGTTCAACACTACGAGTACAGGTCACCACTCACTTAATTAGTTTTTATTAGTCTTCTTGTTCTCTGCGTCTTTATCTGTCATGGATGGAGTCTCGTTCCCTCTACCCGACTTTCTCCGGCGTTAAGATCGGTCATCATTGCCACGATCCCACCGACAACCGCAATCACCAAATGTCTGATATTCCTCTTCTTCCCAGCCAGATACAGAAGAAACGAGCATGAACGCCACCCTGCCACGCCCTGATTTTGCAGGGCCCCGTTGATAGAATCGGTAGAATCCTCGAACAGCAGAAACAATATAATAGTACAGCCCGACCTTGACAATAGTATCTCCCAGCCGGCGGGCTCAAAATTTTGTCTCTACCAAACCGTCCCATGTGTTGCAGTCCCATTCCACTCCCATGTCCCGATTTTTGTAAAGTAATAATAAATCTGGATGCAAAACATGCAGCCTTGGAATAGAAATCGCCGCAACCGAATGATCACGCTGCCAGTGATATACAAGTGTGCAACGCACTCTGGCAGGAGTGCAATCAGCCGTCCATGTGTCCGTCGGCAATGGCCAGACGCTGCTTAGTCGTCTTGGCCTTCTTGACGCTCACACGCTTCTTTCTTCCGCCGCCAGTCGTGGCTGCCTCGATCGGCGTTGCTGTTCCTGACGCCTTATTGTCGTCGAAGTTGCCCTCGCCTGCACCACCCGTTAGCTCGACTCTCCCACGACGTCCAATACGAGGAAGCACACGGCGAAACTCACCTTCGTGGTACATCTCGTCCAGGCTGGCACCGTTGCCATCCACGTCGACATTGCGCTTGCGTTTGCCGCCGCCACGCTTCTTGACCACCTTGTCCAACTCCCCGTTCTCCAGCATTTCCTTCTCGCGACGCTCGATCAGTTCGGCCTGCTCGTCGTCTGCCAGCCACAGCGCGATATCGCGGTTGCGACTGTCTTGAGCACGACGGCCCGAGAAGTCCACACCCATAGAGGCAGCACCGCCGCCCTGGATGACCACCCGTTGCACTTCCTCCTTTTGCAGGGCACGTTTCCGGATGCGCTCTTCGATCGTACCGCGTGTAATCATCCGGTATACCGTCACCTGGCGCGTCTGGCCGAGACGATGCGCGCGGTCCATGGCCTGCGAGTCGATGGTTGGGTTCCAATCGGAATCGTAAAAGACAACCGTGTCAGCTGACGTCAAGTTGATGCCGAGACCACCAGCACGCGTCGAAAGCAGGAAGATGAAAATCTCGGGGCGCGTCTGGAAGTCATGCACAGTATCGCGACGGTCTTCCAGTTTGGTAGAACCATCCAACCGACAATACTTGTAGTTGCGGTATGTCAGGTACTCTTCCATCAGATCGATCATGCGAGTCATCTGGAAATACAGGAGCACGCGGTGCCCGCCTTCCTTCAGCTTGAACAGCAGATCATCCAGCTTCGCCAGCTTGCCTGAGTCTGTCACGAACCGTCGCATCGACGGTACGGAGATGTTTGTGAACCGCTTCTTCTCCACATCCGGTGCTGGCAGTAGAGACGTCGACGGGTATCGGTTCCATGGCACCTGCTGCAACACCAGGGCCTTCTCCTCTGCCGGGTTGGGCCCAAACAGCACCCGCCGCATGGGCATGTTGAAGAGCAAGTCCTGGCGTTCTATCGCAGTCCTTCGGCTGCTGCTGGTCAGCTCGATCGGAGGTGCCGACGCGCTGTTGCGCCCAGCCTGCTCGACACGGGTCAGACCCGTGTTGTCGTACGCGGTGCGGGCAACATTCATGAGCGAATGCAGCACACCCTCGGTCGTAATGTCGGCAAGTGCGGCAAGGCCATTGCGCTCCCTGATCTGGAAGAGCGCATGTTTTGGAGTGTATCCGGACCGGGACGACTTGCTACCAACATGTTTCTTGTCATCGTCATCGTCGTAGACCACCTTCAGGCGATCCAGACGAGACGACAATCCTGGAGTGGAAGCGTGCTTCGTGGCGATATCGACGCCGCGGTCGAAAATATCGCGGTGTGATGCTTGGTACGCCTCGCCTGGACTGGTGTCAGCGAATCGCAGCCACGAGAAGGCCTCGTCCTTGCTGGAGCTGTCGCGGATGTTTTCGGGTGTCCAGATGTTCATCAGCTCTTTCAGGTACTTGTTGCGGAAACCAGCCACTGCGTTGTTTCGGCCGGGCATGTGGATGCGTCCGTCCTCGGATGCGACTATGCGCGGCACATCGTACTCGATCAGACTGCGGGTCGAGTAGCCGACAGGAATGATGGCACCCTCGCGGCTAAACGATTCTGTCTCGGCGAAGTAGCTCATGACAAAAGGCGACGTCGTATCGGCACGTTCGAAGAGGTCCGGGTGATTGCAGACCTTTCGGAACTGCATGACCAGGTTCATGAGCGTCTTGGAGTCGTTCTCGTCCCCTGTCGTAGCCTTCTCGATTAGGTCCATTATGCTGATTTGGTTGCGAAGATTGGCATAGTAGGCACGTTGGCGGTACGTCAGATCACAGAAAATGTCCAGCTCAATCTTGTCACCCAACTCTTTCTGCACGTGCTTCTTGACACGACGGAGCATAAAGGGCTTCAGGATCATGTGCAGCCGCTTAAGCTGATCTTCATTCAGCTTGGTATTGCTCTGCGCGTGCGACTCGATGTCTTTGGAAAACCATTCGCTAAACTCGTCGTGGGAGTCGAAGAGGGACGGCATGATGAAATGCAGCAGAGCCCATAGTTCCTGCATGTTGTTCTGGATCGGGGTACCCGTAAGAAGCAGACGGTTGCGGCAGTGGTAGTTGAGAAGCACCTTCCAACGAGAACTCTGAGAGCTCTTGATGGCCTGTGCCTCGTCGAGAATCATGTACTGCCAGCGCATCTTAGACATGAAGGCGACGTCAGACACAACCAGCTGGTAGGACGTGACCAGCACATGGAATTGTGCATTCTTCTTGTAGATGGAGTGCTTGCGATCCCAGAACTTGCGCAGGACTTTTCTGTCGCCGGCAGAGCCCCAGTATGGCAACACCTTGAATTCCGGCACAAACTTGTTAATTTCCTGCTGCCAGTTGTGCAGCGTCGAAGCAGGAGCAACAACGATAAAGGGACCCCAGATGTCGTACTTCTCAGCAAGATACGCCATTACGGAGATGGACTGCACAGTCTTTCCCAGACCCATTTCATCAGCAAGAATACCGTTGATACCCTGTTCGTACAGGTTCACCAGCCAATTCAGACCCTTGAGCTGGTATTCCTTGAGCTGTGCGTTGAGCAGCTTCGGCTGCTCAATCTCAACATCGCCTAGACCGGTGGGGTTCTGGAAGTTCATCTCGCCCTCGTCATCCATATCCATACCGGCGGGGGCCGGTTCGTCCTCGTTATTGAACTGGCGAGCCTTGTGTTGTGCCTCGGCAATGGCGTTTTGTGCATTAGCCACGGCAGCAGCATGAAGCTTGGTCTCGTCCTCATCGTCAAAGTCGAGGTTTTCAAAGTTGGTGACCTTGGAGCCGACCGCACCGTTGGACGCAGCCAAGCTCAGGTTTGCGCCGTGGCTGGTTCCCGACGCAGCCGCCTTGGCGCTCTCCTTTGCGGCTTCGTCAGGGTGATCGGTGCTGCGCTCGACTTCGTCAGTCTTGATCTTCTTGCCGATGAAGTGAGAGTACAGTTCCGTCTGGGAGATGAGGAAGTTAAGCTTCCGCTTTTGGCGAGCGGCTTCGCGGTCAGCTTCCTCCTTCCGGGCATTTTCGAGTTCCTGGCGTTCGGCAGCCTTGCGCAAGTCGCGCTCCTCGCGCTCATTGCGCTTCCAAAAGGTCATCATATCGCGCATGACACGCTTGGCGCGGGCCTGCAGGTCCTTGTTGCCTTTGTTAGTGCGCTGCTGCCACCGCTTCGCCTCCTTTGAGGCAAGAAGAGCAGTCTTCTTCAAGTTCGAAGCCTTTGTGGAGTAGGAGTCGGTGGCCATGCGGAACGTCTTGCTGACATCCTTCCTAGCCATGTCGCGCCAGATCTGGTCGTAGATTTGGTTGAAGCCCTTGGACTGAAACTTGATCTCCAGCGGATCTTTCGGTGCATCGACAATGGCCATCTTGTCCTTGTCTTTGTCCTTGCCTCGGGAAGACTTGGGCTCGGCATTTTCCTTGTTCGAATGGATGTCGTCCTTGCTGGTTCCGTCGTCCTTGCCCAATGCGCCGTTAGCGCCGGCAGCATTCGAGCCCTTCTTGAACTTGATGCGGATCTTGGACGTCTCCTCTTTGCTGGGCAAGTCCTCGCCGGCATCAAGAGCGGCCTGGGCAGCTTCGGCGTTCTCTTTCTCTTGCTGCTTTTGCTCCTTGGATTTCTTCGGACGCGAGCCGCCGCGTCCCTTGGCCTTGGTCTTTCCCGCGTCGAGCTCGGTGCTTTCAAATGTAGACATGGTGCCGCCCTCAAGGTTGAGATCCATGGTGGTCACATTTCTGACGGGCCCCTTGATGCCCTTTTGCAGAATGAGCTTCGTCTGCTGGGCCTTTTTGTTAGCCCGCTCGGCCTCGCGCAGCAGCTTCTGGCGCTCATTCTCGTCCTGGGTGAGGGCAGCGCGGGCCAGAGCATCCTTCTTTTGCTCCAGGGTGACAGCCATCGACTTCTCCCGCCGCCGCTTCCGTTGCATGTCCTTCTTCCGTTCTTTCTCGGCAAAGAGCTCTTGTTCGCGCACCTCCTGCAAAGCCTCGTCATAGTAGATTTCGTAGTAACGCTTGGTGCCGAGATAACCATGGTCTTCGAGCCGTTTGGCAAAGGTGTCGGACAAATCGGTGCGGCGAAGACAGTGCAATTCAGCTTCGGTGGTGGCCATCTGCACTTTCCGCCGCCGAAAGCGCTCTTGCCAGATCTCTTCTTCTTCGTCGAATTCGGAGGTGTCGACGTCTTCCATTTCATCGTCCAGCTTGTTCAAAAAGGTCTGGATGTTCTTCTCCCGCTCTGCTGTGACGGAGGGTGACGGGGTGGCTTTCTTCTGCTGGCCATTCACCCGTCGCTTCGCTGGCACACGTGCTTCTGTGACATTGGCTTTCACAGAGGAGCGCCGCGACGCCTTTGGGGCGATGTCTACCAGCGAGGCATCCAAGTCCATGTCCCTGTCCTTGACACTGGACACGCGATGTTTGGCCACTCGTCGGCCACCTCGTGGTTTTTTGTCCTCTGGCTTGTCCAAGCGCAGGACCCGAACGCCCCGGGCAGTATTGTTATGTTCAGAGTCGTCCTCAGCGGGGGGTGGTGATTTGGGTCGTGGCTTCTCGACCGCCGGCTCGGCGTTGGAGAGAATGTTGGAGAAGGACATTAGGTCGGCAGTGCGCTTGGGCGTCTATATGGTAGGGGAAAGCAATCAGCATTAGATAAGGAAGGAGATGGTTGATGTATGGAATGGATGGAATTGAGACGTGACACTTGAAGCAAAGCTAAAAGCGTTGATGGAACGTACACTTGTAGGCGCAGCTGCCTTGTTTGTGGCCGGGGACTCAGCCTTGGAAAATGAAGAAAGCGAGGGTATGGAGGTGGCGGTGCCATTTGGAGGTGGCGAGCCAGCCAGAGACAGCGGGCGGTGGCCCAAAGATGGAGAAGCCATTTGTAGTGGTGGGTGGGTTGAGATGCTGACAGAGTCAGATATGGCAGACGACAATGTGCCAGAGGCAGAGAGCTTTCGTGAATGGGTGACCGGGCTTCTCGAGGAGGCGGGGGCAGCAGTGGGCGATTTGTGGGATGTGCCGTAGTAGGGCGAGCGATCGCCTACAGATTGAGGTCGCGATGGATATTGGTACGCGTCGCGATGCTGTGGTGGACAAAAGCAGTGGCTCGTGTCAGTAAATGTCACGTTCACACATGATGCATCGTGACGTGCCAAGACAAGCCAGAGCGAGGGTGAGATGAAGGCGATGGCGAAAGAAAAAGACGACGCGTTTAGTGAGAAGAAAGGGGCCGGTCGATTACGGTGTATGTAGGAAGGGAAGTAGATTAATGGACGGGCAGCGGATGATGGAAGCCGAAAAGAAACCGAGATGGAAAATTAAAGGTGATGGCAGGCCAAGGAGAGAGGGAATAAAAATAAAAAGACGGATAGGTGGAGTCGAAGAAGACAAGGGATCAGAAAAGGGAGCGAAAAGGAAACGGTGGAAATAAGGGCAGAATCCAGGAGCGGCAAAAAAAAATCCAGTAACGTAGAGGATGATGAGACAGGATGCAGGAGACGGCAGGCGCGCCAGTCAAGCCAAGCACCAGCGACAAGCGTAGAGCCGAAAAAGAGCCACATTAAAAAGCACAAAGCGCACGACAAAAAGGGAGCCGCCAAGATATGCGTGTAGCCTGGTGATAAGGCAGAAACGCCGGTACGGAGGAGAGCAAAATTGACCAGCAGATAGATTTGGATGCACGAGTACGGGATGCAGGGTAAGCTGACAGTGAGGCTGTGAGGAGAGGGAGGAAAAGGGAAGGAGCAATAGAGTAGGTAGATTAGGTAAGAAGGCCAAAGGTAGAGAGAAGAGAATGAAAGAACAAGCTAAATGAAGAAAAGATATACAGAGAGACGGGGCAGAACGAGACAGAAAGGAAGAATAAGAAAGAAAAAAAGCAAGCGCATACCTGAACGGTTGCAGCAGTTGCAGCAGCTGCAGCCTCTTTCTCGCTGATGCGACGAGACCCCGTTTCGGACGGCCGACGCGAGCTGGCCGTGGCTGCTGTCACGGTTGTAGTCCTGTCGGTCGTCGGGTCGTAGAAGCTGCCGGACGCCTTTTCGCGCTGCGCCAGCGACACGGAATGGCCGGCCGGCCGCAGCGGCGAGCGGGGACGCACTGCGTATTCGTAGACGGGCGAGGCTGACGGAGGCGGCCGGTGAGACGTGCCGTTGGCATAGCTGTTTCTGTCGGCCGGCGGCGAGGCAGCGTGGCTGGATCGCAGGGGGTGCGACTGGTGGTGGCTGTATTGGTGGTGGTGCGAGCTGTTACTGCTGTTGCTGTTGCTGTTGCTGTTGCTGTTGCTGTTGCTATTGCTATGGCTATGGCTATTGCTGGCGATAGGACGCGATGGGTAGGACGAGGCTGGCAAAGCGGTCGAGGCCGAGGAGACCACGTCGGCCTGCTCGGGGTTGAGAATCTCAATGTCGCGGTGACGGCTGCTGCTGCTGCTGCTGTTCTCCTGGCGCGACAGCACCGTCGAGCGGAAGTCGGATGGGTCCATGGCACAAACAGGCGCGCGCGCGCGTCTCAGACGGCAGCCTCTCGGATCTTCGCAAGGCGGCCCGCAACCAGCCAATGGGAGGACGGTAGGACAGGACGCAGCGGATTCGCGATGGCGACAGCGGGAGACGACAGACGACGACAGAGGTTGGAAGGCGGTGGTTGTCTATGCGGGTGGCATCCACAGTTCGTGGCGTGGCCGTCTGCTCATCGGTCGATCAGTCGCGATTGGCGCGTGTCGGCGAAGCTGCCGAGGAAACACGAGACGGTCGGAATAGCCTGTCGAGGAAGCTCCTGGGAGAACACGGGAACGGTGCTCTGGACAGAGAGACGGTGCCCCGAGCTTGCTGCAGCTCCGAGTCGGTGAGCAGCCAACGTGACCGGGTAGGTGACGATGTGGCGGATGGTGATGGCGATAGGGATGTTCGATGGTGGTGGCGATGGAAGAAGACCGAGCACTCGAAATGGTAGGAAAGATGGCAGGAGAGAGAGGATAGAGGAGGAAAAGAGGCAAGAGGGCGGATGGAACGTTTGGGCAAAGGCGGTGGATGGGGCCCCCAGATCAACGACACGAACAAGAGCAGGAGGTCCTTTTTGGTGCGCCTCGCCCGGCGACCGTTTTTTTATTAATTTTTCTGGCCTATTTTCCTCTTGTCTGTCCTATTTTTGGCCCTCCTTCTCGATTGAACGCTTCGCGCTCCATTACTTTTGCGACTATTCCGGCTTGTCCATAAAACCCGCTCTTCCCATTTCCCTTGTTGGTTCGCCGCCATCGCCGGGCTTCTTCTTTCCCCCTTCCCGCTTTCCTCTCTTACTGACTTGCTCTTTTCGTCTTTTCCTGCTGGCTCCTCTCTCTCTCTCCATCGTTTTCTTCTCCCCCCCTTTCTACCGCACTTGTGTCATTTCTTCCCTGCATACGAGGCGTCGTAGTGCCCATGGGCCACCATCGACATCCCTGCCCCGCTGCTGCTGCTTGCGCCTTCCATCCTTTCCCCAACTCTCGTCGCGTCGCTTCCGTTGCGCCTTCCGTTCCAGACTCAGGCCCAGCCCCACTCACGCCAATCACCGTGCGAGCCCGTCTCTCCGCTAGACCCACACCCTGCCCCCCAATCAGTGGATCGCCCCAGTGAGATTTCGACAGCTTGTCATGTCGTGTGAGAAAGCTTCGTAATACAGATACGAGGCAAGCCTCTTGCTGTCCTTTTATGCCTCAGGCAGAAACTGCCTCGGGTACAGTGACCCTAATTCCGACCACCTGCACAATCCGGCAATGCAACAGTAGCTAAATTAGGCATGCCTAGTTAGTTCCGCTGGAGCTGCATAATTGCAACCCGCCAAAAGGCGTCGAGAGCCAGCGCACTGATACCGCATGAATGCCTTGGTCGGACGTCAGTTTGATCGCAGCAAGCCTGCGATCCGGTCGTGCGCAACATGTTTGGCGATGTCGGCCACGGCCTTCAAGTTCGTGAACCCGCCGCTGTAAGGCGTATCGTACATGTGCCAGCACGTTCAGCCCTCAAATGGTGCAAAACTTATGACAACTGCCCACAACCTACAGTCATGAACATTCGCCTATGCAGTGCGAGTGCCTCACGTGCAGACCAATGTGGAATGACGTCGCCGCCATCAACTTGTCGCAGTGCCGTTCCAACACACTTGCATGCCACAAGTCACTGCCAAAATCACGCATGACAATCTGGTCGTTTGGTTTTACTAGAAACATAAACAAAATTCTATCCGGTGCATGATGTTGTTGGAAATTCCATTCCGTAGAAACATGTCGCGGGACCTCGGAGCTTTCTCGCTCTTCGTTCTCCCACTTGGCAGAGCCCATTTCGTTTCATCCTGGTTGCCGTCCTCCAAACAAAAAAGACCCTCTAGTGAGACTCCTGCGGCGAGACAGGAGCTGTCCCCCCCTCTCGTCGTCCAGTTCCTCGTCCAGTGGAAAATTCCTTTCCCGTTCTATTAGTTCGGCAGACCCTGTGCCAGTCCTCGCCTACTTTGTTTCGGGACAATCTTCCTCTATGCCGAGAGTCCGAGAAAAACAGAAGGAAACGGGCGGTTCAGGACGACGGCGACGTGCAGTCTGTGGAGAAAAGTCACGTGCCGTTTCTTAAACCGCACCAGCCGTGATCATCTTCTTCCGCAAGTAGTTCTTGTAATCGGAAATGGTGCCGTCCCATTGCCGAATTGTCCGGTTCTCGCACACCATGATCTGGTTGGCAATCTTGTCAAGGAGTCTGAGGGTGTTAGTGGGAGGACGTGAAGGAAAGAAAGAAGGAGAAAAGAAAAGGAAAAAAGGAAGAAAATAAAATAAAAAAAGAAAAAGTGAAAAAAAACTCACCGGAAATCGTGGCTGACCACGACGACACCACCGCTAAACGCCTTGATGGCGTCTGCCAGACTGTCAATCGTCGGAATGTCCAGACCGTTCGTCGGCTCGTCCAGCAGCAGCATGTTGGGGCTGTCAATGGCCAGCAGCGCAAACACGATCCGGCTCTTCTGGCCCTCGGACAGGGTGCCGATCAGTGCCGTCTGCGACTCGCCCGAGAGGCCGTATTTGCCCAGCTGCTGACGCCAGTACTGGTAGTCCTGCGACTTCTCCCGGTACTTCTCGCGCACAAAGTCCAGCGCCGACTTGGTCAGGTCCAGCTGCTCAGCCGAGTGCTGCGAGTACACACCCAGCTTCAGATGCGTGTGGCGCGCCACCACACCCTCGGTCGGGCTCAGCTTGCCCGTCATCAGCCGCAGCAGCGTCGACTTGCCCACACCGTTGGGGCCGACCAGCGCCGTGCGCGAGTCCATGTCGAAGCCGAGGTCAATGTTGCGGTACAGGTCGTCCTTGGGATCGCCCGAGTACGAGAACGTCACGTTGTCGAACGAGAGCACCGGCGGCGGCAGCTTGTCCACGTCGGCAAAGCGGAACGAGAACACCCGGTCCTCCGTCACCGGCTGGATGAAGCCGTCCGCCTCCATCTTGTCCAGGATCTTCTGCCGCGACTTGGCCTGTCGCACCAGGTTGGCGTACGTACCCGCGCTGGCGATGAACTTCTTGATGTGTGCAATCTCCTCCTGCTGCTTCGTGTACGCCTTCATCTGGTTCGTCTCCTGCTCGGACCGCGTCTTGATGTAGGAGTCGTAGTTACCACCGTAGTACAGGAGCTGCTTCGACCGCATGTCGATCATGTTAGAGCACACACCGTTGAGGAAATCCTGCGAGTGCGAAACGAGCACGAGCGTGCGCTCCCACCGCTTCAGGTACTCCTCCAGCCACACGCACGCCTCCAGATCCAGATGCGCCGTCGGGTCGTCCAGCAGCAGCAGCGACGGCTGCACAAACAGCGCCTTGGCCAGGCCCACGCGCATCCGCCAGCCACCAGACATGTCCTTGGTCTTCTTGTTGATCGTCACCTTGTTGAAGCCAAGACCCGTCAGGATCAGTGATGCACGGGTCGAGAAGGTCGAGGGGTCCATTCTTTCCATGTGCTAGAGACACGTCAGCAGTGCAAGGCAAAGCGGGGAATGGCAAAAAGGCAAAAAAGGCAAAAAACAGGGATCCAAGAGTCACTCACATCGTAAAGATCCATCAGCACTGGGCTGTCCGGGCCCTCGTCCTCCAGATACTTCTCAGCCAGCTTGTCCAGCCGCTCCAGCTCGTTCTGTGCCTCCCTAACAACCCACTCCAGCGCACCCAGCTCCGTCGGCGGAGCGCCCTCGTTCAACAGGTAGATGTCGACGTGCTCCGGGATGGGGAACTCGCGCTTGTCAATGGCCTTCATCAGCGTACTCTTTCCGCAGCCGTTCTCGCCCAGCAGGCCGTAGCGGCGGCCGTACGTCAGCTCCAGCGTCGAGTCCTGGATCAGCACGCGGCCGTGGAACACAAGGCTGACGCTGGTAATCTTCACGTCACGACTCGTCGGCGTCGATGAAAGAACGCCCGTTGTGACGCGGTCCGAAAGGCCGTGCTTGTCCATTTGAGCGGCCAGCCGCTTCACCTCCTCATCCCGGTTCGATGTGTCCTCCTCGTTCACGATCGGGTTTCCGTTGCCATCGAGCTCGACCTCGGCCGCTGCCGCCTTCTTCGACCCGACCTTGGACTTCTTGTCCTTGCCGTCGGCGGCCTTCTTCGCGAGTCTCTTCTCCTTCGAAGCGGAAACCATGTTGGCTGGTGTTCGGAATTGCAAATTCGATGGGAGGTTGTCGACGGGGCAAATAAATGGTCCGTCGCTTCTTTCCAAATTGAAGGGAAAGAAGGGGAAAAAAGGGGTGGGTGGTGGCGGCTGTTGCGAGTCAAAACACAACAAGTCGAGATAACCCAAGAAAAAGAGGGAGAAAGGGAAGGAAGGGGACTGTGGCGGGGTTTTCCTCTCTATTTTTTTTGCTAGTCAATTGTTGGGCTGTGGTGGGGTTGGCACTGCCCCGGCCATTAAAAAAAGTTTTTGGCGCCGTCCGATAAGGCGATTAAAACTCTGTTTGTGGCAATTAGGCATCAAGGCACCATCCAACCACCGTTCGTCCATTCGTGTTTCTGCGTGCGTCGAACCCTGGACACACACAATCCTGCTCTCAATCTACCTACGCCGCCTACTACCTCCACAATATGATCCACCAGAGAAAGCTACTCGGTAGTACATACCTAGCAGGAAACTATCCCACAAACTCAAGATCTTAGAAGATGCCTGCTTCCGACTCTCTTCGTAAGCAGACTACAACCTAAGACAGAGACCAAATCCCGCTCTATGTAATCTTCAGAGCCTCCTTTGACCCCGGCCGAACGTGATATTGTCAAGTCATACGGCGGTTGGACCAACTTCATGCTTGCCATGGGCCTCAAGCCGTGGGTGGACGATGATATGGCTGAAGGCAAGGCTATTCTGGAGGGTTTAGTCCACAATGATTCGGAACACTGAAACGACTGCGTCGAACTTTTCTGTTTTGCTTAATAAAACAAATGTGCCCTTATTTGACGTCACCGTCACGTGGTCTACTTGAAGCCCTCCACAGTGTATACAACTGTCTGCACTATAAGTCGACTTTGTTTTGAAGAGGAGAACATTGTCCTTTCATAAACGACGATCTGATGCTGCTTTCCAAGGCAAACGTACTGAACACAACATTCTCGTTGTTTCTCGGCCTTCTTGACTTCAGAAACCGCAGACTGAATGTGCCTTCATATTTTCGACTGCTGATTGACTGCGAGGTGTACTGGTTATAATTCTATTATTAGTTTCCTGCAGCAGAAGAGCACTCCTGTACTCTCATAAGCTTCCTTTCCTCCGTCTTGGCTGTTAGGGGACCCGGTACTACGTAAGAGTCCGAATCTTTGTACACCCAGATGACGCGTTGAACACCGGTGAAGGAGCGAGCAGCAGCAATTCTAGCCAGTTATCATCTACAAGCAGTTGCTATGGGGTGACCAGTAGGAGTACCCGTGTAGGCTCCTGAAAATTATATAAGAGCTTGAGGACTGAGAAAGAATGTATCTTATTCCTTTGACATTCCTTCTCCCCAAGCTCTTTGCAATGAAGATTCAGCTTTCTTTCTTGGCCTTGACGGCCTTTAGCCAGGCTGCTGTCGTCGCTAAGGATATAGCCAGCACGATAGAGACTTCTTCGAGCCCAAGCAGCGTCCCCCCTGGCTGCCTCGATCCTTCACTAATCCAGACAGCAAGCAATCGGACAGGTCAGGAACGTGGGACCCCGGGCGTAGAACCGGGCGAGGTGTCATCGGAAATGTGAGCAGCCACGAGACGCCAAAGACAGAAAATTACTGCTGGCTGACACAATTTAGAGACACCACCAACTTTATCAACTTTTGTGCTGGCCGCGAGCTCACCAACGGCCGCCAGCTCTCGACATCGTCGTGTAACGGCATTCCCATGGGCCGCATCCCGGCCCATGACCGCATGATTGCGTCGCTGATTACTTCGCCGGCAACAGGGGAGCGTCTTCCGGCCCACATGGCCTTTAACATCACCATCCATACGGTGCACCTAACAGCAGGCTACTTTGCAAATCCGCTGGCGAGCTACTACTCGGCGCCACAGGATCTGGACGAGAACGGCAACATCTATGGCCACTGCCATGTCACGGTGCAGGAGCTGACGGTGAAGCGGCATGATTGGGGCGAAGTCGTGGTCAAGATCCCCGACCCGAGAAAGTTTGTCTTTTTCACGGGAATCAGCGACGCTGGCGACGGTCGTGGGCGGCTTCAGGCAACTGTGGTGGGCGGTCTGCCGGTGGGACATTACAGGGTGTGCACGATGATTGCGGCACGCAACCACCAGCCGGTGATGATGCCGGTAGCTCAGCGGGGAGCCCAAGATGACTGTGTGCGGTTCCAGGTCATCGACGGGGACGAAGACTACTTTTCGTAGGACAGAAGAATTGAAGTTGGGGTTGTCTTTGGGGGGGCTGATGGGTGTGGAAAAGTAAGACGAGTCTCGTGCCTCGAAATTGTACTAATCAGCAGCAGAGACTGATATTGACACTAGAAGGTATTCTCATCAGTCGGCAGTTCAAACAATTTGAGTACTTGTGCAGCTTTTTTAGAATATTACGTGCTGGAATTCGCGTATGTTTACGGACAATTGAAAATATGGACAATCCTGTTTTTTACTTCTGATTTGATAGATGAAATGAGTATACCATCCCGACAAGGAGAGCAGTTGTGTGCCGATAGCTCTTTCCGGTTGGTGAGCTACAGATGCCGCGTTGCCATTGGTCGATTGGACGGCCTAACTTCCTTACTTCACGTCAGAGGAAACTCTGCTGACAGGTTTAGGCAGCAGAACAGCAAAAGCTTTACCGGCCTACGAAACGAACTGCAAATTGACCACAGCTGTCTGGCAATCTGGGAGATGCAGTCGACGACATTTCGTGCCTGTGAGGCCTGTCGCATCCTCAAGGTGCGCTGCGAGCCGGCCAGTGGCGGTGGCCATGATGGCAGCATCAGCAGCAATGACGGGACCGTCTTGCCACCCGTATCGGAGCGGCCACCCTGCCGTCGGTGTCGAGACATTGGCCACGAGTGTGTCTACACGGAGCGGCGGAGGACCAAGCGCAAGCGGACGGACGTGCGGGTGCGCGAGCTGGAGCAGGAGGTGTGGCAGCTGGGCGAGCTGCTGTTTCTGCAGCAGAAACAGCAGCAGCAGCAAAGTGGTGATGCTGGAGGGGTGTTGGTGGAGGGCGTGCAAGAAGTCCGAGTTCCAGAAAGGTCGTCTCCAATCGTGGAGGAATCACTCCCGACGGTTCCTTCTTTACCTCCTGCATTTGCCATCTCTTCTGCTGGCACCCCCTCTCCCAACTTGCCACTGTCGTGGAACTCTTCCCTGCCAGCAACAGTCGACTCGGCAGACCCTGTGGCTGCTGGACTTCTACCGATGGCTTGGGCGGTGCGCCTCTTTCGGCGATACGTCCTGACAATGGCACCCCAACGGCCGCTCGTGGTGTTCCCTGCCGTGACGCCAGCAAACCATCACGTGATTCCGACAGATGAGGAGATAGCGGCAGTGGCAGCCAAGGTACGGCGGCAGACCCCCGTACTCTTCCTAGCGATAGTCACGGTGGCGGGGAACATTGGCGCGGAGATGGGACAGAATGGAGACGACGACGACGACGATGACGACGATGAGCTGAGCAATGGCCGAGACGGGTCTGCAGATATTAGTAACGACGAGAGCGACGGTCTCAGCCTGGCGCTGGAGGCACTCCTGCTGAGGGTCTTTGCCGAGCGGATCATGCTGGATGGGCAGAAGTCGATTGAGCTGATCCAGGCGCTGCTGGTGTCGTCCAACTGGAACTGTCACTCACTGGGAGTCACGCCGCCGTCGAGCCATCGGCCAAGATTCTACCAGCACGTCCACCTGGCTGCATCGATGGCCGTGGAGCTGGGTCTGTGCGGCCGTGAAGGACAGAACCGTCCTCAAGACTCTGGTCCATCCGGCGACACCCTCGTCTTTGAGCGGACTCTGCTGGCCTGCTACCTCTGCTGTTCCAGGTGGTTTTCTTGTCGTTTTCCGTCTCGTCTCAAACAGAAAACTAACATCAAAAGTGTCTCTCTCGGCTTCCACCGCCAGTCCATGTTGTCCTTTACGCCTCACATAGCCGAATGCCTCGCCACGATCGAGACATCGGCACTGGCAGCACCAACCGACGCCACTCTGGCCGCCTGGGTTCGTCTGCAGCACATTGTCGATAACGCCGCAGTCGGCTTGGGCCTCCGGTCGTCTGAGCGCGACGGGGCAGCCAGTAGCACAGACAAGGCCACCCGGGGCCTGGTGGACTTTGCGGACCCGTGCCTGCAGATGAACCTGCAGAATGCCACGCTGCAGCTAGAGCAGTGGCGACAGAGCGTGACGAGCACATGCATGAACAACAGCCTGCTGATACAGTACCACACCGTTCTGTGCACTCTGCACGAGTCGTGTTTCTACAACGAGTTTGACCCGACCGACTTCAAGCCGCCGTACCGCGTGGCTGTGCCGACGTGCAGGGCGAACGCACCAGTGCCACCACAAAGACCAAAACCACGGCCTTTTCTTACGTCTGCTCACATCCAGTCGCGCCAGCTGTGCCTCGCGTCGGCACGGGCGCTAATCGGCATCTTTCTGGCAGCGCCGACGAAGCAGCTTCGGGGCATGCCGGTGTTCTCGTACGCGCGCATCAGCTACGCCATCGTTGTGCTGCTCAAACTGGAGCTGTCGGCCGTTCTTCCGGGCGGCGCCATGCACGGGCTGATGCGCCACGTCGGCGGTCCAGGCAGCTCGACCACGCAGATCCACCACTATCTGGGCAAGCTGTCGTGGCGGATGAGACAGCTCCGCACGCGGCACCGGCACCTAGCGCGCATGTGGGCACCGCTCGTGGAGGCGGTCAGCGAGTGGTACGAAGGCTACCTGCTGCCGGCGGCAGGCGGTCACATCAGCGACGAGAAGGCGAGCACTGCGTCGGGCGTCGGCCCGGTGCTACGACCACTACGACACTGCTTCCCGCTTTTGACGCAGAGTGAGGGTCAAGCCAGCACAGCAGCGGCAAGATTGAACCCAGAGTCTGCGATGGCTCCGGCGTCTTTGGTGGCACCGATAGGCGTGTCGGGATTCTACGAAATGCTGAACGAGATCGGTTACCGGGAGTCAGCTGTGCCGATAGCATACGAGAACGGGACGACTGAGCAGGACTTGGAGCAGACTGACAGGTCTGCAGGTGGGGACACGAGCTCGGTGTCGCGGGCGCCTGCTCATGTGAGCCATGAAGACGAACAGCTGCTCCAGTCAATGCTGCTCATGGGAGATACCATCGACTGGACAGACCCGTCGAAGCAGTTTTTCGACGTGCAGAGCTGTCTCGACGGGATGTTTTCGGAGCAGATGTCGACGTAGGTGATAGATATTCGAAGAAAGGGTACTATTGTATGTATATCGTGGAGTGGACAAATTGCACCAGGGAGTTGGATTATGTCTATATGATACTGGAACACCAGAAACATTTGTACAATATAAGATAATGATGGAAATTGGGAACCGGCAAAGGGTATAAAAAGCACGAGAAGAGAGGATAATGTACAAACACGGAGCATATTGCTTTACATGACGAAAACCCAGAGTGACGCCCCAAGACTGCTAGTAAAGCGATGCGCAGAAGAGGCTCAAACCTCGGCGGCTTCCTTTGCAGGGCCATTCCCGCGGACCTGTGGCTCTCCACGGGTAGCCTTTCTGTGAGCGCGTTGTTCGAGGGCGATGCGACGACGTTCCTTTTCGCCTTCGATGCCGGTGTTGACGGTCTCGTGGACGCTCTGGAGCGGCTTGGCGTGAATGAAGAGGCAGGCGATGAGGCCGGCGGCAGCGAAGCAGGTCGTCTGGATCCAGACAGGACGGACGGCGTCGTACATGGCCGCACGGACGACGGAACGGAGGTCTGGGGGAAGGCGATCGACGAGGAGCAAGTTTGCCTGGGCAGCATCGCCGGAGAGCATGTCGGCGAGGGAGGCATTGCCGGCGGCAGCAGCGAGGATGGCAGGACGCTGGGCAGTCATGCGGTTGGCAAAAGCAGCGCTGGCGGCGACGACAGCAATGGCCGAGGCCATATTGCGGGTGAGAGAGAAAAACGCAGTAGCACTGGCGTTGTTCTGCGGTGGCACGTTGCTCTGCAGGGCGACAAGGGGCGGCTGGAAGTTGAGCCCGATGCCGGCGCCAGTGATGCCCTGGTAGATGACGATGCGGGCCCAAGCCGACGAGGTCGAGGGCACATTGCGGCCGCGTGGCAGATTCAGAAGCAGGCCTGAGCCCAAGACGGCCAGCAAAAGTCCCAAGATGATCGGATCACGAAACCGGCCGGTGCGCTTGAGGTAGATACCGCTGCCGGCAGCGCACAGCGAGACCGGCAGGCAGACCGGCAGCAGATAGACGCCCGAGAGCAGCGGCGTGGCGCCCAGCACTGCCTGGAAGTAAGTCGGCAAGAAGTAGATGGCCTGTGTAAAGGCCAGCCCGTGAAACAGACAGACGCACAGCACCGCCACGTTGGACCGGCTCGCAAACAGGTGCGTCGGCAGCAGCGGGTACACGGCCAGCCGATGCTCGACCAGCCCAAACAGCACCAGCGTCACGACACCAAAGACGATCAGACAGATCACCGTCACCGATCGCCATGGATACGCGTTGCCGCCGTATTGCAGACCCATCAGCAGCATCAGCGTGCCGCCCGTGATCAGCAGACTGCCGAGCCAGTCGATCGAGCGCAGCCCGGCCAGCAGCGGCGTGTGCGGCGTCGGCAGGTGCAGCGTGAAGAGGATGATGAAAAAGGCCGTTCCGGAGATGGGCACTGAGGAGTGAGTAGAAGTGGACAAGGGGACAAGTGGTAGAGGAGCGGAAGATGTAGATGCCAATACGAAAAAAAAAAAAAGGAAAGAGCACCGAGAGCACCCCAAAATGGAAGGAACAAACTGCACTCCAGACACATCGTCACTCACAGTTGATATAGAAACACCACCGCCACGACACGTTGTTCGTCAGTGCGCCACCCACGATCGGCCCCAACGCGCTCGCCGTCGCCCACACCATCCCGATCATGCCGTAGTACTTGCCGCGCTCGCGCGCCGAGAAGATGTCGCCGATGATGATGTTGACCAGCGTCAGCAGCCCGCCGGCCCCGACGCCCTGCACGGCACGTCCGGCAATCAGCATGGCCAGGCTCGTGGCCGCACCACAGAGAGCGCAGCCCAGAAAGAAGACGGCCGACGCCGCCAGCAACACCGGCTTGCGGCCCCACACGTCGCTGAACTTGCCCCAGTTCGCCGTGCTGGCCGCCGCCGCCAACATAAAGGCCGAGCCGACCCAGGCGAAGCCAGCCGATGAGCCAAAGTGCTCGGCGATCGTTGGCAGTGCCGTCGTGATGATGGTCATGTCGAGGGCCGCCAAGAAGACGGACATCTATGATGTCAGCAGAGGACTATGGGGGCTGTCAAGAAAGCAGAGCCACGGTGACAGAGTAGAGGGTTGCATAACAAACTTACACACGCCGCCGTCATAAGCAGAAAAATCTGTATCGTCGATCGGGGTGGCTGAACATTTGATGGTCCATTTCCAGCCGGTGCTGCTGCGTCTGCCGATGGGTTGCCGCGGCCGTTCAGCGCCTTCTCGTCGTCTGTGATTGTCGCCATCGTCGCATCGTCTACAGCCCCTAGTGGAAGCTGCTTAGCCCCACCATCTGTAGCTGTGGTAGACATGTTGAGGAACCAGAATATCAAGTCGACAAAGGCGGTCCTAACAATTGGTTTAGACTCTGAACGTATTGCTTGTGTCTTCGGAAAGTGGAATCCGTCGTCTTCGGCCGTTGCGCCTCTTGTATGTGATCCAAATACATATGGGATGACCGTCCTTTATAATCACAGGGCTTTAGATGAACGTCATCCTTGTGCTGGTCATTGGCTTGCGTTTGGCAGTATTTTGCCCCGTTTGCCTTGCCCGGCGCTCAGTTAGTTCCGCCAGGCTACAAATCCGGCGCTAAACTGACCCGACGCCGGAGATGCGGTTAGTGTGATGATTAGACTGGATGACTAAGGCGGTCTCCGAGTGCTCACGACATAGCTCCGACCGCCGCCAACGTAGTATCTTCATCACGTGGTAGTAGACTAAACTTCTATCACAGGAAGCGATGCAAGGTCTCTTATAGTTTCAGCATACATAAATCATAGCTATAAAACGTTTTGAGGATCCTATGCTTCTCCATCTCCATCCGTCTGATCGATCACTCGTCCTATATGATACACCCATGCTGTAAGCATAGAAATATACTTGGAACTGGGTCGACCGGCTAGCCCTTTCTAAAGCCATATATTACCTCAGAATTTCCATACTTTCGGTACACTCTGCAAAAAGAACGCACTTTGATATCCGCAGCTTTCTTTGGTATCCTTGCAAAAAAGACGAGGCGTGTTGGTTAATGCCACTTTTCTAGATCCTGGGTTTCTCATGAGCTCTGGAACCACAGGACTGTGGAATGTGAGCGTATCATGAAAGCAATAGTCGGAAGGCGCGGCTTTAAAACATAAGTCCATAGTAGCGTAGCGAAGAGCAACCCGAGCAATACTGCGAATGAACAATATTAGCTGAGCTGCAATTCATCATAACCGGCTGCATGTATAGCGCTCACCTGAATCGCACCATATTCTTGAAATCGACATGGCCATTCACGTTTCAGTAATTCCATCAGCATGTATGTGATACGCCGTCCATGCCCATAAACATGTACTTTCGTAACTGTTCCGAGGCTAACGTAAGAATAGAAACTCGGCCGTCCTATCGACTAAGTGGCTAACAAGCTGAGATCGCTTTCACGCGTAGACAAGAAACGACACTGGCTTAATCTATTTTTGAGCTCTTTAGTCGAAATTCGAAAGAAAACACGTAGCTTTGTATCACGGTGTCCTGCAGTCGGCTGCCATGTACTGTGCTCAATCTTACGGAGCATGTTCGGGGTTGGCAGACTGCCTGCATGGGGACCTTCTGCAGAAGTCCCAAATATAATAGGCGTTGTGAAATTGTGGCTCTTAGGTTAAGAACGTGCCTTCTGCTCGACTGTACGAGGGCGAATGATTCGTACCAATTTTGAATTGCAAGCTCGGCACTGCTTTCCTGTTCCTAGATTGTATTGATGCCTCCAGAAACGTGTTCCTGGCGTCTATCGGTTTGCGCATCTTGGCCGAAACCCGGCTTCGTAAGAATCTTGCCAAGGCAGGAGAATCAAAGTCACTAGAAACTTCAAAGAGGCTACTGAACCAGCCTGTGAGCTGCCTGTTTGAGCCAGACTGTTTACGGTAATTTTTAACACATTTTGGCATTGTATGCTCAAACAGCAAATCGGCTTGCTGATCGTGAGAACTCTCAACTGCAAGGTAGAGCGCTCTCAGAATGTCATGTAGGCTCAGAGGTGGTTCATGATTTAAAATAATAGACAAAATGTGAGGTGTTGCGTGTGTCATTCCCAGGAGCAGCTCGGATCTTCCCGGCTCGTAGCCATTGTCCAGAAGTAACTCGGCAATATCAAGTTGTTGTGAATCTAAGGCCAGTACAAGAAAGTCGTCGGTTCTAGCATTGCTGCTGAGGTCCAGGCCCTGCTCGAGAAGAAGCTTCACCATGGTTAAATTCTGCAGCCTGATAGCATACAGCAGCATGTAATATCGCGGCCAGTCTGTTGTCTTGTACGAATTGAAAGGAATGGAGAGCTGTGATCTGAAGCCGCCACTTTTTGTCCGCTGAACTAGGTTGGTGATGGCGTTCATGGTGAGACATGTCTCCGGATTTCGAAAGACTTCCAATGCCTGAGCCGAAACGTCACGGAGAAGATCCTGTGGTGTCATTGATGCATGATGTGTCCACTCTGAAAAGGCGTATGGTCTCAGTGAATCAGCCGGATCATCAATCTTAAGCGACAACACAACGTCATTGCAGCACGAAATGTAGGCCAGACAGCAGCGGGCTATGTAGCTGTGAGCCAGCTTTGCATCGACGCCGAATATTTTCAAAGGACCTGAACAGATGCGCTGACCGAGAAGGTACTCCTTCACTGAGAAATGTGCTAGGCTGACTGTGTGAAATCGGAGCCGTAGGTCTATGGATGGATCAGGTGCTGGCTCTACTTTGATGAGGCCAGGGAGAAGATCGAGAATGTCCAACGGACTAAGTCGATTCTCACGGTCAAACGGACAGGGGTCCTCAACCCGGATGATGCAGGCTTCAGCCAGCTCTTCCACAAATAGAGGGCGACTTGCAGAGACAAGCCACCGAAGTGCGGCAGCAGCTTCATCCACAAAGTTTGAATCAACCTTGGCCAGTATTCGTTCGTATGTAGAATCCAGATCAATCGGGAGAGATGATAGGATGGACGTACTTTCCTTTCTGCGCATAATTCGTCTCGAATTCAACTCCTGCATTTGGAGTGCGGTCCACCGGAACCTATAAGACAAGTTAATACTGTTCGACCTTTGGTAAAAGGAGCTTTGCCTTACATTCCACCAGAACCATACACCAACTTTTTGACGATGTCGTCCTTGACATGTTCAGGCTGCTTTCTTAGCTTATGATTAAGTCCAATCTGATTTACGACGTAGGTTTTCACGTCAGGTTCGATGTCTGCAGAAGTAATTCTCAAAGCCGTCCAAGAGGAGCTGAGTACAACGCTTGTTTCGATATCCCATTCAGGCCTGCTGAATACGAGAATATGTAGTCGACGGTGCTGGTGAGCAGCCAATTGGCTGAGGAACTGGATAACCATTTCACATTCAGGACCATACGGTATTTCATCAATGCCGTCCAAGACGAGGTAGGTGGCACCAGACACTACAGTCTCTTCAAGAGGCTCTGTAGAGCCTATAGAGACTGTAGAGTCTGTGGAGTCTGGTTCTTCTTCTCCGGCGCAGAGAAGCTCGATTGCCGTAAAAAATCGAGTCTTTAGCGCTTGCAGTGATGGTGGCCCGGGGCAATACTGCTGGTGCAAGGCCTCAACCAGTGCGAGTACTTTCTCTCGATAACAAAGCTGTTCCAACGCTGATTTTAGGAACGTTGAGAGATTCTGGCACATGAAATCGTCGAATCCAAAGTAAAAGTATACCATATTGTCTGCGGTCTTTGGGGTGCTTCTGATTTGCTCCCGAAGATGGTCGATTATCAACGAACTTGTACTCGTCAGTCTCATGTATCTTGGCGTTTTGGGAGGCTGCTCAACTCTTGCATACCAGAGTACAGTTTTCCCACAGCCAACTATCATTCCGTAATGTGTTGTGTCAGTAAATAAGAGTTACCAGTGGCTTCTCGGGTCTCCTACCATCTCCCATTATCCACAAGTATGGATTCTTGGATTGAAGCCATCGTTCGTAGGCGAATCCCTTTAGGAACCACTGGCCAGTGCCGCGTAAACGTTGCTCGTATGTTGACGCCTGCATGGGCAAGACATTTCTCGCATCTAGCCAGCGCAGTGTGGCCAATTTCTTCTTCTCTGTGTACTCCACTTCAGTCCACCGTCATAATTAGCATGTGCTGAATAGCACTGGCGATATCAAGTCTCCAGTGCTTACTTTTCTCTTGAATAGCCCTTTGTCTTGAATATTCATCAGCTGCTTCCCTCTGGAAGCACAACTCGCTACTTAAACATCTTAGGTCATCTAAGCTGGTAGTCGAGGTGTTCCTGTCGATTTGTGTCAAAGACAGAAGATCAAATAAGGATGCATTAGTTTCACACTCACAAATTCAAGACGGAAACAGATAGCATCAAATAATCTCTACAAGCATCTATGATAGCCTTGAGTCGTTTGATCTCATCGGCGTGGAATATGTAGAGCGCTCGTCTTCCTACTATCCGTAATTTCTCGCGTATTTTTGAAACGTCTCCCTCTCTCTGAACTTTGTTCAATATAGCCTGTAACTTGTTTAAATGACTCTCACATGCCTGCATGGAATTTTGTGTGATGCAGACGACTGCAGCCTGAAGGTTAGGCTTTCTAAGAATGATATCGAGTTGCGCGAAAATGGTGTTCAACCAGAGGAGCGTTCTTTGTGTTTCGAGTACGTCCTTGTCTCCATCTTTCCATAGCTCGTAGTATCCGTAGAGACCTTCTGTCAGTTGGATTGCAAAACTGATGATGGCTAAACACGTCCCCGGATCCATATTATCGTTCAATATACAATAGCCATACAGGTGAAAACAAAATTGCATCAAGGAAGATGTCTACAACGCGCAAATATGAATTGACATAACGGGCTTAAATGGGGAGTCGGCTATCATATGATGCAGAGTGGATTCTGCCTGCCCAAAAAGCCTAACGGGGCGTTGCATTGGGCAGAATCCAAGCCATTGCAAAGCCTTTGTCTTTCCCCGTTGACGAATGGTTGTTCATTAATTTCAGCACACGTTCAGTGGCTGTGCAGGTACTCATGCGACTTACGACGTGCACCAATAGCAGAAAAATTGTAGGCTGTAATTTTTGTTCATTCCCTTGATCGAGTCGTTTATTGTACGGAATGTCTTGACCCTGTACGGAGTACCTAGCACACATGTCAAGTTTCCATGGAGGTTATTCAGATGCTCCAATTTGCTCATGTGCGTATGGAAGAAAAGGGCCAACACGGGCACCCGGGAAAGAATGCTCTGCTGGACGCCGGACTTCTGAGTAAAAGGTCTTGATCGCCTTCAACGATTTTGACATCTCGACCGAGTTGAATCTTGCCGTATATCATTGATGTCATCGTTTAGAGAGTTTTCCTGCCTGGCAGATAGTAGTCCCTTATGCAGCCGGTAGTCCGGTCGACAGATAGCATCACGCTGGAGCGTTTGGTGGACACAGGGAAATCGTGAGCAACGCTCTCTCCGGCCTCAAGCAACTGCCGCCTGATGTCTGCAAAGTCATAATGCACGAAGTGCGGATTCTTCTTTTCTCACAATCATGCTTTTCAGCACTCTGAAGCATCGTTGGTACACCTTTCAAGAACGCTTTAATTAAGAAAGGTCTGATGATTGCGTGAGGCTTATGGCGAATATTGGACTGATTTGGGTATGAAAATGAACTCATACTATTTTAGGTCTGAATTTTAGCAACCGAAACCAATCATCAGATTGCAGTGCTTCTCTTGCAAGAAACACTAAAGTCTTTGGTCTGTCTTTGATCCCAACCTCATAGCGATCGACCGTATAAAACAGGCTTTTTACGGCAGACTTCTCTCCCGAAAGATCTAGGAAAGAGCTGGGGCGAAGGTATTCAATGAATCGACCTGGGGTATTTGACCGAGAATATGCTGAGACAGGATTTTATTTTGCTGCTCGTGCTCTGCCTTTCTCGCTTTTATAAAAAAATCTAGCCGTCAAAAATAAATCGAGGCTCGACAACAACAAAACAAGAAAAAACCAAAATCGATAGCCTTTGAATTTTGATCCCATTGCACATTATTTCATCAATATAAGAAGCCACCATTGTTCACCTCCTTGAAGATATTGTCTGTAATGTCATAAACCGAGAAAGGCTTACTGACTCGCCGACTAATGCAATAATCTGTAGCCAACCGTCGACATGTCGTTTAACTTCATGTGCTTACCCGGCGAGCTCAGAAACAAGATATATGAGCTGGTACTGGTTTATCAAGAGCCCATACGAGAGCTCTTGCCGGGGCTTCTCTTCACGAACAGGGCCATCCGCCACGAAGCCAGCTCGATCTTTTACAACCAGAATCAGTTCCATTTGCTGAACTTGTATCCCGGCCAAGTTGCTTGCTTCCTCGACAATATGGGCAGCAAAAATGCAGGTCTAATCCAGCACATCATCATTGAGTTCCCAGAATTTGACAACTGGACTTCTGGCGCTCTCGTCCTCAATGATGACAGCGTCAATCTGATCAATAAACTAAAGAGCAACTGCACCAGTCTGCGCACGATCACGACGTCGCTATACAACGCCGTTGGCTGGAAGATGGCGGTGCATGAACGAGAAGACGACTTCACCATCAACACGATGAAATTTGTTGACGCTTACTGGGGGGGCATTCCATCTCTGGAATCGATAGTGCTCTACACGCGTAATTGCGGTTCAGATGAGCGCGTGAAGCGCGAACTTGGAGGCCTAGGACGGAAAGTGATACTGAGAGAAGGAAAGATAGCATCAGGCTATCGAGCCGAAGAGGCCCGAAAACGCCGCTTCGACATGTTGGCTGCGTTGATGCGCAGTGTGCCGTTTTAGGCGGTTGATACAACGCTGTTGTAGAAGAGTGGCTCCAGGACTTTCACTGAACCCGGCACATGCACTTGTGGTCTCCATCAGATGTCGTACATTGATGATGCTAGGGCTTGTGGGAGACAGTATGATCGTTGGGATGGAAAGAATGGAGGGAGCAGTGAGACATCGAATTGGTCAGATAAAAGTGCAGTGTCATGTTATCTGCAGCAGTGTCATACAAGACATACATCAATGCTAATGCCGACATAAAGGCGTCTCTTCCGTGGTCAAGTGTCCTGCTCCGCAAGAATGTTCCGTACCAGTTTCAGTGGGTCGTCGCGGCTGATTTCTGCCCAAAGTTAGACTGGACGGCTATTGGACGATCTGTCGACGTGAAATCGTAGATCTTCCCGTGATAGTAGCAGTCCTAGCCTTGTAGGTCCTGGGGCTCCCTTGTATGCCGTGCTTCACGATCCAATGGTTCTAGCTATGCTGGTTGGCTGTGCCCTGTCGAGATTAAAGCTGCCTACGGTATTGCCTACCGAACATCAGCTGTGTCCCTCATTTTCACTCTTTTCATATACAGGCAAGAGAATCAAGGAATTTTTCTTTGCATGGGTTGAACCTGCTTGAACATCCTACATCGTTCATTTCTTCACCGCCAGGTTGGAAACTTCTCCATCTCACTCGGCTCTTTCGCGTCTTCGCACGTAATATTACCGTTCCCAGTCCTGTGCAGCCATTCGCTGGGGAGAATTGCGTTGCGGGAACCTCGGCCAGTTAGGACCCCACTTTGGACGGCCCCAGCATAAGGCTTGTCGAAGAAAAGCGAGTGTGCGCGGCTTGTCTTGTTGACTTATCACAATCAACGTAACTAGCACTAATCAACTCACCGACAGCCTGCTGCTACTGCAATATTGAGCAATGCCTGTCTGGCTTTCGTATCCGTCGTCACGCAAGGACAGCGGTGAGACTGCTGTGAAGCACTGTTTGTTCTACTTGATTCCCGGAAACCCGGGCTTCATTGAGTATTATGCAACCTTCCTCTCGGCCCTGCGAGGTCTTCTCGACGAGATTGAGGACAAGAGTAGCATCCGGTTCACCATCCTGGGCCGAAATCTGCTCGGGTTTGATGATGGTGACAATGGCGACGATGGCAGCGGCTCGTACGGCCTCCGTCCATTTGATCTGGACACGCAGATCCAGGCAGCCATGGACGCCATAGCGGCCGCCCGGATTGACACCAACCACGGGCCACGACATGGCGAGCCGTTCGACGAGGTGTTCCTTTCTGGCCACTCTGTCGGGAGCTACATCGCGCTCGAGGTGTTTCGTCGGCACCAAGAGCTGATGAAGCAGCCTACGACTTCTGCAGCCACGGGCGTCTCGCATCTCCGGCTGCGTGCCGGCTTTCTGTTGTTTGCCACTCTGACCCATCTAGCGAAATCGCCGAGCGGCCGAAATTTGGAGCGGCTGCTGAACACACCGCTCCTTGGTCCATGCGCACCGTGGCTGGCAGAGAGATTTCTCGCATGCTGGCCGACATGGGCGCTGGGCTGGATCGTGGGAAGCGTCCTCCAATTTCCGCCTCATGCAGCCAGCGTCACCACCCGGTTCCTCAGCAGCTATGGCGGTGTCCGACAGGCACTGTATCTGGGAGGCGACGAGCTGGTAAACATTGGCGAGGATGAGTGGGCAGACGAGGTGTGGGAGCTGGCCCAAGACAGCGGCACGGGGAGAGACACAGAAAAGCAGCCGACGCCCAAGTTTGTCATTTTGTTCGGCCAGAACGACCACTGGGTTGCCAACGAGTATCGAGATCGGTTCATTGCCCGCCGCGCAGAACATGCTTTGCGTGACGAGCCGCTGCATAAAAGGGGCAGAGCACAGATCGTAATGGATGAAAAGGGGCTGCCACACGCATTTTGTCTTCGTATGTATCCTCCATCTGCACCCACGCCGCTCGGTCGTTTTTGTCTAATGTTCGGCGACAGGCCATGGAGAAGAGGTGGCAGAAATGGTCAGGAGTTGGATATCTGACATTATCGAGGATTTTTGAATGACGGACAGGCAGATGTAGCTCCAGTAAACATTTTTAGCATGCACTGATCTCCCCCTTTTTGGGAGGGGAGTCACCGCTTGAAGAAGGACCGATTCGCACTGCGCGTTCTCAACCAGCAAAGTTCAAGTCCGGCTACTTCCACAAACAGCAGGCACGACATCGACACGACTTGGCGATTTCGATTCCCAGTTGGGAAGCAGTACTGATAGGAATTAGATAATAGATTAATGCATTATACTGTAACAGCAAACAATGTTCGAGGCCTTTGGAGCTCTGACCTGTTTCCCCCGGTTATTTTTCGTATCCAGTCCTAAACGCCCGTCTCATGACCCAATCCTGTATCGCTTGTTATCACCCCAGACGCCAAAGTATGCCACACCGATGCAAAGAAACAATTGCGTGCTCGGTCATTGAACCGGTCCATATGCTTTCCCCTTTTTTCCCATGCAAAATTACGCCACTCATTACCGATGGCGGCCCTCAAGACTCTAAACTCCTTTTTCCATGTCGTCTCATACTACCTCTTGTAATCGATGGCATGCGTCCTGCGCAGTGGCTTCGACTGGATGGCCGTTTGCTAATTCGGCTGGGTCGGTCGGTTCGACAGCAGTGACAACTGCCGAGGACAGATTTGATTGGGGATGGAAGCGTCCATCGCCTCGGTTGCCTCGCCTGCTATTGCATGTTGGCGGTGAAACCGGAGTGGAGTTTGTGACAAGCGTTGTTCCGTTGCCGGCTGGGGATTTTCTTGCATGCGAGATAACCAGAGAACGGAACATGCGGTAACGTATCCGTGGACCGAAGACGTCGTCGGCCAAAGCCCTTATGGCAGGTACAGAGGCAGCCATAATGGATACGGCACTCGCGGCGAAGCCCCAGATGACAAGGGGCACACCTTCAACTGCACAGTGTCAGCTTGGAACAAATGCATCACAGCGAAAGATGGGCTTACACGTAAAGTCGGAGCTCACCAAAAGAGGCATTTTGGTGCACATGACGACGGCAGTGGCACAGGCACTGGGAAAGAGCATGTTAGCATTTGGCATATTCCGATTCGAGATGCAAATGGGACTCACAAGACTCCCATGCTCATTGCTATTGCAATGCTGATTTTCTCTCGGCGGTACATCCGAAAGCGCATCAAGATTCCCCACGGGAGCAGCGCGAGCACAATATCGCAAAAGGCCATGTACGCTGTCATAGAGTCAGAAACAGGTCTGAAATAGAGAAGGGTGAATGGATTGGCATCATCAACGCACAGCCAAAGACGATACCGATGACGACTGCCACATGCATGGACCTGCATTTGCCTTCGATGTATGGCTTCCAGATTTTGGCAGTCGGAGTGCAGAAGCCGAAGATGCAATAGGCGCAGAGTGGCAGAAGCAAATTCAACGAGATGACGATGGCCCACTCAAGACGCCTAAGCCACCCGTCTGAGAGGCGGATGAGGGTGACGGCGAAGGAGGTCTTGCTTGCCACGGCCGAGGTGAAGGAAGAGAAGACGGAGACCAGGCCGAGGATGCGTAACAGCTTGGAGGTTTCCGAGCCGATTGTATCATGGTGGTGGCCGAAGCCGTTGTGTGCCGCTATGGTAGTGGTTATGGCACCCACCAGGAGCAGTATCTACAGAACCGTCAGGACCGCAACAGTGGGGAAGGAAGGAAGCTGGCGAATCACCCACCCACGACAGAAGCAAGAAATAGTCGTCCCACCACAAGCCTCGTCGGCGGCGGAACTTGCAATAGATGCGAAGGCCCAAGAAGGTGGTAGCCAAGGCTGCCAGCACCCAGATTGCTTTGTGGACATAGGCGCCCCGACTGCTGCTGGTGTCGGTCGAGGCAGCACCGGACGACATAACGGAGCGGAGTGATAGAGCCCGCCAGGTGGTGTGTATGTACCACCAGAGGCGAGGGCGATAAGGGCGAAGCTGGAGTTGAAAGCTCGGGTCGGAAGGCTGGAGAACTGGAGAACGATGGTGGTTGTCGCTATTGACGGGCGACTTGAAAGCATACTGGGGCGCAATACAGCACTATGTCGCGTAGGATTGGCCAGACAAGAAGCATCTCGAGACCCGGGGCAAGCAGAAAGCAGATATTTGCCAGACGACTCAAAGAGCAGCAAGCAACGGAACGAGCAGCAAGGACGGCAGGCGAGCTTATAGCTGTCATACAACCCGTACATAATATTTCAGCGAGCATGGGAGCCCAAGCTCCATGCAAACGTACCATGTAAGTGACAAGGAATAGCCCGAGGAGAACCACAGTGCCGGGCCGGCAACAAGGATTTGAGGCACAGGCTACCGCATCCCGGACGAGGTACGAGTGCGTGCCGGGGTTCTGTTTCATTTTCATCTTATTGCTTCTTCCCTCTTTTCTTTTTCTGTCTATCCGCCATCCGTTCCTAGTTTCTGCCTATCGCCTGTTGCTTCTGCCATTTTTCTTTTTTTCCCTTGTTTTCCTTTTTCCCTTTTTCCCTTTTTCCCTTTTTCCCTCTTTCTTTCCTTATTTTGCGCTTTCTCGCACTTGACCAGGCAGAAAATGCGACCACCAAGCTGCTTATGAGAATGCGGTGAGGGGAGCGGTCACTGGATTAACGTGCCAACGCACGAGGAGCAGGAAAAAAAAGGGCAGAGGTGGGCTAGAGTTGCCTTGTGCACATACGTGTACGCGTGCTTGGTGCAGTTCTGAGCCCTTGAACTCACTGACGCCCCTGCTCTCCATTTCCCCGGACTGGGCGCCGAGTTCGGTTAGGCCATATTACGAGCTCTATTTTGGGGGAAGCCCCCTTTTGCGGGAGGGAGTGCTCCGTGCCGCTATGCTGTTCAGGGGTTGATCTACAGGCAAGTAGGATGCTGAGGAAGGGCAAGCGAGCCTGTCCGGCCTCCGATGCGGCGTGTTGCGCTGTGTTGGCAAGGATGGCCTTATGCACAACTGACCGCATCTTGCTTTAATCTGCGCACAGGCGCAGCCGCCCTTTTTTCCAGGCTAGCCCGAATGCTACCGGCGGACGAGACCGGATACGAGCAGGCAGCAGGCAGCGCAAAAACAAAAGGGACGAACTGCCAAATCGTGTCGCGGGCTAGAAAAAAAAACGACAGAGAAAGGGCAAAGACAGGCCGGGGAGACGCCGAAGCAAAAGGGCGGACATGTGCGCTCGTACTATGTACGGGACAAGGAAACACGCGGCACGTCTGCCAGCATCTGATAGGCGCGTGCCGAAAAGCCTGGGAGCGACTGGTCGGCATCTTAAGCTCTGCAGGGTTAGCTCGCGGGTGCTTTCGGTTGCATGACTGCAAGCCCATACTATGTATCACCCTTCAGCTGTCCTGTCGCCAGGCCGCGCCCAGCCCTACGGGGCTCCCAGCTCTGTACTATGTATGTGATGTAGCATCTGGCAAGTCACGGCGGCTTTGCAGAGCACAGATGCGGCTGGCACGACGGGAGTCGCCGTTCTCCTGGCGGCAAGATTAGCGGCTGGGAAGGCCGGGCCGATATTCCGAGGACAGCATCGCGGAAATGAGCATTGGGAGAGCCTGCCAGCTGGTAATTTTAGTTCTTGCCAGGGGTCGATGCGAGCAATCTGCCATTCTACTCCCGGCTCCCGGATCTGCGCACAACAGGTGTACAGAGTACCGTACCGTACTCGTACGTCGTAGATGCAACGTACTTTGTATCTCCTTTTCCATCTAAGCGTTCCCGATAGGCGGCACACAATCGGCACTAGAAAAGACAAAGCGAACGGTTTGGAGCTATGCCACCCAACGATGCGACAGGGGATGCATGTTGCCGTCCCGACGTCTCCCCTACATCGGGCACGCCGCTGTCGTGTGGATGCACACTTCAGTACTTGTTTCCGGCGTCTCGACAATGCCCAGAGCGTGTATGCAAGCCAGCCCAATGTCAGGCCATGTACGGCTTATGGGCTATGATCAGTCACAACCGCCCCATTCGTGTCTCCGGCTTGCGGCACCCTGTCGTCTCTGATCGGTCGAGGCAAGAAAGCCTGCCTTTCGTTCTCTGTCTCCGATCCGGGAACGCTTTTTCCGGCTCCATCTTCCACCGACTCTAGGAAGACGTCTCCACGGCAGCCGCCACGGCCTCGTCTGCTACTGGCGCATCTATGCCGACACAGCACGTTAGCAGTGACCGGACTATTTAGACGCCCATCCCGACGTACCCGTCATCTCGACGACCGCATCGCCGCCTTTGTCTTGCAGCGGACCCAAGACGGCGTCGGCACCCTCCACGGCCATCCGCCGCTGCAGCGCCAGCGTCATCCGCTGGATCACCTTCTTCTGCTTCTTCGCGCTCAGCGGCGCCCGCGGGCCGCTCGTCGGCATCAACCCCGCGCGCGCACCGCGCGTCGTGTCCATCTGCGCATTGCCACTCGACAGCTTGCCGGCCGCCGACCGCTTCTGCTGCTGCTTTCGCTGATGTGCCGCGCGTGCCGCCATCCGGTTGCGCGATGGCTTGTTCGGGTTCTTGACAGACGGCATCGCGGGTCCTGGTGGTCGTGCGTGTGGAGGTGGAGGACTGTGGAGGACTGTGGAGGACGGGAGATGCTGTGCTGAAAGGCGGAGAGGTTCGCAGGTGAAAACGATGTTCTAGCCTACAAAGGAAAAAAAAAAAAAAAAGGAAAAAGGGCTTATCGCCGATAAATGACATCCACAGAAGGAAGGTTTGCTCCGTATCATGCGCTGACTAAGCCACATTGCCTCGCTTCGTATCGTCAACTCTCAATTTTGTTCTATGGAAGGTCGAAGAGGCTTGGCCGCCAACCGCATGATAAACCCAGAAAACTCCTGCGAAACCTAGATCCCCGATAATTATACGGGCTGCACCCAAGACGAACAAAAATACAAGCGTTCAATGAACCCTGGAAAGCCCCGGAAACGAGAGTCTGCAAAAGTATGGACAAGAGAAAGAACAAAAAGAAAAACCCGTCAGTCCTGCTTCTGTGCCTATGCATGTCCGTTGGTGGCATGGCCGTTGGGCTGGACCAGCGTGACATCGTCGTCGCTCTCCTGCTTGAGCAGTTTCCGCCGGGACGACTGTTCCTCGTCTTCGTTTGCCAAAAGGGCGTCGTCCTCCTCTTCACTCTCCAGGTCGCCCAGCTCAAACTCCTCGGCGTCACGCACCTGCCGACTATCGGCCGGGCCGCGACTGTTGCCGTTGATGCGGATGGTGCCGGCAGCAGTGCCGGAAACAGCACCGACGGCAGAGATGTCGTTGTCGGCGGCCTCCAGCTCGGCACGGTACTGGCGCTGCTTAGCGGCCAACAGGTCGGCGTTGACGGTGCGGTCGTATAGGGAGATGAGCAGGTGGACGAAGAGGAAGAGCAGAAAGGCGACGCTGTAGAGGATCAGGATGTAGGCGACGTGGTCGAGGCCGGACGTCGACACGAGCAGCATCTGTTCCTCGGTGGCGCCCATAAAGAGGAAGCCGGAAGCGTAGAGGAGCTGTAGTATGAGCACATGGTTAAATAGGAAAGAAAGAGGAAGTACGTACAAAGACGGATATGTATTGGAAGCTGTTGATCTCGATGCCGTCGGCCGAAATGCTGTTGCGGTCGCGCAGCAGGAACGCGACCTCGATGATGCGGGTGACGCCGCAGGCCATGAGCGAGTAGCCAAACATGGCGTGGGTGGCGGCGCTGATCATGAGCTCCTGCGGGTGGGACGACATGGCCCAACCGGTGAGGAAGAGGACGAAGCCGGGCACGAAGTTGCGTTGGGGACGGCCGTCGCGGGTGCGGCTGAGCCAGATGCCGGCGAGCCCGGCGCTCCACCAGATGATGCCCATCGTGGTGTGCTGCCAGTCGTTCTTGACCCAGGCGGTGCCCCAGTGGTGCTCCGTAAAGGTGTTGACGCAGCCCCAGGCCGCGATCACGGCGCTGTCAAAGAATTCGGGCGAGCGGCCGGAACGGCGCAGCCAGACCTGGCCGACGACCAGCAGGAGCGTCAGCAGGATGCCGTACGCCACAAAGGCACCGCCCATGATAAAGTGTGCCGCGCACTGGCCCACGTGGTCGCCCTGGCAGAAGCCCAGCGCCGTGATGAAGCCAAAGACCATCTGCACCCAGGCCACGACCGGAAAGGCTTTGCCGACGACGCCGTGCACCAGCTTCGCCGCCGGCCGGATCAGACGCCCGTGCAGACCCCGCTCCAGGTGCAGCCGCAGATACACGCCTACCACTATCTGCACCGCCAGCAGCAGCGCCAGCGTCGTCGTAAACTTGCCGTGCACGTTGTTGCCCACAAACTGCCGCCCCTTGTGCATGTGCCCCAGCACCCAGCCGAGCACGGCCAGGGCCGTGTTGAACACCTGCAGCGGCACGTGCCAGCGGCTCTTGATGATCTGCAAACGTCAACAAGCGAACAAGCGAACAAACGAGCGAAGCGAGGCAAAAAAAAAAAAAACATACCCCTAAAACCATGCCGACCGGAAACATGATCCCCCAGACAAATGTCATCAGCAGGATATGCACCCACAGCGTCGCATCCTGTCCCTCTATCAGCACGGCCACAGAAACAGACAAACGTCCTCAGCTGCCTCCTGCTGGCTGCCACCTACAATCGGCTCTTGCGTCGTCGTCTGTCCCTCTGGTATCACGTTCGCCTGGTGGTCGTGAGCGGCTGCCGGCATCGCTAGGGCTACCACGGCCACGGCGGCTGCCGCCGGCAACGTCAGCATTCGCGGAGCCATTGCTCGGTCAGGTCAGGATGCAGCAGCTCGAATGGCAGTCGTCCGAGTGCGCGTCGTCGTCTCGTCGCTTGCTCGATGGCAGCGTCTCGGATCGGTCGGAAGGTCGACCACAACGGCAGCGCTGGCACGAAAAAGACACGGCCGGACTCGTGATTGCGAAAATAAAGTCTGGGGAAGAAAAGAGAAAGGAAAAGAGTGATCGGACGACTCGAACCACCAGAAGACCGGATCTTACGAGCTGTGCTTGAATGGTGTCCACTCCAGCAATGGGATTTCGTACACTCCGAAAGGACACAAACACGCACTGCGGTCGCAGCTACCTAATGGGAAAAGGAGATGCTGTGGGACAGACGGAGTAGAGGACGCGTCCAACCAAAGTGGAGAAGACGCAGGCATTGACGGCAGTCGGGCCTTACGCAACCCGGAACACGTGAAGAGCAAGTGACCAATCAGAGACTGTGATTTACTCTACACCTCGTACGAGAACGAGCAGGGGCGCATATCTGTCTCGATGGCGTTCTTCCAATACTTGCTCTCGTTCCAGACAGCTGCAGAGTACAACTACCGGTATCGATACCAGGCTGAGTACTACGGAGTCACGCCCTCCAGGCCCAACCCCGGCGCACTGCGTCTGCCCAGCGCACCCCGCCCATGAACAGGGCCGAGCTGACCAGCAAAGCGCCATCCCACGCGACCATGTCGGCGTAGTCCTTGCTGCCGCTGCCCAGCAGAACACCCCCAATAGGGCTGCCCACCATCGTGCCGCAGCCACGAACAAAGTAGATGAACCCGTTGACGGACGCGTAGCTGCGGATGCCAAAGACGTCAGCAATCGTAGCCGGGAACAGGGCGTAGTAGCCACCAGCGGCCACAGAGTACAGCACGATAAAGGCGATCCAGAGCTGCGAGGCCTGTTCCTGCTCTGCCGATGCCGATGACCGCACGCTCATCCCCCAGAGCGCGCCCACGGCCACAGCCGAGCCCGACAGGCTGGCGGCCAGCACGTTGAGACGGCCGAACCGATCGCCCGCATAGCCTGTAGCCACACGAGCGACAGCATTGATCATGTTGGCCACCGACAGCAGCGTGGCGCCGGTGCCGGCCGTCAGCCCCAGGGCCACGCTGTAACTGGGAATGAAGGTCAGCGGCAGCTGTGCACCGGCCGACTGGCAGAGGGCGGTCGCAGCCGACAGCAGAAACGTCGGTGTAGCCAGAAGCGTGGCCGAAACGTGAGTCCGTCGCCGCAGAGCTCGCTGCTGTCCGTTGCCGTCGGCCGTCGCCACCACCGGAAAGCGTGAGCGTGGCACCGACCAGGCAACCGGCATACCCACCACCAGATAAGCTGCCGCGACGATGCGCAGTGTCCAGCGGCCTCCCACCCCCGATAGCAGGACCCGCAGAACCGGGCTCAGGATGATGCTGCCCATGCCGCCGCCCGCAAGCATCAGACCCATGGCAGTGCCACGGTGCTGGCTAAAATACTCGGGAGCTGGTCCGAGCAGCGGAAAGTAGAGCATGGAGCTGCCAATGCCATACAACAGTCCTTGGGTCAGCAGCAGCTGCCACACACGCGATACAAAGCTGGCTAGCAGAAACCCGCCTGCCATCAAGCCGACTCCGACGACGGTGACCAGTCGAGATGACAAGGACTGTCGGCTGGTCTGCGAGCCCGTCCCCTGCTGCTGGCGGACATAGGCGTCGTGATCGATACGTGAAAGCAGCGGGTTGACAAAGATGCTGCCGGCCCAGGTGAGTCCGGCGCCAAGCGTGCCGACAAAGGCCAACAGGGCCGTCTGCGGGGAGGAGTCGGCGAGCAGAATGTCCTGCTTCTCCGAGAGGTAGTACTCCTGGAACACGCCGTAGCTCTGGTTGTAGCCAATGGTGAGCGAGATGGCCACAAAGGCGGCCGCCAACACGGCAGCCTGCTTGGTCCGTGGCACGGGCGGGAGTGGCGGCGTCGAGTGGAAACTGCCGTCATCGTCATCGTCGTCGTCGTTGCTGTTCCCCTCGTCTGCCGGAAGAGCACGGGCCCAAACGGCGGGGTCTGAGCTAAGCACGCCGGCCCTGGTCCGTCGGGTGCCAAGAGTGGAGAGCGAGACAGCGTCGGCGGCGAGCGGTTCCATCTTCTCGATACCTTGTAGGGGTGGGTGGTGGAAAAGAGAGAGGATGACAATTGAGGCAGAACCGCATTCCAGGGCCTCTTCGTTTTGCCGGACTGTTTCCGACGAGCCGTTATCGTACGTAAGATAGATTCTGGTTGGTGGCTGTTGGTCAACCGCACACACACACCTACTTTCTGACACTGTCCAAGGAGGACCACGAAACCGGTTCGTCGACCCCGGCCGTCAAGTCCGTACTATGTAAAAAGAGGGGGCCCCCATCTCTCTTCGGACAATCGAGGCTGTGCAAAAAAAAAGGCTGGCGAATGAGGAATGAAGGGCGGCAAGGGCGGAAGTTAGGGATTGTCGCTCTACTGCACACTCCGTACTCGTACTCGTAAGGCATGAGGATTGTTGGGCGAGCCGCCAGAGAGAGTCGTCCTGCCACCTGTCACCCACCGTGCCTATCCGTCGCTGCCGGTCGCTTGGCATGAATCTGGGGGACGGCGATTGGCACCGGCCGCTTGGCGATGAAACCGATTTGGCGCGGCTTGTCTCTGTCGCCTCTGGTCAGAGGACAGAAAGCCTCGTCAGCCATTTTGACCTGAGACGGCAGTGCGAGCGAGAGCAAAAATAGACGGCCCCCAAATAAAGCATAAATGGAGAGGGGGCAAGAGAGGATCGGTACAGAGTATTGGCGCTGCAGCAAGGAGGCGGTGGGTGGAGAGGCAAAAGGGAGGCAGCGAGGCCTGGCCCTGGAACAGGTGGACTGCAATAGTGGAACGGGATGGTGATGTGTACTCCGTAGCAAGATGCAGATGCAGGGGTCCGTCTCTCGCTAGACTTTGTTGGGGACGTTCCAGAAGGCGCGACCCACACTGGACACTGGCCATCTCTCCCTCGTTCCAATCTTCACACTCCATCTTCAACCGCCACTGCCTGCTGCAGACATGCGCACACCTGCTGAGTGAGGACGCTGCAGCTGGCCCGACGGCCTGGCAGGCAGTTGCCTGAATGGGCGTGGCGCACAGAGGAAGCTGCTCCCAGTGACAGCGTCACATCGCCGTCGCTGCCGTTCTTGGGCGCTGTGCACAAGTAAATACGAGAGCAGGCCAATCTTATAGCGCGCCATACGATAGGACGATCGTGCTGGCAGACGCGTGCTCCTTTCCCAGCGACCAATACGCACACGCGACCGCCCCGAATGTCCAAAGTCTCCTGACTGGCCTAGCAAAATACGCAGGGCCGGTGGCGCTGCGCAAGAAGAGTGCGTAGGCAAAGTACGAATGAATGCCTACGCCCCTGCAGCAGAGGCAAAAAGACGGCGCCGGTCGCTACTCCGTAACTTGCGTGCTTTTAGTGCATGCGTCCACTATACGACATAGTCTGTACAAGTAGAGGGCGCTAAGGAGGGGCTACCCAAGCGACCCCTTTTACCGACAACAGCCTTCAGGGGATGGCAGGAAGAATGGCCAGCGAACACGGCAATGGAAAAGAAGACAGAAAAAAAAATGGCCCCGAAAAAAAGTAAAAGGACATCTATCTCTACAGCCACACCATCCCCAGCCTTTCTTCACACCGCGACGAGGGCCAGACACCCTTTTTCTGTCATTTCCCCTGTGCCAACCGCTCGTTTTCTCCCAAGCGGTTCTTGCTGTCTCCTTTCTCCTCTCTACCAAGCATTTTTTTTACTATCGTTATCCTTTCGTCCAGTCTACTCTCGTTAGACATCGCTGCTTCTTTGTTATCTGCAGCATTCATCTCCGCTGTTGTTCCGCATCTGTCGTTTCTTTGTGCAGTCAGCCATCTTCCCACCGCCACCACCGTTGATGCCATAAATGTGCCTGGGCACTGCACAACCACGACCCATCTAGAGCTACTGCTTCCCTCATCCGATCAAACAGACACACACCCTCACTCGCAATCCCATACACATCCACAATGAACTTCACCAAGAAAATTGACCGCGCCGTCCAATGGGCGGGCGAGAAGATGGGCGGCGAAGCCAAGACCAGCATGTCGGAGGACTTCAAGATGCTCGAGACCGAGATGGCTCTCCGCTATGATGGTGAGTAGGCCCAACTGGCTGCTCGTCCCGCCTCTCGCACCCCTCCTGCTAACACGCCCCAGGCATGGAACGTCTCCAGAGGTCGATGACTGCCTATGTCAAGTGGATCGGTCGTCGTGGCGAGGTGTTTGAGGACAGAGAAAAGGGCGTGCCGGCGAGCTACCTTGGCCGCACGATGGTCGGTCACGGCGAGGACTTCGAGCCGGACTCTGAGTTTGGCAACTGTCTCGTGACGCTCGGCCGTGCCAACGAGCGCATGGCTGCCATCCAGGAGCAGTTTGTGGCCGATGCCACCGTGGCCTGGCTCGAGTCGCTTGACCGCAGCCTGGCTATGATGAAGGAGTATCAGGTGAGCTTTTCTCTGTTTTTGTGTCTTGACCTTCTTGTCTTGCTTTCTCCACGCCTACCTCTTTCCCCGCTAACCCCAAAAGAATTCCCGCAAGAAGCTTGAGAACCGACGGCTTGCCTACGATGCCAGCATCACCAAGATGCAAAAGGCCAAGCGCGACGACTTCCGCATCGAAGAGGAGCTGCGCACCAACCGGGCCAAGTACGAGGAGAGCAACGAGGACATCATGCGGCGCATGCAGGACATCAAGGACGCCGAGGCCGACAGCATCCGTGACCTGACCAGCTTCATGGACTGCCAGCTGAGCTACCACGAGCGCTGTGCCGACGAGCTGCGCCGCATCAAGCGGACGTGGCCGGGCGCCGCAACGGCTGCGAACGCCTCCAACAACGGTGGTTATGGCGGCAGCAACAGCCTGTCGGTCGGTGGGTATGGCAATCGTAGCCGGTCGAACACAGCTCGTTCGTACAACAGCGAGCGGTACAACCCCAACAGCAACAACTTGCCCGAGGAGGAGCCGGAGCCGATGCCGGCACGCATGCCGATCCGGTCCAACAACCGGGTGCCGAGCAACGGCAACTTGAACGGCAGCAACATGGCCACGCCGGAGAAGCCGCCGAGGCCCAGCCCAGCCATTCGGTCGAACACGTTTCAGGGCGCGGGCTCGAACGCGGCGGCGGCAACGGCAGCAGCAGCAGTGTCGTCGCTTCGTGGCGGGCTCCGGCCTGTGGGCCGCACGATGACGAACAGCAGCAACAGCAGCGTGCACGTGGACGACGGCGACGACGGCAGCCCCGAATGGGGTGGTGACCGCAGCGCATCGCCGGCCACAAGCTACAGCAGCCTCAATCGGTCGACTAGCAACCTGTCTGGCAACCCGGCCGGCCGCAAGCCGCCACCGCCGCCGCCGATTCGGTCCAAGAAGCCGGCACCGCCTCCGCCGATGAAGCGTGAGGTGGGCTACTAGCCGTGTGCGTTTTGGTTTGATGGTTCATGTCGGTTTATGTCGGCTCGGGTTCTGGGCCTTGCCTATGCTGTTGAAACGTTGCTCACAAAGAATGGATGGTGTCGGCCTCGGGCGGGAGGGCTCTTCATCTGGGCTGGGTCCAGCGGCGCTTCTTCTCCCGTGCATAACCCGTACTCGAGGCTGCAGGCTGCTGAGGTGGTTGGCGTTTCGTAGGTCTTCGGCTTGGATACATCTGTCGAGATCTACCTTTTTTCCTTTTTTCCCTTTCTTGTTATTTTGTCCTGGTAGATGGACTGGGGTTGCCGGACATCTCTTTTGTCTCGCTAGACTGTTTTAATATCTCTTCTGTGCAGCATCCTGGTAGTTAGGCAAACCTGACGAGATTATGATAGAGTTGGCGAGGAAGAGATTTCGTAAAGTACACGGAAGGAGCTGAGCTGCGTTATGAAAGGAACGCATGGCCGGACTACCGTAAGCAACCAGTGCACGGACCACAAGCCCGATGTAGACGGTACGAATGTCACACCTAGTCTGTGTGCGGGGCCGCGTACCGATACCTGTACCTGAAAGCTTGGAGCTGTCCGGTGTAAAATCGGACAACGATCTTTTATCTCAGCCATTCGACGACTGGAAGTTCCGACAGCCTTTGTCTCTCTGCGTTCTTCTGTCTTCCGTCCCTTGTCGGTTGTGTTCTTTCTACGCGACTGCATCTCCGCCATGGCCGTTTGTGTCGACGGTGCACACCGACGAGCGACCCGTTGAGAGGAAAGAAGAAGACAGAAAGGAGAAAAAGACGAAGCAAAACCGACCCTCAGGCTTGTCCCGACCGACCGCACGACTGCTCGCGATGGCCTCCGAGGACGCCATCTACCGCGAGTCATCGCAGTTCCGCCTCTGGTCCTTTTCGCCGGGCCAGCTGGCCGACCTGCGGGCGCAGACCAACGCGCTGGCCGTGTCGACGATCCGCGAAGCCCGGCAGCGCGGCCTCGAAGCGACACCGACATCGACGCAGACACAGACGCAGCCACCCTCCGATGACCCTCCCGCTCTGACGCCCGCCGAGGAGCGCCTCCTGCTCGACTTTTACACCGTCGAGCTGCTGCGGGCCGGCAAGTTCACGGAGCAGCCGACAGACGTGCAGGCCACCGCGGCCATCTTCTTCCGGCGCTTCTACGTGACGCACAGCCTGATGACATATCCGCCTGCGGCGCTCTACAAGACTGCCCTCTTCTTCGGCGCCAAGGCCGAGGGCTACTACCACAAGCTCGACGGGTTCGCCCAAAAGTTCCCGCACACCACCGCGGCCGACGTGCTCGCCGGCGAGTTTCTCCTCTGCCAGGGCATTCGCTTCGCCTTTGACGTCCGCCACCCGTTCCGCGCGCTCGAGGGCGCTGTCATGGAACTGCGGCGGCTCGCCGACGTCGATGCTCTGACGGCTGCACCGGCCGACTCGGCTGACTCAGCTGACTCAGCTGACTCAGCACCAGCATCATCAATACCACCGACATCGTCAACACTGTCCGACACCCGCATCTCGGCCGCCCATCGCCGCGCCCGCGAGATCCTCAAGTTCAGTCCCCTCATCACCGACGCCTACTTCCACTTCACGCCCTCCCAGATCATGCTCGCCGCCCTCCGCCTCGCTGACCGCCCGCTCGCCGACCGCCTCGTCGCCGAATCCTTCCGGCGACCCTCCCCCGCTGCCACGTCAAAAAAGTCCAAAAAGAACGGCGAGGCTGAGTGGGAGCGCATCACCGGCTCGGCCGTTTGTCGGCGCGTTGATGAAGCCCTCGCTGACTGCCAGGCCCTGCTCGCCGCCGAGCCGCCTGAGCGCCTGTCCGACTACTGGGGCCAGCCCGTGTCCAACAACCTCATCAAGCCGCTGCTCAAGAAGCTCAAGGCCTGCCATGACCCCGATCGCTGGGACCTCGTCGCCCTGCAGCAGGCCAAGCGTGAGGGCGCCGTCAAGGCCTACCACCACAACGCCCTCCCCGAGGACGCCTCCGTCTTCGGAAAGTCCCTCGCCGCCGTCTCGGCCACACCTGACCCTGGCCTTCATGAAGCCAAGCGACGAAAGGTCGCCAAGGCCCTGGATGATCCTTTTGGGCCGCCGCTGTAAGGATAGCATGGTAAATGAAAAAATGAAACTGAGACTTGAAATCGAAAGCATGAACACAAAGCATATAAGACCGTGACCATGAGAAGGCGGGCATCCAAGTAAAACAAAGGCAAACTCAAGCTCGATTGGTATATTAAAGCACAAGGTCAAGCCGAACCGCTCAGTCCAGGCGCCTGCAGTAAATCAAAATCATTCCCATGTCCTGCAGGATATGAACACCGTCTAGCTTTATGGCAGTCCGCCCAGCGGCATTCGCCGGAAGCCGAGTACATACACACAGACGAAACGGACAGTATTAGTCTAGAAAGGAGTGCCGTCTCAACGCTGTCGTAAGCTCCTGAAGTTTCCCGTCCTGCAAGTTCCAACCCGACGCCGCCTGTATGATCGCATGTCCGTTGAGCTCAAAGTGCTTGCGCACCACGTCTTCCCACACCGCCATGTCCGGAAACGCCAGCGAGCTCGAGATGGTCGCTGTGCCGTTTCTGCCGTTCTCCTTGTCGAGAGACAGCAAGTTCAGCCAGTACAGCATAGCGTGCTGCACCGTGTTCTTCTGCAGCGATGCATTTTCCTGAGCACTGGCCGCCGGCTCTTTCCGCACTTCCCGTCCGGGCTCGTTGTAGTACGGCTCATCGCAGAAGATCATTGCCTGGATAGATACCAGCACCTGCAGAAGAGTGCTGTGCTCCGAGTTCCACGTCTGCCCTTGCCCCCAAGTTCCTAGCAGTGAGAGACAGACTGGGTCAGGTTAGCACACCGCGCCGGCGTTGATGTAGGTTAAAGCAAAATACCTACCCGTCCCATCATGGTAAAGGTTTGGGTTGAACCGAACCTGTCCCTGGCCGGTCGTCTTCAGCCTCATATGTGGTGGCGAATGGGGAAAGTTGATCGGACAAAAGATGTCGAACTCGAACAATCCGTTTTCGTACGGCGTCCCTCTTGGGCCGACAATCATGGCCTTCATCACATCCAACCGTGATGAGGCGTGGCGCACATATATGCCTTCCGGCAGAGAAGACCGCAGGATATTGACGTCATTGATCAGTCGTTTCATTCGCCCTTTGGGAGACGTTTGAATAGATTTTGTCAGAGGCTCAAAGTAGTTGTTGCCGATCACCTTCGCATCCTCCGTATCGGACAAGCAGTGTTCCCGGTGCCATGCCGTCATCTGCTCAGCACGCCTCTTCTCTTCTGCCAGCTCGTTGGCCTTTCGTGTGCGGCTTGACGTCCTGGTCGGCCTTCTCTGTTCGCCGGCGGTCTGCTGTGCATTCCCCCCTACAGAAGATTGAGGATTTTGCAGATACTGTGACTCCACAGCTGAGTAGCGGTCACTCAGAGCCGCCAACTCACGGCAGATACCCAACGTCTTAATACCGTCGCCCGTCAGATACTCGGAGCTGTGGTAGGTAGACTGCTGGAGGACAAATCGACACAGTTCGGCGATGCGATGGAGGAGAACGGCCAAGGGTTCACTCGACTCCCGCTCTTTCTCCTTGTCCTTTCCGCTCTCTGTCGATGCTGACATCGTGGTGGTCGCCTCTAGTACCGGGAAGCAAGCATGAGGAAGCTGCTCCGCCTCAGAAAACAAGGTTCTAGGCTGCGTCACAACAACGGCCAAGGACGGCTGGTCACAGATGGCATCCAGAAACTGCCACAAGGCGCTGTACAGTCCATGCCGTTTCGTGATATCCTCGATCGAGGTGTTGCGAAGATATTCAGAGGCCTTTGCAAGAAGGGGGCTTCGGCATAATATGTGGCGTAACAAAGTTGCACACGCTGGCGACGGGTCGTCCAAATGGACGCCTTTGTTTGAGCGCGGGAGAAGGCGGTAGAGCAGAAGGTAGTAAGTCTGGTACTTGTAGTCCTCCGCCATCACGCTGGCTCGTATTTGTGCCGAACCAAACGCGGATGGCGAGTTCGACATAGGCGACCAGATATATGCATCGCCATAACCCACTCCATTGGGAGTGGCAGATTTCGATGCCTTCTTGCTGATAGTGAAAGCCGCCGCTGTGCTGTGGCTTGGCTTGCTGGATACCGATTTGCTCTTGCCGTGAGATTTACTGGGAGGGGTTTTGGCAGAGGACCCAGTGCCAGCGGAGTCCAGGCTGGCATGGGCAGCGTGACCTTTTTGCTTTTTGGAAGCCCGAAAAAGGTGGAAGGGATACCTTCCAGACTCGGCCTGCACGACAGCTGGAGCAGGTGTGACTTCATTGTAATCAACGCCGCAGCAAAGAGCCCAGATGAGCATCATGCGACCCACCCCGCAGCACAAGGATATGATCGGCCGGCTATCGGTTCCGGTGCTGTCGTAAGCAGACGGGGCAGCCAAACCGCATCCAATACAGTTTAGGACCTTGCACTGCGGGCATTCATAGCCAGAAGTGACACGTCCTACTCGGGCTGTTATTGTCAGAGATCTCAGCCATTAGGTGCAGCGGATGCATCAGACACGGGAAGGTTCAGGATCCCAGACCAGATCAACATACCATAGTTGGCAATCATTGTTTGCATGGTGGAGATTACATCTTTCGCCTTGAGGTTGAAATTGAAGTTGCAATGACTGCAGGAAAACTGGGAAAGCTGGCGAGCGATCGTGCTCATTGCCCGATTACTAGACACCGAGAGGTTGGGAGACTGCGGAGGCGAAGGGTGGAGAGCCCTTGCGATATCGCGAAAGACATCCTTGCCAGTATCCCGCAAAGCATTCGTCCACCACTCATCAATCTTTGGGATTTGACGTACGGAATAGCTGGGAGTTTTAGTCTGGTGGAAATAAAGCAAACACCTTGACATGGTGGCTGTCTGGATGCATACCATTGCTGGCCGTTGCTGAAGCGAGGCAACAGGTTGTGACTAGGGTTCCCATTTACGCCGGATTCGAAATTTGGATCCTCTGAATCCCTTAGTAACTGCGCATGGCTGGTAAAGGAGAATTTCTCACGACAAAGGTCGCTAAAGGGCATTTTACATCCGCAGGATAGATGCATACCGTTGCAACCATAACTTGGACTGGGTTTGTTAGTAGCCAGGTTCGGCTGCAAAAGGGAACAGTGCAACTCAGGAAACTGACAGGCAAGCCGGGGTCACGTTAATGGAAACTGTTGGTGCAGGCGGTGCCGGCTGCCAGTTCATCGAGTTGCCATTGTAGCCTAAGCCAAGCTTGTTGTTGGCAATGCTGCTGCTGCTGCTGTGGCCATGACTGAGCGTGCTGGTTGGCGACGTAAGTACGGGCTGCAGCGGGGAAGCCGAAGGAAGTGGGCTATCGGGGCCGATGCGGGGGTACCCAAGGGGGCCGAGGGGCGCAGAGACGACATAGCTAGATGCAGAGACAGTGACAGCCGGAGCAGCAAGCGAGCTTGGCGTGTTGTCTCTCGTTTTTTTCCAGCGTGAGACGTGCTTCTTGATTCGGTCAATTTTGGCTCCCAGTGGAGGCATTCCGAAGATTGGGCCCTCGAGCTCGTGGGCCGAAGTTTCTGAAGAATGGCCGGCAGCACTGCCAGATTGGGTGTCTGTGCGGTCAGTCAGCTCCATAATCGACGGGGGATTAGAGAGAACATGGAGGCAGAAGAAAATCGGTCTTGCTGGGGGGGGGGGGGACAATAGAGATGGAGGGACAGTACTTTTTGTCTTCATCCGGCGTGCGACAAGGTTTACCTTTGTGTTGTTGTTTGTGTTGCTAAGAATCTCATTAAGAGGCCGGCGGGACGCCTAGGCGAAGTGAGGCTCCGATCGGGCTTTGAAAGCGAGGATCGACGAGGCGACGGATGCAGCGAAAATGGCGGGGCAAATGGCGCCTTATATATAGAACGAAGATGGGTGACGCAGGGCTGTGGTATTAGGGCTCTGGCTATGACAAGACTGCGAGCCGTGAACACAGCAGGCATACAAGCACAGGAGATCCGAAACACGAAGGCAATGGGAACGGGGAAATGCAGTAGTCAGCCACCAGCAGCAGGCCAGACAAACGACAACGCCACGTTGCCACAGATGCAGCGAATGCAAGCCGGCGTTTGTGGTGAATGTCACGGCGAAACTTGGGTTCGGGCGAATAGGGCACGACGGCCGAGCAAGACGGTGAGCTGGCAGCGATATAAGGACCGGTAACGTTTTCGCCGGGTGTATCTGGTTGCGAGGTTGATCATGGACTTTGCGATCGGGACGAACGGACAGCTGTGTAGGGCTAGGTAGAATCGAGTGCGTATTTGATATAGATAACAGCGATGTGGCTAGAGGTATGCGGATGGAAATGGCCCAGAAGAAGAATGGACGGACAGGACAAGCCGGTCTTACATAGGATCTGGGAGACTAGACAAAGTGGAAGGAACAGAGAACAGTGTGAGGCCAGGATGAAGCGAATTGCGCTTAGATTTGTCGAGTCGGAAAGGTCAGGTGGAAGACGTCACGCGCGCATGGGCCGAAGGGGTGGGGTTCCGTATAGATAGCGACCGGGGAGAGGATGTGCCAAAAGGCGGGAGGTGCGAGAGGAGAAGAGGAGAGAGAGGAAGAAGGGAGAAGAGAGGGGACTGGAGACTGGAAACTGGAGACTGTAGAGGACGATGAGACGAGGGAGGAGCAGCAAACCAAGTTGGATTTCCCGTACGGCAGCGAGTAAAAAGAGGACAGGACAAGGGGAGAGACGAGACAGAAGGAGCCAAAAAGACAGATCAGGCAGGAGAGGATTATATGGGCAGCGCCTGCCCATCAGAGCTCGACTCTGTCTCGCGGGCCATTCTGTTTGGGCAGTACACATGCCGTGGATGCCTTAGCTGGAGGGGTGGGCAGACCAGTGGCAGTAGAGCAGACAGGCCAGCTGCAGCTGCAGCCAGGACCAACACGAGCACACGGAAAAATTGCAAACATTTGGACAGGGCCGAAAGAGAGGCAAGAGGTGCGAGGAGCAGCATGGAACGAGCCCAACAGCGGAAAGCCAGCTCGATTGCGTCACAGTGGCCGAGAAGAAAAGTGCGAATAGACAAAACGGGAAAAAAGACGGGTACGAAGTACAGAACGGACAGACCCTGTCTTCTATCCATGTCCTCCATCCATGTCCTCCATCCATGTCCCCCCATCTCTTCCCCCACTCGGTCGCACTACATTGTATATACCCGGTCGTTATCTCTTGCTTACAGCATGACTCGGTCGCGCTCGTATGAGCGTGCAGACCAGCAGACACACCTACGACGTACGTGCACATGTGCACAGCTGGCCGTTGCAGGCCGCGGATTGGCCGACGAGCTGGTGAGGGGCAGTTGTGCAGCTCGCGGGGTTTATGCTTAGGAGCGAGGTGGGGCTCTCGCGGGAAGCTTGACCAGTAGCCCCACATGTCAGCAATGAGGTGTGGATGAGGACGAGGTTGAGAATGGGCTGTACGGAGTATTCTGTAGAATTTACACGCTCTCCCTCGCGTACGTCGTATACGACTGTACACCGTGTAAGCAGTCTCGTAAGCAGTCTCGTAAGCAGTCATGGAGGGGATGCTTCATCCGTTCTTTTTCTAGCAAAACTGTCAGCCCCATCGTGCCTCACCACCACCCACTACCCATCCTCGGCCGTCACGTCCAGCTCGGCGTAGTGCCGGTAGATGCCCTCGCCATACGGCTGTCGCCGACCGCTAGCCAGGTATGCGGCGATGCGCGGCCGTGCCCGCACGGCGTCGGCCAGCGCAAACACGCGTGCGTACAGGCCGCTGGCGCGCGCGGCTGCGATGGCGCGCGGGAACTGGTGTGCGGTCCCGTCGAGGCACTGAAAGAGCACCAGGTCGGCGTACGTGAGGCGGCCGCCGTGCAGCCAGGGACCGGAGCCGGCAGCCGAACCAGCCAAAACCTTGTCAAAGTAGGCGAGGAACTTGGGCAGACGCACGCGCACAAACGCGCGGCTGGCCCTCACGCTCTCGGCCTGCTGCTCTTCGTAGAAGAGGCTGGTGCTGACGGGGTGGTGGCAGTCGTGGACCTCGTCGCTCAGGCCGTCGAGAGCGGTGAGGGCGAGCGCGCTGACGCGGTAGACAGCGTTGGGATCGGCCGCCAGGTCGCCGGCCAGACCCAGACGCTGTCCCAGATACTGCAGCACGTTGGCCGTCTGGCTGATGACGAGGCCGTCGTGCTCGAGGACGGGCGGCGCCAGCGGTGGCGCGTTCACGGCGTCGCCCCGGTTGTCCGGACTGATCTGAGCCAGCACGGCCGCCGTGCCGACCAGCTCGTCGTCGGTCGTCGCCGTCATCTGGGCCGTGTCCTCGTACGGCACGCCGGCTTCCTCTAGGAGCAGACGGATGTGCTCGCCGCGGCCGGGCAACCCGGGCCAGTACACGAGCTTGTAGGGCGCGTCGGCAGCCATGGTGAGAGAAGTCGTAAAGTCGTAAAGTCGTAAAGTAGAGACTGAGACTTTGTACACCACCTCGACCTCAATCGGCTTTATGGTGCGGGGATGCCAAGACAACCAACGGCCAGAGAAGACCGAGCCTTTACTAATTCTGGTGGTGGCAGCAGCACAGATTGTGGCCTGTTTTCAATGCAAGCCGGCAGCTGGATCGGTGTCAAAAGGATGCCAAGTCAACAGGACTGCGTTCCTGCAGAAACGGCCTCGGATTCGAAGAGTGTCACCAGAGCGCTAGATCACTAGCGTCACTGCTCTGTTTACAAAGTACGGGTGAGTACACTTGTCCTTGAGGAGGGGGTGTCTGTGTAATACAAAAGAGCGACACGGAAGCTGCACCCCTCTCTCTCCTGTCTCCACTCTTTGCAAAGAAAGCGTGTTCTTCGAGCGTATATAACATCTCACCACAAACTCCTACCATCGAGACCGCAGGCAGACGGCAAAGGAGAAGGCAGTCGAGGCGAGAAGAAAGAAGAAGAGAAGAGGTGAAGAAGAAAAGAGAAAGAATATATAAGAAGAGAAGAAGATAAAGCCGAACACTTCGTCCACCATTTCCATTGGATCGAAACAGCTTCTCGACTGCAAACCCAATCCACGAACTCCCTCACGACCCAACCCTCCGTCACGATGGTCCTCACCCGCTCAGCTTCTGGTGTGGACGTGCCGCCGCCTCCGACTCCGTCTCGTTCGCGTGCCAGCACCCCGTCGACTGCCCGGAAGCCGTCGACCCGAAAGGTGACCCCTCGCCAGTCAACACTGGCCTCTTTGTCGCCTTCGCCTCCGTCTTCGCTACCACCTACACCTATCGCTCCTCCCTCTCCTCCTGCTCACACCTCCGCCCCGCCTCTCTGGTCTCATTCTCCCTCGGGCCTGGCCCTCTTCTGGCTCGCCGTCTCGCTGCCGCTCGTTATCTGGGACTGTGGCTACGTCCTGCTGCGTCCCCATTCGATGCCCGGCGGCTCGCTGCACTGGCCCATCTGGCAGCCGTACGCGCTTTACGGTGAGGTCGACCACGTCTACGGCCGCCGGCAGTGGGACGCCCACGACGGCTTTGGCGCCGCCCAGGCTGTGCTCAACGTCGTCGAGACCGCCCTCTACCTCGGCTACATCGGGATCTGGTCGCGCTGTCGCAAGACTGACAGCACGTCCGATGGCGTCGTTCAGACCGTCCAGACCGTCGGTGGCCGGGCGGGTGCGCGTGCCCTGCTGATGCTCTTTGCCGCCGCCGTCATGACGCTCAGCAAGACCGTGCTGTACTGGCTTAACGAGTACTTTTCTGGCTTCGCCAACATCGGCCACAACGACATCGTCTCGCTCGTCTTCCTCTGGATCATTCCCAAGTGCGTTTCTTCTTCGTTCCACCTGCCTTTCTGCAATTACTAATCGGAACAGTGGCCTCTGGATCGTGTTCCCGGCCATAATGACTTACAAGACTGGTAGCGAGATCGTCACCGCCCTGGCCGGTCTGCCTCGGCCGGACGCCAAGAAGGAGTAGGAGCACAAACGGATCAGACGAAATGATGAAACAACGAAACAAATGAAAATGTTCATGGTGTACAGAGCACTATGCAGGGTCATCTACAACGTACACAGCCCTTTGGGATACCCCTTTGTGTTTATATCTTTGCCTGCACATAGAATGCCGCTTCTAGGTATTTAGTCCTATTGAGAACATGAGTTTATTGGGTGGTCATTCGGCGTAACGTATATGGTGACCGTTCTGTGGTCTGGTCTGCTAGCAGGAACTAAAAGGCTAGATGTGCGTATAACAGGACAAAGATGTGACGCAAGAAAAGAGAAACAGCAAAGGGTATTCCGACAGGACCCCGTCAAAGCGGCACGTCTTACTACCGGATATGCGTGCGAAAAACGCCTCGCTTGCTCCATCCCAAAGCAGAGTAGAAAAGACAAAGAAATTATGTATGATGGCCGTCTGGGTATCAGGATGTGATGGCGGAGTAGAGTGTAGATAAAACAGAACGTGCAGAAGATCGAGGTCGCTTGCATGTGTAGAAGGGAGAGAAAGATAGGATGAGGAAGAGAAAAAGGAAGAGAAAAAGGAAGAGAAAAAAGGAACTAGGCTCATGGAAGCACCGTGTGTCCACCCAATCCGGCGGAGAACTTTTCCCACTCCGGCTGCACGTCGCCGGCACTGTTCACAGCTCTGGAGGGAGGTGCCGATGGTCCCGGCAGCTTTGGCGATGTCGGTGCTGCCGGCACGACCGCATAGCCCGTCTGCAGGCTTTCGCGGCTCTCGCGGATGGCCAGCAGCATCTCCTGCGACGAGTGTGGCCGCTCGTTCCAGAGCACCCGGTATTGCCGCAGCGACGGCATCTTGGGCACGGCCGGAACCATGGTGCTGCTCCGACGCGATGCCCGGAGGCTGGCATCGCTATTGCGGCGCGTCCGCATCATCGCATACTCGTCTCCACCGCCGTAGACGCTGAAACGACGATGCGATGGACGGGCGCTGCTGCGAGCGGCAACCGGTGATCGTGTCGTCGACATGGGCGCCCTTGGCGTCAGCGGTGACGACACGCTGCGAAAGCCAGTTGCCCGAGGGGACGGCGTCGCCGTACTGGGCCGACTCTTGGCTACAGGCAGCGTCAGTGGTGGTGGCGCACGCTGACGGAAGCTGCTCTTGCCGCTGTTGTTCGATATCGTCGTCGCCGCGCTCTCGACGCTCTTGGCGCTCTCGGCCGACGAGTCCGACGCGTTCGAGTTGGTCGAGTTAGTCGATGCTGTCGACAGGGTGCGTGCCGTTGTCGGCGAGACCACACCGTCGCTGCCACCACTCTGACGGCCGTCAACAGACGAATACGGCGTGATGCACACCGGGTTCGTGCCGTTGCCATAGCCGTGCACGAGGATCTCGTGATATGGCGATCGGGCGTGACTCCGCGAGATTGGCCGCACCTGTCGCTGCTGCTGCTGCTCAGACTCTGGCCATATCGAGTTGTCGCCGGCGCCTTTCTGCTCGTCCACCACCATGATCCCACTTCGCGGACGCGTGCTGTTGCTGCGGAAGAGGACAAGCGACCGTCGGATGGCCGCGTTTCGCGACAGGTTGCTCGTCAAGCTGCGCGTGCGCGGTAACACTTCCACCTGGTGCTGGTAGCTGCTGCTCGACGCATGCGAGCTATTCTCCGTCCAGCCGCCCGTCTCGTGCCGGTTGGCCAGGCCGAGGTAGTCGATGTCGGGCCGGATATCAAACGAGAACTCGGGCGTCGGTGGCCGCTGTTCCTCTTCGTCCGTCATTCCGGGCGTCGACACTCCCGGCGTTGAGGGAAGCAAGGTCGATGGACCAAACCGATCGCTGCTGCTCCCGTCTTCCATGTCGGCTCCGTCGGCTAAATGCGGCCAAGTCGACATGATCGTCAGCCGGCGCGAGACCGGTGAAGCTGCCTTCTTGCCCGCATCGCTGTCCTGCCACGGCGGCAGGTTCGCCGTCGAGATGCTGATATGGTACGGCACATCGCCGGCATCGCGCACTTCCGCCGGTGGCGGCAGGTAGTGGTTCTGCAGTGCCTGGTGCACCGCGTAGATGAAAATCCACCGCACCTTGCGCGCGTCCACCATCGAGATCTTCTCGCCGCGGTCCGCCTTCACGGGCGACAGTACCGACTCCTCTTCGAACCGCCGGTACGCCCACACGAGCTCGTTCTGCGACAGCTCCGGCCGTTCCGTCTGTGTCGTCGCCCTCAACAGCGCCGCGTGTGCCAGCAGCCGCTTGCTCGGCCGCAGCTTCTCCGACCGGCTCTGCATCAGCTTGTCGATCGTCCTGCCGCTAAACCAGGCCATCCGGTTGCGCCGTCCGATAACGTTTCCATTGGCTCCGCCTCCCATTCCGCTGCCATTGCCGCTTGCCATCGCTGCTGACGGAATCTGTGGCAGCAGTGGCAGCGGATGTGCCCTTGTCGGAAACTTGTGGCGCTCGTCAAACGACTCGACGCTCTGCAGCACGCAGACGCCACCGTGTGCCAACGTCGGACTGTCCGACGCAATCGTGTACTCCTCGTCCACCAGGTAGTCGTACAGCGCCTGGAAGTCGCCTGTCAGAGACCGGAGAATGTGTGGCTCAAAAATGGTGCTGCGCACATCCATCGACGACGGCGGGTAGTAGCCGAGCCGAGTCGTGTAGTAACCCAGAATATACGTCCGGAATCGATCCAGATGGGCGCGGGCTGCCGTCGTGAGGCCCAGGTATGTCTCCGAGAGCTCCTCGTCCAGAAAGTTCTTCAGCATCTTTCCGGCTGCACCGAGCCGCATGTCCATCTCCAGTCGAGCCCGTCGGATCAGCCGTCGGGACGTCGGGCTAATGTGCTAGAGAGAGTGAGCGGCCTCGTTAGTTCAGCACACCGGGCGCATCGGGCTGTCTCCTGCTTACCGAGTATTCTGACCTGAGATACAGGCGGTTGTACATGCCGACACAGTGCGAAAACGCATCGATGTACAGCACCCGGTTCTGCGTTGCTTCGGCCAGCTGCAACACGCCCATCGCGTAGTCCGGCTGGCCCGTCAGCTGAAGATAGCCGGCCTCGTCGATGTACACCAGCAGATCGTGCACGTTGTCGCTGTCGGCTGACCGAAAGTCGCGCATAGCATCGAGCAGCGACGTCAACACTGGCCCAAGATGCTCGCCCACCAGCGGCCGCCGGAATATCCAGGCAAAAAGATTGCGCATGGCCACGTGGTGGCTCAGAATCTGGTCCAGGTCTGCGCCCACGGGCGGCGGGATGTAGAGGTCGACGCGGCCGACGCGCCGGATACGGGCCCAGTAGTCGAGCGTGGCGAGCGACGCCCGCCTGTCGTTGCCGCAGTCAGACGCCTCGCTGGCCTCGGGCACCGTCGGCACGTCGGGGGCGATGAACCGCTCGACCAGCGGGTGGCACTGGGCCGCCAGCAGCGTCGAAAAGGGCACCTTGAAAACAGGGCCTCGCCGCGACTGACCTTTCCCGTACAGGTGCACATGGCAGTTGCCGTTGCGGAACCAGAGATCCGGGTCCTGGCGAAGACAGTCCCAGTCTTGGCTGGTCCTGGCCTTGCCATCCCACCGCTTGATGCCGGTGCTCTGTGCCTGGTGGCTCTCTGCAAAGTCGCCGGCTTTGCCAGTCATCCGTCCTCGAGGCCGGCCGGACCCGCCATTGGCCACGGCAGAGTAGGTGGCCGCCTGCAAACGGGACATGCTTTTGTCGAGAGAGGCGCGGCTCTCCGTCTGCGCTTGCTGCGCCTTTGCCCTGTCGTCTGCCCAGTGTCGGTCGGATGCTTGTGGGGAACTTGTTTGCGTGAGAGAGCCGCCAATGCAATGTCGAAGAGAGGATGCAAACCGAACTGCACCGCCTATGGGTCGTGTGTCGACAAGGCCGGACAGCTCAACGGAGGCGAAAAAGAAAGCAAAGGACACAGGCCCCAGAAGGGTGCGGACAGATGAGACACGGACGTGTTGCGCAGCGCCGAAATCCCCAGGTGTTGATTTGTCTGTCCCGTCTCCAAGACAGCCTTGTGGTCTGCTATTCTCCCTGGACAAACGTGTGCGCCGTACAACAGACCTGCAAAAAAAAGAGAGAAAGAAACAATGAAGGGGGAAAACAGGCACAGTCGCGACACGGAGCGAAGACCAGCTTCATGGGAAGAGCACATATACCAGTGTCCACTTTCGATCATCTGTAGCAAAATCTCCACCGTTGCACCACTTCGGATGTCTGTATGGGCAGGACAGCAGCGACAGCAGCAAGCAGCGACAGCAGGCCAAGACTCAAAACACTCGCAGCTGAACAAGTGGGGGGACCGGTGCACAATCAGAACGTCGTTGACTCTAAACGAGTAGCGCAGCCGCCTCGGGCCTGGCACAGACAGGGGTCAGAAAGTGGCTGCTGCCCTATCTTGCCTAGGGCGATATTGAGCATCACAAATCTCCTTGGTTGTCGCTGCCCATTTCTGGCGGCCGTGCCGGCATTTCTTCCCACGAATGGTCCCCATTGCACCACCGCCCCAGAACGTGCATGCATGTGAGCCCATGGAGCCGTCAGCGTGCACGAGGCCTCATACATAAATGAAAGATAGTAGCCTGTGGCGTCAGGCCCAGTCGCATCACCAGCTCCCTAGGGTGTCGGAGCCGATGGTGTCAATAAAGCTGCGCATTGGGCAAAAAAGCCCAAGGACGCCTTCTGCTTATGGCTGCTGCTCTGTCCTTTCAGCAGCTGAAAGCTGGGGCCAAGGCGTCCTGGCCACGGCGCCTCCGTCCAATGGGTGCGTACCGCGTTTTCTGCACTGCATTTCGCCGTACGCATTGCCCTATCTGTCACCGTCTTTCCGCCTTTCACTCGCTTTTTCCCTTTTCCCTGCTGCTCTGGTGGCACTCGGTGCATGGACAGCGCGCGGTAGGTAAGACAATCAGAATCGACGATACCACCTTGGGTGGGGGGGATTGCTTGCGTGGATCGCCACCACGTCCTGCACCTCTCGGCCACCGGTACTTTGATGTTGGAACTTGGAAGACATACCTCTCACCGTGCAGGGAAATGACGAGGCGGGATGAACGAGAATGCCGGAGGGATGGGTGAAATGACGACGCCTCCCTCTGAGATGATCCGGCGATGCAAGACAGGCTCAGCGACGGTCCAGGATGGATCTCTTGTTGATCCTTGCCATTCTTGCTGTCCCACTGGAACTCCTGTCAGCCGCTGGTATTACCAGTCCACATAAAGGGCGGTCGGTTGCCCGCCCTCCAGCTCTTGCATTAGGGCCTGTGTTGGCAGGATGGCTTTTTGCTTTTTTTCTGACCTTGCTCGTTCTGTCGAATTTCTCAGTTTCCGCGATCGTCTTGTTTGAGTGGGATTGCCTAGCCGCCCCCTCTTTCATTTAATGATGATGCCATGTTGCCCATGTTGGGCGATTCCTTCTTCCACTAAACCCAAGATGGAGTGTGCTAGTGCTGCAGTAGCTTGTCGACTCCGTATCTCGCAGCAGAAGAAATAAATGTGTCAACAGAGCATCGACGTGTCTGGCCCTCTTCTTTTCCTGTCGGGTTGGGCACTCAAGCCCGCAGCTGCTCCTCCTGTCTGTACACGTAAGAGGCGGGTACGAAGCCTGCAGTTCTTCAGTGGCTTCCGGCGGGAAGTGCGACACATGCCACAAGAAGCAAGCCGTGCTGACAGGGGGGGGTTTCTACTACGTATAGGTACTTTGTAAGATACTATGTACCTCGTCCGTTAAGATGCCGAAACTGCAACGGCATGATGGCACGCTGCCTGTCTCGTACATACTCCGTAGATATCATCACACTTGGCTTGGTGGCCAGGGGGTCGCCTGCGTCCGAGCGTTCCAGCGAGCACCGCACGAGGATAGACCTGCTAATTTAACTCGTAGGCGTTTTAGAGAGCCGTGCGCCGCTCGGCGCTGCTACGCTGTTTGCCTGCTAGTCACCAGCTAAGTAGCTTCGAAACGCGTTCGTCAGGAACAGGTTTATTAAGATTTCTTAATTTTCCGGGGACGCCAACTCCCAGTGCAAATCAGCGCACAATACGAACCGCACGTTTGGCCGTTTGCAAGTATCTTGTAACGGGCGGAGACGCCGAATCTGCAAAGAACACGAGACGGTAAATCGCCTCTCTCCCCGAGCAGCGGCCTTCCACTGACGGATGTGTATCTTACTATTGACTCTGTTTGGTTTGTTGGCGAGGCGCCGTGCGCCTAGGCCAGCTGAATGCTGCATGGTGACGGGTTCCGAGAGAAAATTTTCTCGCGTCGTTCCATGTGAGGAGTACGGAGTAAGATACTTTCGGCCACGAGTCGGGGACTAACAAAATGACCAGTCGTAGCCAGAGGTTGTATCGATTCGTCACCGTTTTGATGGAAAAGCATGATTTGGATGCAGATGTCCGAATGGGTATTTGCCAGAAGAAACGAAACACAGATGATAAAATGAAAAAAAGAGAGAGATGAAAAGTGCCAAGTCCATACACAGTGTCCAAAAAGATAAAGAGATCAAAAAGAGAAGGAGCTGTCCGAATTGGGAAGGCAACAGCCTACGTGCTGTGCGAGCTTGATGCTTGTGCGAGCATATGGGAATGTGATGCTCGATCGTGGCACATTCTGCCCATCTTCACCGCCAAGTATTCGCAGCTTCCCAATATTCGCTTTACTGGCTCAAGGCTCTTATGTCTCGACTGGCAGCTCGTCTCCTGCACGTCCGCTACCCTGTGCTGCGAAACAGGCGCAATGCCGAAATCCTTTACGCCCTACACGTACATCCAATGTCCGTGTTCCGACACGGGCTCCTCAGCGGCCACGGCGGCCCGCGAGGCCAAGAGCGCCCCGTCATTCGCCGACACGTCGTCCCACATCGACCGACAGCCGAGCGAGCATGAGGGGGACGACAGGACGTTCGACCCACGGTCTGCGCGCGCCAACTACAGCCTGTATCCGCTGGAGTACCTGCTGTACTGCGAGGACTGCCACCAGATCCGCTGTCCGCGTTGTGTGGCCGAAGAAATCGTCACGTATTACTGCCCGAGCTGTCTGTTTGAGGTGCCGACGAGCAACCTGAAGAGCGAGGGGAACCGGTGCGTTGGGGCTCTGGGAGAGCGCAGGAGCAGGTGCAGGTGCAGGTGTTGTATTTGCTGACAAGACGACCTGGCCCTGCACAGATGCACGCGAAGCTGCTTCCAATGCCCGATCTGTGTGGCCCCTCTGACGGTGACGAGCCTCGAGGCGGCGCCCGTGGTTGGCAGCCTGGGCGTGCCCGAGGGTGGCTCAGCCGGCAGCGGGGGTCCGTTTGTGCTCACGTGCAGCTACTGCCAATGGTGTTCGACCGAGGTGGGCATCAAGTTCGACAAGGCCAACGGGCTGTACAGCCAGCTGGCGAAGCTGCGGAACGGCGGCAAGGCCCGGCTGCTGCCACGTGAGCGAAAGGAGCGGCCACGGCAGCTGAGCGTATCGATGCCGTCGCTGCTGGTCGACGGTGAAGAGCCGCAGGCACTGTCGGTCGGGCTGTCGTCCTCGGCTGCCGCAACAGAAGCCGGCCACGAGCAGGGCCTGGACATTGACCGACAGTTTGGCAACCTCAAGCAGTTCTACCAGCAGCAGCTGTCGGAGACCAGCGGCACCGGTGCCGGCGGGCTGGCATCATTCGGCGACCTCGGCTTCGGCTCGCAGGCGTCGCTGTCGCGCATCATGAGCATGTACACCAGCGGGCTGGCCTTGTCGGGATCCCGCTTCGACAAGCGAGCACAGTCGCGCGTGCGGACGATGCGTGAGGCCCGCGACGAGGCCGAAGGCTTCCTGGTGGCCCAGCTGGATGAGTCAGCCGTCATCGACCGGCTGTGTGGTCTCGACGGTGCCGGCAGCGACAGCAGCCATGACGCCTGGGACGCCACAGCCTCGGCCGAGCAGCGGGCTGCCCAGCCAACATACACCGGCGAAGCCCAGCTGCACGGCCGTGCACGCTTTCTCGACGAGCTGCGACCGGTGCCCGTTCTGCTGCGCACGAAGCGGTCCAAGCGCTGTCCCGTCTGTCGCCACATCATCAGCAAACCCGAGGCCAAGTCGACCAACAACCGGTTCCGCATCCGGCTGGTCGCCGGCAGCTACATCCCCAGCATCTCCATCCGGCCGCTGCAGACGAGCGGCAGCGTCAGCAGCATCCACGTGTCGTCACCATCGACCAGCTCGTCTGCCCGCACGGCCTCGGCCTCGATGTCGACGTCGACCCTGCCGACAAATCTGCTGGAGCCCCTGAAGCCGGTCCAGTACATCCTCACGTTCAAGAACCCCATCTTCGAGAACGTGCGGGTCACGCTGGCTGCACCTTCGACCACGCCCGGCCGCTTCGCCAGCAAGGTCACCGTGCTCTGCCCGCAGTTCGAGGTCGACTCCAACACGGATGTGTGGGACGATGCCCTGCGCGACAACGACCGCGGCCCCAGCAGCGGCAGTGGCGGCTCTGCCGTCGGCAGCAGTGGCCACGGCCGCCGCACCGACGACAGCCAGCCGCACCAGGCCATGGCCGGCAAGATCTGGGAACGCGGCCGCAACTGGGTCAGCATCGTGCTCGAAGTCGTGCCACCGTCGTTGAGCCTGGAGGTGCTGGCCGTGACGAGCCGGTCGGCCGCCAACAAAGGGAAGGAGGTCGATCTGGGACCGCTGCGCGAGGACGAGGACGTGGTGGAGATCCCGATGTTTGTGCGCGTCGAGTGGGAGGCCGAGGTCGAGAAAGACGGCGGCGGCACGACGGCCGGCCGCGACAAGGACGCCAAGGAGAAGCGGGAACTGGCCTACTGGTGTGTCCTTGGGATTGGACGTGTCCGGCGGGACTAGCTGTCGGCTGAGTGGTTGTGGACGATACGAGGAAGACAATACCACTGCTCTCACCCATTCGTAATCACTGCAAAGATCTCTGCGACGTATGTCACGACAACTCGATACATGGCTTTGATATTTGCTTGTATTCCTTTGCTCCGAACCATCCATGCGCACGTCGGTACACTACCGGGACGCAGACCCATTGCAAAAGCTTCCCATCCATGCATAAGAGGAAATAAGGGTGGGAAAATAGAAACACCCAAAGACACAGTAAAGGCAAATCTCCCAAGGAACCCAGGATAGCTTCAAGAGGCCGTCTTCCACCTCTCTTGTCGTCCTGTGATATTTTATATTTTTTTCATTTCCCTTTTTCGTTTCTTTTGACTTTTTAAAGAAGAACCATACCCGACTCTTTCTCCAGCACCCGTCTTCCACAGTCCCGGCGACCCGAGTCTAGTACTCGGCGCTGGTCTGGGGGAACTCAAAGACGACGGCACGGCCGGTGAGTCTCCGGTAGACCTCAGAGTAGCTGTCCAGGCGGTAGTCGACGCCACCGCGCTCCTTCTCGTCAAGGATGACCTTGAGCGTCTTGCTGCCGTCCTCCTTGGTGCGGAGACGCTTGCCGACGATCTCGACCGGGTAGACGAGGTCGGTCAGGATGGCGTCGTGCACGGCAGTCAGGGTGCGCGAACGGGGACGCTTCTGGGTCTGCGTGTTGCGCGAGCGGCTAGACCGCTTGGGACGCGGGAGAATGCGGCGCGAGGCCAGGATCAGAACGTGGCGGTCAGGGAACTTCTTCTCCAGCTCGCGGGTGAGGCTGGTCGTCTGGTCAGAACGGAGCCCAAGCAAACAAAAGCGGCGGACAGAAAAAACTTACCGCTGCTGGACACGGTGGAAACCCTGCAGGGATGGGACGGGGACAAAGATGACAATAGCCTTCTTGCCGTGGCCGACTTCGATCTAGGATTCAGATCCCAAGTCAGCATGCGAGCTCCTGGATGCGTTTGTTCTCCTCTACGTCAAAACACCATCCATGGACCGCTTCCCGTCCTGTATCCACAACATTCTGTGTGTATGGGGGTGCGTCAAGCGACAGGATTTTCGAAAGAGCAGAGGAGAGAGAAGAGGTCGAGGAAAAAGACGTTGGGCTGTCGAGAGGGCAGTATCGTCGAATCGGTCTGAGAAGGCAGTCGAGTCGGTCACTCATCACGCTTTCCGTGCAAGAAATCAGATTGTCGGACCGTCTGCGTCCTCGAACACGATGCTATGATGTTGTCTCTGAACTAGCCACCGATGGCAGCCGATTGCCTCGTCCTCGTTGTCCCTCTTCTCAACCTCCCCGCTGCTTCCCAACATGGTCACGGTAAATAGGAGGCATTCTCATCTCACCTCACGGGCAGACACGAACTGCAGCGGGCGCAGGGCAGCGCGCAGGTCGGACGTGTTCGTCTCGAGATCGTACAGAGCACCGGCGATGCTCGTCTCCAGCTCGGATGGGTTCTGGCGCGACGGGCTCGTCGGCGCGATCTTGTTGATCTGTGGGGCGCTCATTTTGACTGATTGATCCTGTTTGAAGAGGGTTAAACGGGTGAGGGAGAAGAAAAAGAGGAGCGGCTGCTTGGTGAATCGTGTCAACGGGATGAGGATCGAAGCAGCAATCGTGAAGAGAAATTATCCAGGGCTTTTGGCGGGCATAGTGATTTTTTTTTTTGCGACTAAAGGGCACTAAAATTTCAAGAGGGTTTGCGAGCCCTGAAACTCTGTGGCCAATGAGAAGTGGTGGGGTTCTTTGGACTCATTTTGATTATGTAACGCTCACAACTGTGGGGCCTTGGTGATATCTTATCGTGTGTTAATGTTGACGCGCACCTTACAAGAGGACCTCAAGTGAAAGGAGTTCATGTAGCCCGGGTTTCGTTTATTGTTGGGATGTCTGTAATCCTTGTTAATATTAGTGAAAGTGGTTTTCAGGTAACAGAAATCTTTGAAACTCGTCGATATTGCAAGGTTCACTTACATAGGTAATGGCGCAAAACAGAAATTAAAACATACTCGTCTGACATAAAGTCTGCAAAGTCTATCAAAAAAGAATACACTGCCCTTCACAACTTTGTAACCAGTACACGCCATAGTATCGCTTTTGGAGGTCTTTCTCTCCTTTCCCTATGCCTTCCACAGAGAATCGTGATTAAGGAAGTAGCATTCCAGCTAGATATGTATGTGCACATATGATCACTTTAACTGTTAGCCTGTGGTAGTTTCATTTTTCAGGTTTCAGCAATGTCGTTTCAGGTCTTCTAAGCTGTTGCATGACCATCAATGGTTACAGTTTTATTAGCGAAACATGGGACGGCTTGGGCACAGAAGCTCAGAGTAACGATGATATTCCAAACTTGTACATCCTCGCCTGTGTCGAGGACAAAGTATGCCAATATTAGAACGATGACCAAGTGCTTTACGAAGCAATGTTTACTTGTACGGTCCATGAATACGGCTCGAAGATACTCCGTACAGAATTTTAGGCTTTGAAATCATTAATCACACTGTGCTCATGATAGCAGTCCACGTTGTCTTCCCCACCAAATTTCAAGATTGATCTTAGTCTCATGAGCTTCGTCACCAAGCAAAATGCGGCCTCGTCATAAATACGGTTTTGATTCTAGGCTTGCAAAAGGCTTGCAAAAAGCCGATTCGTCCGTTTCTACAGCGAATATGCCACCTTTCTATGCGATGTGAAACAGCGTGAGGCTGGCATGGCTGGAAACATCTGTCTCTTTCCTTGACCTCCACGCCGCGCTCGCCCCTTACTGGCCAAAGACATCTCCATACTTGGTCAGGCAGAAGCGGTACTTGACATCGCCTTTGTGCAGGCGGTCGAGGGTGGCTGACAGGTTCTCAGCGCTGATAGGCACTTCCTCGACCCAGGGCCGGATGTTGTTGTCGGCGGCGAGCTGGAGCATGGCGAGGGCCTCCTTGCGGCTGCCCAGGTGACTGCTGCCGAAGAAGCAGCCGTTGCTGAGGAAGGACTGGTTGCGCACCATGATCCCGTCGCCCCCCGGCAGGCCCACGCTCACCCATCGGCCGTGCACGTCGAGCAGGGAGAGGTAGGCGGCCAGGTCGAAGCCGTCAAACGAGTTGGCCGAGTTGACGATCAGGTCAAACGTCATGGCGTGTGGCACTGCCCAGTCGGCGTCGGCCGTGGCGAGGAAGCCGTCGGCGCCCATCTTGCGCGCATCGGCCTCTTTGCTGTGCGTCCGCGAGATGGCCCAGACCTCGGCGCCGAGCGCTTTGGCAAAGAGGATGCCAAAATGCCCGATGCCACCGATGCCGACGATGCCGACCTTCTTGCCGGGGCCGCAGCCGTTACGGACAAGCGGACTAAAGGCCGTGAGCCCGGCACACAGCATCGGCCCAGCCGCCGTCGACGGCAGCGCATCCGGGATCGGAAACACCCAGTGCTCATGCGTGCGGACATGCGATGAGTAGCCGCCCTGCGACACCACACCGCTGTCCGGCCACGTGGCTCCGTACGTGTCCAGCTGCTGTCGGCAGTACGTCTCGTTGTCATTCTTGCACTGGCGGCAGTCGAGGCACGAATACGACTGCGCGCCCACGCCCACACGCTGGCCCTCCTTGATCAGCGTCACCTTGGGGCCAACACGAATCGCCTTGCCGACGATCTCTGAGCAGTCAGTGAGAAGGCGACAGCAAGACGCAGTAACAGAAAAACACAGACAACACAGACAACACAAAATCACAAAACTCACCATGACCAACTGCCAAGGGCCACTTCTGCTCGCCCCAGCCGCCGTTGATGGTGTGCAGATCGCTACCGCAGACACCGCAGCACTCAATCTGGATGTCGACATCATAGTCGCCAAACGGCTTTGGCTGGAACTCGTTCTTGTGGAATTCGCGCCAAGTCTCAGCGCTCTCGACCTGGAAGCCGGTAAACTTGTCGGGGTACGGCATAGTGGAGGAATCTGTGGCAGACGAAGAGCCAATTAGGTGCGAATGCGACAAAAGGCAGCAGAAATGGAGGCAGAGCACAGGGGAAAAGGAGCAGAAGATGAGCAGGATGAGCTGAAGACGAGCAAGAGCAAAGATGCTAGAGCTCGGCTTCCCCTCCCCCGCTTTATATCAGTGCGCCTGTTATCTCTAGACTCAATTTATCCGTCTCTGCCGACGAAGCGGCCAAAGAGACATATTGTTACGAAGGAAAGGTTGAACCAGTAACTGGATCGCCAAATCTAGCGCCGGACAAATTTGTGCCGATACCAGTGAGGTAGAAAATCACTGTCTAGGCGCGCCCAACGCAACGTGCCTGTCTACTCGGCTTTTGTAGGACTTCTCTGACCAGAATATAATTTTTTTATGAAGTTATTGCTGCCCTAAAATATGACAAGCACCGCCTTATGTAATGCGAATCTTCGTGAACCAATCAAGTGGCGCTTGTTACGATCATGCAACCAGGCCCACAAAGAATGCTGCCCCTCCCCTCTAACTTCTATATTCGGCATACATCCGTCCTTGTGGTGCATACTCCGTACCAAGTAAACCGTATGGGCCACAACGGCCGTCCGGTTGCTTTCACCAACCGGATGTTTTCTTACAGTGGAGCTGCTCCTCTTTCCTCTTGTGTTATGGAAGATAAGACCACGCGGTGCTCCCTCCTTCCTATTTTCTATGTACTCCGTGCCTTGGCGCCCTCGCACCAGTATTCAATACACTACTCTTCTCTGCTGCTTCCCCTTCAAGTGTCATGCTCACTACAATATCAAGAAGCTAACATACATAGTACGGTCATGTCTTCCGACGCAGCTAGAGGACCGGTATTGGCACCAACTGACCACACTGTTGCTAATACCATTGCAGCAGCCGTGGTGCTAGCTGAAGGCGATGTATGACTTAGGGAATGGGGGGTCAAAGGCGAAATCAAAGCTGATGTTTATTTTTTAGGACACTAACTTGGCCGAAGATGCCGATTTAGCTCTCGGTGACAACTACTCGTGGGTATCTCTCTTCCTGTTTTATAACACGTAACAGCTAACGTGTTGTAGTCTTTCAACGGCGTCTGTGTCAAGCAGCATTTTGCAGTACCGCACAATTAATGGGCGGACGTTTCACAGCGACAAGTATGCAAACTACTTCATGCCCAACGATGGCCAGCAACAGGAGGCTATAGACATAGCGTATGTCTAAATTGCAGTCCCTTAAGCCTTCCCTTCTTATATAGCTGACGGCATTTGAATAGGCACCATTACTTAACGCTACTCCTAAACGGCGCATTTTTCCTAGCGCCTGTCAAAGACAACCTTAAAGTTAGTCTGTCTTAAGCAAATAGTGCTTTTTGTAATACTAATCTTCTTCTACAATTTTTAATTAGAACGTGCTTGACATTGGCACCGGTACTGGTATTTGGGCAATGTAAGAAGTAATTCATTAATTCTCATTCTAAAGCCCCGCTAGAGAAGATCAGTTCAAACTCTAATTTTATGTCTGCTAGTGATGTTGCCGACCAATTTCCAAATGCCCAGGTAATCGGTACGGACATCTCACCGATCCAGTCGATTTGGGTACCGCCTAACGCCAAGTTCGAGATTGATGACGCAACACAGCCATGGACCTGGCCTGACAACGCCTTTGATTTTGTTCACATTCGTTTCTTGGTAGGCGCCATCTCGGACTGGGATGCGCTATTCTCTCAGGCTTACCGCTGCTGCGAGCCAGGCGGCTGGTTTGAGTCGTGCGAGCTGCGTCCTGAGCACCAGAGCGACAATGGAACGGACAAGAATTCCCCTATCTTCACTGAGTTCTGGCAGCTTTTTGAAACAGGCATGTCCAAGCTAGGCCGTAATTTCAGCGTTGTCAAAGACGGCACCCAGCACAGGGCTATGAAGAAAGCAGGCTTCAAGAACATTGTAGACAAGACCTATAAGCTACCCTTGGGTAAATGGCCTGCTGATACAAAGCTGGCTGAGATAGGACAGTTCGCTCTGACCGCCCTGCTTGAAGACTTGGAAGGTGTGTTCTTTTCCGTTTTATTCTTTTACACAGCCCCTCTTCTTTCAACTTCGTATGTACTTTGAGATCGCTTACTTCAATAGGATATACCACCTTCTTGTGGAACAAAGTCTTGGAAAAAGGCGAGAAAGAGTTCCAGATCTTCCTTATGGAGATGCGCAAAGCCTTAAAGGATAAGAATTTACACACGTATTTTACTGTCCGCTACGTCTATGGCCAGAAGCCGGTTGAGTAGTACATATATCAATCAAACTTGGTTGATGAAGAACATGAATTGGCATTCAATATACGTAGTCATGTAGCTTATTAATAATCTCTCTCGTATGAAGACGCACGCATACTGCTCAAGCTCAACTGGCCTCGGCGTGGAGAATTGCTGCTTGGCTTAGCGGCCGTGGAGCCCCGCTAAAAAGGCTTAGTCGGCAGCGCTAACGAGAAGGCGTCTGGATCTTGATTATTCCACCAACTACGTGGCACATAGCAGACATGCATAGCCGATCGGCCAGTCTGTAGCCAACTACAAGTAAGACGAGGTTGAGAGCCCCATGAGTACACTTCTTCATTTTGGTTTGTGCTAGAGAAACGCGGATATATTTAGAAAATGGGAAAGTAACAACTTGAGTGATAACTGTATGCGTGTAGAATGGTTTGATACAAAGGAAACTATAATACTATCAACAATTCAATATCATGAAAGGCAGCTAAGATTTTGAACATCTTTTCATAAATTTTCGCTTCATTTTCCCCAAACATCCTCTACTAATAACCATCACGAAACGAGCTGCAACGTCCAAGCTCTTGGTTGTGGCAGTTCTGGTCCAAGTATCCGTAAATAGTATGGATAGCCGTAGCAGTTAGTCTTAGAGTTTTGTCTGAGACGGTATGTGTATTGTTCTTGCCCTCCTGCCTCGCTCGCCGTTTTCCATTAGCTGCACATACCAACCCATCAGGCCTCCCGCTCCCGGCTCTGAATTGTTGAAACTACCTGTCATATCTGTTTTGAAACCTTGTTGTATCTTGCTAGATTGGCTCTTACGTCGATATATTTTGCAGACATTGGACTCAATCAACTCATTTCAAGCAAATCCAACGTTTCATACAAACAATAATACAAATCGTACACTTCACCCTTGGATATCATTTTTCCCAGCCATCGTTCCCTATTCCTCCTTCTCGTCATCCTCCTCACCCTCCTCCTCGCTGTCGTCCTCGTCCACTGCCCAATCGCGCCAGCCCTCGCCGCGCACCCAACTGATACCCTTGCGCCAGGCCGGCTCACGTAGGGCCCGTGGCTCGCGCTCATATGCCGTGCCGGCCAGAAGCAGCGCTGCGACAAAGACAGCCACGTCGCCGCCGCTGCGCGCAGGTGACCGCCACCAGCCGCGCTTGACACCCATGCGCACGAAGCTCTCAAAGCTGGCGCGCGCCGAGTAGAGGAAGACGGCGTGGCCGTGCCGCCGCTCGAGCCAGGCCCAGAGGCCGGCCACGAAGCCGCCCAGATACACGCGTTGTGTTGCCAGCACCCGGCGCGGCAGCCAGGCTTGGAACACGCATAATGATGCCCAGGCTGTCGACAATGCTCCCGTCAACATGGTCGCCGACCGCAGCGCCCGTGCCACCACCAGCTGCTGTATCGCCCGCAGCGGTGCGTCGTGCAGTGCTGCCGCCAGCTGTGGCAGTCGCGGCAGCTGCAGTGCCGTGTACAGCACCAAGAAGGCTCGCGCATACGCCGGGAACGACCGCAGCCAGAACAGCAGCTGCGTGCGGCCGCATGACGGGTCGTCTGGATGCAGTGTGGCGCAGCTCAGCGACGCCACCAGCGGATGTGCCCGTGCCACCAGCGACGGCATCACTGCGGCCACGGCTGGCGAGGATGCTGCCAGCGTGACCACCTGTTCTGCCTCCTTGCCTGGGAAGAGAATCGGCGATGCAAATGCTGGCCACTGTGCCCGCGCCATTGCTGCCAACGCGTCCATCACGGCAGCTGGTCCCGGCCAGCCCGCCACCACCGACGCCGATGCGTCCACGGGGGCTGTGTGCAGGTATGTGTCTGTGGCCTCCATCTGTCCCAGGACAAACTTTCCTAACGGCAACGACGGGAAGCAGTCCCGGTCAAACACAGCTGCGTACAGCATTTGTCCAACTGCAAACGGCTGCAGCATCCACGAGCCCCACCACCATGGCCGCTGTCGAGGCCGTGCCCGCAGGACAACGCCGTCGTTTCCGCTGCTGCTGCTGCAGCTCCCGATCATCGCAGAGTCGCCGTTGTCTCCAACGAGTGCTCCTGCCGCAGCTCCCATGGCAGACCGCACTGCCACGGGTACCATGTCGACGCCCCAGATGGCCCCCGTGTCTTCTGCCGCATTCCAGGCAAACTCCAGTCCGCGGAAGACCGCCAGGAGCGCCAGCATCATCCGGAACCGAGCCGGAGCAATGCCTAGCGCCAGGCCCGCCAATGAGGCTCCTGCTGCGGGTGCATAGGACGATGTCAGCGCTGCGGCTGTGCGCGGGTTACGTGAACGGAACGGCAGCGCCGCCGGGTCGAGCAGTGTTGTGCGCAGACGTGTGAAGAACCGGAAGAGCAGCCGGTACATCAGCAGGATGGTCGAGAGTGAGAGCGAAAGCCGTACTGTGGGCAATTTGTGCAGCGGCTTCTTTTTGGAGCTATGGAAAGGTCAGATCGAAAGAGCAACACATCCGAGGACACAAGGCCTGACGATACAGCCATGTTCAGAGGCACGGGAAAGTACTCACGTTTTGTCGCCTAGAAATCGCCGCTGGATCGCCCCAAAGAGCCGCATTCCGCTCGCCGTGGCCGCAAACACACGCAGCGCGTGCCGTACTGCCCGTGTATTGAAGTCGTCTGCGCCTACAATAGCGCCCGTCTTTGGTGCTGAAGATGTCTCTGCCTCTTCTTTGTCCTTTTCTTTGTCCTTTTTCTTCTTCTTGACTGGCGGTCCGCCCATGATCCGGCCGACCGTCTCGACGCTGGGCACGTGTCGTCGCACCATTCGCGACCGTGACAGTACGTACTTGTGCAGCGCCGCATACTCGCGTGCCGACATGGTGTATCGCAGCGCATTGCGCAAAATTGCATCATTGGCTGCTGACGACGGCTTCCCTGGTTGCGGCGGCGAGACCGCGCTGGCGGACGACACCATGGCCGGAGAGAGGGATGTGTACGATGGCGGAAGGTGCCGCAATTAATGCAGTCGTTGCTGGCGTTCTCTGGAAGACGGAGAGCGTGGGGAGGATACTTTTGTCGGCTGAAACCGTTCTCGATGGACGATGCTGCGATAACGATTCGTTGATGATGACGTTGCAGCGAAACCGTGACGACACGATAAGGCACAGAAGCGCCAGAAGTAAAGAGGAAAGGGAAAGAAAGGGAGCCCCAGATGAGGCGCGCGTCAGCTTGTGGGCGCGTCTTCAATGCCAGGAGGTGACCTCCGGATGGCGAGGATTTCGGACAGTGAGATTGCAATGCATTCCGAGAACCAAAAAAGGGAGGAAAAGAGGGCGCGTCTGACTTGTGCTTTAATATCATACACACTATTACACACATGCATTGGGTAGGCACACAATCCACCTCGGTTGGCCCATACGCGCCTTCCCCTTCTGGGATTCTAACCAGACGCACATACCACCCCCGCAGCACCTTCCCCAGAGCTTGCGCACCGCTTTCCGACATAATCCCGCCGAGAAAATTGAAGCAAAATCGTGGCAGACGAGTGAGACAAGCGGAATCGCTGGCGATAAGACTAGGCTCTTGCACACCTGTGAATACCCCGCCGTTGCCTCGCCCTCCCGGAAAATAGGGTGTGCCGGCTCGGCTGCTCATTGCTGGAAGGGCGGTCGCCTCCTCACTCCTCACCGACACTGCCGTCGGCCGTGGGCCGATGCAGCCGCGTTGACACCTGTCGAGGCGGAGACAGCCATAATATTGGCCGCATCCATCTGCCATGCTAAGAAGAGACTGCAACGTGTCAGAGCTCGTGCATGACGGAAGACGCTAGGATTTCGCGCGATGTTTGGACTGCTAAAGAGCCATATGATCTGTCACAGCATCGCGGACTGTAGGAGACACCCGGCAGTGGCACACGGGAAATGGGCTTGCAAATTGAAAACGCAGTGTCTGAGGATTTGGAACGGTGGGAATCTGGGTGCGGAAAAAAACGCATACAGGCTTTGCGATCTGTTGCTACGGAAGAAGATCTCCGCTCGTAAAATAATGACCCACGACGTTTTGTTGTCGTCACTTGGTCTGACGTGTTAATTGGTCTTCAAACACGCCGTTCTCGTTACATTTCAAACGCAAAGAACACCGGTCTACGGACTTGGCGGTGGCTGGCAGTCTTTGTGGCATCATGTATGAGATGAACTCTGCGGCCTCCATTTCAGCCTGTTTCAGTTGAGTAGTGCACTATATTCAGTGCTGGGCATTTAGACCAACAATATATTTTCCCATTCGTGCTCACTGGTGACTCGCCTTCTTCTGCCCTGGACCGCACCGAAACTCCCATCAACCGAGATCGGCTCAGTGGTCTAGTGGTATGATTCGCGCTTCGGGTTGTCCCCTTTACATCACAATGTAAAATGTGCGAGGTCTCGGGTTCGATCCCCGACTGAGCCCTTGGTTCTTAACCAAATTTTTGACTCTATTACCTTTTTCTTAAACAGTTCTTCACTCGCTGGTGGACCATTGCACTAGCCCTCTTGGCTACAGAGTACTATGTAGGTTTTTTTTCAGAGCACGTCTTGGTAGTGTCCCTGTTGCCGATATCTCCAACAGAGTTATAGGAAAGCTTCGTGTCCCTATGCTATACGAGAAACGGCGATGGTAGCTGCTTTATTGTGCGAGCAGGCGAGCACATCATCTCTATTCCCCTCATGAAAAATCAACGTTGTCATGTTGTATTGGCAGGAGAACGGTGATTATTGGGTGCAAGTCGGGGCGTGTGCTGATAATGAATTTTGCAGGGTGATTCGCGATCAGGTAGTGCGGAAACAGCTAAAATGAGAGGACAGACACAATGAGGGATTAGTAGAGGAAAGATGCCAGGATTCATCATATGTAGCAATTTATTTGTTCCGATGAAGTAATTTTCAGCAAGCAGCTCAACATATAGCATACCCAGACAAGTCTTTAATAATGGGATACCTGCATATGATACAGTTTACAGGCAATCCACTCGGATGTCTTTGCGAATTTTCGATGTACGATGCTGTGTGCTGCTGATATGACAGATTCTGGAAGCTCGTTTTCCAACGTCGGAACACAGTCTTTTCTTGCTGCAGCATTCATTATACCCATCACCGAGAGAATCCTGTAACGTTAGCTCATACTACGTATTGTCCCCGAAACCCCTATCAAGCATACCTATTGCCCATAAGGAAATCGAGTTCGGTTTCCTCCCAGAGAAGAACCTTGAGCACCTTCATGGCCGACATTATGCCGTCTTGAAAGAGGACCCAGCCCTGGAGGGGCAGAGAGAAGGCTGGATTGCGGAGGGCCTCGACGATCAGAGGCCGGGCCAAAGAGAAGCGCGCAAACCAGTAGAGGATCTTCAGTCGGGCCACCACGGGCGAGTTCGAGCCCCTGACCGGCTCTGTGGACCAGTCCAGACTGGCAGGCATGCGGAGCAGCCACTCGTCCAGCTGGCCGCGCAGCTCCGGAAGCAGGGGAGAGATTTCTGGTGGTCCGGCTTCTGGACGGTCGGCGCCGCCAATCTTCCAGTAGGGCGTGGTCAAGATGCGCGCCGTGACAGCTCGGAGGGCCATCTCGGCGAAGAAGAACATGATCTCGTCGCGGATGATTGGCGGCGCGCTCGGGCTCGGCGAGTCGTCGCATCCCAGCGGTAGGATGAAGCCTTCGGCCAGCAGATGCAGGGAGCTCTGCGGAAAGGTGTCATCGATCTCGCGGACGAGATCTCTCTCCAGATTGTGGCCGATCCAGAAGCTTGACGATATCGTGTTGCGGTCGCTCTTGTCGCGCTCGATGCCGGATGCTTGGTCCCTATCGAAACATGTGAGCCGCTACTATACCAGAAACGGGAATGCAGGTCCCCGGAAGAGTCTCACCTCTTGATGAGCGTATAGAGCGACGAGCAGGCGGCATGCAGCGCGAGGGCAAAGTTGATCATCAGGCCCTTCTTGAGCAGGAAGATGGTGATGAGGAACTGGACGACGACGGACTCGAGGTTGAGCTGTTCGCCGAGACGGCCGCGGATCTGACCGGCCATCTGGAAGTCGGCCAGGCCGCTGTCAACGCACTCGGGATCGGCATAGGCCTTGGCCAACGCGACCATCAGCAGCGCATAGCAAGACTGCAGGTTGGGCTGCAGGCCGTCCTTGCGCACTGACACGGCGACCGCGTACGCGGAGCTCTTGCACATCAGCGGGAACAGATCGTACGGCTGACCGAGGTAGCTGTCGACATGGGCCATGATCTCGTCCGCGTCTGTGGGAGCTTCGAGAGCGAGCAGGTTCGGCAACGGAGCTCGTCGTTCCTCGCAGGCGAAGGGTGTCGTGGACGCGAATCTGGAGGGGTTTGTAGTAGTTGTGGTGGAAAAATCGGGCGGAAGGCTCAGAGGCGACTCGACGGCCTCAATGGCTACTGGCCCGTGGCTGTAGAGCGGGCTCTTGGCTGACAACACAGTGTCTGGAGGCGTCTGGTAGAGCCGGGCAACAGCTCTGGCAGCATCGTGAACGGAAACGTCGCATGCAGCCGTGTAGTCTCGCAGCCTGACTTCGTCCCGGAGCGACTCGAGCGACTGCTCCAGTCGGGCGACGCGCTCCAGCAGCACGGCCACCTTCTCGTTGGTTCTCCTGGCCTGGTCAGTCCATGTGGCCACGAGATTTCGGTCTGTTCCACTTACAATGCCCCAGTCTGATCGGTATAGGAGCATTGGAAGCCATGTCGAGAGCAGTACGCACACGCCGGCCGGCTCTCACTGCACTTGACCTTCTTGTGGCGACATGTGTCACATGCCTGCAGACGACTGGTCAGCAGAACAGCTCACTCCAATAGCTGCCGGATGCGATGGAAATTGTCGGGCAGCTCACAAGTGAGGCCTTGTGGCCAAGGCCTCTCGATACGGCCAGCAACAAGTCGGCCCCGTCCAGCTGCTCGTTTGCGGCAGCTGCAGCCGCCTCTGCAGAGCCCCGAAAAAAAAATCAGCGGCTGGCCGTGGCGAGATGCTCTTGTACTTCTTGCTCGGGCCGACGTCTGCCAAGCTGCCTCTTCGCTTGGGCGCAATCGTTCTCGCGGGCGTTTCCATGGCCGAGAGCATCTTATCCCATGTCTCCTCTGCGGCGGCTGCACGGGTGGAGCGCATCATCCATGGGATCGCTCAGAGGCTGCAGACTCACGGCTCCCGTCTCCGTGCTTGGGAAAAGTAGGGCGATGTGCAACCGATTTCGAATTGCTCCATTGGCTCGCGCCATTCTCCACAACCAAGGCGTCATCTACAACCAACACGCCCTATCGGACGACTAGGATGTCAACATCAGGATCGTTCCAACACACCTTTTCCAGACCGTCACGCTGATTTGCTGGGTCCGGCTGCGCCATATAAACCGGCCACGGAATCTTGGCTCATAGACCTTCTACAAGTCGTATCTTGATCTGCCCTTTCTTGTGCTTCCCATTGTCGAGCTACCTCTTCTGCTGCCGCCACTCTTCAATCTCCTCCATTCAGCCAAATGGCGTCTCTTCCAGTTCGTCGCGTGGCCGTCATCGGCGCCGGCATCTCGGGAGTAAACACGGCAGCCCATCTTATCGCCGAAGGCCTAGACGTGACCGTGTTCGAGCGATCGTCCGCCGTCGGAGGTGTTTGGTGCGTGAGCCGGCTCGATCGACGGAAACAGAGAGAATGAGATGTCCCAAACGTGTGCTTACATGTCGCAGGGTCTTGAACCCGACGCGTCCTCTCGAGCCTACGTATCCCTCGTCCAAGGCGTCCGTAGCAGACGTTACGTTTCATAATGTTCCTGACAATGTCGATCCGTATCTTCTGCACTCGCAGCCTGGGTCAGCACGTGCTTCTGAGCCCTCATTTCGAACCGTCGCTAACGCACAGACAGACCCTGCTACGATGGACTGAAGAACAACGTCCCGATTGAGCTGCTGGAGGTCTCGCTGAACAAATGGAAGCCGAACACGCAGTCCTTTTCGACCCATGACGTTCTTTCAGACTACATCCAGGACACGGCCGCAAAGACGGGCGTCACCGAAAGGACCATGTTCGACACGAAAGTGGTCAGCATCAAGAAAGACCGAGACGTGTGGCAGGTGACGACCAGCACATGGGATCATACCACGAAAAACGCCACCACGAGAGACTGGGTCAGTGTCCTATCCTCTGGCAGTGGTGGTTGGAGCTAGACTGACGCGCACATCCTTCCAGACATTCGATGCTGTCGCCGTAGCTTCCGGCCACTATCACGCTCCCCAGATCCCTGCCATCAAAGGGTTGGCCGAGTGGAAGACTGCCTTTCCGTCAAGGGTGCTGCACTCGAAGAGCTTCCGGAATGCCAAGGGCTTTGAGAAAAAGGTACGAGCTTCTGCTTCCTTTTTTACTTGAGGAAACCATCTAACAGGCAGCTCAGACCGTGCTCGTGATTGGGGGCAGCGCGTCCTCAACCGACATCGCCGTCGAGCTGTCGCCCGTCGCCAAAAAGGTGTGGCAGTCCACGCGCGACGGCCCCTTTGACCATCCGGCCGCGATGCTGCCGGCAAAAGCCAAGCGGGTGGCCGAGATCCGCAGCTTTGGCCGGCTGACCGACGGTCCGGCGCCCGCGTCGGAGCCCATTCCGGCGACGGTGACTCTGGTTGATGGCCGCACCATTGACGACATAGACGCCGTCTTTGTCGCCACGGGCTACCAGTTCAGCCTGCCATTCCTTCCGCAGCTGCACAGAGACGACGTGGCACCACAGCAAGCCGACGACACCGTGCTGGTCACCGACGGCCAGCAGCTACACAACTTGCACAAAGACATCTTCTACATCCCAGATCCGACGCTCGCCTTTGTCGGCGTGCCTTTTTACACCGCAACGTTCTCTCTTTTTGAGTTCCAGGCGATCACGGTCGCGGCCGTCTTCGCGGGCAAGACCGCCCTGCCACCGGTCCAGCAGCAGAGGGCCGAATACGAGAAGCGGGTGCGGGACAAGGGCTACGGGAAGCTGTTCCACAACCTGCGCAGCCAGGACGTGGAGTACTCGCGGGAGCTGATGGCATGGGTGAACGAGGGCCGGACGCCGGCAGAGCAGAAGCCGGACGGGTACTCTCCAAAATGGATAACAACCAAGGAGAAGATGCTAAAGGTGCCGAACAAGAAGAACATCTTGTATGCGGAAACACAAAAAAATGGGCTTGTGGTGCAGTAGGTAGCACTGCTAGACAGACGGACGACGAATCTACAAAATAGAGCTGCCACCAATAATTGTGTTTTTACGCAGAATATAAGCTAAGACAACAAATCATAACTGATTGGAAATACTGGGTTTCTTAAACAAGGTGACGTCATTCTTATGCGGCTCTTCAAACCTATTTAACCCTACGCAAGACCATTGGTACCACGTAAACCGGCTAAAGCCTGGAGCTTAGCAGAAGGTCACAGACGGTTAAAATAGCCGTGAAGTTATCCGCGATACTTTATCATAGGGGTCCACTAAGCATGCACTCATACACGGCACCTATCTTCTGACCCGCCCATTCTTGCCTGGTTCGTCGAAAAAGCTACTAGTAAGTAAAGTCATACCTTAAGCGATCACCTTCACATTAGCTGCATGTCTGCGCCTCACCCTTAACTAGCAGCGACGTGGCATACTTTAAGTAGCATTACACATAGTATTCTTTTCAGCCTCCGTATTTAGGCTCAGAGCTTTGTTGTGCGTTGTGTTTGCAGAGATATCTTGAATGGCTATCTAAAGGGATGTCTTATCCTCCAATAAACTAAAAGGTACTGCACCGGCGGTAGCAAGTGGCTGTATTATGGAAAGTCATACAAGCCATTGCTATAGAAACGGCAATACGACATGAAGCTACGAAATCCACGGTAGAGTTATTTCTACTAACATCTAGACATTTTCTACTTGACAAGAGGATCTGTAAACACAAGGCGCTACAAATGTGACGGCAATGCCCAACCGCAACATATCTTGCAATGCCCAACCTTAAAGACCCACTCACATGGCAGCACACTTCACGTACTATGCCAGGAACGCATAAAGGCCTTCAGTTTATCATATCTTTTTCACGCATTGATGCCTAGCTGAAAGAGGTTTACGACAACGTGAAGAGGTTGATTGGTGTGATTGGTGCCGTAGATACTTTGGTGCTCTGGGGCTTATCTTCGGACGGATGCAATGGTGTCAATGTGTTGGCAGCGATCAAGGCCTTGCGTCGTACTCTCAAGCAGAAACGGTCGTAGGTTATGTTTTATCAGAGCTAGTAGGCTTACATTTCTGAGTCGGGAACCTTTTCTGGTCTCAAAATGACATACAATGTCGAGACAATCGTAGAAAGAACGGACTTATCTTTGTAGAGCCGAATAATTGGGCTATATAAAGTGGAAAGCCTTCCCCATCTAATGAGAAATATGTCGAGGTGTCTCTTGTGGCAGTACACTTGTCTTTGTAACAAGTTCCAATTACTGAGAATTTATTCTTGTCTTAAAGCCTTTCGCCAAGCCTACTGTAGTTTCAACTATGGCTCTCCTGATAGCGCCACAACTATATAATGGCCTTCCATCTCTCGGGGAAGCTCTAGCTCGGCGTCAGGTATGAATTTCTGCAAAGCTGCTAATGCGACTCTTATTTCTTTGGGAGAGCCATACTGATATTGTGATGTGTAAAAAAGGCTGTTTCTTTCGACGACGTCCTCAACGGACCCATCAGAGACGTTTTCCTGAGGCATGACTGCACTAAAAACTTCGGCGTATATCTTCAGCATGCACATCATGTTATCAGGGACGGAGAGGCCGTAGTCAAAGTTTCCGGCTCTAGCTATGTCATGAGTGCCAGTACCCGTGATCTCATAGTACTGGTTGGTAACAATATCGTACCCACAACTTGGATGACTTCTGAGAGTGAGGTGGCTCCTATGGAGTTTTCTGTTATGTACGACAAGTAAGTAAAAGACCCTACAATTATAAACGAGCCAGGACAACAATAAGCTAAGCACCTCTTCTAGCGAGGCCAGTCCTTGTCCCACACAGGAGTTCTTGTCGGAGTTTCTCTCTGTGGTGACAGCTCACAGTTTAAATGGCCTGGTTGGGCTTACTACGGTCGGCCAGCACTCTCACGTTGAGATACCCGTGGGGACGGCAAGTGTGGTGGTACGTAGTAATGGTACCCGCCATGATGGCTTTGTACCAGTGACGTTTTGTTTTGATAGGGACTGTCCGAATTATAAAACAATTGAGGAATGTACAGAGGCTACGAGTGGTGGAACTAAAACACCCAGGAAAGCAGAGCACGAAAAGAAAAGCACCTTATAGTTTCAGTATCCACAGCTAAAGGGGTCTTATGGAGGGAACTCAAGCTTAGCTTTTAATGAAAGCCTAGTTATTCTACTTGTATTAGTATGGTCTACAATATCTATAAAGAAATATTTAGGTTAAACTAGAAATGAGAATAATATAACTCTTAGCATAGCCGGTCTAGGCGCTATACGCCATTGGTCTTCACACCCTACTCAATTTAGCCTGGTCTATTAATTTTTATACACGCTGGCATAGTTCGGACGTACTTTGTACCTAACCTCAATAATACACGCATGCTTACTAGGTAGCAAAACACACTTTTTTTCTGATATTTTAGGCTAACCGTCTTAACCTCTAGCAAAAATATGTACGGGGGTTAGCTATATATAATGATATTCATTTTCGCCATCATGCACTCCCTGCTTGTAAATCGAGGCATATCTGTAGATTAGCTGCTAATTGGACTAATATCTTACGATCACACCCCTCCTCTACCCTTTTATTCTACGATATGCGTCTTTGTTATATATGCAAAGGGGTACTGAGCTTTGACAATGTCGGTTCTGTCCAGAACCAAATCATTTATCATCATCCTCTTATAAGCGATTTTCTCGCTGCCGCCAGTGAAAGATGCTATATCTGCTGGACGGCATTTCGACACCTCAATATGCATGCCGCCTTGAAGCTGAAACAGTTAGCGGCTGAAGAGACCTCGCGCAAAGAGATGAATCTTGCACTCTCCGGAAATACGACGGCGCCGATTCGACTTCGCTTTAGAACTTCTCAAGGCGAGGTGCCTACTTTATCCGTGTTCCTAAAAATAAAAAACCTCCATCTTGGTGATTTAGTTGTCCTCTTTTTCATACCAGCACAAGGTAGGTCCGACAAGATCGAAAATCCACTTACGGTGCCCTTTTCCTGACCAACTTCTAGAGCTTATACGCTTCCCCAGACAAATGAACCTGCCTCAAAATACAGGTTCTATGGCTTCTATCGACACTGTGATAGCCTGGCTTGACTGTTGTACCGCAAATCATCCCAAGTGTAGGATGCCGAAAGATGGATTAACACATCAATATCTCCCAACAAGGCTCGTGGATATCGGCAGGTACGCAGACAGTTTCTGTGTGGTGAAGAGCACCTTGATATCACCGAATGAACGATACGTGACGCTGAGTCACAGGTGGCAGCCCCAACCGACGTTTTTGCTAACGGCGGAGAATGAACAACAAGCGGCAATTGGCCACCCTATCAAAAAGGTGGCGCAAATCTTCCAGGACGCTATGTCGGTGGCACGTCAAATTGGGATACGCTATCTATGGATTGACTGCTTTTGTATCATTCAAGAGGGCGATTCTATGCATGATTGGGCAGTGGAATCGCTTCAGATGAATGATGTTTACCAACATGCCTATTGCAATATCGCGGCCGATCACGTATCGGAAAACGGCGGGTTTTTCTTTGACAGAGATGATGTCTACTACGACCAAGTCAGAATGCGGACGCGTGCTGACTGTGAAGGCAGCGTCATGGACTGGATTTCGGTGGACAGAGACATGATGCTCATGGAAGTCAACAATTCTCCACTGAACAACCGGGGCTGGGTATTCCAGGAACGACTATTGGCGCCCCGCATCATACACTTCTGCCGCCAAGAGATTTTCTGGGAATGTCGTGAACAATTTCATTGCGAAAGTTTTCCCAACGACTTGCCTCCCAGTTATTTGTTTCACCTGGGTGAGACAAATTCGCTTAGACAATCCACGTCGGATTTGCGCGATGATCCTAGATGGAAAACACACACGAGCCTCGCTAAGGAAGACAATCCCTATGCAGTGTGGGATGACATTATCAAGACATATACAAAGTGCCAATTCAAGTACCCCCAGGACAAGCTTGTGGCCATCTCTGGTGTGGCGAAGTATACGAAGTCTATCATCAACGATACCTATGTTGCGGGCATGTGGCGGAAGCGTCTCTCGGCAGAAATGGCATGGTGGGTGTATCCGGATCGGGACCGGTATATACTTGGCCAAGAGCCTCCCTACTACGCACCATCTTTTTCTTGGGCCTCTGTGAAAGGACAGATAAATTCGTCAGGCCCATTTGCGAAAGGAATACTGGTCCAGGTGGAATGTGTTTCGCCGGAGAGCGGACCACAAAATCCAGATAAAGATACCATTTTTGATGAGGATGTCTTCGGTTCTCCGCAGCTCTCAATGCTACAGATCAGAGTGGAAGGGCGGCTTCGCTCAGCGAGGCTTTGCATGAGTGGCAATGCTTGGAGTCTAACCGTCATTGTATCTTCTAATGGAGCCAGTGGTGGAGAGAATAATCAGATGATGTGCGAGCGGGCCATTCAGGTGAAAGACCAAGTTTGGTTAGATTTCTGTGTTTTAGACTCAGATCGCAAAAGATTTGAGTCGGAGACGTTCTATCTGATGGAATGGCGATACGGGCATCGAGCTGAACCAATAGTGACAGAGGTGAGACTTTACTGCATGCTGTTAAGGCTTGTCAATGAGGCGGGCCATCAATTCCGACGAATAGGCTGGACGGTGGTAAAGGATCAGGAGATGAAACTTATGATGAAAGACAAGACACGAGAACTGCCTAGGTACTTTGATAAAGAGAAAGGATCCCATATAGTGTATCTCATTTAGAGTTGTCAGCAATATAAGAGTGCATTCTACTGAAAGCGAAGGCCGGAAAAGGCCTTGAATGAAACTAACGAAGCATACAAACCTACCAACTATCTACGTACTAGTGAACGTAAAGAGTGCCGTAAGGCAGCTCCTGGGGCCATGAAGACAGGCAATAAATGGCCAGTCTAAAGAGACATAGAGGGACCCTCACAAGACTCTTACCCACACACCTAGGAATTCCCGTTCGAGGTATCCTTCGCCACGTAGTAAGCTATCTTACATATATTTCTCCACCACATGACCCAAGACCTTACACCCACCCATTTTAGTCTTAGTAAAAGCGTCTCCTGTCCTCCTTTCACAGCATATACAGACATACACGGGGCCTTTGGTAACACATAATTTGACTAAGGCCAAGACCCAAACACAAGGCCGTTAACAGTTAGAACTGCTGTGAAGTCGTCCGCCACATAGCACGCATTGCCCCTTGTCTAAGACAGTTATCTTAATATTGCTCTAATGTACATTAGTATAATATGAACAGCTATACCTTTTGCCATCAATTCCTATCACAGACACCTTTTTAGTTGCATCGAAATCAAGTAATAGCAAAATGTGACATGATCAAACGCACGATTTGATGTGATTTTGGGTCATCCATCAAGGAGACAGTCACGGCCTCTTCAGCCTTGTATGAGTCCTTGCGATACTGTTGTAGCTTTCTGCCACCGGCTACCATCTCTTGCATCGGCTCAGTGAGCCACTAAGCCGGCTAAGTCTGGCTATTACGTGAAATATGACGACAGTGTGGGGTTATCCGGCAGTCGACCTGCATCTCGTCTTCTCCGCGGAGCTGTTGGATGTGGTTTAACGATGCTCAAGGCAATTAAAAACAGTAATAATGCTGTAAAAGTCGTCTGACAATTCCTGTTTGAATCGTTATCGGTTGCTTGGGCCCTACTGTCCACGACAACAGCGCCAACTACAAATACCAACCGACAGATGGCCAGTCTTCCAGTCAAAGCCGTCAGGCGTGCGGCCGACCTGCGCCGTATACTCAAAGACACGCTTCCATGGACGGTCTCGCCGCTGGTAGTGGGTGCACCGATGCGCGTGTTTTCGGGCCCATCGTTGGCCGTGGCCATCAGTCGTGCTGGTGGGCTGGGCTTTATTGGGCCGGGCGCGACACCGCAGAGCACGGGTGCCGACCTAGCAGCGGCCACGGAACTTCTGACGAAGAAGCCGATCGCGTTAGCGCCGCCGAGTGACAGTCTGCTCCCCGTCGGTGTCGGCCTGCTGCTATGGGACGGCGACCTGGACGAGGCTGCGGCAACGATAGCACACCACCGGCCCTGCGCTGTCTGGTTGTACGCGCCACGCGATGGTCAGGCCGAGCTGGACCGCTGGACACAGCAGCTTCGCGCGGCCTCTCCGGGAACGCAGGTGTGGGTGCAGGTCGGCACGCTGGCCGAGGCCGTGGCCGCGGCTGCCAGCACGACGGCCCGTCCAGACGTTTTGGTCGTGCAGGGCGCCGAGGCGGGCGGTCATGGATGAGCCGATGACGGTGTCAGCGTGGTCACGCTACTGCCAGAGGTAGCTGATGCTATTGGGGGTACCAGTGCCGATAGCCGTCTTCCCCTCATCGCTACCGGTGGCATCGCCGACGGCCGCGGGCTTGTGGCCGCCCTTGGGCTCGGTGCTGCTGGAGTCGCCATGGGCACGCGCTTTTTGGCCGCCACCGAGACTCGTGTGGCCAAGGCGTACCAGGACGAGGTGGTGCGGGCAACCGATGGCGCCGTCAGCACCGGCCGCACGCTGCTGTACAACCACCTGCGCGGCACCTTTGGCTGGCCGCCTGGGTACAGCCCCCGTGGCCTGCTCAACCAGAGCTTCTCCGACGAGCGTGCTGGTGTGCCATTTGATGAGCTGCAGCGCCGCCATGACGCCGCCGCCAAGACTGGAGGCACGGCTGCTTGGGGTCCCAACGGCCGCGTCGCCACTTACGCTGGGGCCGGTGTTGGGCTCGTTCACAGCGTGCAGGGAGCCGGAGAGATCGTCGACAGTATCCGGATAGAGGCTCGGGAGATCATTGGTTGTTTGTAGGCGTGCACGCTTCCGTGCCGTTCTGTAGAGACGTCGTCTTGGTTGCCGTAGTATGAACTCGTATCGAGGTTCCATCACGTGTTCAGCCGAAAGAGCATCACCAACTCATAACTGAAATGGGCTTGTGGTTTAGTGGTATAATACTCCCTTAGCATGGGAGTGGTCCAGGGTTCGATTCCCTGCAAGTCCAGCTTCGCTTTTTGTCCTTTCGCTCCGACGGCGAGTGCACGGACGAGGTCCACTTGATCTTTTCGCACACTCCAACTTAGAGGTACTGGTGGGTGATTTGGGAGACTCTGATTTTTTGTCTCTACGACATAGGAGTACAAACTACTTTCAGAGGAAATTATTCAATAGCAGCTATGATTCAGTCAGTAACAAAGTTGTGCCCAGAATAGACTTTAGCATGCCCATATGTCATCAGGCAGCACTACACCGGCGGCATTTATATATGCATTCTGGTCCAACTCTTTCACGTACGGCCATAGATACTGGAAAGCACGGGATCCCGTCCGCTCTCCCCTAGTTAAACCAGTAATCGGCGGATTAGTAGTTGGGTCGGTGACGACCAGCGAATACCCGCTGCTGTACGTTTTTTTTTTGCCTAGAAAATTGGCGTTGCTGCCTCGTGGAGGTCTTTGTGGGGTTTGAATATGCTAGGGGCCAAGTCTAAATGCACCGCAAGCCGATTACCGGTTAGAACAAAGCTACCTTGAAAGCAGAGCACACGCAGGCGCAGCACAGGTGGTCTTTAGAATGGTTGTGCAAAAGGTCAGTGTGTGACGACTGTCTCTGTACTCCGTACTTAGCGTCTTGCCAGGCTGTTGCTGTAATTACATAGTGTTTGCCGGCCTAAGGTAACTATGAATCGATTTCTGTGAAAGACAGTCATAAATTGTAGTTAATATGATTTTCTAAGTGTGTAGAGCCTCTCGCTCCTAATACTTATCGTAGTGCCTGAGTGCATGTTATGTATGCCTATAGGATTATTCAACTAGTAATTCTCTCAACCAATGAGGTTTCATGGTGTAGTTGGTTATCACGTCAGTCTAACACACTGAAGGTCTCCAGTTCGAGCCTGGATGAAATCAAAACAATTTTCTTTTTTTTACCCCTTGTCTCGCAGCCTGAGGCTTTTTTTTTGGTGCTTTCGGTCGGTGTCTGCAGCAGTTCATATTTTTAAAATTGCTGCTTTCCAGGTCATAGCAGCTCTAATGCTCCTGTCCACTTTGTGCGTCCGGTTTCACAAGAGGACATACTCTGCTCACGACCACGGCGAGTGAATGCAAAATTAGTATTGCTACGTACCGCTACGAACAGGATCTGATCGCATTATCATGAATTGAGTCACAGCGAGAAAATTACCCAAAACATAATTTCAATGCTCTGTGGCTACAAAAGGCTGAGCACTTCAGGCCGTGCTCAGTTTGAAGTTCCACACAGGTTACTGTAAAGAATACTATTATAACCAAGGGGGAAAAATTAAAATTCACAGAATTTACAAGAGCTTTGCTTTTGTTGCACTCTGTACAGTGAGCCTTTAATCTGTTCCTCTGAAGAGAGCTCAAAAAGGTGGGGGTTCTCCGAGGATCGAACTCGGGACCTCTCGCACCCTAAGCGAGAATCATACCACTAGACCAAGAACCCATCTTATTGGTGAATTATCGACGCCGTTCTGAGGTCTAAGACAGCGACACCGTAGGTGGGCAGTATGTAGGCCAATTTTCTCCGATCAAATGCAAGTGATTCTGAGAGGGAAAACCCCCCGCCTAAATCGAATTATGACTGGAAGATACATGAATACTAGACGGAATTTCCAGGCAGGACATAACTCACCGAATATGTCGGGACATTCTGTAAGACTCCAATCCATTGATAACATCTTCCAAAGCTATCATTTTGGTGAGGCCTTTCTTCCCCCGTCACGATTGTACGCACCAGCAGTAATGAGTCAATACCGCCTGCGTCACACCCGGCCTTACTACCTTCTCAGCTACTCGGGCTTTACCAGAAATTGTCGCACTGGCGCACGTTTTAACAGCTTCCCCTGAGCTACAGTGCACACCACACCATACCCCCGCGCAGCTTAGTGTTGAATCCAACACTCGCAGCATGCAATTTAGTGATAGCCCAATTTCGCAATAGGCCTTTCACGCCGTGCTATGTAAAAGCGTATCATCTTAGAGAAAGGCCATGGAGATAGCCGCATGATCATTATACAGGCCCTCCAGCCTCTGTAGATACGACTCTATTGAGTCCACTTGGATGTCTCCGGCGGTCTATCGTAAAACAGGCTGAAGCAGTAGCAAGACAGAGTGTGAACACTGAAACACCGTTCTGTACCTGTGGGTAGCGTGTTCACAAAACAGTGCTCGGCGTAGCTTTTTCTGGGTACCCGTCCGTCCCAGAAAAGAGCACGCGATAGGTCTGAAGTCTGCTAACGCGTTCATATTGGCATTGGCTGGGGGTTGTTGCCAACGGTCTTGTAGAGGTCGCGAAGCTCAAACGCCTCGTGGCCGCCTTCGGGCAACTCTCCAATCACCCGGGCCGGTTGGCCAGCCACAATGCTGAAGCTGGCAATGACCATGTTGGGAGGCACGACCGTTCCGTCGAGGATGCGGACGTAATCTTTGATGATGGCAAAGTCGCCAATCACTGTGCTCTCGCCGATATGGACGTGATTTCCAATGGAAGCCGCCATGACGGTGGCGCCGGGGCCAATAAAGACATGGTCGCCCATGCGGAGAGGCATGTGGGAAAATATTCTGGAATGTTGCCACCATCAGCACCTTGTCGAATAAACAGGCCGTACTTTAGGCCTTCGCTCAACTCTCTTCTTTTTCCTCTTCAATGTAAAACGCACCCCTTCCACAGTCGACCCGGTGGGCGCAAGCATGCACCCTTGCTCAAGAAGCAGTATCGTCCAATGGATATCGCAGTACTTGACGAGCTTGAAGACGAGCCGCTGCTGCTCGACGCTGGCAGCGACCGGACAAGATCGCCTCGAATCATGACATCTTGCTGGATGACACTCTTTCCGCCGAGAATGATGTTCTGCGTTCCGACGAGATTGGCTCTTCGTGACACCTTGTTTCCTGTGTCCTAACAAAAGTTTAGCAACCGATCAGCAATGTGGTTCCAGCGGTGGAGATTCTTGATTGGAATGCTGCTGTCGGGGATTGGCTTCTCCGAAGAAACCAAGAAAACCTACCGTCTCAATGTACTCTCCCTTAGCAGCTCTCCGCGACATTTTGACAGGTGTTGCCGACGTGCCTGATGCCAAGACGCGGTGATGACGCTCACAGTGTCGCGGTGGCGCGGCGGCGGTTTGGTAGATTGGGTAGCGGGGTCATGTGATTCTGTTTGTCCGTATGTGGATCCCGAGTGCAGCCTGCAAGATAGCGCTATAGACCCTGTATGCCCCCTAAGCAGAGCCCAAAGCTGTGGTCTTTCAAGCACGAACTACGTTATACGATTGAATAATTAGGACAAAATCCATAGTAGCTGATAGCTCTGTAACATTTTCTCAGACTAAAGTATCGCCTCTTGACGTACAACGAACCCCTGTCTAGTAAAGAGCAGCATATGCAGCGCCCAAGGCGACAACTCCAGCCAGACCGGCTCTAGCCTGGTAACTGTTGGCACCAGCAGTGACGACAGAAAGGGAGGAAGACTATGCTGAATGTTAGCTGTCTGTTCTGTTCAAGTAGAGGTTTATAAATTTGGGATGGTGGACGGACAGTAGTGCTCAAGCTACTGCTATGTGCGGTTCCAGACGCAGCACCGGAAACGGTAAAGTTCGAAAATATAGTGGCGGCGGCGGAAGAGGTTACGAAACCAGTAGAAGCTGTGGTTGCCACCGCAGTGGTCGTAGCCACGGCTGTTGAAGACTCGTTGACAGCACCCGTTGATGTCGCAACCGCAGGAACAGAGCTAGAGCTAGACGATGCAGCGACAGCAGTAGTAGTAGCAGTAGCAGCGCCACCAGAGACGGCAGGATCAGCGGTGCCGACGATAGCCTGAGTTCCAGAGAGGGGAGTGGTGGACAGACCGCACTCAGCAGCAGCACTTGTCAGCGAGCTACCGTAATACTGCCAGATGTCCTCATTATCAGTTCCAGCACACGCCAGGCAGTTGGCATAGTCAGTCAGGAAGATGGAGTCCGAGCAGAGAGCATCGGATGAATCGTAGCCAGACTCAAGAATGGCCTGACCTGTAGGTTCTGTCAGACCCTAAAGCTGCGGACTACAAACAAGGCCACACGATGGACAAACCGCAGTTATCGTGACAGTTATACAAAGGGGTTCCCGGTGAGATCTCGGTATCAGCACGGCCATGGAGCTGGACGAGGTCGGTAAACAGAACTGAGGCAGATGCCTGAGTGGCGAGAGCTCCGCTAAGGATACGCTTTGAGGCAACCATTGTGCGATACAGACTGAAAAAATGAAGATTGCCGAAATAAAAGAGATGATAGACTGGGCTTGTACAATCAGTTACGGGAGAGCGTTGTTTTGAGCTGAAAGCCGACATAAGGAAGAGAAGAAAGAACAGAGGGTTTTTTTTGCAAAGAGAAAAAGCGAATTAACTCTATATTTATGCAACAGGAGCAGACATATCTGCGTGCGCGTACAAGCCAAGACAACATCTCCCACCCTCCACCCCACCTCCCCTCCTAACGAAGCTTGCAAGCTCGCTTGGCTAGGTTTGTGGAGCATTTCTAGCTACAAAAGCCGACCATCTCAGTTCTACCACCTTGTACGAGTACATGTAGAGTTGCGGGCAGGAACAGAGGACTACCGCACATATAATAGGTCTTTCAATTCAACTATCTTGGCACGACACAATGAAGTGGTTGTACGGAGTACTGGTAGGTAGTATTATGTATAATTGTGCATCGATTACACGTATGAGAGAATCAGATTCTCGCGTGAGTGCATGGAGGGAGTGGGCGATATCGGAAACATATGATCAAACAGGTGGATGTCTGGCCATTAACGGTCACTAATGGGGATCCCTTGTCTTTAAATAGATCATCTGATAAGATTGATTAGATTACCGAGCATGAAGACCCACTGTGGCCGTTTTCGATAACTGCAATCGAAAGACGGGAGGCCATGCTTTGCGCTTGGAGATATAGATGAGAAACATTCTGGTCAGACAACCCTGTATATACAATCTTTATACTGCTCGTGAGCCCTAAGATATGTTTTTACGCTTGGCTAATTGATCATAGTCGCCAATGTAGCAATTTAGATAAGACTTCGTTGAACCGAAGCTTCACGCCTCATATAATCTTCTTTGCTCTACATGTGTTCGCTCTATCAACAGGTCAAATGCGTTCTTTCTGCCTAGAAGCCCGAGCGTCACTTTGATCTAGTATCTATACCTAAAACCGAGCGTCTTCCAGTCTGTGACATCATCGTAGTCCTCAGCCTGAAGCTCGATTTGCTGAAGAGCCATGTCAGTTTCGGAAGACTTATGCCCTATCTCAAAGACCTTGCCTCCCGCAACAGCCCCTGAAACACCTGCGCTGCCTTCCAATCCTTCCACCCGAACACGCTTGGCGTTGAGCGATAGCAAGTAGATCCGGAAGGCAATACAGAGAGCGATAACGAGAGCTGGGCATGCCATAATTGCCTTGAAGGCGGTAGGATAGGCAGGTGCCTCTTTCGATTTGAATAGCTGGGGACCGGCAATGTTTCCTGCGCAGTAGACAATGTAAAATATTGCCGTCATGGTCATCTTCTTTGTAACACCCTTGTAGTTCGTCTGAATTAGTGACATGAGAAGTGGCACAGGCGCAAAGGTTGTCTGGATGAGAAAGTACGCGAAAAGCTGAGCGCCTTTGGAGATGTGCTTCCTTTTGTAAATCATGGCTCCGCCGACAAGGACAGGGATGACGGAAAGGATGATCATCAGACAGTGGAGGTTGCGATAGCGGCCAGCAAAATAGCCAGTAATAGCAATGGACAAGGCGGCAATCACTTCTGATGGGATCGACAACAGAGTCGATTCAAGGGAGGAGAAGCCGAATGACTTGATGACAATGTTGGCGAAGCTCTGAATGCCGCCAGACGGAAGCTGGACACAAAACAAGATGGCAACAATGAACCACGTCTTTGGGTCGACCAGACATTCGACAGCCTGCTCCCATCGCCAGGGCGCTTTTTCAGTGCGTCCTGTCCCGGCCAGGACAACACGATCCGCCGCCCACTGTCGTTCGTCCTCGGTCAAGAACCTTGCCCTTGAGATACTGTCTGGCAGTAGGAAGAATATGCACCCTGCCCAGATCGCCGTCAGAATGCCAAGAATGATGTACATCCAACGCCACGGGTGTAGAGGATGAGAAATGTGGCCGACACCGTAGGCGAAGAGGGCTGCAACCAGACCTCCAATCGAATTTCCGGTAAACCAGAGACTGGTGCGCTTGGGAACCTGATCGCGTGTATACCAGGTCGAAGTGATGCTGCCGCCGTGTTAGTGATCAGACTTTGCAGGGGTCAAAGGCCAGAACCTACTACATAAAGGCCGGATTGACAACGGCCTCGGCGACTCCTAAAAAGAAGCGATTGGCTGCCAGGCCGCCAAAGCTTGTGCAAGCGGCAGTCAGACCAACGATGAGGCCCCAGATGAGCGTGTTGAGGGTCAGGTATTTAGCAATGGGCAGCCGCGAGCACATCCAAGCAGACGGCCCCATCCAGAACAAGTACCCAAAATAGTAGACGCTCGAGGACCAGCTGTAATCCTGGCCGACCAGATGCTGTTCTCCGTCATTAGGTCAATAATTCTCAGGACGGGTTCTCTCTTGCCAGCCAAGGCCGTCTCACCAGATCCTTCTCCAGGCCAAAAACGGATGCGCTGGACAGAATACCCTTGTCCATGTAAAAGAACAGACAGGTGCCGAAAAGTGTCGGTACAAGGTGCCAATCGACCTTTGTCACAATCCTACGGCCAATTGCCGTAGGCGATGCATCCGGAATTGCATCTGCCATGTTTGTCCTTGGGATGAAACGGTGAAGAGCCGTTTATTTAGGAGGACTTGGCCAACTTCACTCTACTCGAGACAGATCCAAGGCAAGACAGGCCTGGCGAAGCGCTTGTTTTTCTTATGACCTCACGTTCACCTTACGAATGGTTTCCTGCAACGAGAAGTCCATAGCCGTACTATTGTCCATCGTTTTCCCGATAAGCTTTTAGTGGGTTGACGTCAGGGGAATTCACCAGTGGTATTCCCGGGACTTATCTTTGCTCCGAACAGAAATCGGCTCCGCACGAAGGACTGGTGCATGCGGAAAGATAGCAATAGCTCCATCTTCAGTACCGTCTTTTTGCCGACATCCCATGATACTTCATGCAAGTCCACTTGAAAGAAGTGATTGGTTACCCAACACTGTATTCGGGACACCTTTACTCCTTACTTACCGAGAAATGAACGGCTTGGCGATCGACCCCTGGATTTCTGCCTTGCCCAAGGTGGAACTGCACGTACACGTTGAGGGTACATTGTCTCCAGAATTGCGATGGAAACTTGCCCGTCGAAACAACGTCCCTTTGCAATACAAAACGTACGAGGACCTCCTCGACTCATATAGAATAACGTATAACCACCGACCTGAGCTTGTTCCAGATGGCCGCCCGACCTTCTTTCAGGCCTACTTCGGCGGCTGCCAGGTCTTGTTGGAAGAAGATGACTTTTACGAGCTCGGCATGGAGCTGCTCGCGCGAGCGAAGGAGCTCAACGTCCGCTATCTGGAGCCGTTTTTCGACCTACAGGCGCACACCCGGCGCGGCGTCCCGGTTGAGAAGATCCTCAACGGGTTTCATCGTGCGCAGCTTGAAGGAGTGGCGCAGCACAGCGTGCACAGCAACTGGATTCTCACCATAGTGCGAGACGATCCTGTCGAGGACGCTGTTGCTGTGTACGAGGCGGCACGTCCGTGGGGACGTATGCCAGGGGGCAAAGGCCTATTTCACTCGGTTGGGTTGGCGAGCAACGAATACGACCGTCCGCCGATGCTGTTCGAGCAAGTCTTCCTATGGGCCAAGAGAGACGGACTGAAGGTGACGGGCCATTGCGACGTGGACCAGAAAGATCATCACGAGCATATCCACGAGATGATATTCCAAGTATGCGGCGGCAAAGGGGCTGATCGGATCGACCATGGTCTGGACGTGTACTCGCAGCCAGACCTGATGGAAGGACTGAAGGCGAGAAAGATCGGCCTGACACTCTGCCCTCATGCATACAACCGACGACAGGCCACAGAGGTATTGTTTCCAAAAATTCGGAGGGTGTTTGATAACGGGGTCAAATTCTGCCTGAACAGTGACGATCCGACATATATGCACGGCGTCTGGATCGACGGAGCGATGCAGAAGGCCTATACCTACTGTAACTTCACCAAGAAGGACATGGTTGCACTTGTCAGAAACGGAGTAGAGATGTCTTGGGCTGAAGATAGTATCAAGGAGTCTATTATAAAGGAGCTTGACGAGATACTCGTATAGCTCCTCAGACAGAAATAGGGGAGACTTCTGGCCTGCATTATGTGGCAGGACAGCTCGTTCTGCTTCAACTGTACTTGTATACTACCAAGCATACGGGGACTGAAAATACAGCCGGACCAACCACCTCTCACAGCCGATGGCTTAAGCTCTCCAGAAGCATCTTCTCTTTGGGTCGAATATATATTGACTACGGGACAACAACAAATACCCGCATCAGGACAATTCTGAGGCTGCCAGGAAACTCCGATTAGGCCACCTCAACATTAACTATGCTATATCTGTGCTGTTTGTCCTCTAGCTGCTGCTTCTTCGACAAACGCCTTCCAGATCCGTTTGTTCATTTTGCGATCAAATTCAGTACGGTGAAGCAAATTGTAGGCAGGTGCTATTAAAGAGGCGTAGCATTAATTCGGAGAGCTATTGGAACTAAAGCTGCATCACAAATCACAATCTAAAGTTTGGACAAATACAAATCTTGTGAGAGTTACCTCGGGGGGCTTTACTAGGACTAGTTCACGAGTGTTCTTTTGTAATTCGAGTTTTGCTTCAGACTGCCATGAATATATGGTTAGACAAGAAGTGCCTACTTACCGTAACTGTATCCACTAGATGCGTTGATTGTCACGTAGACTTCGTTTGTCAAAATGCTATCCACGCAGTATTTAATTGGTCATGAAACCAACCAATAATTGACTCTCTGAATTTTAACTAGTATCACTCCCAACCCCGCTCCAAAAGCCCAAGATGACTCTTCCCGCCCTCATCCTATCACTTCAGCAGTCCTTCAAAAGTTGTTTCTCCAAACACATTCATCTAGCTAAAATGTCACAAAAAGTAGCACAAGCACAAAAGACACGCAAACCGCGGAAACCGTCGCCGGATGCCTGGATGTGGAAGGACGTAGCTGCCAACCAGAGTCCTCTCCTATCCATAAAACCGGCACAGCTCAACCCTGCAGCAACTCCGGTCACCAGCACTTCGAGAACCGAGCTGGTATGCAGCTACAATTGGCTGAAAGGCGACAAGCTGGCCATCGTGGCCCCTGGTAAGATTTCCTATTAGATGCAACGTTTCTCGGCCATTCTCACTGTTCAAACAACTGTTTGTATTCAGGCTTTGCTCCGGCATGGAAGCCACCCCCCATGCCGTCTACTTTGCCCCCAGACACTGGATCTTTCTCCATCGACCACAACGGGGCGCGCATGCCACGATTCCCATTTGAGCCGCTGTTCCGTGCTGCCACCATAGTGAACCCCAGCTTCCGCTTTGACGAGGTCGATATTGTCATCAACCGCAACAGCCTGCGCAAGCTCCTTGACCTGTGCCGGGGCCGCGTCGAGACTGGCTTCCGCCTCGAACTGCTGCTGGTCGGCAACACGCTCGTCGTTCAGCGTTGCGAGCGCAAGGTGCGTGAGAGGCTTCGGGGCGGAAAGTACGGATCGCAGCGTTGCTGGGGTCACAACTTTGAGAAGAGCTGCACGCACTTCCCGCCAGATACTGGATGCGAGAACAATGTCAGCCACCACCGGGCATTGCGCTACATGATAGGCGACCTCAATTGCGTGGTGCAGTTCGAAGTGGATGCTAGCTATGAGGAAGACGGAAAGCCGAACGAAGCTGGCCATCGCAGACAACGGTGGTCTAGCGTCTCCTGCTGCTACGGTTGTCCCGGCTGCTGGTTCCACGGGTAGTCTTCTGGCAACGCACCACGGTGGACGTCTGCAGCCACAGACGACCATGGCCGAGATCAAGTCTGCCAATGAACGGAAGACCGGCGCCATCTCCAAGCACATGCCGCAGCTTTGGTTTGGTCGCACGCCCTGGCTGCTAGTCGGTCACCATACAGATGGCATCTTCCGTAGCGTTAACGTCACGCACGCGGCTGCCCGCTTTGCTACCTGGGATGCCAACGACACCAACCAGGCTGCCTTGCGCACACTCGCTGCCCTGTTGGCACAGCTGCGCAACGATGTTCTGCAGAGGCTCCGCAACAACCTTGGAATCGGTCCCGGCTATGCTGTTGCCATCTGTGAGAAGCAGTCAAAGCCTCGCACCATCCAGATATACGCTCCAACAAAGGGCAAGAAGCAAGCGCTGCCAGATGACTTGGTCAGATACTTTTGGAGCTCGCCGGCATAACCTGGTTTCTAGTATCCGCATTCCCGGAAGTAGTTCACACTTTTCACCCCTATAGTAGAATCAAATCCAATCCTAGTACGACAAACAATACTAGTATTGGGTAGATTGAGCTTATAACAAGCCCCTATCACGTCGTCGGGGTTTCTGCACTGGAAAGGTGTGCGCTCGCGTCAGGCCGCCTTTCATAGACACTATCGAAGCATCCGGGTGGCATCGCGACGAGTTTGTTCTAGCAGGAAAAGGCTGCAGGAAATGATCAATTTACCAGATTGAGTTGTTTTCGACAAAAAGATGATCGCAGATCTGCGGAAAGCAGCGGGACTAAAGATTCTTATATGAAGTTAAAGACAATGTGCGGCCAACCTCACTTATTTTCAACCAGAATCAATCCTGCTCATTGCTCCGTGTCAAAATGCGTCGCCACATGATGAGACACAGCGGCCTCGTCTCCTTCGAATGTACCACAGACTGGACATGTCACCGATGGAGAAGACGATGGCAATTCGGTCCTCCCTCCTGTTTGCATATTGTTGCTCGGTTCGACTGACTCGCCTTGAATGATAATGCCTTGGTCCTCAGCGTTTCCACGACGCCCTTTCTGCTTTGGTCGTGCTGGAATGATGTAGGCATCTAGTCCAATCTGCTCTTTAGGCATGTTGTCCTCGTTGTTGCCAACAGTGTTGTCCAATATGGACGATCCGGTAGCATGGCCAAAGCTGCTTGTTCCTTGTGATGTAGTGGCGGCTCCATCTGCCATGGTCTGCACACGACCGACACGGCCATCTGAAAGGCGTACCTTGATGCCTCGAGGGTGGTTGCCACGGGTCAAAAGTGTCTGCACCGTTCCCTGAACGGTTCGACCTGTTGGCTGGTCTTGCTTCAAAACGATGTGCACAGATGCCCCTGGGACAACCTGGTCCGTTCTTGGCACGAAAGTATCTTCGCGTCTTGGTCTCATTTCGTGGTTTTTTCTGGAGTTGAATCCTGGAGACAATATAAACACCGAAGAACTCGTTGGTCGTATGCTATATTTTGTGGAGAACCGACGCAAGCTCGGCAATTTGTAAGGCTAGCGGATCACGTGATGTTTAATACATCACGCAGACAGCTTGATGTCGTTTCGTTTCTTTTGCATTCTCTGATTCAAACTCCTTGTCGAGAAGAGGTGGTAGCAAAAGAGAAAACCCCAAACCAGCGACAGCAGGGCCAATCCAAAAAAGACGGACGCTATGGCCAACAGGGAGATGCCGTAGCTGAGGTTTTCAAACTGTTGATTATCGGACAGCTCATCTACTGCTAGTCCGACCTGCATGGCCGATAAGAGCATAGAGAAAAATGCGAAGACGGCAAGCAGCCAGGAGAAGTTAGACTCGAAGAAGACCTGGTACCACGTGCTGGTCGAGATATACCCCCGAACAAAATTGCCATGAGGCCACTTTGAAGGCAGGAAGCGCGTTATGTGGTTCAGCCGCGTGAGTCGCAGCTCACCGTAGAGGTAGCGACGGTTGACCTGGTGTAAGCTAAAGGGATTGATGTCAATTAAGAACTCCTTGATGAAGGAAATCCAACACCGCCATTCGATATCTTTTGAGATCAGGCCCTCGTCCTGGGCAATTTTGAAATCGCTTTTACGCTCAATAAGCCAGGCGTAACTGAGAAGGAAGCCGGTGGCACTTTCGTAAAGGGTTTTCTCTTTACACAGATTTTCGGCCCAGAAGTCGCGGCAGAGCAGATAGTCGGGCAGTGGCTTGAGCAAGAGCTCGGTCTGGTGCCACACGAGATGCTCGTCGGGCATCTCGGTCAGTTTCAAGGCACGACCCATCATGACCTGACGATGCAAAGGCCGTGGCGGCAGCGGCAGGCCGGCCAGCCAGAGATTGTCATGCAGTTTGTTCAGCTTGTCTGTCAATAGGTCCGCTTTCAGGAAGCGTCCCAACGTTTCATTGTCATTCTTGAGAAGAAAATAAGCGGTGCGAGTTTTGTGCACCATCGCAGGCAAGACAATTTGTTTGGTTTCGATAAGGCTCGTCTTAAACGGTGGCATCAGCTCAGGCCCGACCTCGGCACCTTCTGGCATGGTGACCACCCCCTCCGAGGTGTTGACGACAATTTGCCACCCTTTCTCGCTAGATCTCGGGTACTCCCGGATGTCGTCACAAAAACTGGGGCTCATTTTTGTTTTAGTACGGTGTATCAGAGTGCCCAAATCCAGTAGATTTTGAGATTGAAAGGAGAAAACAAAAGGAGAAAACAAAAGGAGAAAAATAAAACAGGATACCAACCAAGAGCTGCTAGAATCCCTTATTCGTATTCTGCCTTAACATTCGCAATTGCCCGACTTACGCCTTATAGTTCTTTGCACAGCCACAGCTTGCGCCTTTTGAGCCGCCTTTTCGGAGGTAGCGTCTTCTTAGTCGGACAGTAGGCGTAGGAATAAGAAGAGATTAAAAGCACCCGCTTGGGTTCAAACAAGTAGTACGGAGGTCCCTACCAAAGTTCGTTCTCACCGCTTTTCTATAACTGCGGCAATACATAGTGCAGAGTGTAAATCATACGGAGAAAGCTATTGGCGATGATACGCTAAAGCTTAGTGGATATTATCGCTAATATATTACTAATATTTGTACAGGGCGCTTAGCACATAGATATACGCTAACACTGCTGTAGTAAATACAGTAGCAATACATTACTAGCACTATACCCACCTCCTTATTATGCCAAAGCGGTGAGAAAGAACTTTTGGTAGGGACCTCCGTACAACAAAATAGTTAGAACGTTCGCAAGTCGATGGCATACCTGTGTTGCGAATACACTGAGGTATCATGTCAGATGACTTTTGTACTAGGCTTCAACGTGTCCACATTAGTCGATAAGCAGAGCCAGCCTAAATGTTGATGAGGCCAAGATCGTTGTATTCAGAAGGAAGACAGCTATCTGAGGCTTGATGAAGTCTGGGCCGAAAACTCTGCACTAGAGGTGGTCCGTGCACCGCCGCGCATTGTTGCCATCCACACGCAAGTCCTCCAGATTTTCAAGTTCAGCCGCTCCGTAAGCGTCTACGTCCCCGGCCATAGGGAACATAGGGAAGACGGTAATACGGAGTACTGTTATTACTATGTATAGGCAGCATGCAGATCAGCTCTCCGCACAGCGGTGAGCGCGTCTACAATTCAAAGAATCTAGCCTGAACGTACTTAGGCATGTCGCAGATTTCGACATACGTGTCATAATGGGAACAGGTATCTTACTATAAAGGAAGATCAGGCGAGATCTGTCTTACCTTGAGGGTGAAGGCCTCATGTTCGAGAAGATGGTCACCGCTCGCCTATGAAAGGGGAACACGTGCTAGGTAGACTCGAGCTCACGACCATGCCCCTTTAAAATGCGGAGATTGATTGAGTGGAGTGTTCGTATGCGTGTCTCTCTTGTCGATCAGTCGCGACTGAGCTAAAGACACAGGATATGGCAAGCTGTGGAAAAGTAAGCCCTTCCATTCAAGCCTTATTCTAGAGCACGGATACTGCTGGACACTTTTACATATAATATTCACTTTCACTGGAAGACACTTAGTCGTTTTGTGAAGTTATAGCTCACTGGCAAGGAGTCTTGGACCCAGAATTAGAGTAGCATTGAAGCTGTGGATCGAACGTTCTGCTGTTTGAGAAGCAGATTTACAAACGCATAACGTAGTAAGTTGCAAAATAGATAATAATACGGGTGACTGACTGACCTAGTACGAATACTACTAGAAACCAAGCCTTATGGAGCTTCGTATGGATTTAGGGAGACCCCCAATTAGGCAGTATCGTACGACTTCCAACCACGTCGAAAGGGGCTCCATGTTGGGCAAAATAGCCCGTGCGAGAGATGTAGCTGTCTTGATGGAGACTCGTCCGAGGTGCTGCCCGAGTTTGATAAACAAGAGGAAACGCGCCTTTCCGTACTTGCATCATCAGTATCACTACAGCGTAGCTTCGTGGGCTAAAATGAAGACAATTACGGCAATCATACCCAAAGGAACTGTCGAGAAGGCAGTACAGGCCATTACTTCCCAGGACTTTTCCCTGCAGGGAGATATCGCCCTATTTGGCAACCCGGACCTTACTGCCACGCTGAAAGTGTGGCAAGGCCCATTACCTCCCAGCGTGACTGGGTCTGTCAGCCTGATTCCCTGTGCCGAGCTGGCCACGCTGAAGCAGGACCAGCTTCGCCTCTCGTTGGTAGCCCCCGGGCTTGCAGGCACCTCATTTGATGACATTGTGTTTCAGAAGGCGCAGATCTTCCATCAGAACTGCGCCATCGATCCGAAGCGAAGTGTGGGGTGGAACATTGATGCCGACTGGGTCATCGACGCCTCATGCGGTACACTGCATGCCGTCCTGGTCCGCCTGCTCGGCGTCGACCGGCCGACATTGCGGATGCACGGAGAGTTGGGGCCAAGCCAGAAGTGGACCGCCCTTCTCGACTTCCAGAGCATCACGCTGGAGGGGCAGTTCGCCGGCCTCGACGTTGTCCGCAGCGCACCTGCCGGCCTGCAGTTCACAACGCTCGGGGTCCGGCTCCTTGGAGCCCCGGGCGTCCCAGGTAACGCCATGAAATACAGCTATGCTGCTTTTGGAACACTGCACCTCGACATCCCGGAGTCGACGGCACCGCTGGAGCTAAGCTACGACATCCATGAAGCCAACGGCGAGGCTATACTTCAGGCACAACTAGGATCGGCTTGGTCTAATGCTTTTGGTGTCACCGGGCTAACTGTCTGTTTCCTTTTTCTTTTCATTCATTCTTCTCTTCCCCTTCTCTTTGGTTCTATCAGTATTCCGGTCTATATGAACTAACAAACATGGATAGATATCCACGGCGTCTTTCACCACCAAGTTATCCGTCGAGTCGCCATGGGAACACGCCGAATTTGATGTATCTGCTTCTTTCAAGCACAAGGACACTCAAATCGACTTTCAGGGAACGTATGCACCTGGCGGCGCCTTTGACCTGAAAGCAACAGTCGCTCCATTTGACATCAGTATCATTGGTAACGTCTTCGATGCCTTCCATGGCTGTGCAATTTCAGTCCCCGATATCGATGTCAAGATCCAGTCTGCCACATTTTCCATCGTGTCTGGAAAGGGACTAGAAGTCCACCTGAACAATGTCGAGCTGGCCGACCACACTGCAGCCACTGCTGTTCTGACAGATAGCCCAGACGGCGTTGTCATTCGCGGAGATCTGGGAGACAAGGTCGAGCTGGACGATGTCCTGCTGAAGAATGCCTATATCCAGGTGACTCTACCATCCTCATCTAATCAAGACAAACGCGGATCCGATGCTGTTTTGGGTGGCCAGGTGGAGGTCCTGAAGGGACTTGACGTTGATAGCACAGCCCACCTGTACCAGAATAAGAACAAGACCGGATACGAATGGGCGATGGTGGCAGACTTGACACCAAAGGAGAACGACGCTTGGGAACTATCAAAGTTGGTCCCAGAGGTGCACGGCACGCCCCTAGACCTGAGTCTCACTAAGGTGGTATTTACTGCAGCCTCCCAGGACAATCCAGAGGTGGGAAGCACACTTGGTAGCAACTACTCCATCCAGAAGGGTAAGATCTTGTTTCTGCCCTTTCCCCCCCCCTTTTTCAACTTTCTAACCGAATCAGGAATTCAGTTTCACGGAACAGTGTCTGGTGGCATCTTAGCCTTGGATTCACTTACGCGCAAGTCGCATGAAGGGCTCAGCATGCGTGCCGGGCCGTCCTCGAAGGGATTCGACATTGAGCTCTTCACCCCGTCTGAGACTTGTATCTCACTCGGCAACGGACTGATGACCACGCCCATCGTGCTGAAGATAGAGACCCAGCCATCTGTACGTCTGATGGTTTCTGCCGGACTCAGCATCAAATTGTCAGAGTCCGGCGAGCCTCTGAACTTTGGCGTGACATTTGATGCCGGTGTAAACAGTGCCTCGGCAACAGGTGAGATGGCAGGCTGGTGGGCCAATCCATGCAACGCTGGCCAGAATGTCAAGCTGGGGCCAAGCTTGGCACTGGATCTCGAGATCATCTATGCTCAGTTTGTTTCCACCGGAACCGTAAGGTGTGTTTCCCCAACAGCGAAGCCTCATTCATTTTATACAGGTGGTTGCTGACTAACATCCTTTCAAAGCGGATTTGGGCTGCGAGGCGGCATCATGATCGGCAAGACAGAGGCCCAGTGTGCCATGCAGATCAGCGAAGACCCTATGCGTAAGTCACACGCAGTCCTGACTGCTCGTCAGCCTAGCACTGACTCTCTCGTTTGCTAGGAGACATGCTTTCGGCCGAGGTTGGAGCATTGACGCTGGAGGATCTGACCTCGTTTCACTGCGATGTCACAGGAGTCTCTATCCCTACGCCTCCTGGTGGCTGCATGACATTCGAGAAGGTAAAGCTCTACATCTGCCCTGCTGGAACGACACTTGGCACGGTCAGCTATCCGCAAGGCTGTTCCTTTATGGCCGACATGATCTTCTTTGGCAAACGTGCCGATATTGCATGCTGTAAGCACACTCCAGGACTATTCGTACAACTGTCTTTTACCTAACAGACTCCAGCTATGAGCAAAACAGAAGGAATTTGCATCCAAGGCGGTGTCGACAACTTCGAGCTTGGCCCGCTTACGGTGAGAGGAAAGACCGGACCACGAGCCACGCTGGATTGCACCCTCGGCCCATCATCGCAGCACATTCTTGTTGATGGTGTTGCCACATTTCTCGAGGACGATGTCGAAGTCCACGTCGACATTAGCACGTTACCAGAACAGGCGGTCACCTTTTCCATGTACGGACAATCCTCAACTGCTCCCCTTGTTTCAGAGGTAGTCTAACAGACGGTGTTTCTAGGAATGTCACTTTTGCCGACGAACTGAAGTTTGATCTTCACGCTTCAATGCACGGCCATCTGGCCTTTGACCGCAGTTTGTTGGACGCAGATTTTGCCCTTGAAGCTGAGTTGGAGCAGCATATTATTGAGCACATCCAGACACATCTCCTTGAAGAGCTGAAGAAAGCTCACCATGCTCCGGCTGCCGGCATCGACGCCGCAGACAAGACCCTACAGACAGAGAAGCAGAAGGTGGAGGACAGCATTCAGACGGCAAAGAAGGACGTGGGTGACACATGCCAGACATGGGAGTCGAAGCAGAAGGAAGTCACCAGCACGGCTGGGTCCACTGTCGAGACCTACCAAAAGGAGGTCAGCCGTCTCGAAGATGACGTCAAGGCAGCCCGCAACAAGTACAACGAGGCCGTGGCGGCGGCCGAGCAGGACGTGAAGAAGGCCAACAGCGATCGGGAGGAAGCGATGAAGGCAGCAAAGAGCGACCTCGAAAAGGCCCAGAACGAGGCAACTCAGGCCATTGCTGCAGCACAAAAAGCAGTGGACGATGCCCAAGCCGACGTGGACCGCCTGTTTGGAGCCGCCCGGGGCAATATCGACGCGGCAGAGGCAAAGGTGCAGACGCTGCAGAAATACATGGACGCGCAATGGGAGACGGTGTACGCCTACGAGACGCCGTCCTGGTACGAAGCCTGGAAGCTGGCCCTGGTTCCGAGCCTCATGGTGCCCATCGCAGCACTCAAGGCAGCCAAGGTGATTGCGGACGGCACGCTGGAGTCTGCCAAGGCCGTCCTGTACTCGACCGAATATGTCGAGAAGCAGACGTTGCTAGCCGCAGCCAACAGCGCGCTCGAGGCAGCCAAGGCCACCAGCGATGAGGCCATCGAGGCAGCGAGCGCATCTATGAACGCGGCCGACGAGACGTCGCGTGTTGCCGTCAGCGCGTCTACCGAAGCCATGGACGCCGCGCGCCAGGGCGTCGCCTATGGAGTCCTGCAGTCCGCCATTCTTCGCCTAAACGACTACAAGAGGCACAACGAGGAATCCTACCAGGCGGCCTCCCAAACCGTCAACGAATTGGAAAACTGCCTTGAGCATGTCGCACACGAGTCCGCTAAGGCCGCCTTGTCCGCAGTCGAGAGTGCGGCGACAGAGAGCATAGATGTCGCCCAGAAGGCGCTCGACGAAGCCCATGAGGCTGGCGACTTCGCCCTCGACATCGCCGGCAAGATTGCAGAAGAATCCTTGCAGACCGTGGATATCCGTCACGTGCACATCTCGGGCAGCCTCCGCGGTCTCGTCACGTGCGACAACAGCACGCCGTTGCAGGCCCACGTTGAAGTCGTCCTCCTCGGCCATGCCATGCCAGTGATCGATGTCACCTACGACCCGAAGGATTCGATGGCGTTGGTCACGAGCATCTTTGAAGAGTAAGTTCTCCGTTGCTCTGTTTGTTGATTGTGATGCTAATGATGATCATAGGGTGTGGAAAAACATTGACATACTCAAATGACATTGCCACGGTTTGAGGTTGGAAGTGGGTGATTGGCGTGTCTCTATAATAAAGAAAGAATAGGAAGGGCATCTTTGTAATTGTTTAGTTGTTTGCCGAAATAATCTCAGAATCCAACTGCATCCAACTACATTGTGTCGTTAGCATAATTCGCGGCCCTCTTTTGCGTATGTAGGCCTCTGGCAGACGAAACGTACCCCTATTTATGGCTTTGGCTTCTTATCAGCATCGACTTCGTACACTACTGACCTCTCACTTCTTGCAGCAACTTCCTGTCTTGGCCTTCTGAAAGCGGGCAAACTACTAACTATGCGCTCACGTCCTTCTTCACAGGAAAGATGTACGCTTGTATTTTCAGCTCTGCTTTTCAAATATTTGAGGCGTGGTCGACACCCAGGTTTGACCGTCGAGGAAAAGGGTCTGAATAGCTTTCTGTTCGTCTTTAAGAAACGGTCCGCCCCTGGATCTGAGAATCTCTTCAGCCCGTTTCGCCCACTGTTTGAAAAATACCGGCGATTATCCAGTACTCATGATCGGTCTTTTCTGGGCCTGGACAGTGATATCTGAAAGCGTATTGTGGCGTGCTTCCTTGGAAAGCAATTCACCCGTGACCTCCATCTTGGACAAGAACACTTTGGCAGAAATATGCCAAAAAAGCCTTCAACTTCGTACAATGGCATCTACCATATGGCCGAGCCACACGACGATGTTACCCTAAATCTAAGCGTCCAGCCCATTGCAACTCAAGGGCACCAAATCAGCCATTCCATCGCAAACAGAAAAAAGCTGGTAAATTTAGTGCAACCAGGTTAGTCGTAACTCTTCAGAAATAATTAGGTCTTGAAATACTCCGTAGAGTTGTATGCTACCAGGATACTCCGTGGAGCTACCAGAATCCATAAGCGTACCAGATTTTACAGAGCAAAAGTCGACTAAGACTAGCCTTACGTGCGAATGTTATATAATCATGACCTCCCTCTTTTGCTTAGCGGGGTAAAATGAGGACGGCTTTCCGCGGCACAAGTTGGTCTATCTTTCGACAAAAACTGCCAGGTAAGCTGAGCCAGACGAGTTCGGCATGCCCCGCCTAGTTCGTGTCGCCCTGCCACCTTCCCGATCGATTCGGCCGCTCCTTCCTTGCCATAAGATCATTTCCGGCCTGTCGTCTCGATCATCTCGACACGTCTCCTTTTCGACTTCATTGTCTTGCTCGCGCTCTCCATCTTCTTCGACTCTCCATTTTGCATCTCTGTCGACCAGGCGTCGCACCCCTCCATCCCCCCACCAGACCCAAGCGTACATCACCGACGCCATCCGCACCCACCAAGCCCGCAAAATGGCTCCCCAGTTGGACGGCTTCTTCAAGCAGGTCGACGACCTGTCGAGCCACTTTATCAAGCGGCTGAGCCAGGCCGTAGCAATCCCGTCGATCTCGTCGGATGCCGCGCGGCGGCCGGACGTGGTGCGCATGGCGCACTTTCTGGAGAAGGAGCTGACGTCGCTGGGAGCCGAGGTCGAGCTGCGGGCACTGGGCAAGCAGCCCGACCAGCCGACGCTGGACCTGCCGCCAGTTGTGCTGGCGCGCTACGGCCGCGACGCGAGCAAGCGCACGATCCTAGTGTACGGACACTACGACGTGCAGCCGGCCGAGAAGTCGGACGGCTGGAACACGGAGCCGTTCACGCTCGTGGTGGACGAGCAGGACCGGATGCTGGGCCGCGGATCGACCGACGACAAGGGCCCGGTGCTGGGCTGGCTCAACGCGATCGAGGCGCACCAAAAGGCCGGCGTGGACTTCCCGGTCAACCTGCTGATGTGCTTCGAGGGCATGGAGGAGTACGGGTCCGAGGGCCTGGACGATCTGATTCGGGCCGAGGCCAAGAAGTTCTTTGCCGACACGGACGCTGTCTGCATCTCGGACAACTACTGGCTGGGCACGGAGAAGCCGTGCCTGACGTACGGGCTGCGCGGCTGCAACTACTACTCGGTCGAGATCGCGGGGCCGGGCCAGGACCTGCACAGCGGCGTGTTTGGCGGCACGGCCCAGGAGCCCATGACGGACCTTGTCCGCGTCCTCGGCACGCTCGTCGACACGGACGGCAAGATCCAGATTCCCGGCATCGCCGAGCAGGTGGCGCCGGTGACGACCGGCGAGGAGTCGCTCTACGACGGCATTGCCTTCACCATGGACACGCTCCACGAGGCGCTCGGTAGCAAGACGACCATCTTTGAGGACAAGAAGTCGACGCTGATGGCGCGCTGGCGCTACCCGTCGCTGTCGGTGCACGGCATCGAAGGTGCCTTCTCGGCGCCCGGCGCCAAGACGGTCATCCCGGCCAAGGTCATCGGCAAGTTCTCCATCCGCACGGTGCCCGACATGGAGATCGACAAGACCAACGAGTTCGTGTACAAGTACGTCAAGGAGCAGTTTGCCAAGCTGGGCAGCAAGAACACGCTCAAGGTGTACGCCCAGCACACCGGCAACTGGTGGGTGGCTAGCCCGAAGCACTGGAACTTTGAGGCCGCTGCCAAGGCTGTGGAGCGCGTCTGGGGTGTCGCACCCGACTTTACGCGCGAGGGCGGAAGGTGAGAGATGAAATGAACCCCCTGCATCGCAACGAAAGTATATACTGACGAATTGAACAGCATCCCGGTCACGCTCACGTTTGAGCAGGCAACTGGCAAGAACGTGCTGTTGCTGCCGATGGGCAGCGCCACGGACGGCGCCCACTCGATCAACGAGAAGCTGGACAAGAAGAACTACATTGAGGGCATCAAGCTGCTGGGAGCGTATCTCCACTACGTTGCCGTGGAGCCGCAGTTGTAAGGCAGTGTTGCAGGAATTTACTCGCAAAGGAATCAGTGTAACTCGTTCAATATCATTGAATACGATTCGTGAACAAGGAAAATTTAATTGCCTGAAGATGCAACGAGCGGGGTATTGCGCCATAAACGAAAGCAAGGGGTATAAGTGTAGATGGGTAGTAGATGTGCCCAGATCCAGTCTCCCAAGGCGAGCAATGAGAGTATGTGTGGGTATGCCGAACGCCAAGCCATTACCCGTTCCAGAGAGATGAAAATAAGAGGAAAGAAGAGAGAAAATTAAAAAGAAAAAGAAAGAACAAGAAACACAAACAAGCAGGGGACATGTCTTATGTCTTGTTGAGTCTGTTCATCTTCCTGCTCCTGCGCCTGGCCACGACCTCGGCGTTCCAGGTGCCAGCAAAGATCTCCTCGCATTCGTCGTCGTCGTCGGAGTCGAACTCGACCATCGTTCCCGGATGGATGCAGCCGGTCTGCTTGGCCATCAGCTGGCGAGCGGTGCCGACGGGGTCGACGACGCCGTTGACGCCGGGCGAGCCAAATATGCTAAAATCGTCGTCTCCATTCTCGCCCAAATCGCGCGGAACCATGTCGTGGTCGAAGAGCTGTCCCTCGCAGTCGTTGTCGTCGTCGTCGTCATCTTCCCAGGACCGCGTCCGGGCCACGCGGGCAGTCTCGAGGATGAACTTGCCAATCTTGTAACGCTGCGAGGCATCACGGGCGTCTACGTACTTCCAGCCGAGCTTGGTGCGGCAGACGGCGCAACTGATATCGGCCACGACGTGGGCACCCGTGACCAGCTGGCGGTGTTCGGGATGGCCGACGCGGATGTTGGCCAGCGCGTCGTGGTCGTTGTCGTTGTCGTAGTCTGGTTCTGTGGTACCGCGGCTGGCCAGCTGGACTGCTGCCTCGGCCGACATCTCGGGCGCGAACAGATGTGCCGAATTGGACGGCGGCGCCGAGACCAAGTAGGCGCGGCCGTGGCGGCCGGTGAAGCCCTTGGAGACGATCTGGGCGGCAAAGGCGACGTCGGTCGAGCACTTGACGCAGCGCAGCGTGTCGGGCAGGACGCGAGCGAGGCTGTCGTGGGGAGAACCGAGACCGTCCACACTGTCGATGCTGCCCATCTGGTCGGGCTCGGCCGTCAGCGAGGTGGCAAAGGACGGACTACCCGCGCTGTAGGCGGACGTGAAGCCGAAACCGGTGGCGGTATAGGAGCTTGGCGACGAGCACAGCGACGGGGGCGACTGGCTGCTGGTGGAGCTCCGGGACGACGAAGATGAGGCAGAAGCGACGCTCGAGCGGTTCGAGTGGTTCGAGTGGTTCGAGTGGCTGGAGCTGCCCGAAAACAGTCCATCGGTAGTGACAAAGACATTGTCGCCCGAGGAGGCGCGGCGAGCCTTGCGGCTGCGAAACGGCCGAAGCAGCGAGGGCAGCAGAAAGGTCGCAAACGGCCGCTCGTATTCAAAGGGGGGCGAGCTGCTGTACATGTCGAGAAGTCGGGGTGGTCAAGTCGGGGAGGTCGGATCAGGGTGGCCGAACGAGCCGGGATGCAGAAAACAGGCCGAGGTGAGCCGTTGTTGCGTAGGAACAGAAAACAAGCGGAGAAAAGAAGAGACAAAGCGGAAATGAGCTGGTGTATGTAAATAGTATCTTTGATGGACAGATGATAACGGGGCGCAAGGGATGACAAGAGATGATCAACCGAGTTTTGTCTTGCCGCCCTAGTCGGAGCCGCCGGAGAACAGAGGTGTATGATGATGAAAGAAGCAGGTGGTGAGGTCAAAGGTAAGAGGTTTGAGAAAGCGAGTCAGCCGAAGCCGACCCAAGAAGACCCAAAAGGTGTGTCCGCCTGTCGAGGTGGCAGGAGGTGGCCGTTTCAAGAGGCCCAACAAACTCGGTTGGCCCATTCAGACCACCGAACAGGTGAGACGAGCATCATGGTGTGCATCGGAATGGAGGCGGCAGGCCCGGGAGCGGGGGGGAGGGACTGCCTGGTCACACGGCCGACGGCCGACTAATGAAACGATCTCGATGGCGGTCGTCGATAATACATTGGGCGAGCGTAGCGCTGCAGTTCTGACGCATGTCGCTGCTACTGATAGAGCCGGCAATATGCTGAGAGAGGGGCGCTAATGGAGGGGCAATGTCAGCTGATTGGCTGGTAGGCGAGTCGGGCATCTTTGGCGGTCAGGCAAAATGTCGATCGAAATGCGTGCTCCTGGATTGTGGGTGGGAGGAGACGATTGCCAATGCAAATACATGACTGAGCAGCCAAGATGCAAGCGAGAAAGGCAAGGAATAAATTATTACAAACTGGTGGCCGTGTCTGCAGTAATACTCCGAGAGAAAGCGACACACCGCTGGTTGGCCGACCAATCAGTGCTGGACGGCCCCACTCGATTACAGCCAGCTATCTCCACGTGATGCCCCGAGTGGCAATGTTTGGTTGTCGGCAATTTAATTCTGGCGAATCCCCAATCCGGTCTCCAAAACCCTTTCTCCGTCCTTCCATCATCAACATTGTGACAAGTCTTGCCCGAAACGCTCCAGCCAGACCGAATTTTAATCCACTTTCAACGACGAAACTCCGAGCTTCATCAAATCCATCGAAAGCCAATCGCCTCCACCGCGCACTACCGTCGCCAACGCAGAACCCATCTTATCTTCCCCGACCGAGTCATCAGCAGAAACCGTGGCAAGAATCAGGAGCAATGGCGTCCATGAAACAATCCAGTAAAAATCAATCGAGTAGTAATTATGGCGAGGACGTCAGCCGCCAGGCCAACGTCCTTGCCAGCTGCTACGTTGTCGATGCGTCTGCCTCGTCGCTGAGAGGCTTCCACTACTGCACTACCATTCTTGCCGGTGAGTGTCTATCGGCTCTCTAGTCTTTTCTCGCTCCGTCTGACACTACACAGGGGCAGAGTGGTATTCCTGAGGTCCCCTCCTCAGGACTACCATCGCCGCCATCAAGCCCCCCCCTCGCTGCCATCACTGCCACAAACGAGCTGGCGCTGTTTCCCAAGAAGCACACCAGCACCTCGAGCCGTGGCGGCAACTACAACAACACTCGATCTGGCCGTCGAGGGGGGGCAACACTGCGTATCAGGGAAGAATGTGAGAGATTCTTTTGCGAGATCATGAAAGTCGTGTTCCAGGGTGAGCGGAACATGGCCGGTAATGGCTCCGGCCTGACGGGTGTGTACAAAATTATCAGCAGCAGCAACGGCAGCGGCAGCATCGGCAGTCCCAACGGCCAGCTGTGCACGCCGCCGAGCGAGTATGGCCACATGCCGGCGCTCAGCCGGACGCTGTCAGGGGCGTCGGCCACGTCGGTGGCGTCCGTGGTGTCGTCAACGTCGACGTCCATGGCCGTGGGTGCGGTAGCCGACAGGTACTGCGACGTCACGGCCTGGCTGGAGATATGGGACTATGCCGGCGGCAGCAGCTTCCGCGGATTTCTCTGCGAGGATCTGGGCGGCGAGAAGACGCTGTTTGCCTTTTTCGACCGCGGCGTCGTGGGTCGCGACCTGAAGCAGGCGTATGTTGTCCTGATTTGTGTTTCTATTCCTCTGTATATGTTGCTTACTAACATCACAGTCTTATGGCGCTGTTGGAGCTGGCCGACTCGGCCATTGGGTGCTCGCAGGTGGTCATCTGCGTCGATCGTGCGGCGCAGCCGGGCGACGTGGCGTCGCTGATGAAGGGCCTGCAGTGGGCAGGCTTCTCGCCCACCACGTTGGACACGTGGACTGGGGGCAAGGGCGTGGATGTGACCAGCCCAGCATGGATATTCATGGGAATGGAACTGTAGATGGACTGGACTATGTGATTACGTAAGCTGTACGGTAGGAAGAATACCTTTTATGGGTCCTCAACTTGTGAATGATACGTTTTGGTTTCGCATCGCTTTGTCTATGTTTCTACTGTCTCGTACTCTGTCTCTGTCTTTCTCTCACACAAACACACAGACTGTCTCTCCCCTACAAGTCGCCCTCAAATTGGCGAACGACAAGTCCATGATCGGCCAGATAGTCCTTGACCTGCTTGACGGTGTATTCGCCACGGTGGAAGATGCCGGCGCCGAGGGCAGCGTCGGTGGTGGTGTGTTGGAAGACGTCCTGGAAGTGTGCGGGCTCGCCAGCGCCGCTGGAGGCGATGACGGGGATGCGAACGGCGGCCTTGACGTGGCGGACGAGTTCGAGGTCGAAGCCGCTGTTGGTGCCGTCTCGGTCGATGCAGTTGAGAAGGATCTCGCCGGCGCCCATGGCCTCGACGGCCTGAACGAGCTGGACGACGTCGAGGTCGCGGGTCTCGCGGCCACCGCGAATGGTGCAGGCGTACCAGCAGAAGCGTTCGCCGTGGGGGCCAAGCTGGACGGTCGAAACGACGTGATGGGCCGTATCGACGGGTGAGGCCACGTAGACGCGACGGGGATCCACGCTGACGACGACGGCCTGATTGCCGTAGGCACCGGCGATCTGCTCGATGGCGGTGGTGCCGCTGAGCGAGCGGCCGGCCGCATAGTAGGCCTCGGCCGCGAGGACGGCGTCGGAGCCGATCGAGACCTTGTCGGCACCAGACCGGAAGTAGAGGCTAGCGACATCGAGGGCCGAGACAGTAGTGCCGTCGGCATCGACGGTGTCGCGGATGCCACCGCCAACGGTCAGCGGCACGAAGACGGTGGCCGAGACCAACCGCAGAACCTCGAGCATCGGCACGTCGGCCAGCGGACAGTCGCGGAAGCTGGTGATGTTGAGAAAGGTCACCTCGTCGGCGCCCTGTGCATAGTACCGCTCGGCCAGCTCGACCGGCTTGCCCAAGTTGCGGACGGCGCCGCCTGCTGCTGTGGTGCCCTTCTCGCGCACGTCGTACTGGTCGCCCTTGGTGACGACGAGATCGCCGGCGTCATTGGCCCGCACGTCCAGACAGGCGATGACGCGTCTTGTCAGGCCCGGTCGTGGCAGCTGTGTCGTCGTTTCTGCCCGTGCTGTTGTCTCGGCGGCCGAGAGCGAGACGGACACGCCGGCGGCCAGGGCTGCGGCACCGCTGCCGTCCAGAAAGGCCCGGATCATCCGCAGGCCGGCCACGCCGCTCTTCTCCGGGTGGAACTGCATGGCGACGACGTTGCGGCGGGCCAGCGCGCCGACAAAGGTCTGGCTGCCGTAGGTGGCCGTGGCCACGGCCCAGCCCTGGGCCTCGAGCTCGCCCGGCCGGTACGGGTACTTGTACGAGTGCACGTAGTAGTACTTGCTCTGCGGACGAAGATCGTAAAACGACGGCAGATTCGTCGTCCGCATGTGTGCATCGTTCCAGCCAATGTGCGGCACGGCCTTGTCGGCGTCGTCGAACCGGTCCAGCGCGCCATCAATCACGCCCAGACCCTTGCAGGCCGGGTCCTCGCTCGAGCCGCGGAACAAGGCCTGCAGGCCAACACAGATGCCCATAAACGGCTTGCCATCGTCAATGTGCTTCTGGATGGCCGGCAGGTAGCCGGCCGAGTCGAGCTGCGACAGGCAGTGGCCAAAGTGGCCGACGCCCGGCAGGATCAGCCGCTGGGCAGGTCAGCGTCAAAGCATCCTGCTTCTTGTCCGGTCCGTTGTTTGCTCACTCACCTCGGCATCGGCTACCTGCTCCGGGCTGGTGATCCAGTCCACCTCGTAGCCGACCTTTTCGATCGCATTGACCAGGCTCCGCACGTTGCCGGCGACATAGTCGAGAAGGTGAACCTTGGGCATGGCGGACAGGTAGGAGGGCAAAACACCAATACAGAACAAAGCACAGCAGCCCAGTTCGCAGCAGCACCTTGGGATCACCAGCGCCTATGACTCAAAAAATCCGCGACTCGGTTTTTCTGCCGGCCCTACTGCACACTACCTGACGGAAGGCGCCCGGCGCATTGGCTTGCTGTCGTTCCTGCCCCTCTACGGATATCAATTCTGCCGCTTTCCACCGCCAACGCGTGCGCAGACAGCTCTGCTCGCTAGCAAGCGTAGCCTTTCCGTGCAGCTCTCTAATGTTTTGCAATCGCATCTTTCCCGACATCTGCCTTTGCTCAGATGCATCCCGTCCGGACTCGGGGTCAGAGCCTCCACCGACCCAATGGATGACGTGTCTGAGCCGAGCAGCAGCTCAGTTATACCAACTGTTGACGATGGCGACGATTCCGAATGGGAGTATGAGTATTCCACCACGGAGACAGAGGCAAGCGCTCTCTAGCACACAGCCTCCTCTTCCCATACATCTTCTGCTGACACGTCCGCCCTCTAGACACATCTCGTCACTCTCGACCTGTCTGTGCCCGAATTCCTCCGTCGCCGCGAGGACTACGTCGTGCACCACACCCGCGGCGGCTTCCGCGCGTGGATGAACCCTCTGCTGGCCGGCGATGACGACGAGCCGGTCGAGAAGCGAAGGCCTAGCAACGGCTTGGATGATGGCACTGTTGCCGCCACAACTACGGCCCTTCACGGAGCCCGGAATGGACACGCAGTCGGCGACGCATCAGACGCCGAAGACGAAAACAGAAACGACAATGACACCGCGGCCAATTCGGCCAAGATTCAGATCCTCGACCTGCACTCGGCCCAGCCCATCGTCTCGTATCGCGGGACCGTCTTTGCCGGTGTCTGGACTGAGACTGTCGGGACGGAGATGTTGTTTGTCGACGCCAAGAGCAGCAGCAGCACCACGACCAAAACGACCACACCTCTTCCTCTGCCCCATGTCCGCCGTCTGCCGCAGGACGTCGACCTGCTGGGTGCCTCCACTGCCCGCATCGCCTGCACGCCCATCGAGCTGCGACGACGACAAAACAAGACCGCGGCACGGCCCACGGCCAGCTCTTCCAACACCCCCCGCCGCCAGTTTGCCATTCCCGTCGCCGGCGGCGCCACCGAGCAGCGCCAACGTCAGGCCGCCTTTCTCGAGCGCCTCATGGCTGCCAAGCACGGCCGTGGCGAGCGCGACGTCGTTACCGTGCAGGCCGTCGAGACCCGACAGGACACCGTGCAGGACGACGTCGAGGAGGAACGGCTGCGCCGCAAAAAGGCCGCCCAGTTCGAGCGGTACCGGCTGCGGGCAAGCCGGCGGCGGCGCGGCGAAGAAGGCCTGGGCGTTGGCGTCGGCGTCGGATTGGCTGATGGAGTCGAGGTTCGAGTTCGCACAGAAGCCGCCACGACCATGGAGGCAATGACAGCCACAGACACGCCGACAGAACCCAGGATACGCACGCCCGCTCGCAACAGGAAGAAGCCAAGGCCCAGCGTCGCTCGCGACTCCGGAGACGTCGGCCGTGGTCAAGATGACGACGGCAGCGAGTCGGAAGGATAGGTGATAACAGGGTCCAAGTCCGAGTATGAAACAGCTGGTGTGAGCAGACGTTTGCAGGCCTTTCATCAGTCGGCTGTGAACCAATCAGGCAAGCACGTTACGGTATTGCTTAGGACTACGGAGGGTCCTCAATACAGAGTACTTTGCCCTATAGGTCCTGTTTCCAGCGGACTCACAACCTAGATATGGTACTCTGCCTGAAAAGAAGGACACAGCAACCTTGGGTCCTTTTAATACAAATCTACGACACACTTGACACTTCTAAAGTCGTAATTATACCATCATCTACATGGCTCTATACTATGCAGGCCCATCTGTCTGAAAACCTCTATCCTTCTCTATATCCTTCCCTTTATCCTTTCCTCTTCCCTTCTCACTTCTCCAACTGCTGCAACTTCTCGGGCGTCCACTCGCTCCCCTTCCCGTGCTCGATGCTCTGCTTCACCATCCGCTGAAACATGCCCCCCTGCCTGTACAGCTGTGCCGGTGACCCGGTCTCGCGCACCTGTCCAGCGTCCATCACAATCACCCGGTCATAGTCCATGATCGTCGACAGCCGGTGCACGATCGCAATGATTGTCCGCCCACGGAAGGCCGACCGCAGCACCTTTTGAATCGCCACGTCCGACCGGTAGTCGATCGATGCTGTCGCCTCATCCAAAATCACCACCTGTGACTGTCGCACCGTGGCTCGTGCGAGGCTCAGCACCTGTCGCTGTCCGACCGAGAAGTTGGACCCCTGCGGCGCCACGGCCGTGTCCAGGTCCAGCGCCCGGATCGGCTGCTCATCCACGTGCCGTTCTGCTGTCGTGTTTCCGGCTAGCGACGCCATAACGCTGCACGCACCGATCGCCTCTGTCAGCTGGTCGCTTGTCGATGACTCGGCCGGGTCGAGATTGAACCGGACATCACCGCTGAAAAGCACCGGCTCCTGTGGGATGATCGTCAGACGTCGCCGCAACACTCGCAGCGGCACGGCCGCCAGATCCACGCCGTCGATCCGGACGGATCCCTTCGTAATGTTCGTGAAACCGAGAAGGGAGAGCGCCATGGTGGACTTGCCGCTGCCGGTGCGGCCGACAATGGCCACACGCTCGCCCGGCGACACGCTCAGCGACACATCGTGCAGGATGTCGGGACCGTCGAGCGCATATTTGACCGATACCCCCTCAAACTGCACCCGGCCCTCAAAAGGCCAATGGTCTGGCACCGAAGTCGCTAGGCTGTCCTTGTCGTCCACGCCGTCGTCTTCGTGTGGGAGCGAGGCGTATTCGCGGATGCGGAAGAAACAGTTCATCTCGGCCTCCAGATCATTCATGCTGCGAACCATTGTCAAAATCGTCTGGCCCAGGCCGATTGCACTTGTCAGAGAAAAGCCCAAACGTCCGGCCGACACGTCAGGACCATACGACAGGGCGATGATGCCCGTCAACATGGCAATCACGGCCGCGCAGCCGTCTGCACGCACACAGATCCACCGATTGAGGTTAAACCTTGTCTCTGACGACCGTGCATACACCCGCAGCCGCCTTCCCAGATCGTCGGCAAAGGCAGCCTGAAAGCCGGGCCCGGATCGAATCACCGCTTTGCCGGCCATGCTCTCCACAAAGAAGGAAAATATAGGAGACTGCGCTGCAGACGCAAGAGCCTTGGCAGATAGCTGCGTTCTGGTGTACATCTCCGCACAGACGAGCCCGATCGTGCACACAAAGGCGGCCGGAAGGGCAAAGACGGGCATAATGGACCCAACTGCAGTCAGCCGTAGCATAAACCGGAACACGTTGTCCATAGCTATGCGCAGGTAGTCCACCATCACACAGTCCATGGAGAACATGTCGCTGGAGAACCGGTTGATAAATCTTCCAGGAGGATTCTTGTCGTACCAATGGACCGACACCCACATTGCTGCCGAGACAAGCTTTTCATGCATCGTATGCGCCGCCTCCCATGCTCCCTTCTGCAGATACACCCGGCTCAGAATCGAAAACCCTAGGAATGACCCCAGAATTGCCCCATACACTGAGATATAAAAACCCGTCGAGTGAGCACCCTCAGATCCCGGATCCGGTGCTCCCACCCAGGCCGACAACCATATTGGCAGCGAGAAGTATGCCAGCTGCAGGCAAAGACAAATGACCATGGCCATTATTGCGCGGCTGTGTCCGCCAAAGAGGTACATGTAATGGTAGAAGAGAGTCCTGGGATTTCTCTCCTCGCCCGCCACCTCCTGGTTGATCTTCTTTTCGATAGCTCGGGTATGGTGGAAAGCCGCATTTTCTGTCTTCTCGAGGACCCAGTTGGCTGAAGATGGGGCCCGTATCGCCGGGTCATCATGCACGAGCCGCACTTGCCTTGTCCCTTCAGACCTCCGAGTGAGCTTGCTGACACGGCCGTTGGATATTTCAACCAGCAAATCAGCAGACTCTTTTGCGGCCTGAAACTGCGTGACCAAAATTACGGTTCTGCCCTGGATGACGGCATCGTTGCAGAAGCAAAAGTCCCAGATGTGCTTCTGCGTTGCAGAGTCGAGAGCCGAGAAGATGTCGTCGAGCACTAGAATCTTCGACTGCGCATAAAGAGCTCGGGCAAGGCACACCCGCTGGCGCTGACCCCCGGACAGGTTGGACCCGTTGACACCGACCTCGGTTAGATCACGCTCATCAAGCTTCTCTAGATCGTACAGTAGCGCACATGCGTGCAGGACTCTCTTGTACCGCATCGCATCAAACTCCTGGTGCATCAGGATGTTTGCACGGACAGTATCATTCAGCATCCAGGGGATCTGTGGTGCATATGCTACTGGCGCTGGGCACATTGCAGAGCCAGACTCGAGTATCGTCTCACCCGTTAGGGACAGAAGAAGAGTCGACTTCCCGCTTCCAGAAGCGCCGACAATGGCATTGAAGCCGCCGGGAACAAACTTGCAGTCGATATGGAGCCGAAAAGAGTCCTCAGCAACGGCGCGACGGAACACAGCATTGTGGAAGGCCGGCTCGCCAGATGGGTGAGGCGCAGTTTCACGCTCGTTGACCATAAACTTGTCAATTCTCCCGAATGCAACCCGCGCCTGGGAATAGTACCGTGTCGCATTCGCAATCCACACAAACTGGAGGCGCAAAGACTCTATGATGGTCACTGATGTGAAGGCTTTTGCGGCAGTAAGAGGTTGCCCCTCGACCAGAGTGTACGTGGCAAACATGACAAACAGGGCCAGAAGCGGAACGAAATCTCCCAACACGGTGACAGCGACGGCAGACAGGTTCCGGCGCCAGATTTGCTTCTCTTCTGCACGGCGTTCAGCGTTGATGCGTTCGGTCATGATTGGCTCCCATCCCAGGTATTTTATCGTCCGGATGGACGCCAGGTACTCGGAGATGGATGCCACCCGAATGTCTGTCCTTCTCATAAGCTCCCGCTGAAAACGCGACATCAGGCGCGATAGAAGAGCCGCCAGGGGAAACGATGCCAGCAAGAGAACCAAAGCAACCAGAGAGTAGAGTCCAAACAGAATGTACAGGAACACAAGGCCCATGGTGATCTCGATTGGGGTTGACGTGCAGACGATGATAAAGTCGCGCGAGTTGCAGATTGCATCGACGTCATACGCCATCAGAGTTGTGACGTTGTTTGATTTTCCCTTCTTGATGTCCTTTCCTAGCCCGCTGGCTGATGATGCCTTCTCCTGGGAGGGGAGACTTGTTGCGTCCGAGTCGTAGCAGCGGCCGGCTTTGGCATAGAGCTCTTGGATGAGGCACATCTTGGTGCGGACGATCAGTCGTGTGCTGTTGAAAATATACTGCTGGTAACAGCTCGATCGAAGCACCGGTCCAATAAACAAAAGAGCCACCCAGATCCACGGCCTCACAGTAGACAGTTCCGGCTCTTGAATGTGATGCAGCAGGCGATAGAGTGCAAGCGGTGAGATAAACCCGGCCACAGCTGTAAGAGCAGAAAAGAAAACCATGGCAGCGATACTTTCACGCAGGGCGTAGGCGAGTGTCTTTGCCGTAGTCTTGTATTTTTCCCGGGCCTCCATGATTCTCTCTTTCCACATCAGCGGTTCGTCGTACTCTGGAAGTGGCAGGGTGTCTTGAAGAACCAGGCGTCGTCGTGTACCGCGAAGGATGAGGTTAGTCAGCCAGCCGTATGACATATAATACGAAAAGTAAGAGCAAGTCTGCTCGGGGCTCGGCTCCGAAAGCTCCCTCTGTGCCAGGCCAAACGACAGCGGCAGAGGCTTCCATTCTCGCGGTGAGACGAATGCACACAGCAGAGCAAGTATGGCGGACGCAAGCTTCAGGACCAGCCATCTGCTGGCTGCTGGCTGGGGATCATGAAGTGAAACGATCGCTGGTGACAGCTGAGCAAAGGCCGCAACGGCCTCGACAAACACGAGAACGTTGGCATGGTGCAGCAAAGACGATCTCAGACTCGGTTGCCGCATCGCCAAGACCACCCGAGCCAAGTCAAGGGCAAAAACATATGCAAGAGCAGCTGTCTCGATCAAGCTCGATGAGCCATCTCGGAGATGGCTGACGACGACAGAAGCCAGCAGCAATGCTCGAGTGGCGAGCTGAAGCAAGCTGTAGCCAACCGGCGTGCGTATTTGTTCTTCGGTAGATGTCTCATCGTCTAGATCCTCGCGATTGACCGATTTTCTGATGTAGTGAGCGCCCAGTGAAGAGGTCGAGGTAATAATCGTGCCTATCCATCCGATGGCCTGGACATTGATCATAGGTACGTCTGGTAAGAACACCATCTCTGGTCGATGCTCTGCCTCTGCATCGAAGGCGCAGCCGTCGAAGCGAGAATGCGCAATTGTCCAAGTCTGACTGTACGTGTCTCTCAGAATTGCTATTTCTCTCCCGATTTGTCACAAGCTAACGTGCCGAGATTCGCTGCATCCTGGATGGAGCACGTAGTGGCCGTGGGGCTTTGACCCGCCATCACATCTTTAGCCAATATTGCTTTGTAGATTTAGGTGTCCCTGGATGATTGGATCCAGTCGCTTGTCGGATAATCCACTTCTACTCCGTAACTAGAAGATATCGCAGCGGGTCGGCTGCAGACCTTCCGCAATTGGAAGTAACGATAGGCGCCATTACTGCATGCAATGTTGAAACCCCGGGCCCCACATTGATTTCAAGCGGTCAAGCTTAAGGCGCATTGATGGAGGGCAGTGCAATGGGCCTACGGAGGTCCCTACCAAAAGTTATGCCCACCCTGTTTCACCGCTTTTCCTAATAAAGACATAAAGTTACAGTATATAAGGTGTTACGTGCACTGTACATTCTCGCTAAGCTATCAGCACGTATTATGCTGTAATTTCCTTATATGCAGTAATTCTTAGTGGGACTATAAGCTAACTGTTATCAGTCTATCGCTAAGTTTGTTCTCCGTGCACACAGCAAATCAGACTGTATACTGCCGATGTCACATCGAAGGGGGTGGGCACGACTTTAGGTAGGGACCTCCGTACACCATACTTTCTGTAGGGACACCACTCTATTAGTTGTTCTATCTTATTAAACCAATACGCGCAATAACTGATAAAGAGCATCGTCAGCCACCGCCCCGCTGATGATAAGAGACGGCAGCGAACACTAGGGTGGCCTGATCCGCCGGCCGGAGTCCGCTTCGAAGTCCGAGTACGGAATAGCATGCCTTACATTCATCTATAAATACGCATGTTAAATATCACAGAGTACTAAGCACTTCGTACTCTGTCAGTAATTAGACGTGGGCCAGGATGTACATAGATCGCTGTCAAGACTCATATATTGAGGAGTTTGAAAATGATCCGACACGATAGTCGTAAAGTCACACATGCGCACATAGGAATCCAAGCCATCTCCAATACTCTTAAAAGTATAAGTGCCAAGGTAGAGGCAAACGAAGATATGCTGATGCCGTTGACAAATCCATCAAAGTACGCGAGCACCGTCGGGGGGAGGACTATATTTATTTCTACCTGGTCTTTGCTGCAATTGACAAGCACAATCTATACTAGGACGCAAGATATAGGAGAGTGTAGTTTCATTGCCGTCTGGATAGCAAACTCATTGATCATCACTTTCGTCACTCGATTCAAACTCGTTCTGTGCTCCATTATCCAGTAGCAAACGTCTCAAGTTGCCTTTACCAGTCAAGGAGAGCGCTGTACTGCCATGCCGATCCAGCGCATTCACGTCGATGCCTTTGGAAAGCAGCAGCTGCAGAAGAATTTTGGCCATGTTCTCAGCGCTCCAAATCGGGAGATTGTATTGTAAGGCGTCGAATAGTACAATGGTCGATATCCGGCGTCGCGTTCTCGCCGGTATATTAACTGTGTTGATACTCGACAAAAGCTCCCGCACAATCGATACGTGCTCCTTGACGGCTGGACATGTGGCGCCCACATGAAGCTGGCTGGATCCTTGGCGGCCCCTTGGGATACCAGACGCGTGACGACCTGCTCTTGGCCATCCGCAGCAGCCGTCCAAAGGGGCGTATAAGCTCTAGGTGCCTGCACCGCTCTTACCAAGCAGCTCAGGCATTTCCTTACCCCAACAGCTTCGCAGGCAGAGGCAGCCTACAATGCCTTTGACATAGGCGCCGCTGTCGATAAGAAGCTGCACGACGACCATGTGATTTTCACGGACGGCATATTACAGTGGTCCGTTGTCGTCTTCATTTGCTGCCTCGATATTCGCTCCATGTTCGAGCAGCATCCGTACTGTATCCTCGTGACCGTTGGCGGCAGCAAGTATCAGCGGCGTAGTGGCTCTATAGTAAGGAAACGGGCAATCCACGTCGGCGCCCCGTTCAATGAGCATGCACACTTCGTCTGTAGACCCCTCTCTCGCCAGCCATAAAATCGCGGGCCCTGGGAGCTGACATCGCGCACATGGGCACAGTAATAGCCTTCACAATGAATATCGTAATACGTCTTACTCTTCCAGTAAGTTTTGATTATGTTGTCCAGTTCTTTCCAGCCGTCCTGTTCGTCTGCAATGATATCCTCGTAGTCCGTAAAGCCTCCGTATACAGTAATATTTGCCTTTTTTTCATCGTCCGATTGCAGGACAGTTCCGCCGGACTTGGCCAGTTATTTTGGGTGCATTATCGTGAAATGGTGCAGAAGATTGTCCAGCCAGTTTCCAGGACCTTCGGTTTGCCCCAGCTGGTCAATCTGCCGCACTATGTCATTTCTCTCTGCCGTCAAATACCGCAAAGCGTTATCGGAAGCCAGTTGTTCCTCTTTCCACCATTGTATTTCCTCGTTCTTTTCGTCAATATCCACCGTCACCGGAGCACTCGCCTGCATCGTAGTCACGGAAGTGCTCAGCTCATCGGTCATTTTAGCCGATAGCCGGAGACGATACTTCTGCAGGCATTTTTCCATCAGCAGCCGTACATACTCGTCTTGCTTATGCACGAATTGCATCTCAATGTCAGCGTCCACCGTTTTCGCTGCCGTTACTGCCGCGGCTGCAGACGGGCCCTTCAGCAGTCGCAGCATGATTACCAGCACGCGATCCCCTTTTTCTTGTGGTACCGCCTCTATAAAAGCCTCGCCGATAGCCGCAGCATGCTGTCCAAAGGCCTCGGGGCGGAATCGAGCAATAGTGTTTGTAACATCATCTAGCTCGCAATCTCTAGAAATCGACATGACGCTCAAGAATTCCGGCTGTTTTACGTCACCCTCATCGTATTTGAAACCGGACATGCGTATAACGATGGTGCGATGTCGTGTTCCTTCATGACGTGACGGCAGATCGAAAAGCTGGCTTCTCCCCCAGCTAACTCGACCATTTTCCCAGATCGATCGAGTATATTCGCCGGGCGCATCCGCAATCAGGTATAGCTGTATGCCCACGATCTTCGCCGGATTGTCTACTGGACCACATTTGAGGAACATGTAGGATGTCGTAACTCAAGGTCCGTCTGCAAGCGACCGGTTGACAAGTTGAACACGGACATAGGGACCTCGTTTTGCACCACAAGGTTCCCACAACCTGCAAAGGCGGCCGGCGATCGCGCCCAGAACTCCCCTGTTTCTTGCGTAAAGGTTTCCGGGTCCAGCCCCAACCCCCACGCGAAAATGGACGTGTCCCCGTTTCTCTGCAGTATCTCAATTTGCAGCCGTGTAAACGCTCTTGCCCCCCCCCCCTCGCCGTAAATCATAGACATACTGACGCTGAAAATACCCAATAGGCAATATGCCTGATCTTCTTCGCGTGTCGTGTTACGACGCGCGGCCCACGACATGCGCTGGCCACACTCGCATTCTCGAGCTCACTGACGCCACTGACAAAATACAGGCACGGAATGCCCGTGATGGCCTCTACTTCTCCAGCCAGCTGTGCCTTGGCCGTAATGGGTGCCCAGGTCTGGTCAAAGAATATAAGCTCAAGCGGCGCCAGCAGCTCTTGTAGCGTCCAGCCGCGTTTGAACCAACGGCTTTGAAAGAAATCTGGGTGTATGTTGATATCTTCGTTTTCCTCGTCCCCTATCTCCGCATGGCACACGTCGTCTAGGTAAGCATAACAAACAGCAGCCTGCTGGTACCACCGGAACATGGAGTTGATAGCCTCGGATAATTCAACCAAGTTAGTCTTATCGATACAGCAAGTATCGATTCACGCGTGCGTGAGGTTATTTGCCTTTGCCTGTTGGCAACACATCGCCACCTTATCCAGGCCTTTCCCGGCCGCTCGAAGGTTTCCTGACTGGAGTTCCTGGTACGTGATTTCATCTTTTGATTCGCCTCATGTGTGCGACAGGATGGCATATGGTGGAGGATTAGCCATAAATTCTTCGAGCTGTAACGTTTCTACATTGATGAGACGCATTGTTGCAGTTGGCTGGAAGAGACGGAGTTGAAGCGGGCTGGAAAAGACGGATTGAGAATGAGCTTGGAGAAGACAGTCGACATACGTTGCAACTTTTGAGGTGTGAGAAACAAGAAGTGCACCAAGGAAAGTCACTCCCTTCATTTCTGCCTGACACATTTCTGCCTGACAACCCCGCCAAGGCTTACCCAGACAATGCATGCATGAATGCCCGAATGCGCCTTCTGGCGCCTTTGCCATCGACTTTACGTTATCATCTCAGTACCAAGTCACACTAGATGAAAAGTGCGGGAGGTCGTCTGTAGTAGGGCTGTTACTCTATCTGTAGTTCCAGAGGATGCATGCTTTTCCCTTGTATATGTCTGTACTTTTCACCTCAATTTCAGTAAACAGCCGAGCAAGCATCATGCCGACTGGTCTCATTGAAGTTGATCTGCTCCAGGCGCGTCCTTTGAGGTCAAGATAGCACTATATGAGTAAGGAACAGGTCGCCAGACATTCTTAGTAAAAATTCAGCACCGGGCGATAAGCGCCGACACTGTCAAAGACCCGCACATAGTCGCCAAATAATCAACTTTAAACTGTACCATTTAGCTAACATTAAAGAGAAGCTGAAGGAAGGGAGCGGCGAGCTTGTAGTGTTTTTAGGTAGTAACAGACAAAGGCTAACAATGTGAAACTGGCATCTCGTACTTCGTAATCCGTATGTTCGCTTGGTATCGCGTCGTAGTCTATTTCGTGACCGAGCACGTGATGACGTCATGGCAAGCTGGATTATGCGCACCTCAAACAGCGTCGTCCCTGCCTTCTGTCTACTTCCTTACATTTCTCACAGCTACACAGTACAACTCGGACAGACCGACCCCAACGGAGCTCTGCGCTCATGACGCTTCCTCCGCGGTCGCAATCAGAGCGGCCGGCACGCCAAGCAATGCACGTGATTGGCCTTATGTCACGGCCGGATCCGAGGCAGACCGTGCCTAAAACCCCCTTGCGACAAGTTCACCATTCGGCAGATGGGCTTTGCGCATTTACGACGTACTCGTACGCGTTGCCCCGTGGTGAGCTAACAGTCGCCGAAGGATGCAGCCTACGGGAAGATGATTGGTGCCGCGTGGCTTTTCTGCTGGTTCCTGGCAGCCATGAGCGAGAAACAGCAGGCATTAGGCGGTGAGACAGGGAGTGTGGTGGGTTCTGCCTGCCATTTGCGCCACTAAGTACTCCGTACGGAGTTTTGTGTAGCAGCTACCTGTGCGACCGTGCCTTCCCGCTGCTGACATGTGGACCCGATACATCCGCTCCCGGCAGCTGAGGGTGACAAACTCGCTGCCGTTCCCTTTCGATCGCCCGCGCTGCTTCTCCTCGAGTCTCAAAGCAACCACTGCACAGTTCGTTTTTATCGACCCAGACAACAGCTAACCCTCGCCTCTTTGACTCTGTCTGGACAGAGCACTGCGACGAAGGCCTTTGGGACCCGCCCTTTTTCCCGTCTCTTCCGCCATTGCTATGCCGTATTTCAATTGGATCTGCCCGTCCTCTTCGTTCTTGTATGCAACTCGGCGGTAGTTGCAATTTTGAGCCCTCGCTCTGCTTCACACCACTCCTTTTCGACACACTCTCTCGACCCAGCAGACCACTAGATTGTTGCTGTGGTCTGAGAAGCGTCCTTTGCCCCCTTCCTTCCTCCAACGCAAGATGTACCATCTTCGTCGTTTTTCGATCGCTTCGGTATGTGTCGGCTCGGTCATATTCGTCTTCTGGCTGCTACCGCTGCTGCTCAACCCGACACCTCCGACGGCAGAGCAAAGACGCCGCGACCATGCATGGGTGAGCACGAGTCACCACTGGCTCGACCGTCAGGCCTGCCGATGGTTCAGCCTCTGCGGCGTGCAACACCTTCGACGAGACCTGCCGGAACGACTGAGGAAGGCCCCGGACAACGACAGCGGTGACCTGCGCCTGGAGCTGCGGTCTCTGTCGGCGCCTATCGACAGCCTTCAGTGGCGGACGCGAGAGTCTCTCGGCGACGAGAGCTGGGAGATCGCAGGACAGGATCAGGCAACCGAGGCAGAAGCAGCAGTTGTTCAGGAGACGGCGCCGCAGCCTGAACACGATGCAGTATCCGCTGCCGACAGCAGCAGCGACAAGAAGGCGATCCCCGACTATGTGCTTGCCTACGCACCCATGGTCCATCTTTTCTCGGACGAACACTTCTGGCCTTCGCACATCGGCGAACACGTCAAGCACATGGAGGCTTTTACCAACGGCTCGGCACTCACGCATCCATTTCCACTGACGCTCGACAATATGGCACAACTGAACAACGAAACAGGCAAGGTGTACCTCACCAGCATGGACGACGTGGAGGAAAGACCGGCGTGGTTGCTGAGCCGTGCCAATAAGCCGATCCCGTTTGCGGACGACGAGAACAGCGATGGCGATAACCAGGGTGACGGGCAGAGAAAGCCGCGAGAAGACGGCAGCGGTCACGCCACTGACCCCCGGCGGAAGTACCCTGACGACACCACTTGGTTTGACGTCGACAGAGACCACCCGCTGCACCAGCTGTCGGACCCGCGCAAGATCCTCAGCTTGGACCGACACCCACGAATGGACGGTCCTGAAGACACGCGCGCGCACCGCTCGCGGATTGAAAATCTGCACCAGGCTGCCGGTGGTGTTTCGGGTTTTGCCAACGTTGTCAACGCGGCTGTCGCCGGGGCTGCAACTGCTGTCGACGCCATTGTCCCTCTCGAGACAGCGGCGGCGACAGACGGTAAGACTCCCACGCAACAGAAGCCGATTGTAGTGGTGGAACCGCAATACGGCCACAAGCCCGACGACAGTGGCTATTCGGCAGCGCCTGCGATCCTGGTGATGGTCGACAAGGGCTCCGGCATCATGGACGCGTTTTGGTTCTTTTTCTACAGCTACAACCTCGGCCAGACGGTGCTGGGTGTGCGGTACGGCAACCATATAGGCGACTGGGAGCACTGCATGATTCGTTTCGAGAACGGCGTGCCCCGGGCGCTCTTCCTCAGCGAGCACGAAGGCGGCCAGGCGTACGCGTGGGGTGCGCTTGAAAAGTTCCAGCCGAAGCGGAGCGCAGACGAGGATGCCAATCTACCGCCGCTGCCAAAACGGCCGGTCATCTACTCGGCCGTTGGCAGTCATGCTATGTATGCTGTCCCGGGCAATCATCCGTATGTGCTGCCGTTCCAGATGCTCAAGGACGTGACGGACAAGGGCCCGCTCTGGGACCCGGCCAAGAACAACCTGGCGTACCATTACGACTATGTCATTGGCGAAAACGAGGCTGGCAGCAACGAGGACATCGACGAGGGCGACGACGAGAGCGAGATCAGTGACAACAGCGGCGACGACGATGGCGACGATACGACCTCTCCACTGCTTACAAGCCTCACGCCAGCTGCCTCTAACCCTGATGCGCCCACATCGTGGTTCCACTTCACGGGTACATGGGGCGATGAGCTGTACGAACTGGGCGACAAGCGGCAGTGGCGGTTGTTTGGACAGTACCACTATATCACAGGGCCGGTGGGACCCAAGTTCAAGAACCTGCAGCGGAAAAAGGTATGCCAGACGAAGCGATGTCGCATCCTCTTCCATCTCGAAGACGGCGGGACGTGGTACCATTGAGCGGTGCAGAAGCGTAGAGCTGCGGCCCCTCGAGCTGGCAGGTAGAGGCGGACACAGGCGGATGCACCTTCAAGCTGTGGAGGAAGCTGTAATACAAGAGCCCCGGCATAAACTTGCGACTCGCTCATTATTATCTCCTTTTTAGTTTATCTTCTTCACTGTTTATTTTTTCTGTATATTACTAGGCAGGCGAATTGGATATCTCACTTCATCGATCGTCGTGACACCATTGAGATGCGGGTCGTCGAAATGCAGCCGTTGAGCGCCAAACGAAGCATTTCGAGACAGGCGCGTAACAAGTTCTTTTGTAACCAGTCTGTGGATGGAGAGGCACCAAATTATGGAAGACAGAACTAGTCGCCCATTCATTCTAAGGATTCCATGTCGATCCCGCTATTTTGTCCCAGCACGTACTTATGGTCGGCGGCTAAAAATACGGAGCAACGTCGTGCGATTTGGGCAGCCCAGCACCAATCGTGAGGCTATGTCGCTGTCCGGCTTGTGCTTCCGGGTCGCCTTTGCACGGCCTCCTTGGCCCCGCAGGACCGCAAGATTGTGCAATCTCTACTGAAGCGCACTGCTGGTGGGAAGCCATTGGCAGGACAGAACGCTGCTCATGCCGTTCTCCTGCAGCGCAGCCTCGCGGTTTCAAGACCGTTTGGGTCGAGGAGCAAGTGTGGGCCGTCTGGCAAGGAGGGCTCCATGCGGGCGGCAAATCCGAGAATAGGCGGAGGCAGCCTCCATTATGGCCTCATGTGTTGATGCGCTGGCTGTGTATTTAACATGTCGTCTTTCCATGTTTGGCTGACATTCCCATCTATTATTCAAACACTCATATACACACAAACGCCATAATCACCCATCATGAGACTCATCCATTGCAAAACGCTGCATCTCAAAGAGTTTTCCGATGCCCATGTCCCTCGATATGCCATTCTATCGCACAGATGGAACGCCCCGGAAGAAGTGACTTTGCAGGATATGCTGAGCTCCGCTGCGACCGGGAAAGCTGAGTACTACAAAGTTACTGGGACATGTCAGCTTGCGTTGTCTCACGGAATTGAGTACGTGTGGATCGACTCGTGTTGCATGGACAAGACAAACGATATCGAAGTCAGGGAGTCCATCATCTCCATGTTTCGCTGGTACCAGAATGCTGCTGTATGCTATGTGTATCTCTATGATTTGAAGTCGTCAGATGCAGACGCATTTCAAGATTGTGTCTGGTTCACGCGCGGATGGACACTCCAGGAACTTCTTGCACCTCGAAACGTGGAGTTTTACGACAGCAAGTGGAAATCCATCGGATCCAAAGTACAGCTATCAACACGCCTCTCGAAAATCACACTCATTCCCGAGCCGGCGATCTTGGGACATGAGCCATTAGCACATTATTCGTTCGCCCAGCGCATGTCATGGGCATCTAGACGGATCACCACACGTATCGAAGATTCGGCATACTGCTTGTTTGGAATACTCGAGGCCTACGTCGTACCTGTTTATGGGGAGCGAGAGAAGGCGTTTCAGAGGCTTCAAGAAGAGATTATCAAGCATAACGTGGATTTGACAGCCTTCGCTTGGCTTCCGACAGCTTCTCGCCGAGACACAACTTCGGTTCAGATGCCTCTGGCCCACCACGGCGATCTCACAGCATACATGCCCCTATTTGCGTTGACGACTGCCGAGTTCGAAATGTCCTATCCGATCAGTCGGTTTAGCCATACGGGTTCCGATTTTTCCATCACCAACCGCGGTCTGCGCATCACAACATCTCTGGTCCTTCTTCCTTTCTCGGAAAAAGATGTTCCGAAATTTACTAGCAGAAACAGTACCATGTGTTGCAATGACGAGGGGGCTGAACGATACCGTTATGTCCTGCCACTTGGAATTTCTGAAAGTACCGATTCATATGTTGGCATTTGGCTGAAGAAGATTGGGCCCGATTCATATCTGCGGGAGAATATGTCTTCCCTAGCAATGATTCCTGAAAACAAGATCAGGGCTGTCAGAACGACGGAGAGCCAAACGTGCTACGTCTTGTTGAGCCCCAGCGCAGTTCTCAGTGCTGCTGCTGGTACACCAAGAAGTATTCCCTCGATGGCAATGCATGCAGGAGGGAGTCTTTCCAGTTTAGATGATACAAGCCCCATTTCCGGCAACAAAGTCTCTACCTCCGCCATAGACAACCTGCACATTGTCTATCACCCACGCCTTTATCCAGAAGGTATCTACGTCCCGGATTTTGGTGCCTATGGCATTCAATATAGGAATTTGCCCCCACGATTGTGGGACGAGAGAACGCGCATTTGTTGCCAGCCCGAATCGCTGAACGACGTGGTTGCTTTCTCATGCACCAGCCAGCAAGGCCCTAGCGGATACGATAAGGTGTCCTTCGGCATTCTCCTCGACTTCCGGGACAAATCCCAGGGGCCACAATGTGTAATAATTGACATGTCTTCTCCTGAAACCCGTGGCATATTTGTCTTGTTGATGAGACACAATGCACAACCGGCACGATGGAATATGGTGGAAAACGAGCTTCCGGCCGTTACTGGATGTGGGAATGTACTGAAGATGACTAGCGAAACTGGCCACGAATATGTTGTAGCCGCATCTATTTCAGGGGGGAACGCCCAGATCGACGGGCAAGCCGTTCCCATGGCTACATTAGGTATTAAGATCACGACTCCAGTGAGTGATAGTAGATCTTTAACTTTGTCTGGTCGCCTTCTTGCTGTTCTATCTGTCAGGTCTGCTTCGTTGTTTGGGGTGCTTGCTTTCTTGGCTGTCCGTCTCTATTTTGATCCTGGATATATGGAGAATATATGGCAGATATTGAGTGTATCTTAAGAAGCTGCTTTGGATTTATATGTTTCAACGTACGGACTAATATAGAGATCGCATAATGTATTGTCAAATGTTGTGTGCGTGTACTGATGACCCACGCTCACCGTGGCGAATTGCGTCTGCAGCAACTGGCCAAGATAAGGATCGGCCTCGTTGCATCCATCGCTTGCCAAGAGCTATGGGGCCATCTTTAGTAGTGGCCGGCCGAGACGGCCCCCAATGCGTGGGCTGCATAGATAGCACAAGGGCCAATGGGCGTGAGGCAGGAGCAGCTCACCGCAAAGGCAGAAAGACAAGTCGTAATCGTCGAGATGCCTCGGCTCAGCAGCGCCTCGTGTGGATCAATGGCGTGCAGCTGTGACGTCCGATTGGCCAGCGATGGAAGCCTACCATGATAGCGGGAATTTTTAGACCAAAAGGCATTTTCAAACACAACTCCGTACTCCGTGCGTCCTGACTGACGAACGAGTGGAAACGATCACGGAACCGGCGGAGCCCTAAGCCAGGGTCGAGACGATGGCCCAGACCCGGTTGGCCCTACTTTAAAAGAGGGTTTATTCTCTTATTCCTGCGAGCTGCCCTCCCCTCCTGTTCGCACAGCTCGTCATACCGGCATTTCCCCTCCTCCCTCGACCTTCTCGTGCTCTCCGATCGCAATGGCTTCGGCACGCGGACTCGCCGACTTTGGCGTGCTCATCCCGCTCTTCGGCACCGTCACGGTGGCGAGCACGGCCTATGCGGGCCATGCGGTCTTCTGGCGGTCCGATTGGCGCGGCTGGCTTTCCAACTTTGCCACGGGACCGGGACGGACGAGTCGGTTGATGCTGCTGGTGATGCTGTTGATCAACCTCAAGTCAATTCCGTTTGCATGGACGGTAGGTCTTGTGTGCTGTTCCTCCCCCATGGTCTTCCTTTTCTTTCTCGACCACTCCCCTTCTTCTGAGCCGTTTTGCTGACTTTTCAGGTCCGCGTCTTCTCTACCATGATCCGACATGTGGTGCTACCGCGCAAGCCATTGCCGCGCCGTTCGCTCTTCCACTACAGCATCACGAGCTCGTACACGTCCCTGCTCGAGACGGACTACAACCTGCACAAGTCCAACAGCACGTACTTTTCGGATCTCGACACCAGCCGGTCGCACCTGGTGATGTACCTGTTGGGCCCTGGTGTCGCCGCGCTGGGCGACAATGCCAAGACCAAGATGGTGCGGCTGCCGACCGACGAGACCAAGGCGGTGCCGGGCAACTTTGGCGTAGGCCTGGGCGCCGTCTTCTGCAGTTTTCGCAAGGAGATCGCCTCGTACCAGGGCTATGAGATGTGGAGCCGGATCCTCTCGTGGGACCGCAAGTGGCTCTTCGTCCTGACTCACTTTGTCGTCAAGGGCAAGGTTAGGCCGGCCGTCTGGGATCAAGTCGGGCCTGCGCCTGCATCGGCCGCCTGGACCGACGCCGACGAGGAGAAGCTGCAGAAGCATGTTATCGCCACCGCCATCAGCAAGTACGTCTTCAAGCTTGGCCGCTTCACCGTTCACCCGAGCTACCTGATCGAGGGCAGCGACCTGCTGCCGGCTCGGCCGGGCGAGGGCTGGCGTGGTGGCGGACCCGACGCCATCGGCGACCTCGCCGACTTGGACTCCACCACATACGTGCCTCCTGCCGGCAATGAGGACGCTGACTGGGACTGGCGCCGCGTCGAGCACGAGCGCCGCCGCGGTATGGAGTACGCCCAGCACATGATGGCCCTGGACAGCGCAGCCGACTTCTTTGACGGTGGCCGGCTCGGTGCTCTGGGCAAGTTCAGCCCCGGGTAAGAGTAGTGAGCATGAGTAGGAGACTGTTGTGCTGCAAAATGGGTAGAATGCCGGTAGAAGGCCGGATAGAAACGGCAACATGGCCAGAACAGACACAATCATAGCATGACGTACAAGGACCAATAGACTTTGAAATTAGCTGTTATTTGTATGGACAGTGTGTATCTGGTATTGTAATGGCTTTGGTATCGAGCGAGAGTTTCGCGGCACGAGCGCCTCCACATTACTTTCTTCCGGTCCGTCGATCTCTCTACTCTCTGCTCTCTGTTCTTGGCTGTCGGTCTGCTGCCTTACAGCATAATGGCGCCGAGGGCAGCGGCAACCGCCAACATGGCAACGGGCGTGGCAACTGCGGCGGCACCGGCGGTCACGACGGGCGCCGGTGTGGCCGTGCTGGTCGCAAAGGGGGCGATGGACGATGCCGGGATGCTCGAGGCGATGACCGGGAACGACGCCACAGCCTCAGGCGCCCGACGAGCAAAATCCGGCACGACCGGGACATCTGGGATTGCCGGAACCGGAGCTGGAGCTGGCGCTGGGGCGGCTTCGGCCGACTTCTTGTACAGCATGTTGTTCTGCAGCTGGATGTTGCAGATCTCGTGGGAGAGATTCTCGGTGACTGAGAAATTGTGCTTATGTCAGCAGATGGATTAGCAGCAGGCGGCAGCAGTAGGGTCACGCACTCGCTTTGTGGTGGTCCGAGCAGGATCGCTGCAGACAGCGTTCCATGGTGGCTGTCATCTGGACTTCCTTGGAGCAGCGACAGGAAATGTCATGGGGATCGCAGTTAAAGGTCTGGGCCGCCTGGTGGAAGCAGCTCAGCGAGCAGGCTGGCAGGCTCTGGGCGAGATCGCCGACATCACGCCGATCAATGGACGCCGTGAGGCCCAGGAGACCGGCGACATAGGATAGCTTCATCGTTGCTGTTGGGCAGAGGGTGTCTTGTGTGTGGACCGGAGACGGAAGACAGACTCGCTTGCTCGACCACTCGCTTCCTTTGCTGAAAACGAGTAAAGGAAGGCTAGCAGACGGCGAGAACGAGGAGGTAGTAGGGAGGGTGCGACTATAGCTGGGCAGCCGAGAATATAAGGTCGAGCAGAGGCCGACATACCCGACAGATAGAAAAGATGGGTTGGCTGATGAGGCCGTGCCGTCCTATTTTTTAGTAACAGCAACTGGGCTCATGTCGGCCGTCTTCAGATACAGCCTCCCCCCCTCTTTCCCTGGTCATCCACATGTTAAGACGACAATGTACTCTGTAATCCGCTGTTGATAAGCCGCGGATGTCCGGTATCACTCCGAATGACCCTGGTCCTCCAGCTCGCTCCTTCGTCGCAATGTACAAGTACATGGCTACAGCGGGTGAAGCATACCCCAGTGGTGCTTCCTCAGCGTCTCTGCATGGGACCTGGTCACAAGTACTTTTTATCCTTTTTTTCCTCTTTTCTGTTTTCGCTCTCATCGGCCGTCTTTCCCTTGTTCTGGTTACTTTAATCTCCAGATCTCCTGCTTTCTTTCCTACTTCAGCTCACTGCCTCCCAATCGAGCATAGTGCCCCCGGTAAACTGCCAAACGGCTGTTTGTACCCCCGAGACACTTCCCCCAGCTTTTCAGGCTGGGGAATACATGTCAGGCGCAAGAGGGGAGGGGAAATACGGGACGGCGCTCTGAGCACATGCTTCTTGCGCATCGCTCGGCGGACTTTGTTGTCGCCCCGTTTCCGCTTCGGCCCATGGCACTACACCGTGTTTGTGGTGACAAGGGGCCACCTGGAAAAACAGGGCTTTCCCCGCACTTAGACCCATCCCTTAGCCCTAACACTTTGTTTGTCGGCGGCCGTAAGCTTTTTTGTTAGCGATGCTGTTGGAGGCCAGCTTTTGGCCTCATTGTGGCGTCTCCCGCGGGCTATGACGGTGCAATGTCTTTCCGTGGAACAATTCGGTTGCAGAGAAGGCCATGACGCGATATAGACTTGACTGCATGAAGCTAGACAAACTGGACAAACTGGATCTCATGGCCTGGTCCAGGCTGAAGCATGGATATAACTGAATTGGGCCTCCTATTTCTCTGCTTCATCTCCTACAGCATCTCGTTCTCGAAATACACCATCAGGATGTCCTGCGTCACCGGTCTGGCAAAATCCTTGACCTCGGCATGCGCGGCACAATTGTTGTCGTAGTAGGCCATGTCCTCGATCGACGCAAACGTCGTGTTGGCTGCCACCGTGTAGCCCTGGTTACGCTGGTCCTCCTTGGTGAGCCCGGCCATGATTGACTTGATGTACGGCTTGCCATCCTGAGAGAGTCAGCTGCAGCTTCCAGCCCGAAAGGGAAAAGTGAAGTGGATCGGAGAGAGACCTGCCTTGACGGCCTTTGTCGGTAAAGCTTTGTAGTACTCCAGCAGCTTCTTCTGGTTCGCCATATCAGCGATCTTGAAGAGCGTCAGGCGCTGGATGGGCTTCGACATGGAGGTGGTGTTGCTGTAGAACTGCTTTTGGCTGACTGCCGCTTTGGTGCGTGCGAGCAGCTCGAATGTCAACATGGGAACAGGATAATGGAGGACTAAATAAGAGCGAGAAAAGAAGGCCGTTTGTTCGGAAGGAGCCCGGAGACACTCATCATGCTAAAGCGCTTTGAACGGATGCTCGGTAATAGGAAGTACAGGTACTACTTCCGATCTCTGTAATGCTCTGTCCAACACCTCATGTTGTGCATCCTTCCGGAAGAGTTGTGTGCTCCCAAGAGCACGTGAGTCTGCTGTCGACGCCCTTTTCTGCGGCTGTATCTGTAAGAAACGCGGTTAGCGACTCGTTGAGAATCGGCGGCTGCTACCAGCCTTACTGCACTGCGGGGTGAGCTCCTGGAACTTACACCGCCCTGCCTGAGGTAGTGTTAAAGCTTAACATTAAAAATCATGCGACTTTGGCCCTCTTTCGCCTCTTGTCAAGTTCTGTAACCCAGCCAGGCAGAAGCTGTACCGACAAAAGACACCGTCCTTCCGTGGATCCGATTAAGCGAATATCGTACGGCGCCGGCGTGGCTTCAATAACGTCCAGAGCGATTCTGAAGACATGGCGGGATGTGGGCTGGAGATATGCGTTTTATCCGTCGGCATGGTCGACGTCTGAGCATTCGTTAGATGCCGAGAATACAGGCTGAGATAGGGGAGGTTCATGCGATTATGAACCATAGTAGATAGGGAGATCGTCTAGAGGAAGATAGGTCCCAGCTTCACTGAAGGCGGGAGATCTTCCACAGTTCCAGGTCAGGGAACAAGATGAAGGTAGTGTGAAATTGTGGTTTCTGTGTGGAAACTAATCATGTCCGACGGATATGTTATGTTGTAGATAGTTTTGATTTATTAGCACAGCCCCTAAATACATAATACCGACATATTTCCACATTTGAGGTCATCAAACGAGTGACGAGTGAGAAGACAGTTCGAAAGTTGTCCCCAGATAGCAATGTATAATTGTCAAATGTGATCTCGTTTGTTTCGTAGGGACAATGCAATACAGTACGAAATATCATTTTCTGCTATAAACATATACATATGCACTGTCTTTTCTTATCTTATCGGTTTGCGACGCGCTGCCCCACTGGAGATGCGTCAGAGGTTCGAGCACGCGGGTTTTCAGGGCTTCAACTCGGTGTCCTCACGTCTCTGCTCGTCGCCAATCCGCACGCCATGCCTGACCAAGTCTCTGTCCTCTTCTGCTGCATGGGCAACATCTGCCGCTCGACCATGTCCGAGGGCGTTTTCCAGGCCATGACCAAGAAGGCGCCCTACGAGGGATGCATCGCCAAGATTGATTCGTGCGGAACGAGTGAGTGAGCAGATGCAAACCTGATGGCACAGGCAGACGATGCTTTTTAGCTGATCCATGCCTATGTTCATTGCAGTCGGCTACCACACGGGCGACGATCCAGATGACCGCACCATGGCCACGCTGAAGCAGAACGGCATCACCGACTACCACCATCGCGCAAGAAAGGTGCGTCCGAGAAGCTAAAGGGTTTTTGCGGCGAGAAGCGAGGCAGGACATTGAGGATGCAGGGCTGACGCTGCTCGACGGCCGCAGATCTGCGCCGCCGACTTTGACCGCTTCGACTACATCTTCGCCATGGACCGTCAGAACCTAAACGACCTAGAGACGCTGAAGCGACGAAAGCCCGACAGCAAGGCGCGCGTGCAGCTCTTTGGCGAGTACTCGGGCACAGGACGCGCCGAGGTGATATCCGACCCCTACTACGGCGGCCACGACGGCTTCACCAAGACGTACGAGCAAGCCACCCGGTTCAGCCAGAACTTTCTCAAGGCAATCTTCCCCGACATTGAGACGTCGTGAGGGAAGATGGGGGCGCAGAAAGGACGGAGGGAGACGAGCCAGAAAGAGATACTAGAAGAGTTCAATGGCAGTGCAGAAGATCCGGTGTTCCACCGCTCTGGACACAGCGGCCAGCTGCTGCGCCAGAACCAGGATATAATACATATCAGCTCTTTTACTTGTTTCTCAGTTGAAGCCGTCAACGACAATGCATCTCGCTCATTCGCTTTCTATATTCTATCCACCGCGATGCTACTATCATCCGACACCCTTGTCGGCAATCGGGCCTCGTCGAGAGAGGCCGCCCTCGTCCCAGCTCCATGGTTCTCTTGCAAGTGCATCTATCTGCACCATGGCCGATGCGATCCGGGAGTGGCCGAGGCCGAAGATGAGGGCAGCCCACGTCATTTTCCTGATTCTGCCTAGAAGCCATCTGTTTGATCGTCTCTTCTGGCCCGGACTTCCAGGGGCTCTCGGGCGGTTAGATACATTAGTACTTGTGACGGCCGCCAATGCCGTCTCCTCATAGGACAACGTCAAGTCCTCACAATTTACGCGCATTGTTCCCCTATTCTGTGGCGGACGGATGCGGATTAGTCCCTCTGTAACGCTGTCTGGACGTTCCTTTTTTTGGCAGCCGTTTGCCGCCCGGGGCCAAAAAAAAAGAATTTATAAAAAGATACGAACAGCCAGTGACAGGCATCTGCTTATGTGGGGTTGTCGCTCGTTGCCCAGTTTCCTTGCCTTCTTCGCGACACAGATAAATAGGGCAACCATTGCTCACCACTCGCTCTCGCCGTAGACTCTGACAGCGTGTGAGACCGTAATCCGCAGGGCATTTCCGCTTCTCTCGTCAGCCGATCCGTCAGCTTCAGAGTCCGTCCTTTCCTGCCGCATGCGGACTGTCCTTCGCTCCTTCCAAGGCCCTCTTTCTTGTGCTTGACAGCATGCGTTTGTGGTTCTTTCTTCCAGAACCAGAGACCTTTCCATTTCGAGTTAAGAAACTCACCGCCATCACAACTCGTCTCGCTCGTCGTCAAAATCCCGCCTTGTTGCGCTTCTTGCAGTGGCACATCTAACACGCAACACGAATCCCGAAAAGAGCCCCGCAGCCCCTCGCGCGCGGACCTTATTATTACGAGTCCTTCGGCGTATCGCACAACCCCGCCAGCGAGACGGCCTTCAGAGTGTCGCATTTGTCTCCTCATCGGCACCGCTTTCTCTCCCTCTCAACCCACAAAAGCAGGCAAAGAACTCAAGATGGCCGATCTGCAGGGACGCAAGGTCTTCAAGGTCTTTAACCAGGACTTCATTGTCGATGAGCGCTACACAGTAACCAAGGAGCTCGGCCAGGGAGCTTACGGCATTGTCTGGTAGGTCGCCCTTCTCCCAACCTTATCTTTAAACCGGCCGCTGTGTCTGTTTTCTACCGGCGCATATGAGCTGACCCGGCATCCGTACAGTGCCGCCGTCAACAACCAGACAAACGAGGGCGTCGCCATCAAGAAGGTCACCAATGTCTTCAGCAAAAAGATCCTCGCTAAGCGCGCCCTGCGCGAGATCAAGCTTCTCCAGCACTTCCGTGGCCACCGAAACGTGAGTAGTCAGCTGGAATCACAGCAGGACAGCCATGATTAACCCGGGCCAGATCACCTGCCTTTACGACATGGACATTCCGCGGCCGAACAACTTCAATGAGACTTACCTCTACGAAGGTGCGAGCACTCTATCTGTGGCATGCTGTTTGCGAGTAGCATAGGCTAACAAGTCCCGTTGATCACAGAGGTCATGGAATGCGATCTCGCTGCCATCATCCGCTCTGGACAGCCCTTGACCGATGCCCACTTCCAGTCTTTCATCTACCAAATTCTGTGCGGCCTCAAGTACATCCACTCGGCGAACGTGCTGCATCGTGATCTGAAACCCGGCAATCTGCTGGTGAACGCCGACTGCGAGCTCAAGATCTGCGATTTCGGTCTTGCTCGTGGCTTCTCCGTCGACCCGGAGGAAAATGCCGGCTACATGACGGAGTACGTCGCCACACGCTGGTACCGCGCGCCTGAGATCATGCTGAGCTTCCAGAGCTATACAAAAGCCAGTACGTTATGCAATACGGGCCAGAACTCTCGTTTTGGTGACATCGACTGACGTGAAACAGTTGATGTGTGGTCGGTTGGCTGCATCCTGGCCGAGCTGCTGGGCAGCCGTCCGTTCTTCAAGGGTCGGGATTACGTCGACCAGCTGAACCAGATTCTGCAAATCTTGGGTACGCCGAACGAGCAGACGCTGTCACGCATCGGGTCTTCACGCGCCCAGGAGTACGTGCGCAACCTTCCGTTTATGGCGAAGCGCTCGTTCCAGTCACTCTTCCCCAGCGCCAACCCCGATGCCCTCGATCTGCTGGACCGCATGTTGGCATTCGATCCCAGTAGCCGCATCACGGTCGAACAGGCTCTCGAGCACCCCTACCTGCAGATTTGGCATGATGCCAGCGACGAGCCAGACTGCCCGGCCACGTTCAACTTCGATTTCGAGGTCGTCGATGATGTGGATGAGATGCGCAGGATGATTCTGAACGAGGTCTACCGCTTCCGCCAGCTCGTTCGCACCGTGCCGGGCTCGGCAGGCCATGCTGCAGCCCAGGCTGCCCAAGCCCAGCAGCAGGTGCCCATGCCTGCTGGACACAGCCAGTGGACATCAGAAGACCCACGCCCACAGGAGTACGTGAACCACCCTGCCGGCCTGGAGCAGGAGCTTGCTGGCGGGCTCGATGCGCGGAGATAGAGGTTACTATGAAGCGTTTGGCGTAGACGCAGCCTCTGGCTATTTCACTGCAGGGACTTTTGAGAGCATGAGTTTTCTCGACGACTTCTTGTTTCGTTCGTATGTCGAGAGCCAAATGAGCCTGAGAGAAATTAGAGCGAATCGCATTTCTGGGATTAAGAAACCCACAACCCGTAAGTCCGATACATGCATTACTATGGGGCGGAGAGTTAGTCACACGGAGTGGCAAGTAGCACGTGACCTAGACCTGTTTTTTTTGCCAAAATTTCACCAAAATATATTCGAAATCGTCTTTTCGGCGCTTGTTCCACTTTCTCATCCTCAATTCACCGACACACAATCTTTCACGCCGCCAAACGAAAAATCCATCCACCCTCGACAAATTCTCCCATCTTTCCACATCATCACCCCCAAACACAGCAATCATGGGCAAGGTTCACGGTTCTCTGGCGCGTGCCGGTAAGGTCAAGTCGCAGACTCCCAAGGTCGAGGCTCAGGAGAAGAAGAAGGTCCCCAAGGGCCGCGCGCACAAGCGGGAGCTGTACACTCGGCGGTTCGTGAACGTCACGCTGGCACCGGGCGGCAAGCGCAAGGTAAGATTTGTATTTTTTGGAGCGGGTTTCGAATTTTTGCCCTAGGAGGGGCCCTGCTGTGCGAAGCCAAGATTTTTGGGAGGCGGGGAGAAGCACGAGATGCACGAGATGCTAACCGCGAAAACTCAAATTTAGATGAACGCCAACCCGACGGCATAAATGATCACAGTCCCCGGAGGACAGCACGCTGAGCGACAGATTGGCGGAACAAATATTCCGACCGGCATCGAACCGAAAATAAGGGTCGAGGCATCTTTTCCCCGGCTGTTCGGCCGTTGGCTGTGGTTTCTGTTTCCGATATTTTTCCTATCTACAATAAAAAAAAGACTTTAAACCTCGCAAAAAAAAGTTACGGTCCTGTCATGTACATTTTTCCGACGGTGGGGTGCGCTGGAGAGCGACGAGGAAAGTTGCTCTATTGTTTTGACATTCAGGAATCATGGTAGTTTAGAGGACTCGTCGCTTGAAGAAGGCTGAATATCTATTTCCTTACCTGTTTCAGTCACTTGTCGCAGAGAGACCGGCTCTTTGACAAGAACACAAAAATCACAAAAAGCAAAAAACAAAACTCTTGGAAACGAGAGGCAGCCATAGCTGCAATTTTTTCAAAACCACTCCGTCCCTCTGCTCTCCCCTCTAAATAACTGTCTGGCTCTCCTTGTCGCCGGCTCTTCGTCGTATCACCACTTTGGTTATAACCCATGTCTCCCTTCTTTATTTGAGCTCCATGCTCTTGTGCCATCCCACCTTTTTGCTGGCCGGCGCTGCCATACTGCCAACCCTATCTGCCAATCCTCTGCTGCTGTCTTACGTAGCCCTCGTTGCTTGTCAGCAGCGGTCCTTGTTGTCCCTCGCCTCATTTCCTAACCTTGAATTCACCGGCGCCTCGGACATGTCACGTGGAAGCTTGATCTTGTGGGATGAATCAGCACCTACGGGGTATATCCATCCATCAGTCCAATGCCATGTGTATTGCATCGCTGGCGCCTCCCAGAACAGCAAGTGTTCAGCCTGCCGTACCGTCTTAGCCAATCATTAGCCGCTGCCCAGTCTCTATCCATAAACGGCCTCTCGCCCGGCCGCCACGCTGTACCTGTCTTGCGTAATCTCGGTGTCTTCTCTCTTTTCCCGTTCTCAGTTCAATATTGCCGGTACACATAATGCTGCAAACTGATACTCCATTTGCTTATGGTCTGTTTTATTTTTGTTCCAGTTACCGTCGTCTACTTGATGCAACCAACACCAAGTTTGGCCTTCCCGATTAGTCTAAACGCCTATTGGACCCCATTGTAATATTAAATATACAATGCTAAACAAAAAAACAAAATAAAAAGATGGAAAACCAAAGAGAAGTAATATCCGTATAATGAGCCCCTCCCCTGCCAAATGGGGGATAATGAAACAGAAACAGCAACCGAAGGTGGCAGGGTATATCCAAACCCGCCAAACAAGAAGTAGAACAGTGTATCTACTACAAGCGAGAGAGCCAGTCATAAAATAAGACGAGGAAAAAAAAGGAAGTGTGTGTATACGTGTTCCCAGAGATTGATGGGCTCTGGTCCTGGTTCTGTTTCTGGTTGCTTTAACCGTAGAACCAGTAAAAGGCAGTGTAGGGCACACTGCCCGTAGCAGCATCCACCTTGTTGCACGTTTCGGAAACGCCACCGGCGGTCATGACGCGGAAAACCTGTGAGATGCCCTGGGAGATGCCACGGCCGTTGTCCTTCAGCTCCAGCCAGTCGACGGCACCGGTGCCCAGCGGGCCCTTTTCCGCAGTCGAAGGAGCAGTCACATCGCTCGCCTTGGCCATGCTTCCCAGCAAGCCGGCGGCAGAAAGGTCAAACGTGGGCGAGCCGGCCGAGTCAAAGTAGTGATGGCCTAGGAAGGGAATAGAAGCCGGCAACACGGTCGGCAGGCTCAGAGCCGCAGCTGGGCTGGGAAATGGCGAGCCAACAACGGCGCCGTAGAGGCTCTCGGCCATGGCATTGGGCACCGCAGGTGTGCCTGGGTTAGCGGCCTCCGAGTTCTGGAGGTTGAGCGGAATATCCTGATTCCAGATCAGGGTTGTGGTGAGGGCGTCGAAGACATCAGCAATGAGGCTTGAGCCCGACATGCCGGGGTACAGATCGGTGACGTCGTAGAGCACAGCGAGGGCACCAGGCGCCTTTACAGCTGCCGAGCTGTTGAGACAGGTGTAATTCTGTAGCCCATGACCAATGGCGATTTTGAGCAATGACAGGCTGGAGTTTGCAGCAGAGAGCTCGCTGCCTAAAAGAGGATATTAGCTTGCGTTTCCAGACAGAGGGAAGCCGGGGGCAGTATATGCCTACCAGTACCGGTAAGCGGCAGCGTTGGTGTTGTTGTTGCACTGGCACTTGTGCTGGAGGCAGGCCTTGGCTTGCAGGGCGATGCTGAAGCCACGGCCAACAGGCTGACAAGAAGGGCGCGCGATCTGCACTGCATGGTTGCTCGCCGGGTGTTTTTGTGGAGGAGATGTAAAAGATCTGGAAAACAGAAGAAGGCAAAGAACAGCAGGAAAAATCAGTTATAACCAAAGTGCTGATGCTTGGTGGAGACAAGTATGCAATATAACGTGCTAAGCGCCGGCCAAGTTGAGACCTGGTGGGAACACAGCTGGGGTCGGTGGCTGTTTAATTTTGGAAATGAGAAGAAAAAAGAGCTCGCAGAGCCGTTTGGAGTAACCACACAAGAAAAGCGCACAGCGGGACGAGAAGGGAAAGATATATTTCTGGACTGGAACCGAAAGTAAGAGAAGTGGTGAGGGTGAGGCTCTAGGCGCAAAAATAACCGGGAGGAGTTGGGGGACGGTGACGATTTATATTCGCTGTCAGAAGAGACTAAAGAGAGATGAGCAACAACAGAGTCGCCCTGCACTAGCAGTGTGAGTTCTGACATGAGGTATTCGCAGTTTCGTCTGTGGAGGAAACGAGGGCACGACCACCCTCACCCCAGGCTCACGGACTATTAGTTCGCCGAGCAAGGAGTAGCGTCCGAGATGGGACCTTGGCCCCTTCTCCTCTCATCCCCAGTCTGCTTTTTCGTGCTCTTTACTCCGTATTGTGTCCGTTTTAGGACTGGCAGAGGCGGAAAAGAAAGCGGCCGGCCAGGTGGCTGGGAAGACATTGAGAGGGATTCCCGACAACCTCCCCTGCCCAGCCTCGAAGTATACTTCGTTGGAGAAGGAAATCTGTAAAAAGGAGCGTGTACGCGTCTAGACATGGGGCCCGTGGCACAGTGCTCCGTACCCGTGCCATGCTGGAAATCCGAGTGACATCCACGATCCAAGGGAAGAAACACATGCTACACCGGAAGTGGGAAGGCGGATGCGGCACGTAATGTAATTGCCTCCTTGGACTTTTGCAAAGACCGGACAAGAAAAAAGCAACCTGGCTGCATCAAAAGCAGCAGGGGTTCCATTTTAGCTGCAGGTCGGAGAGTGATGGTTGTAAGGGAGACACTTTTGTGCGGTTTTCCAAAATGTGCCGCTGTTGGGTTTGAGAAAAACAGCGACATTTTTGGTTGCAGAGCCGTGTCCTATCCAAGGGATCCTATCTCTGCTGTTGGAAGAGACATGCTGGAAATGACGAACCAAAGCAAGAGCTGTGGGGGGAGGGGGTGCAGAAAAGTGCCCGTGCACAAGATGATGGCGGGAAGACTCGGCCGCTACTCCGTGCTCGTAGATATCTTGTTCCAGCCTTGCATGGCCCCATTGATCGTCTCGCACCAGAGACGATCAGCGATAATGAAGACGCGAGAACGGCCGTATCTGTACTCCGTACAAGAGGAGAGTGATCATGTGCATTGATTTATGCTGCTGCGTTTCCCGAATGCCTGTCGGAGATCGTTCTCGGCTGTCCAACCATTGGCAGGCCAGGCGGCAAGTCAGGCCACCCAATTCAACTCGGACATGTAAACGATCCGCCGGCTGGCCCTGTCCGGTGTATTGATGCAAAACGTAACTTGTTGGTGTTTCCATACTCCGCTCGAAAAGAGAAGAAAGTACTGCATGCGCCTTTTTGCCCCCGATGGCAGTCAGCAGCTGCCAGCCCCTCATATCGTCACCTTCAACCTCCTTCAATATTTAATCCGGGATACCGCATGTCCTGTGCATCGAACGAGGCCTGCATGAGTCAACACGGGCAGAGTGGCAGACTGTCTTCGCGCCATGCAACCATTTTCAATTGCTATCCCATTGCCCGCAGGTCATGGCCGCTCTTTTCGGCCGCTCTTTCCCTGTCTAACGCGCCTTCCTACATAAGTAGACATATAGTATAAAGGTACTGTGCAATTCAGATAATGCGCGGCTGGCTTCGTAATTGTCCTATTCACACTCGTACACGGCGGTTAGTAGCGTGCGCAAAGAGGAAAGAGGAAGGTAGCGCCTGCAGTTTGAGTGGCTCATGGGCCGCGGTTGCCCGGTGGGCTAGCTGAGGGTTGCAACTGCTGCAGGTAACCTGCAAGCTTTTAGATGATGTCGCAATATTGGCTTCAAGGACCGATGACCCCTGCTCCATCTTTGCACACTTTCATACTCCGTGATTGACTTCGCTTTTCTGGAGGCCTACATACGGAGTACTCCGTGCCCCTCCTGAAGCACGCAAAGGCACAGGCCCACGTCGTATGCGAGGTAAGGTTGAAGTTGGGTAAATTGGCAGCACACACGATCCATCTACAGAGTACTCTGCAGGGGTACTTCATATTCCACAGTACATACGACGTAGTACTTCCCTAGAGAACAAACACCGCCGCCGTTTGATCTTCGAAACATTTCTTATCTACCCCTGTGCGCGGATCGTCCTATTTCAGCAAGAGGGATAACGGACAGAAGACAGCCAACATCGATACCGGAAAGTAAAAGCAGGCTGATGTTGAGTGCGTCTCTTGGCCACCATGCAGCCGATTCCGTGTGGCTGACCTCAGCTGAGGCAATCGCAGCAGCCGGAAAAGAAAACAACACCTTTTGTTCCTACTTCCGGGAGCAAATGCCCGACACGGACGGAAGTCAAGCTCAATTAGAATTGGCTTTCTCCTTGGAGCTGCAGCCAGACCCCTGGTCTTCGGTGTTCATTGCTGCCCTCCTCGAGAGCCGAAACCTGAATGATTTCACGCGATCCAACACTGTGCAGCTTGAGAAAACCGAGAATAGGCCATTGAAACCCACGGCACAAAAAGCAAGGGTTTATCCAACACGAAGTCCAAAACAGCACCAATCTATTGAGAATTCGAACGATGCTACTTTGCGGTCGCCAACGTTGGCTTTGCTGAAAATGGCGAAACAAATCTGCTCTGCACGGACACTGTTGAAGACACCGAAGCCTCCTGTATCGCGGCACGTTTGTTGAGTCACGTCCAAAGCAACACTACTGTTTTAGACTGTTATGAGAGGACGAGATGGAAACTCCACCTTGACTCCGCGTTTCAAGAACCTGGCTCGATTCTGTCACTTTTTAACCTCTTCAGTTGTGGCGGAGATATTGCAGGAAACATGTCAGATACGTCAAACGTACACAGGTGCTTCCTGCTGTTGCGTCCAACACTGCTATCACTTGTCTGACTGCTCCAACCATCATGGACGACCCCGTGGTGTTGACTGGGCAAATCCAATGATTTGGCAGGCGGCGCCGACAAATTCAGCAGCGGCGAAGGAGATGGCAGATGCTCGGCCGACGGTTTCGGTGATGATGGCAGCAATGGGAGTGATAGTTGCTCCGAGCTCTCCCTTTCGTCCGATGCAGCCCTTGCGAACGCTGCCGTAAAAGTGGTTGAGTCCGTCGCTGCCGAATTTTGACTGCTTTCTTCAACTGACACGATGGGAATGGCAATCTGATCGGGTAATCGGCTTGCTGCCTCGCTAGTTGTCGACGCCGTATCCACTGCCGATGACTGGCTTGTGTCGGCATCGACAGCTATCCCCCCGGAATCTGTGTGTTTGAGTTGCGTGGCCCAATGGGTCCTCTCTTCCCCGTTTTCGTGACCAGTCTCGGCGAAATCATGATGGCTGATAAGATCGTCTTCCTGTAATTCTCCATCCGTTTCTACCTCGGGCTTCCTCAGCGATTCGTCCCTGGCCACAGTTTGCAGATCATCGAATGTGATGACATCCATATACGTGCGATCAAAGTGGAACTTTGACACGGACGGAAATCGCGGGCTTCAGAAGCGGCCGAAACCCTGGCGATGGAATGCGAAGCAACGAATATCCACGACAGGGGGATCGGCGAATAGGTCTGTAGGGCCGCCTCGGCACCCATCCATGCCGGGATCCAATGGGGCGAGTTTAAATGGTGCAACATCCGTATCAGCGCCACCATTTTCAATCACCGGCACCACTCGTGGGCGGCAATGGGTCAAAAATGTCCTCATCTGGGGAATGTTCAGGGTAACAACGTTGGTAACAACGAACTGTGGACGTGATCTTTCGATTTTTTGTGCATCCCGTGCTGTCCGATGCCCTGCTTTCCGACATCCTAGGTAGAAATGTGTCCATCGCAAGCTAGGCAGATCAGAGGGGTACTCTTTGGCCTTGACAGCATCATATCGGGCTCCAACGACGGCAAAGTCCCCTACCTCGCCGAACTGCCCGACATATCCCTTCTTGAGCTTGATGGCGTAGCAGCGCATATATGGCCACTCTAGTGGACCGGATCCTGGTGGCGAGAAGTCAAAGTACGTATCGCTCTCTGCCTTCAGCACAAGACCCTCATGGTGCGCCGAGATACAGCTGGAGAAGGATTGCCGTAGTTTTTCCGCAGCCGCCCGGCTACCAAAGTCGATGACTTCGCGGTAGACAAGCTCCGCGTAACCCGGCCGACAGATGATGAGCTCTTGTAAGCGGCGGAAGCGCTCCGCATGACAAGTCTGCAATAAAGACTGGCCATTCATAAACAGTATATCGTAATAAACTATCATAAGATGCTCGCCATCCCTATTTCTGCAAAACATTGATCAATGGCAACAAGTGAATTATCAGCCACAAAGCGCACATACCTCTTTCTGGCGTCACAATATATCAGTGATCCGCTGCGAGTGACGTGTTTGCGGACGGCATCGAAGTCAAGAATATGACCCTCCTTGTATGGTGAGCGACTGGCGTGCTTTTCGGAACCCAGATAAGACATGGAGATATACCTTTTCACTAAACGCCAACATCTCTCCCTCGAGGATGCAACCGGTGCTAAGGGGGCAGTCGTCCTCGTCGATCCTTAACGATGCCCGAATGCAGTTGTGGACTCGGAAGCGGTCCCGCGTACTGTCCTTGCCGCTCTTCGAAAAGAGCTGCAAGCAGTTCTTCCGGCCCTTGCTAAGATCGACGTGGACCTGCACATACTCACCATCCAGCTTCCGCTCGCAGCTCATGCGTCGCCCCTTTCCCATGGCCAGGCAATGCTTGATGCTGCGGGCCTTGGCCCATGGCTGTCGGCCGACCTTGACACCAAGTCGGGGACAATGAGAATAAGCTCGGGAAACTTTTGGCTGAGTGGCCAAGCAACCGGAGAAGCCAGAACTTGCTCCGCTTTGAGACACCGGTTTTCCTTCTTGTTGCTCTTGACCTTCCGTATCGCCCTGACCGAGCGACTGCATGGCCGTGACAAAGTCGCTGTGAACGCGCAGCGCCAAGGGGAAAGCCGGATGAAAGGCACGGAAGACGGTCGCCTGATCTAGCACGATGGGGCGGTAGTCCTTGAGTATAAGGCGCGTCAGCCATTTGGCATCGCGAGCGCTAAGACGGCGATAGAGGTGGCCAAGAACACGGTCACGCATCAGCACAGATTTGTTCGAGTCTGCGGCATTGGCAATAGAGAAAGCTGAAGGTACAACTGCGGAGTCCCTGGAAGCGGGAGCTTGGCTAATTTGTCGGATGGCCGGCGAGCTGAATCGACAATTAGCAGCAAGGCCGTTCAGGATGGCATCAATGTCCTCGATATAGACAGACGGGCCATCGAGTGAGTTGGGCTGGTGGCGCCTGTTAGACTGATAGAAAGACACGTGCGAATACAGAATTCAAACAAGAGGACAAACCTACCGTCCGGCGCAGGATGCACTCAACACAGTCGGCAAGGTCAACGGCATCGCCGTCGACGGGAGGTCGGGTCCAGCGAGCCAACTCGGCAATTCTGGAATGGCCAAGGCCAAGAGCCCGGGCGATAATGCGCTGGAGAGACTTGGCCTGGATGCCATAGACGCGGTCTGTGCGATGGTCGGGCAAGAGGGCCGAGAGAATAGCAGCAGCAGAGGCTGCACCGTCGACGGCACCGGCACTGCTGTCATGGATCAGTGCATCGATGGCAGGCCGGTGCTGGTTAAACCAGTCGCGGATCAGTTTTTGGACAGAATCAGGCTGGACACGGCGAACAAGCGGAAGATCGGCCGCCTGCTGGAGGAGGTCGCAGACATGGGAGAAAAGAAAGGGCATGACCGAGAGGAAGAAAATTTAGAGGGGAAAAAAAAAGCAGAAGGTAAGGGGATAGGAGGGGGAAGGCGAATGTATCCAACAACGGGGTATCAAGAAGAGGCCATCTAATCAAAGCTGTTATGACTGAGAAGACATCCAAAAGACAAAGGCCCAAAGGTTAGCCAAAAAAAATGGTGAAAAAGAAATGCGAAAATGAAGGGATGTGCTCTGTATACAGCTGTCGCCGGTGGAAGAAGAAATAAGGCAGAAAACGAAGCAAAAACTGGAGAGAAGAGAAGGCGGCAGATTGACACGAATGGGAAGGCGCTACTTTCTCACAGGCAGCAGTGCAGTTTTCGGCCGGATATGGTCGTTTTGTGAGGTTTTGGTGATGGGCTAAGATACGATTTTAGCGCTTTCCGATGGGCGTCAGCGTTTTGGCGTCGCGCTACGCCCGCTAACACTTAGCATTCCACAAAGGAAGGCACGCATGCCGTGCACAGTGTCACTGTGTCAAACCCATTCAAAGTGGTGAAAGTGGTATTATTTTCTCGAAATGGATGTAAAAAATAAGCTGCACTACATATGATCTGCCGCCGAGACGATGAAATGACAGGGAGACAGGCACCAAGATGGTGATGGTGCTAACGACCAGAATATAAACTGCAGTGCGCTTGACCAAAAACATCTCACACACAACGCCTTCAATAAGCAAAGCTGTCGTCACCACCCCAATCGTCTCCCGAATAGTTGACCGAGTCTGTCCAGCCGCTTGTGTCGGTAACGGACATCGTGTCAACACTGACAGTATCGATACTGACCATGTCGGAAGTATCGAAACCCATAGCATTCTGCGAATAACCTACTTGCGTGAAGTCCATCTGCGTGGCGTCTACTTGCGTGCCGTCTGGCTGTATGATATCGACCTGCGTGAAATCCACTTGGGTGATATCCACCTGGGTGTTGTCCTGCTGTGTAAGGTCAGACTGTTTGAAACCAGGTTCATAGACCTGGTTTGGCTGATTCGGCTGGTTCGGCTGGCCTGGTTGACCGGCCCAGGAAATCCAGTCAATCAGTCCGGGCTGTTGCTGTTGCTGTTGACCCGGTTGGCCGGGGGAGGAAAAATAATTAGATAGTCCAGGTTGCTGTTGCTGCCCCGAAGTCACTGAGTCGGTGTGGTGATGTGCATAATGAGCCACCTCGTTCAATGCATTCAATGCAAATTGTGTCTGACCACTTGAAGCGGACTCGGAACCCACATACCCGTTGTTGTTCCCGGCTACAGACGACGCCGAGACTGGTCCGGTCTGCGGTATGCTAGCATATTGTTGGCCAGGTGGCCGTTGATGCTGCCCTTGAGCAGGATCATAGTGTAGCCCGACGGATGGACTGTAATCTGGGCCGCGCTTCCGGGCGGTGCCGAGAAACCATGGTTTGACGGTGGACGTTGCTGTGGCAGATGCTGCTGGTACTGCGCTTGTGACGGTTGGCCTGGAGCAAAGCCAACGGGGCTTATCGCTGGCGTAGTCACGAATGCGGACACGGGGCTACTCGTCGCCGGTATTCCGTGCTGCAACTGTCCCAGTGCCGTCTGTAATGTATGCAGAGGTGGATTTTGGGTGCCTTGATGTTGCGTGAATTGCTGAGAAAACAGGTGAGCTTGCTGCTGAGCAGACTGCTGAGCTTGCTGGGCCGCCTGTTGCTTTTTGTACTGGTCATACATGCTGGCACCGAGCTTTGCACCTGTCGCGCCCGAGATGTTGAGGCTTTCCGCGACAAAGGCGCTTCCAAAGGTTAAAGCCGTCTTCTTCACTGCTGAATTATTGAGAGTTTTCGAGAAGAAGCCGCTTCCCCTCTTCTCTGGTACGCTTGTCCCGGCCTGGAATCCCGCTTGCTGCTGCTGCTGAAGAGGCCGAGGTGGCTGATACGGCATTCCGGGTTGTGGCGATCCATACATCGGCATGCCGTAGGTAGGTTGTGGCTCCTGTGCAAGCCACGCTCCAGCTGATCCTGCAGGTGTTGGTGTGGATGGTGTGTAGCCCTGCCCCAGCACGGGCTGGACAAGATGCGGAGCTGTGGCGTTGGAAGAAGGGGTATATAAGTATGCAATTGAATCATTTGCAGGAGTTGGCAATGTCTGACTGTGCTGCGGGTGATGAGACGGCTGCTTAGGTGCCGCTTGCTGAGCTGGCAATTGAAGGAAATTAGGCTGGCTGGACTGGGGAGGGAGAGGTGAAGGAAGTTTCTGTCCTGGTGTCTGCATTTTGAATGGGTGTTGTTGGAATTGGGCCACAGGAACTGCATCGGTCTGCCCGTTCTGCTGTGGTTGCTGTTGCTCCGGCTGTTGAGAAGCGGGATGAGTTGGTGTTGCAATAGTAATAGAATCGAAAGGCTGCGCACTTATAGCCGATACTGACGCTCTGTGTGGAAAATTTATAGCCTGTCCCTCCTGGGAAGCGTTTTGGGCCTCAAGTTCTGAATCTGTCAGGCGGGTGCTGCCCATCCGAGTCGGCTTCCGAACGATTTGGTGACTCCTATGTGGAGTATTTCCAGGCTGAGAAACTTGAGAACATGGAAAGTACTGCTGACTTGTTTGCTGCTGTTCCGGCTGCTATGCTTGCTGAGGTGCATCCTGACTTGGTGTCCCAGGATTGCTCGTGCCGTCCTGTAGCAAGACCGCCACAGAAACAGGTGATTGTGACAGTTGTGCGCTTTGATTCAGGACGATCTCTGCAGGATCAGGAATTCTCTGTGAGCCGTGAGACGTCTGTCCTGCTTGCGGAAGCAGCGGTGGCGGCAAGTCACCAAGGCCGCCCTGCCAAGGGTCTGAAAAAGTAACTTCACATGACTGGCTGAGGATGTTGGATGAAATCGATGCTTTTTTCCCGGCGGGATTGGTTGGCTGCAATGGCTGGACAACTTGGGCTGTCTCCGTCCTAGCAGGAGGCTGTGGTGCCGAAACGGCCTGCCCTTGTTTAATTGTTGAGACAGGCTCTGTAATATGAGCATTATGGACAGACATCGGGCTCTGATGATGTGGAATGCTTAATGGTGGTTGGGTAGCTGTCACAGGACGGGCATCCATCTCTACCAGCTGCACCAGAGACAATTGGGGGTTGGGTACTGATATCGGAATGTGGTATATCAGCCATATTTGCTGCTGGCGGTGATGGGTGATTCTGGGCCGGGTCTGGGCCAGGTTGTACAGCCTCAGCTGTGAAAGGCCGACCGAAAGTTCGACCTGGCGGTGTGGTCTTCTGCGTAAAATTCTCCACTGGTGGTGATGTTGTACTGGAAAAGATTTTTGAGAGAGGAGCGACGAGATCTGACGAGGCTATACATTGTTCCACCGGATCATGACTGCCTTGCGTAGCATGTGAAGGGACCGGATGATCCAAAGCCATGACCGGCGCGGTCATAACTGGAGGAGTAGACCGGCGTTGCGTAGCAATGGTCGTCGCAGGTGTAGATGCACGCCGTTCAGGCTGTAGAGAGCTGCCAGCATCACCCAAGGATGAAGGCTGAGATGTGGGAATCATAATACCAAATAGGGGTGGCACCGGGGGAAAGCGTGAGTCCGTCTTCAACGGGGCGGGCATAGCTGTGCTGATAGACATGATCCCAAATGTGGATACTGGCCGCCGCGGCTGAAGTTTCTGGGCTTGAGTCCACGGCAGTTCCAGAGCCGATTCAAAATCCACAACTTTCTTTGCTTCTGCTGTTTCCGGAGAAGGTATAGCAGGGCTTCCTTGCCGCACAAGTCGGAGAGGTCGAGGTATAAGCTCCGGCTCTGTGGACTCGGAGCTAACGCTTGTAATCACTTCGTCCACGTCCAGAATAGCTATGGGCGGGGCACCATCGGGTATTCTTAGAGTGCCCGAGTCGATCAATAGTGAGTGCGTGTGAGGCTGAGTGGTACCAGAGTTTTGGCCATCGTTGACTAGAGCTTCGGCTGGGACTGGTCCCGGGATGCCTGCTGGCCTGAGAGCAGCCGGGATGGCGGTGAGATCTGTGTCAGACGTTTGTGCAGCCGGCGGTGATATCAGCCTGCCTTGAGCAGGACGTAGGGCGGACGGCACATCTGACAGATATCCAGGCTGCTCTCCGTGCCGCTTATGTTGGACTGGAGCTGATGTCACAGCCGCAACTTCGAGTGTGGCCGGATCTGCAAGGCTGGACTCAGACGAGTCTTGGGACGATTCCATGAGCTTGGTTGGCGATTTCTGGGGAGGCTGCAAGGCTAACGGGACATCCGTGAGCTCCTTCGTGGGACCGACCACCCGGTACTCTTCGTGTAGCTTTTCCTTATTAAAGCCTCTTTCAATGTTTTCAATGCCACTAGTAACAGAGAATCTTCTAGCGGAGTCTTCTTCACTCGAAACAGTCGAAGTGCAGAAAGCCCGGTAAGACTTGGCAGAGGTATCCTGTGCTGGTTTCTGTTGCTGCTGTGCCTGTTGGGTCGAAGTCTGACTGGCGAATGAGGCACTTACTAGCGGTTCAACATGCGTCTGTGGTGGTTCCACTGGCTGGGGGATCGATTGCACAGGCGAAGGAATGGAGGGAACGGAGGGAACGGAGGGCAGTTTCGGATCGTTTGGTAGCTCGACAGGCATCGAGTGGGAGGCAGCTGGGTCGGCGCCTAAAGAATATACCTCGATTCCGGGCAGCTCGACCGGCGGTGGATTGAACGCTTCCATGCACAGAGCCGTCATATCGCTGGCCAGTTCCGACACATAGCCCACCGGGTCAGATGCATAATGTAGGCCACCCAGTGCTGCAGAATCAGGCAGCTCGTGCACTTCTACCGCAGCTGCAGTCGAGGGAACTGGAAGCACCTCTACTGCTTCTGATGTCACGCCGCTGAAGACCGAGCTCGGTGTACCCATGTTGCTGATCGAGGTTCCGTGTAGCTCCCCGTCGGTTAAAGCTCCCGGGCGACTGTCCTGCTTAGAGCCAGTCTCGTCCTCCCAGTCTTCGTGTTCTGGGTTCATGTCGTTGTATGAGCCGGGTCCGTAGTAGCCAAAGAGCTCAAAGGAAGTGCCGATAAAGTCCCCCCCGCCTAGTGTTGCAGACGCGGCGCTCGAGTCCTTGCGTCTCTTCACACTGCCTGAGCCGGCAGCTGGGACACCGGTCGCCGTCTGACACCGGATCTGCCTCTCGCTCTCCAGAAGCTCTTCCGGGATTGGCTCATAGCTCTGTTGGATGGGGCCAAAGTTGTCGTGGAACTCGGGAAACTCGTCGCCGGGCTTGGGAAAGTGGTATTGGATCGTGCCAGTCGGCTTGTATCGAAAGAACCAGCGGGCGCCATCGTAGTCCGACTCCCATCCTTCCGGGAGTGAAGCCATCTGTCGCTCGAGGCGACAGAATCTCTAAGGCTTGGCGGATTTTTGTTGTCTTCTTGTCAACAATAAGACAGAAAGGACACCAGTCCGATAGTGGTAATATACACCGGGAAATGAACCTGTCACCCTCGCTCTACTCCCACGATCCGTCAGACGTATGGAGGCTTCAGTCTTGGCGAACATACAGCCACACTGAACGGGCCGACAGAGAGAACGGCTGATCAATAGAGCGTTGACTCATCCATCGCCCGATAAGAACCGTCGGAGAAAATACAAGGCGTTCTGACGTCGGAATCTGCCTTGTGCTTTGGCCCCTGCACGTACGTATTGGTTAGGTTCACATTTGGGCGAAGACCCCGGCTTGAGAGAGGTGCGGCTGAACTCGAAGGCCTGTTAGCATCTTATGCTCACATCGAGAATAGCAGCAAAGCAAAAGGATCCGAGACGCACTAGCCAAATATTGGATCTTGCCAATGAAAGAAGCATTGTGGCTCGTGTGTTCTCCTAGCCTGTGTTCCATGTTGATACATGGTAGGACTCTTTGCCGTACTCTCATTTGGCTCTTGCATTAGGCACTATCTCGTTTCGAACAGTTACGAGAGCAGCCTGCTTTCTTTTCTTTTCCCCGCCTATCGTTCTCCGCATCAAGTTGTTTCTTTCGATGTGGGTGGGCCGGCCTAGAACGGCCTGTCAGACGTGCGAGCAAATCATTTGGCTGTACAAGCGAGATGTGTTATTTTTGCCGTAACGCTCGGAAAGGCTTGTCTTTTGGCGTTGCGCCAAAAAAAAAAGTTTTGCTGAAAAAGGAGCAAGTACTCTGTACGGAGTACTTCAAGGGCCCAAGTCACGCTTAGCAAATTAGACAGCAGGAAGGCGCGAGACAGCACAACATTGCCAAAGGAAAGGACACAGCGCGCTGTCAACACGTCGCCTTCTAAAACGGCGCAAGTATTTCGACATCGGTAATCCTCTTCATATAAATTCATTCACGAAAGCCCTTCACACAGCCAGCATGAGGCAATTCGCTTCTTATCTCGTCCAGCTACACAAATCCAGGCAAGCTTATGCCAAACGCTACTACAAGACTTCTTTCCCTATCCCGCCTGCAGGGTAAAAGCCTTCCTTGCCTACACAAAGGAAATCTTCCAGTCAGCACCGATGCGAGCAGCAACATGCCGCACCACCGCAAATGCCGCGCGACCATTCTCCGCCGCCGTGTAGTCCACTGGCGAAGTCCACGTCTTGCCCTGCGACTCCACCGTCACCTCCTTTGCTGCTGCCCACGACGCCGGGGCGCCAACCACAATGACCTTGTCGACGTGCACATCTTTCATCGCCTTCAGCCATGCGCCGGGCTTGATCTTGCTGATAACACGGCCCTCTGCCTCTGTCGACGACAGCTCGGCGCCGTCCAGCACAAACTTTTGGTGGATGTACTGGCCCTTTTCGTAGTCAAACGAGTCGCCATCGTCGACGTACAGCGAACCCTCAGCATGGCCACCGTCTTTGGGCACGCTGACCACAATGGTGTAGTCATCGTACTTCATCAGCGCGCTGGACCTGCGCGGCTGGTCACGACGCGGGAAGATGTGGCCGCCACGGAGGAGCAGCGGGATCCGGTCCAGGGGTGCCTCCATCGACGTGATGTGCTCTGCCAGCGTGGGCACGACCGTGTAGTCAAAGTAGTCGTAGTACACCTCACCGTCGGGAATGTAGATATCGGCCGTTTCTTTGCCCTCCTCCACGACTGGCTTCGCCAGCAGGCCCGTAGAGCCGACGAAGAACTGGTTGTCAATGCCAAATCCGCTCTCTACATTGGGATGGGTGTAGAAGAGCGGCTGGATGATGGGTGTACCAGAAACATGCGCCTCGTGGAAGGCTGTGTAAAAGGCCGGCAGCAGGCTATAACGCAGACGCAGCGCCGCCGTGATGATGGCAGTATACGGCTCTCCAGCCAGGTAAGGCTCACGTCGGCGTGAATCAATGTGCGCATGGCCGCGGAAAAAGGGGTAAAATACGCCGGCCTGGAACCAGCGGGTTTGCAGATCCTTGTCCGGGTTGCCGAAAAATCCGCCCACATCCGCACCGGCAAAAGGGAACCCGGCGACGCCCTGGCTGAGAATCATGGGCGTGGCAGCAGCCAGATGGTCCCAGGCAGCCTGGTTGTCGCCTGTCCACATGGCGCCCAGCCGTTGCGAGCCGGCATAGAAGGAACGCGTCAGGATGAAAGGACGGCGCAGCTCACCCTTTTTGCGCGAGAGAAGGGCCTGGTAGGTCGCATTGTGGAAGGTCATTCCGTTCATGTTGTGCACATCACGATGTTCCCAGCCGCCATGGTGGATGTTGTCCTTGGGCATCGTCGTCTCCGGTCCGTTAAAGACTGACGGTTCGTTCATGTCGTTCCAGATAAACGTATTCTCAGACGTTCCCTTAAACTTGTCGTACTTGAACAGCGTCTTCCACCACTCAATCGCCTTGGGGTTGAACGCGTCAAGCCAGTGCGAAGAGCCTGGCCAGCACCAGCCCTCAAACAGGCCTCCTTCCTTGTTCTTGACGCCCAGCTCCTTGGACTGAAGCTCCGACACCACCTCGTAGCCATCCTCGTTCTTGATATGCGGATCGATGATGACCACCAGCTTGCGGCCGTGTTCGTCAAGCTTCTCCTCCATCCCAATAGGATCCTTGAACTTGTCCTGGTCCCAGGTGAAGTACTTTTTGCCATCCGTGTACTCAATGTCGAGCCAAATGACGTCATAGGGGATGTTGAATTTGTCCATTTTGCGGTCGACGTCCTTGACGTCGTCGTCCGAGTTGTAGTTCCAGCGGCACTGGTGGTATCCCAGCGCCGATTCCTGCGGCATGGCAGTGTAGCCCGTAAGCTCGCCATACTTCTGCAGAACGTCCTGCGAGGAGGGACCCAGGAACACAAAGACATCGAGCAAGCCGCTCTCAGACATCCAATGGGTCTGTGTGGTAGTCCGAGCGCTAACACCCAGAGCGTTGGGGTTGATAGACTCCTTCTGCTTGGCAATATCGACCCACGTCTCTGCAGCGCTGAGCCAGAAGACGCCGACCGTGGAATCCGGGCGATGGGCCTGCATGAAAGGGATGGCGCCATACAACGTCATCGGGCTATCGAGGATGTACTCAAAAACATCAGCGTTGTACAGACGATACGGCTCGGCGTAGTTGCCTTCACCACCGCGGGTCTCCTTCAGCGAGAGCGGTCCAGTGTGAGACGGGATACCAAAAACATGGCCGTAGCCTTCGAAGGAAATATCCAGAGCAACACTCTCAGGGCCTCGCGGCTTTGTGTCAGTGTTGCCGCCAAATGTCTCCTCCCACCACATCCCTTCATCCTCGGACGTGGCGGCGCTTTCTTCCTTGTCGACTTTTGGTCGCCAGTGTTCCACGTTCATGAGACCGCCCTTGTTGAACTTGATTTGAGTCGAGCCGTCCCGCCTGAAGTCCACGCTGAAGGGTGAGTACTTGATCTGAGCTTCAAACTGCCCCGACGGCCCGTACTGGATCGTGACGCCCGTGTCCCCTTCGCTACCCCCGTCAACAATCTTGGCCTCCTTGTCGAGATTCAGGCCGCCAACAATGGCCCATTTCTCGGCTTCGTTGTACCGCTCCTTGCGCGCACCGCTGCCATGTCGGAGCTCAATTTCTTTGTTTTTTCTCTTCTCCTCGTCGACTGTGACACGAGCCACACCGGACTGGGTGAATGAGACCGTAAGGGGGAGCCGCACAGTCTCGCCTTGGTCGTTAATGGTCTTCAGAATGACAGCCTGGAATTGGCCGTCTTTGACTGCTGCAGTCTCCGGCAATATATGGTACGGCGAGACTGCCGAGGAGCCTGCGACAACGACGTTGTCTGCATAGGCACGGTTGCGCTTGCAAAAGCCCGACTGATCGCACTTCTTGAAGTCATTTTCCTTGACCGCATCTGGGCTCTCTGTTAGCCAGATATCCGGTAGAGGTAGCAGGTGCTTCTATAGAAGAATTCCGGGGAATACACAAGACTTCCGCAACTGTCCTTACATGCTGGAATGACCAAGGAGGAAAGGGTTGATAGCAGACCAAGGCATGTGGCCAATGCCTGCCCTGACAATTGTGAACGCATGGCCGCAAAGACGACACGCTGGCAATACAAGCACTGCCAGCAGTGTTTGCAGGGCTGGCTATAGATAGCAAGGGGGGTTCAATATCAAGACGGGACAGTTAGATTTGAGGGCGGCAATGCGCAATGGGGGATGGGCCACAAACGTCCTGGCTTGGAGCATTGGACGCTGATGTCGATGGTCAACAAAGAGGGAGGAGAAGCTTAAAGCTGTCCCTTCCGTTGAACGCCTTAACGGGTTAGCGTTCCCACTAGCCTTACGAGCTCCTCCAGGGCAGACGCCACAATTCGTATGCCACTGTGGCGCTCCCTAACCGCTCAGTACGACTGTAAGATAAGATAGTTATATACTGTAGATATTCACTGCTGCATATGTGTACGAAATGTTTTCGAGGACAGTTTCCGAGCTGACCTGCCCACCAGAATACATTGGACCCGACGCATCCGTTAGCTCCCTCTCCATCGAACAGCTTGTGTGTGGTGTTTGTCTTGTGTACGAAGCAGAGCGGCATTGATACTCGTGCCATTTTCTACTAGACCGCTGCCAGCTCGACAGAAGTGTCCATTTGGCGCCTGACGATTTTCGTGCCCAATTGAAGCGCTGTTGTCCGTACGGATATGGACCCCAACGGCCCAATCAGCTCTCTGCCAAGGGCACAACAGCCGAAGAATGGGCTACCGGAGGAGCCACAGGCCACTACGCGGCATCACCGAACACAGCATGCGCCCCACCAGCGGCCACCGCAAATTTTGACCCCGCCAATTCTTTCCCTCTTGGTGGCTGTTGCTGTCCTTCTTCTTGCTCTCTTCTACCAACATCACGTCCAGCCATCGTGTTCTCTTACTTCCACTACCCAAATTATTCTCCCAAATTATCCCACACAACCGAGTGTTGACCATTCCCCCAAAATCAAAATGGCTACCGAGCAGACGTGAGTTCAATTCTATTCATATGTCTTACCATCTTGCTGGCCCTCCTACTTGATACCCCTTTTTTTTCCTCTGCCATTGCCCTGGAGCTGTCTAAGCTAACATTGTCTCAGCTTCATTGCTATCAAGCCCGATGGCGTCCAGGTTGGTGACGCTCTTTATGTGAAGTATCGCTTCCGCTAATCACCCTGTCCAGCGTGGCCTCGTTGGCCCCATCATCAGCCGCTTCGAGCAGCGCGGGTTCGTTTATCTTTACCCGCCTCGTTACTGTGAAAGGGCTTTAAGTTGACATTCATGGAACAGCTACAAGCTGGTGGCCCTGAAGCTTGTCTCCCCCAGTCAGGAGCACCTCGAGACTCACTGTTCGTGACCGCACCCCCACCAGAACATCGACACGCTGCAACAGATACCTACGGACAACTTACTAACTCTTCTTGTCTGACAGACTCTGACCTCAAGGACAAGGCTTTCTTCCCTGGTCTGATCAAGTGTTCGTGTTTTCCAACGCTGCTCCAATGCATTAGCCCTCTCGCCTGCTTCACACGCTAACTGCTACTAGACATGGGCAGCGGCCCCATCGTCGCCATGGTCTGGGAGGGCACTGATGCCGTCAAGACCGGCCGCACTCTTCTCGGTGCCACCAACCCCCTGAACTCGCTTCCCGGCACCATCCGTGGCGACTTCGCCATCACCACTGGCCGCAACGTCTGCCACGGCTCCGACAGCGTCGAGAACGCCAAGAAGGAGATTGCTCTGTGGTTCAAGCCTGAGGACCTGAACACCTACAAGTCTGCTCAGTACGACTGGGTCTACGAGTAAGCGAAACATCACCATTGTTTTGCGCTACACCTTTTGCACGTCCCATAAAACTGGTGAAATGGCCTGTTTGGGAGTGCTTCGGTTGTGGCAGACAAAGTGGACGAATAGAATTTAAAAACGAACGGGTGCCCTTTGGGACTTCAATAAAGAAATTCAAACCCGACCTCTAAACTTATACCGCGATCTATTTGCCTTTAGGTGGTCCACGTAATCCTCGCAGCCGAGCCAGAACGCCAGCGAACCAGGGCGTTGCCGATAAGCTGAAGACAATGCGTAGTGGTAGCAAGGCTTTGGTGATTGCATAGGCCAGGCCGATTTCCACCACAATCTTGTACTTTGCGTCAAAGCTCTCCCACAGATTCAGCACGGTGCTACCATCAGAATTACCAGAATTGTCTACTGTCTGGCCGTTGTCCTCAGCGCCGTCCTCGCTTCCAAAGCCAAACCAACCCTTTCGCTTAAAGTATTTTTCAAATCGTCTGACGCCCTCCAACACCTGCCCGCCGAAGTTGCCCGTCATGTAACCGATCGGCACATAGTCAGTATAGTGAAAGAGCCCGAATAGACCAAACAGGGGCACAATAGCAGTGATCTCATGCAAGATCAAGAACGCCACAATATGCGAGACCGGGGCGTCCCGTAGCCGACGGGTGTACCGTCCCATATGAGAAGGTAGCCGAGCCAAGATTTGCCCAGCGCGAGATTGTGAACTGGCATGTTGACCCTTGTCAGCACCAGCACTGTAGCTCCGGAGAGAAGATCTCTGCCATATTTGCCGCGCCCTGGTCGAGTATTGAAGGCCCGGTAAAGGTAGGGCAGCCTTTGGTAGACGTAGCCCAATATGCAGCCATAACTGTGTATTCATTTCGATTGCGGACACGTTTAATTGTACACGTCAGCAATCAGGCTCTCATTTTAGTGATTGGGTTGTCTCCGTAAAGCTTCATATTTTTAGCTGCATCTCTCACGTGATATTGACAAGTTCCACTATTTGAAGGTTGCTTCGGCAAATAAATACGGCTCAAAGTGCCTTGAAACCGCATACTGAAATGGTTATGACTTTAGTAGTTCGTGCTACCCTACGATTGTCTATTTGCGAGTCTGTATAGGAAAGACCATCCGATATCGCTTGTGTCACTTCCTAAAACGGCAGTTGCATTAATCAGGACAATGCAGTTCCTCTTTCCTTCTCGTGGTTTTCAATGCTCCCTATTTTAAGATCCTCTTTTCAAGGCCTCCAGAGAACAAGTTATTCCCAGGGACTATCTGACACTATCTGACTCTCTTACGCTTCAAGTTATCTTCAGGGTCGACCATTTCACAATTTGAGGCCTTACAACAAGGCTTTATCTTTCGTCTGTGTCGTCTTTTGCCTCTGAACCCTTCTTCTCATTCTCATGACCCCTTTCTTCTGAATCATAGCTCTGGCTCCCCTGTTCTTCGACCGACTTTATAAACTACAACCGAGATTTCTGTCCTTCTGTTCATGCTTCAAACGCTATTTGTCTTCTCAAGTGCCGCTCCTCTCTCAATCGCTCTTTTCGAGCACCGCTTCTTCCGTCGACATATACTCATTGCTATTTTCCGCATTTTGCCTTTCTTCTGCTTGAATTTGTCGTCAGATGTTGACAGTATTGTCGTCATGCTGTAAAGACGAACAGTCGTCCTTCCTCAGCAACAACTCCAAACCACCGTGAAGCACATCCATCGACAGCATATAAAAGCCCAGAGTATTTGAACCCCTGCTACTCTCCTTACACGTTTGTGTCTATAAATATCACTCGAAGATTTCTGACACATCGCCAATCGATCTGGCGCCTCTGAAAATGGCGAACTCTGATTTTTTCCATTCCCCTCGCACTCCCAGTCCACACATCCTCACTCCTCATTCAGGCAGCTATAACGTGTTTGAGGATTTCTCGACGGAGAACAGTTCAGACCTTTCTGAAGACAAGCATCCTATTTCCAGAAACCGCATCACAGCCGGGAGCGCGGCTGCAAAAGAGCTAGGTACCCTATTTCGGACTACCCAGGACAAGCTCAGGTCACTGAGTATGAGGACTCATGCCAATCGTTCCACTGTCAGCGAGGTTCAAACATCTACGGAAGAATCTCTTGACTGTCAAAACAATCATCAGATCTGTCTGCCGTTGCGAATTTCCATGGTCCACAATTCGAGAGAGACCGGGGGGGGGTTGAAGGCTATTGAATTGGCGCAACCTCACGAGAAAGTAAAGCAGAGTAAAGATTTTACCACCGAGACCGATAATCCTGTTCCGGCCTTCGAAGGCCCCGGAAACTTATGGGAATTTCCAATGCAAACGTTTCTCAGCACAAGCTCAAGCACGCGTGACACAATATCTTTGTCTCCTCAGTCTCCTCAGTCTCCTCTTGAATCACATGGCACACCCAACACGAGTATTAGTTGTCCCGTTAAGGAAGCTACTAGCAGCTATGGTGAAGCTATAGGGCCTGAGCCCAAGTAAGTCATAGCTGATCTTTGCTCGTTTTACACGAAAGCTAATGGGATCTAGTCATTGCTTCGAAGACCCATTCACAGACGATCGAAATGCCTTGCTACGGCCTCATTGTTGCAGCGCGCTGGGATTTGATTCATTTCCTCAAGAAAGTATCTTCGGCTGTGCTGACACGGAAATACGTATTGTCTATAACTCGGAGGCACATAGTCATACCTGCTTTTGGGTGTGCGCTGAACGAATGAAGAACGTGTCGCGTAAATGGGCGACTTCACGTCCATTTTGTCAGTACACATCGCGCATGCCCTCTACAATTGTCATCAACTCCGACAGCCATGACATTGTCGATGCCGCGAGGTATCTTTTCAGTATTATCCATGATTCTAAAGATCGCTGCCTCCCTCCAACTATACGGTCGAACGTGTTTTCTCGAATGGCGGCGATTTCCATTGAACTTGGATGCAAATCGGCCATTCACAACTCAGTGGATATGTTTCTATCGTCGTTTGCAGAGCAGAGCTGGGAAGACCTTGTCGAGTGGGACCTTCACTATGCTCTATACCTTGCTATGCAATTTGGCCATGATGAGAGTTTCCGTATGATTTCACGGAGCTTGGCGGTATTCTGTCCTCCTCGGAATGGCAGTTCCAGTCCTGCTCTATGGGCTGGCAAGATCACGGAGCACTTTGTTCACATTGCCATTGTGCCGGTACTTCGTGAGTGATGTGAAAGAGCTCCTGGTAGACTCGCAGCATTACGAAGCTAACCTGTTGCTACCAGAGGCTATACATGGAGCTTGCACGCATGCAGTGCACAGAGTGATACTCGAGGTTGAGAACTTCTTGTTCGGAAACGAACAGAGCCTTTGTGCAGAAGATAACTTGAGATGCTGCACACAGATGGATTTCTTGGCAGCGTCCAGGCGGCGGCTTCGCCGTGGCCTTGTACTGACCGGGTTGTGGCCACTTGAAGAGCTGTATGGTTTCAGTTTGCACAGCTTCGTGGCAGAAATCAAGGAGGCCGGAGAGGTGGATCTGGACTACGTGGATCCTGAAGCTGCTGAAATCCGTTCCGAGTGCCGTTTCCTGACACAGCTTTACGAAGACTTGGACGATATCGTCAACAGCATTGAATTCTCGATCTACTGGTTTTGATTTTCTCTAGACAGTGAAGGTGGGTGATGTTATGTTTCGGCTTGTTAGGTTTCGGGCTCTGCTTGCAGTGATTTGTGTTTAAATGTGCGTTACATTCGTGGGTTGCAAACTTTCTTTTCGGTTATGCTTTTGCCTGGAGTTTGATTTACATGAGACGCGTTTGTGGGATATCGAAACGGACACAACGTTGCACATGATGGGAAGGAAGCTACGGAATGGGAGCTAGAGAAAGGCAGTACAAGGAATGGGGGAACACATGGTAATCGGCCGGCTTGTGGGGAGATTTAAGTCAAGCAGAGCCACGGTCTAGAGGATTCGTTACATGAAGAGAGGCTCGCGATAGACGTTAATAAAGAGATTCGCCTAAGAGCAGTTTGCTACAACAAAGTGAAGAGGTGATGTGTTTCTGACTTTTTGTACACAACATGGTGACAACAGATGACTGTTGTCCACAGTGAGGTTCATGAATCACTTCCTTCATCTGGGTACAGCTAAACGTGTCAACAATGGCTTGGCTGACAGGCTGTATTTTTTTCCACCCTGCGGTTACGACAAGGTGATGTGCTGTGTACCATTGATTCAGAATTCACATTGCAGTCACTTCGGCAAATATTTAAGGAGCTCACTGCACCTTCCGGCCACTTCTTGCAATATCCCCCCCCCCCCTCTTCCTTCCCTCACTTTCTCTCCGATCAACCAAACAGCTTTCCTCCTGGCAAAATCCTATCAGGACCGTGCTAAATTCTGTTTTACCCTTTCCTTTACGATCTGCCACAACATCGATCTCACTGCAGACCATTCTACTGCAGCACAAGTTGGTTAGTAAGAGGTCCCAGCTCTATTTTGCAGCCACATATTTCTAAGCATCTACAGCAGCATCAGTTTGAACGCGATGGTATACCCCTACAGCTATCCGACGCAGCCGACTCCAGTATATCAATATGCCCCTGGCCATGGGTCAACGTCGACGGGACACGGCGTACGGCAGCACCAGACGACAGCGAGCACGACCTATCCCTTGGTCTACTCGACGCCATCAGCTCCACTGTATTATCCCCGAGTGCCTGCAGGCCCGATGCCTGCTCTACCGCCGTATACCTACTATCCACAGCACGTGTCGAGCGGTATGTATGGTCCAGCAGCGCCACCTCACTATCAGCAACAGAGCGGTGGGGGTGTCTTCAACCGCTGGCCCGGCGCTCCCGAGGAGGAAGAGGTCAGAGCAGAGGACAGGACTCGGAGGCGGTCTCGCCGGGGCCACCGGAGCCGACAGGAACGCGGCCACCGCAGCCACAGCCCATCCAGATCGGGTGGCAGCAACAGCTACTACGACAGTCGGGACGGTGGCTACGCGAACGAAAATGAAGGCGAGGACGACGACGTCGTTTTCCGTCTGCATGATGACGTCTTTTACGACGAGGACGATGAAGAGCATGTGGATACGCGTCTTCGAGCCCACAATCTGGCTGTAGCCGGACGCGAGGAGGTTGCCTACGGCCGGGGGGACAACGACGACGATGACGACGAGGCGGACGATGTCGGCGAGCTGGTGCGCGAGGTGGCCGTGCATCCGGGAGGCTCAGGGCGGGTGGTTCTGCACGTGGATAGCGAGCCGCCGCGGCTGACGAGTTTCCGGGTGTCAGCGCGGCGAATGCGCAGCGAGGCACGGTCGTGGACGCAGGTGTGCCATCGCGGGACCAATGCGTGTGACACGACGGTGGCCGACGAGACAGCCGTGGCCGGCATGTATTGGCTGCTGCGGGTGTTGCACGATGAGCCGGAAGTCAGGGCTGATGGTGCGAGCGGACATCAAGACCATCACGCCTACGAGGCCCGGCTGCACAACCTTGTCGTCCAGGGAGCTGTGCCGGTTCCACGCGAGCTGCCGGCACGCGTGTTGGCATATGTCGTCATGTTTGGGCAGCAGCTTGGCGCACTGGGACGGCCGGGATCGATGGGGGGTGGCGGACGGCCCAGCAGCCGTCTCCGGACTCAGTCGGAAGCGTGGCTCTGGGCTATTATGAGCCGACGACGGGACCGACACGTGCTGGATGCGTCAGCTGTGGACGACTGGCCGTTTCTGCTGTACGCTTCGCGCTCGCTGGATAACCAGGATTTAGTGCGGCGTTGTCTGCAGATGCTGACGTGGGATCGGTAGGTTTTTGAAGACGATGGGCGTGAAGGAGGATGTGAAGAGGAGAGCACAACAGGAAGAAGGCTGAGGGAGACGGGGAGAAGAAGTCGAGGTGACAAAGATTAATCCGAAAGAAAGCAGAGCCGTACGATAGCTACGAGGACCTCGGTAGCTGATGGGTACTTAAGCAGAACCCTCTAATAAAGAACATTGAACAGCATTCACATGAGCTTATAGACGAAATGTAGATCTCAGAAATGAAACTGCCAACAGACGGAAAACTGCAGGCAGAGATTAACGAAGGATCCCTCTTTACGGTTGTTCTACGAGCGCCCATCAGGCACGACCACTCCAGAATGAAGCAGCCATGCCTGAACCGCCGCATGACAGCAGTCACTGTGGGATCTGCTGACGGTGGCGGCAGAGCGCTCGGTTCTATCTGAGGAAGAAAAAGAGAAGGGGACGAAGCGAGAGGCGGCAGATTTTTGTTTTATTTTGTGTCTCGCGATCCACCTACAATCACGTGCAGCGGAGCGCAAAAACATGTCGGAAGTGGAGGAAGCGGAGTGCCGGGGAAGAATGACAAAGGGAAGAATCGGGCGGCTGCTGATTGGCCAGCCCCAGCTTGTGCTTTGTGAGAGAGCCGAGGACGACCGAAGAAAATAGCCGGCAGCGGGACGGATTGGCTTCTGAACGTCATCATCTCTTCCACTCGCAACCACGACCACGACAGACTTGGGACGCTCTCGGACTTTCCACGCATCACAGACAACGGAACGATTGGCTGACGATGAATGCCCAACGGGTCGGCGTGATGGCGCTTCGACGGGGTGAGTGGTGATGAGGGGGGAGGGAGCTTTAGGACGATGAGCAGACAGAGGAGCATTGCTGACAATGATGCAGCTGCTGCGAAACCGTCGGTGTTTTCTCCCCAGGTTGCCCGTGCTCTGGCACTGCGGGCGGTGCAGACGAGGTGAGATAAATGTGTCTTGTGTTTTGTATTTCGCCTCTTTTGCCTCTTTTCCGTCCACATAGTCTTCCTCTTCGTCTTTTATTCTCCCGTCTTTCCGTCTCCTACTCTTGTCTCCTAACACCTCAGATCCTTCACGACGGAGAAGCTCACGCCTGAGCAGGCCAACGCGCTGCTGGCATCGCAACGGCTGCAGCGGCCGGTGTCGCCGCACCTCGACATCTACGACAAGAGGCAGATCTACTTCGGCGCGTCGATCCTGCATCGCTTCACCGGCCTGACCTACGCCGGCCTGCTCTACGGCGGCTCGCTGGCCTACCTGGCCGCCCCGTTGCTCGGCTGGCACCTCGAGTCGCAGAGCCTGGTGACCTTTGCCGCTGGCCTGCCGCTGGCTCTCAAGGGCGTCGCCAAGTTCGCCCTCGCCTGGCCCCTGGCCTTCCACTTCTTCAACGGCGCCCGCCACCTGGTCTGGGACGCCGCGGTCGGCTTCTCCAAGGCCGAGATCGCCAAGGGCACCACCGCCATCTGGGTGCTCAGCGTCGTCTCCAGCCTCGGCTTGGCGTTCTTGTGGTAGGAGACGGGAAGAAAATGGGGGAACGGCGGCCTGCTTTCGCTTTTGACGTGTTTTGATAGACAACCGGAGAATGGCATGAGCACGATTTTGGATCACATGTGAGCTTTGGCTCTACAAGTGACGTAGGACAAAGCTTTGGCTATCGTAGCCGCTTTGCAACTGACAAACTGTAAAAAGACTAAACCAGCCATAAACCCTTTGTCCGCGCGTGTCACAGACAATTCCAGAACGCCATCCGACTCCAAGACAAACCATTCATCCATCCAGCTTGCTGGCCCACTTCTATCCCTTCTTCTGTCGCCCTCACTCAATATTGCGAGCTTCGAGAATGGCCGCGTTAAGCTGTCGGTCGCCCAGATGGGCGATGCGCCGGCCGATGATGGGTCCGAGGAAGTCGATCAGCTCGGCAGTCTCCTCATCGGACGATGTGCCGTTGACGATGGCCGCGTTGGTGAGGGCGGTGCCGGACGACCGAGGCGACTGGGCTGGCGAGAGCGGTGCAGCACCAGAAGTGCCAGTAGGCGAGAGCGTGCGAATAGCCTTGACGATGCCGCCGGAGACGAGCATCTCAAACTCGACAGCGGCAGCGGGACCGCGCTCCTGCAACCGCTGCAGCACGTGGGTGTCGATGGCGCGTAGGTTGGGCAGGACGAGGACGCGAACCGCCTCGGGGCCGCCAGCCGCAGCGAGGCCACAGACGGCGCCATAGAGCACCGGCGCCGGCCGCGACGGTTCGAGCAGCACCTTGAGACAGGTGCGCGTCAGCTTCGGCCGCAGCAGCGCGTTGCTGTGGGCAAACTTGCGGGCCAGCTGGCCGAGCAGGCTGGCGGCCAGTTCGCGCAGCAGATACGTCTCGCGCACGATGCTGTCGGGTAGGAGACCATGGACCGTGTGGCTGCCGTTGATGCCGTTGGTGGCGTGGATTCCGTTGATGCTGTGGCTGTCGTTGTGGCCACTGTCGCTGCCGAGATCACCAACCCCCCCCGGACCACTGCCACCAGCACCAGAACCAGCACCGAGGCCGCCCAGCCTACGGGCCACCAGACAGGTCAAGACAGGAGCACAGAGCGGCGAGGCGTAGGGGTCGAGGAAGAGGTGGGGGTTGGCGACCAGGGCCGAGGTCAGCTCCATGGTACGGCGCAGGGCAAAGACGTCGTCCATCCGGTGGGTGATCTGGTTGGCGATAAAGTTGACAAAGTAGGGCACCAGCTGGTGGAGGCCCGGATCGCTGCGGACAGAATCGAGGGCGGCGTCGCGCAGCCGCAGCACCTCCTCGTCCGGGTTGTCGTCCAGCACGGCCGCCTGGATCTTGTCAAAGTAGAGCACGAGCTCGTTGCTGATAATGTGCTTGATGGCCGGCTTGAAGCCGACGTTGTCGTTGCCGGCAAGCGCCGCGAGCGCCGGATTGGCTCCCGGGCCTTTGGGCACGAGCTCCTGCGACCGTGCCTCGGCCGTCGTCGGGTTCTGCGGGATCGCCGGCTGCACGCCCTCGATCGCGAGCCAGTGCGCCGTCAGGCTGGCGTCCCGTGGCACGCGTGGCAGCGGCGCGTTCACCAGACGCTCAAACTCCACCTCCTCGTCCTCGACATAGAACAGCGGCTGTCCTGGGCCCAGGCTCGCCTCGCCGTATCGCAGCGGCCTCGTCGACTCGTACCCGTATAGCGGCTCCACGTCCAGCACCCGCAGCGCCAGCGACATGTCCTGCACCGTCAACGTCGTCCGTCCGCCTGCTCGCATAAACCGCAGCGCCTCCACGATCACCTGCCCGATTCGGTACTCCACGTCCTGCGACAGGCACCGCAGCGCGTCGTCCGCCAGCTGCGACACGCCCACGGACTCTGCCACGTCCCGCACGTTCTCCGGGTTCCACAGCAGCCGCACCTGCGCGTCTTCCGCCTTGGGCGCCGCCATCGAGCTCGCTGTCGTTGTCCGGACCGTAAGCTGTTCTCAGATCGTCGTGACTGGACGTCTGAGCGGCGGTCCACTACGTCGGTGTTTTCGCTTTCGCTGTCTTTATCACTGTCGCTCTAGCTGTCGCTGTTGGAGCTTGCGGTTCCTCTCTGCTTGTTGTATTCCCAACGCGTCCTTGTCGATGCTGGTAACTTGTGAAGCTCAAACGAAGTTGACGATTGAGCACGGACCAGTGCAAGTGAATGACTAATAATACACTAATAATACAATATTACTAATCATGCTAGCGCCTCTCTTACTTTTTGTTATCGCTCCGCCATAGCAACAACCCCTCGTCAATAACGGTTTGCCTCTTCCTCCGACGACCTTCACAGTGTCACAGACTTCCTTTTAATGGGGGCACGGCCGTGCCGGTTTTTTTGAGGCCGTGGTTATATTGGATATGTTCATGCATTTGGCGGCGGACGCAACGGCGGCGCGAACCACCAATACGGCAAACAAATGGCACTGACCTCGATATCACCATGACCGCCCCTTCGCGGCCCATCCCGGCCCTGTACACCGTTTATATTCTTCGCTCGACGATGCGTCATGCCTCGCTTTACATCGGGTCCACACCAGACCCGCCCCGCCGGCTGAAGCAACACAACGGCGAGATTCGCGGTGGTGCAGCGCGGACTTCTCGAGTAAGGCTGCGGCCATGGGAAATGGTCGGGCTGGTGTCGGGCTTCCCTGGACTGATTGCGGCCTTGAAGTTCGAGTGCGTTGCAACCCAAACTTGCTCTGTTGCGTCCCGCTCTCTCCTTGTGCTGACGATACCCCAGATGGGCACTGACGAATCCCCATCGCTCGCTCCACATCCCGTCAGAATCACGCTTGACTGTATCGAAAAAGACAAAGAAGAGCGGCCACTTGCGAAAGCCGAGCAAGAGCATGCAGTCGATTCTTGCCAACCTACATCTGCTCCTGCGCGTGCCCAGCTTTGCGCGCTGGCCGCTGCGACTGCACCTGTTCGTTCCCGAGGTGCATTCAGCATGGCAGAAATGGTGTGCAACGACCGACCTGCCGATGCCAGATACCTTTGAGCTCGTCACAGATTTCGGACCGACAGAGCCCCAACCTAAGCAGCCTCGAGGACGAGCTCGCGACACCGCCGACACGGCGCCTTTGACACCAGAGGACGGAGAAGCGCTGTGGGGAATACACGCGCTGCCGCTGGATTACACACCATTGCGTGACTACGTCGACAAAGCACGTGACATTTTTACGTTTGAGCGAGAGGGCAGCTGTGCGATATGTCACGAGCACATGCCTTCAGGGCAGGGCCTCTATGCGGTCTGCCCAAACACGTCTTGTGAGGCCGTAGGACACTTGTGTTGCTGGAGCCAGCACGTTCTCCTCAGCGAGGCCGACGCCGAAAAGGAAGGCATTCTCATACCAGTTCGAGGGAAATGCCCAAAATGCGACGGGAAGGTCGAGTGGAGTGACATGATGAAGGAGCTGACGCTGCGGTTGCGGGCGCCGAAAGAGGTGGACAAGCTGGTCAAGACGAAGCGGCGGCTGGAAAAGGCAGCTAAAAAGGCGGCAGACAGGCCTAGGACTGCTGCCGCAGTCGAGTCGCCGAAGAAGCCGACAGCAGCCACAAGACGGAGCCCTGCAAAGCGCACTGGTAGGGCCGCTAAAGCGCCGAAAGAGACAGCACCCAAGAGGAAGACAAAAGGCAGCACGACAGCCAAGTCAAAGCAGACCAGCTCGCCGGAGGTCATCGTGCTGGAAAGCAGCGAAGAATGAGCAGGCGACTTGTGTGAACAGGGATATCAAAATAAGATACATATTCCGTACATACAAAGTACTTCATACTCTGTATCCGTACTCCGTATATGGTACGGAATGGTTAGTAATCCTACGAAACGAAAGCTTCTTAGACATTGCTGCTGTGATTGGCTGGGAGATGGGCTACATATTTGTGAGGTCCCCACTCGATCCAGATATCAGATTGAGCTGGGCCCCGACAAGGGGACCTCGCAAGACTGCGACAGGTAAGGCGTTGTGCCCACCATTACCACAATGGCAGACGGCCCCAGAAAGCGCGCTGAGGTTGCACAGTCGGCGCACTATGCTGTCGTCGCGTCTGATGCCCCTGACTCTGACTATCGCGGACATTGCCGCATTGGTAAATATAAGAGAGCAGTGGAAGCATGAACAAGAGGAAGAGGAGAAGAAAGGGGAGAAGGAAGAGGAGAAGAAAGGGGAGAAGAAAAGCATGCCGTCACGAAAGCGGCGACGGCGGCAACAGCGGCTGCACTGTGTGCAGCGATTCTGTTCGACCGATGCAAAGATGTCCAAGTGGCTATTGCCGTGCGCATAGTGGTTCGCATTGCCGTTGTGCATAATGATGGCAGCGCAAGGGAAGCACAAAGATCTGTGCCAGCGGGCACTCAACGACAGGCGTACAAAGCCGCACTTTGTACACAAGGCAACGAAAAATACGACGTGCCGTGATCGTCTTTGTCTCTCCGTCTCTTCCTTTTTACCGCAACGTCGTCGAAAATAAGCCACTAAGCCTAGATGGTGATGACTCCACTCTTAGACAATATAATAAGATACTCCGTACTCCGTACTTTGTCGGCAAATATAGACAGACTAGCGTGCCCTCCTTGCTGCTCATCGAGAGACGGGCTCATGATGCAGGCATGTTTTTTTTTCCTTGGCCGGGCCTGGCGTCCTGACAGCCGGCCGCGTATGCGTTATCGGCCGACTGCAGGTACTACTCGGAGCATTTGATGTCATGATCCCCCTCATCCATCTGGCTGGCAAGCCGGCCGCAGCCAATGTGAAAAAGAAGGAAATATAGCAGCCATTGCTGCATGCTGCAACCTTTTGCAGCGCATCTGCCCGAATACGTGCAGTGGCTTCCGCAGTCTTGCCTGTGCTCCTGCTAATGCCGCCTGCTGTCTTGTCTCTGCAGACGCACAAAGACCTCGTATGAGCCGGTTCTATATAATCAAGCAAAAGGTAATTAATACCACACGGCCATTTCAGCTCCCATCCCTGTCTATCTCGCGCGTCGCTGTCAGCGACCCCTACGTACTGTAGATCAGCACCGCGCACTCGTACAGAGCATCTTACGTTTGGACCGGTCACAATGGGCCAAGCACTTAGGACGTTTGTTGGTGCTGTTTGCCATTCGCCGCTCTGCGACGCAGAATCGACCTAGTGACCCACTTTGGAATACTCATGCCTAATGTAAGTCAGTACGCAGCACGGAGTATTTGGCATCGTATCGCTGCCTTGTACACTTGCATCTTACGCGCATATTTTTCGCGGTGGTGCCCTGTTAGTGCGCCCGTATCAGCAAAGTACCTGGCTGCCAGCCAGAGCCTGTCGACAGCCTTTCTTGCCTCGCTGCCCCGTGCCAATGGCCGCAACCCGCTCTTTCCATATTCGTCCCGCCCACTCACGCCAACCCAGTGTATGAGTTTATCCCGGCGTCTTTCGTCTCTCCCTCTCCACCATCTTTTTAACTCCTTCCTTTTTTTACACTCTCCTTCGGCCTCTCACGCTTTTTACGAGCTCTGCTGCTCGCTCGTTCCCTCCTCTCCCTCCCACCTCCGTCTTACTGAGCATCCTTACTTTGTCACTATTTGATTCCTTGGAATGCAATCTACACTTGAGCCCTTCTTACAAGTATCTTACATCTCACCTCATAATCGCCGTTCCGCAGCATAATCAGTCCCTCGTCCACGTCTGTCCGACTCGCACCGTCGCTTTTTGGGCACCTGGCTTTTGGGCAATTCGCTCTCTTCGATCAACGGCTTCTCGTCTGCGCTCATTTTTGGAAGTCTCTGGCAGTCCAGCGAGAATTCGACGGCAAGCCGGCTCGCGTTGCAACGCTGTCCTCGAGCCGATCTTCCCTGGATCGATCCAATTCTGCTCACCAGCTGTCTAAGCGCACACGAACAATCCGGAACAGCCACAAGGCGTCGATACCGAGCGTCGATTCCGCCACCATCTCTTCTCCACATTCTGGCCCCCGACTGCGATCTCGTTCACCATCAAATGCATACCCTCGACGTCGATTCCCTCGGATGACGCCGTAAGGCAATACCACCAGTTCACAGAGCCGACTACCGAGCCGCTCTCCCTTGACACGTCTGCTCCAGATACGCCCGAACCATACTCTAAGTCGCAAACATGATGGCGATCGTCCCTACGCTGCCCGGCTCCGGCTCTTCTGCCTCGGGTGCTGGCGGTGGCGGAGGAAGAAGCAGCAGCAACAACGGGGGCAGTACAGGCTCTGCAGGCGACCGCGCTGCATCAGGAGCCAAGTCCGCAGCTGTCGGAGGAAGCAAGAGCGCGGGGAAGAGCTTGGCGAGAGGCGCCTCGGGCGCAAATTCCCTGGCATCCGGAAGCTCTCGGGCCTCTCCTGCTATTGGCTCCTCCGCAGGACATCCTGGCAGCTCCTCCGGGTCCAGCAAGCACAAAACCGCCCATACCAACGCTTGCCACGGCAACTCGATAAACACCCCCCTCCCACCGCCGCCTCTCAGCTCCATGGTCAGCGCGGCATTGGATCTCAAATCCGTTGAGCGTCGCGGACAGCCCACGGCCAGCCGAGAACCAGGCAGAAGAAAGAACAGACCGCATGAGCTTGAAGAGGCGCCGACCTATCGTCCAACCGAAGAGGAATGGAAGGACCCTATGGAGTATATGCGCAAGATTACCCCCGAAGCACGCAGCTATGGGTTGTGCAAAATCATCCCACCTGACTCTTGGAATCCGCCATTCGCCATTGATACACAGGTTTGCAGCGATCCCCTCCCTGACCGGCTAGGAGAATGCACCGGTTGATACACATCCCTAACAGGGACTACATCTTGCTGACAACGCTCTCTAGAGGTTCCATTTTCAGACGCGCAAGCAAGAACTGAATTGTGTCGAAGGCAGTAAGTTTCCTGCGCCGTTAACCATGTATTATCGTCTGCCTGCTCACATATTCGCCGATTAGGCACACGCATGAACCTCAGCTATCTTGAAGGGCTCTTTAAATACCACAAGAACATGGGCAATAATCTGACTCGTTTGCCGTACGTGGACAAGAAGCCCCTCGATCTCTATCAGCTAAAAAAGGCTGTCGATTCCCGAGGTGGCTTTGACATGGTCTGCAAGCTCAAAAAATGGGCCGAGATTGGACGCGATCTCGGATACAGCGGAAAAATCATGTCATCTCTCTCGACATCGTTGAAAAACTCGTACCAGAAATGGCTTTGTCCCTATGAGGACTATCTCCGTAAGGCCAAACCGGGCGTGCACCAGCAGCTGGAGATGGAGAACGGCGGTCCGTTCGTTCCAAGTCCTGGGGCAAGTCCCTTGAAGCGGTCGACTGTCAACACGCCGTCAAGTGCACGCGGTGATTCACCTGTGCGCCAAGCAAGCGACGCGTTCCAAGTGTCATTATCTAGAAACACGGACGGAAGCGATTGCGATACTCCGGCAACTTCAGAGAGCACTCCTCCTGCCTCAGCCTCGGGAGGATTCACGTCCTTGAATGCGGCTAGTCGTAACGGCAGTCCTTTCACACCGACAAAGAATCCGGCCGATCAACGTGTTGCACCAACACATCCGCTCAAGCGACAGTTGAGTAACGGCACTCCGGGCTCACCCGGGAAGGAAGAGCTCGGCGAGGAAGACGAAGAAGGCAATGGCCGGCGAAGCAAGCGGCTCAAGAAAGGTAATTTGTTACTTGTTCAACATGCTTTGCTTGCAATACCGCAATGCTGACAACCCACTCTAGAAACTGTTCCTAGAGTTGCTGGTTCCCATATGTCGCTGCTTCGTCCTCCCCAACCGCGAATACCTCGAGATGATAAGAGCGATCCGCGAGAAGTAAGCTTTCCCAGGACAGGACGGAGAAAATGGCAAGACAAGTCGAGATCTAACATGTCCCACGTGCAGTCTTGTGAGCAATGTGCCAAGGGCGAGGAAGCCGGTTTCCTCATTCTTTGTGAGTCCTGCGATCACGCCTACCACGGCAAATGTCTAGACCCTCCGATACTTGCGAAACCGGAATCGGAATGGAACTGTCCAAGGTGTCTTGTCGGCGATGGCCAATTTGGCTTTGAGGATGGCGGCATATATTCTCTTAAGCAGTTCCAGGAAAAGGCCTCGGAGTTCAAGCAAAACTACTTCCAGAAGAACATGCCGTACGACTCGGCAAACAACTGTCATCGCCCGGTAACGGAGGACGATGTCGAGCGGGAATTCTGGCGCCTTGTGTCTAGCATCGATGAGACTGTGGAAGTGGAATACGGCGCCGATATACACTGCACCACGCACGGCTCCGGCTTCCCGACCATCGAGAAGAACCCCGACGACCCATATTCGACTGATCCTTGGAATCTCAACCTCCTTCCCCTGCATCCCGAAAGCCTGTTCCGGTACATCAAAACCGACATCTCGGGCATGACAGTACCCTGGGTCTATGTCGGCATGATATTCTCTACCTTTTGCTGGCACAACGAAGACCACTACGCGTACTCGGCCAACTATCAGCACTTTGGGGCGACCAAGACCTGGTACGGCATTCCCGGCGAAGACGCTGAGAAGTTTGAGGCTGCTATGAAGGAGGCCGTGCCGGATCTTTTCGAGACCCAGCCGGACTTGCTGTTTCAGCTTGTCACGTTGCTTCCCCCAGAAAAGCTGAAAAAAGCTGGCGTCCGTGTCTATGCCGTAGACCAACGTGCAGGACAATTTGTCGTGACATTCCCTCAAGCGTATCACGCAGGCTTCAATCACGGCTTCAATTTCAACGAGGCCGTCAATTTTGCTCCAAGTGATTGGGAACCATATGGCCTCGCCGGGGTAGAGAGACTCCAGCAATTCCGCCGTCAACCATGCTTTTCTCACGATGAGCTTCTCTGGACTGCTGCCGAGGAAGTGACTAGTGCTAGCACTGGACCGCTAACAATCCAAACCGCAAAATGGCTAGCACCAGCGTTTGAGCGATTATACAATCGAGAAGTGACATCTCGAAATATCTTCATGTCTAGGCATCAGGAGATGGCACACCGCTGTCCCCTGGCCGAAAATGAGAACAGTGCAAAAACGGAGAGCCTTGCGACAAACTGCCCACTGGAGTCTGTGGTCGATGATGCCAAGGTTGCTGAAGAGGAATACCAGTGTTCCCACTGTAAAGCCTTTACATACCTATCTCGGTTCAAGTGCGTGAAGACGGGCAAAGTCCTCTGCTTGCAGCATGCCGGCTTCCATCATTGCTGCCAGGCGCGAGAGACCAGCCGGTTTTTCGGAGAGGCCCATATCCTGACCTATCGGAAGTCTCTGGACGAGATGTCGGCTATCTACAAGAAGGTTTCCGAAAAATCCCAGCAGCCTCAAGCCTGGGAGGACAAGTACGAAAAGCTGCTGGATGAGGATGCAACACCCTCATTGAAGACTTTGCGGGCACTGCTTAACGAGGGAGAGCGCATTCCGTACGAGCTGGCTTCATTGCCAATGCTGCGAGAATTTGTCGATCGGTGCAACAAATGGGTCGAGGAAGCCACAACATATATTGTGCGCAAGCAGCAGAATCGCCGCAAGAACGAGAAAACCTGGCCAGGTGGTTCCCGCAAGTCAATAAGCGGCAGTAGCGCCGAGGTGGACGACAAAGAACGGGATTCTCGCAACATCTCGAACATCTACCGTCTGCTTAGCGAAGCATCCCAGATTGGGTTTGACTGCCCCGAGATTCTGCTCCTGCAACAGCGAGCCGACGCGATCAAGATCTTCCAAGAAGACGCACACCGGGCGTTGTCACACGCTTCCTCCCAGACTGTGGACACGATCGAAAAGCTCCTGGATGAGGGTCATAGTTTTAACGTGGATGTGCTCGAAGTCGAAAATCTAACAAGATTTCTCGATGAGCTGAAATGGACGCAAAAAGCAGAGACAAGCCGCGGCGTTTACATGACATTGGAAGACGTCCTGAAGCTTGTTGAAGAAGGCCAGCGACTCGAGATATCGCCCTACAACGACCTCATGACGTACTTTGACGAACGCGCCGTCGCAGGAAAGCAGTGGGAAAGAACGGCTAAAGAACTTCTCGGCGCCGAGTCGGTGCACTACGTGCAGCTGGAAGCTCTATCGAAGCAAGCAACAAGCGGGACAATACCGGTGTCTGAGGCAACGCTAGTAGCAATCGACCAGATGCTCCACAAGCTTCGAGACGCGCAGCGGCAGATCACAGACCTGAACACGCGATCGCACGACTCAGAATACCGTAACCGGCCGCGATATTCAGAAGTTGTAAGTCTCATGACCAAGATCGAGGAGCTTCAGGCCAAACCCGGAGGGACCTTGGATCTGGAGAAAGAGCAGAAGCGCAACGAAGATTGGATCCGCAAAGGAAAGCGAGTCTTTGGCAAGACAAATGCGCCTCTGTATATCTTCAAGTCGCACTTGGAGTATGTGCTCGACCGGAACAACGACTGTTTCGACACGGTTTACGACAAGCCTCGTACGCCGACAGAACCGGCGTCGCGGGAGCCCAGTCCGGACTCGACGTCGCCGCAGAAGAAGAACTCTCGGAGCCGGACCGTGTATTGCATTTGCCGCCGTGTTGAAGCCGGCATGATGATAGAATGTGAGGTGTGCCACGAATGGTAAGTCTGACTCCCGATTCCCAGCCGCCGAACTGGATCTAACAAGGATAGGTACCACGGGAAATGTCTGAAGATTGCACGGGGTAAAGTCAAGGAAGACGACAAGTACACTTGTCCGATATGTGACTGGCGGCTCAAAATCCCGCGCGATGCAGCTCGACCGGATCTGGCCTCGTTGATCAGCCTATTCAACGACATTCCTAATCTTCCTTTCCAACCGGAGGAGGAGCAGATTCTCGAGGACATCATACAGGGTGCGATGGAATTCCACGACAAGATCGAGCCGTATCTGGATCCAGCTCGAGAGTCGGAGATCGACGTGGACATATTGCGGTACTACCTGCGGAAGATTGAGGGTGCCGAGATACTCCTGACCCACGAGACCAACTTCTTCCGGCAGGCACTCCACAAACGCGTGCCCATTGCGCTAGAAGCACCGCCGATGATTGAAGAGTCGAAGAGCACGCGCAAGCCGCGGCCGACAAAGCTGCAAAAGATGATGGCGCAATTCCAGGTGGATGACCCGGAAGATCTGCCAGAACGAGTCAGGTTGCGAGCAAACAGCACACGCCGCAGGATGCTGAACGCGGCAGATACGACCACAACAGCCTTCCGGGCGTCTGGACCGATTGGCCCATTGGCTCTCGGCAGTCCTTCCCAGTCGCAAGAACAAAACTCGTCTCTGGCGACACTGCGGCGCAACAACGCAACGACGTCGTCCCCAAGCCATGCAGCTGCGGCTGCTTTTGACAGCCACTCGCACGGACGCGTATTGAGCAGTGCCTCCAATGGAGACCGACGAACAGGACCTTTCCCGATGCAGCTCGACAGAGGATACGGCACGCACTCGAAGGCTGATAGCAGCATCAGCGGGCCTCCGACATCAGAGCAGTCTGGCGAGATATCAAGGCTTCTATCTTCACACGAGGACTCGGTGTTGAAGGAGCGGCTTTTGCGGGGTGACTTTGGTACGGCGGACATCAAGGCGCTGCCGGAAAAGGATAAGGAATCGGTTTTTGAACTTCTGCTGCGGAATGCAGAAGGCTCTCGGCGAGCACGAGAGTTATTTGGCCGAGGTGAAGATGGACGGTCAGGAGCAGACGACGATAGCGCGGACCGTATGGATGTGGACAAGGCAGAGCAAGAGACGTTCGGCACTGGTGACGACAAAAAGGGGGGCATCGGAAAAGCAGAAAGTGTGGCCAAGGCGGTGGCGGCGAATCTATCGGCTGGATTTGCGGAGAAAGAGAGTGAGGCTGGGGGTAAGTGACGGTCGCTTCATCAAGCCATAATGACGCGCAAAGAAAGGAGTTTGAAGGGGGTTTGAGCCGTTGGGGAGCGTGCTTTTCTGCTTCGTTTGCTTGTATTCTACAGCCCTCGGGCCTGTTTTATAAATGTTGGACAATCTGGTTTGTGGCGAAGGAGCATCGATCAGATGAAAGGCTGTCTGATTTGTTGGCTGAGTTGTCTTGATGGCGTTGTGTTATCGCGGCCATGGTATGAACTTGCGCATCGTGGAGAAGACAAAAGCAAATGGGGACAATCTGACAAGCATTCGAACCGTGTTGCAGGAGAGTAATGGCAAGGCGCTGTCTGTATAGAGTTTCGAACTGAGAGGAAAGAAAGCAGTGAAGTTGATATCCGGTAGTAGCACGTGACACATGGGCATGGAGTATGTTTTGACTGCGAATATACATTCGTGAAAATTGTAAAGCAGCTACTTGGCAGAGATCAAATACGTATACTTAGCAAGTCTTGACAACAATGGTTTATGCCTACAATCGACCTTCTAACACAACATCTTAGCAGTACCAAATAGCAGTAGCAAGACAGGATGTCGGCGTATTTGTTATGAACGGTATCCGGACGGCGTCGTCTTGTGACAGTAAAAGGAGCATTGAAAGCCAGTATTTCCAGTTTGGTCCAATGACGGCTAGAGTATCTGTCTATCAAAATCTGAGCCGAACGTAGCAGTTCGTCCTTTACGCGTTCGCACCAGACGATGGACTTTCAGATAAGATGCACCGCTGACTTCTGATCAAATGACGGCTGGTTCCAAAATCGCAAACCTGTCTTTATCCGAATCCAATTCAGCCAGAACATCATACGGCAATGTGACCATCGGCTTCGTGTGGCCAAAATCGACATTGAACAGAATCGGGAACTTCTTCTCGGCCAGCCGGCCCTCGCACAAAAGTCCCTTGATTACACCTGCATAAGCCTTCCGCAACTGTTCAGTGTCGTATCCAAAGGGCCGTCCCACAACCAAGCCTTTTGCCTCGTCGAACACGCCCTGCGCAATGAGATCGGCAATCCCGGCGCGGACTCGGTGCAGCAGAATACCTGACGTCTCGTCATCGCCCATCTGTGTTTCCATAAAGACGATGCGTCCGCGCCAGTCCGGCACGACAGCGCACACGCCTCCGAGGCGGGCCATGACGGTGATGCATCCGCCAAAGAGCCGGCCCTGTCCCTTTCCAGCACGGAGCCAGCTCCAGCCGGTGGTGGGTGCGAGTCCGGGCGGCATGGACGATGCTGGATCCCGCCAGCTGGGATCGCCCTTGGGAGCGTACGTGAGCGACCGCGGGATATCGCCAAGGGGTCGGCTCTCGGTGATGGCACGGAAAAGGTGCTTGATGCAGAATGCCAGCGGCGAGGCGTCGTCGTCGGCTGAGCTTGCCTCACCCAGCTCAGGGATGGCACCGGGTCCATAGAACGTACGGAGTCCCGTGAGTGCGTGTAGGAACCAGTGCAGTCCCGTGATGTCGGAATACCCGACGACGATTTTGGGATGGGCGCGAATGGTCCGCTGCAGCTCGGTATCGGCAATGAGGGCGGGCAGCAGCTCGTTGAAGCTTGGTCCGCCAATGGTGCAGATAATGGCAGCGACGGCTGGGTCGGAGAAGGCAGTGCGCAGCTCTGCCAGCCGGAGGGCGATCGAGGACTGGATCCCCGTGTCGGGCGTGAAGAGCTCGCGGACACGATAGCCTCGCCCTGAAAGCACGGCAGTGGCGCGCATCATCACGGCAGACATCTCGTCGTTTAGCCGGGCTGACGGAGAGACAAACGCAATGGTTGCGCCGGGCTCAAGCTTCTTTGGAATGACAGGTGAAGGCATTTTGGTTTCGGCTCGTTTGGTGTCGGATTGGCAGATCTGCTCTGCTGCCTCGTCATCTACAGCAAAGTATACTTGAACGTGTGTTGAAGGGTGCGGCTTTTGCGCATATAATACTGGGAAATCATGCCGACTGCACGCATAAGACGGCCGTCAAATCGTGTGATCGAGTTATGGCCAATAGGCATCAGCATATCACTTATCTTACATCTGTACGCCTGCCGAATAGCCAATAAAATCATTGAAGCTCGGGATGCTTTGGAATCAATCGTGACAGATCAATCGACGACTAGTTGTGGGGACTCTGGAGAGATACACACATTTATCTGGGCACCCTTGATTGACAGCTAATTCCATGATGCTGAGGTCCGAGATGCGAACGTTCGGCTAGGCTGCCTTGCTCTCAACAGTATGTTTGATGACTAAGCACATTTCTTCTAATAGACATACAACGGCTGGCAAACAAACAAGGCAGCCCTGTGGTCTGGGCAGAAAGTGGGTCCTATAAGTACTACTCCGTACGAAATCAGCTTCCCAGAAGCATGTTTATATTCTTCATACACAAATCGGAACTTACACAAACAAATTTCCTCAACTACGATCAAAGCCAGTTAGGAAGGTCCCAAGTGAACTCTTCTAACAATTTCTGACAGCTTTCGATGTTTCAGAAGCTGTCCCATCTGATTATACTTTCTAATACCAACAACGATCTGCCGACGATCAGTCAATCTTTGGAGAAGCTATGGCAACTCTGATCGTGTCGGATTTGTGTCTGAACATTTTTGTGAATCACTGTTATACATTGGTGCCAGCCCTCAACCAAAGGGAAGAGTGGGATCAGTGGGATCAAGCGTTGAAGAAGGGAATGACTCTCCTGAACATTAAGGATTTCGAGGAAGTGAGCAAAATGCCAGTTCACGCCAGAAGAATAGTTCAGTACGCCGTGGAGTTTCAAGTTGGACCTCATCTATTGGAGCAAGTGCAGGGTGTTGACGTTCATGTCACATACAAGGCGCTGGAGCGCCTGCTTCGCTCTCCTCAAGAGGATTTGGCCATCGAATATGGCCTAAAGCTACACTCACTTTGCTGGCAAGACGACGAAAATATGATGGGCTGTTTCGCACGATTTGAGGAAGTCTTCCGTGGCTACAACACCTACGCCGGCGACTTTAACAACAGGCAGAAGGCCCTGTGTTTGGTGGGCGCCGTTTGCAAGAAGATCCCGGCATTGGACGCTGTTTTGATTGAAAAATGGCAGGGCGACTGGGCTCACATGACTGACGATGAGGTTTACTCTGATGTTAAGCTGTTCCTCATTACCAGATGCAAGGACCGCGTGATGGAGCCTACTAACAGCACAAACATCCATCAAAAGGACCAGAAGGACCAGAAGGACCAAGACGACTCCGATAGGACTGATTTGCCTATCAGTGACACCGTGAATATCTGCTTCAACGAGCATGATATTTGCAGCCATCAACACGACAGCTGGCTGTTCAACATAGCGGCAGATGAGCATATCGTGAACAGCACCAAGTGGTTTTTGCCGAATACAGTGAGGCAAGTAGAGAAGCGCATTCTCGCTTGCGGCAGCTCAGTAGCCACCAATACCGCAGGCTCTGTGGCACTCCCGCTGATGGCACCCGACGGCAAAAAACACGTGCTGGGGATAACGAATGTCTTCTTAGTACCTTCAGTCCCCATGAATATTCTTTCGGGCGTGCGCTTCTACGGCAAGGGAAATCACATGGCGGGGACTACATTGTTCAACCAAAAGGGAAAGGCAATCACCCAGTTCGACATTAAGAAGTCCGGCTTCCTTCTCCACTTATACGACAGTCCTCCTAAGTAGAGACATAATTACCAGATTGTCAGTTGCGAGTGCGACACGGGGACGATATTCATAAGTTGATTCTCCTGCGAGATGGTTGGGCTGGGTTCTTGAGAAATTCTTGCTACAAAGCAAACACCTGCAACCTGCTCTTTAAAGGGTATAATTGACTCGCTTTATAAAGTGGTTTTATGTGACAAAAAGGCTACCACATCACAACAACCCCTGCTTCTGCAGGTCGTAGTACACCTTTGCCGGCATGACGTGTCCATCTGCATCTTCCATCTGGACGACGGAACTGTCGTCAATCTTGGTCTTCTTCTTCTCCTTCTCTAGCTTGTCCCACAGCCGCATAGCCTCCTCGATGCTAGTGATATCCCGGAATAGGGTCGGGTTGGAGATGCCCAGACACCGAAGGCCATGGATGTGCCGGCTCTCGTTGAAGTGTTTCTCGAATGCGCGGCGGCCTAGAAGAGTTAGCGACTGCCATTGCGATAAGAGTGCAAGGCGAGAGAAACAGAACGTACCCATATAGGTAAAATGGCCGCAGATCTCGCAGTCAAACTCCACGCCCAAGCCGTGCAGTCTGTACAGCCAGAACGGAATCGGCTTGCCGTCCCAAGCCAACGGAAGTTTCTGCACACAAATGTTAGTCAAAGCACCCAAACAAACAAGCAAGCTCGACCAGGAACATAACACACCAGTGGGTTGTACATCTTGTCGTCGCCGTCCTCGTCCTCGTTGCCGTCCAGCTCCATCTCCTGTGACGGCTGTGACGTCATGCTGTAGAGGTTTTCGAGCTCCTGCTGCCGCTCGCGTTCGGTCATGCCCTGGCGCCGCTCGACATTGGTGCGCGTGTCGTCCTTCTCGGTGCTCATGGCGGCGACGAGCCGCTGCACGCGGTACTCGCGCTCGGCGACGGCACGCTCACGTAGCCGGTGTGCCTCGGCACCGGCGCCGGCACCGTCTCCGCCGGCGGTGCCGCTGGACATCCTCTGGGCGCGCTGCTCGGCCGCGCGCACGTGCTTTCGTCCAGACAGATGGCCCCGGTAGACGTTTTCGTTCTTGAACTCCTTCTCGCAGTCGGCACACCAGACGGCGTCGGGTGAGGTCAGCGGCGGGTGGCTGTCACTGCTGCTGCTGCCGGCACTTTCGGCCGTCGTGTCGGCCTTCCAGTTGGGCACCTCGTCGCCGGCCCAGAGGCGGGCAAAGTCGTCGTCGAAGCCGCCGAAGACGCGGTCGAGGTTCTCGAGCGGGCGCGACTTGCGCATAAACGACTCGAGGTAGGCGGCCAGGTCGCCGACGTAGCGGAGGTAGTCCTCGGTTAGCTTGTCGGCGCGCTTGATGCCGCTGGCCGCGCCTGGGGCAAAGTGGTCAAAGACCTCGAGGTACTGCAGGTAGGTCAGGCGCTTGACGTTGGGCAGGTTGATGAACTGCTCGTAGCTGGCATTGAGGTCGAAGAAGCGGCCGAAGCCCTCCTCACCCGAGAACATGGTGTCGACGAGCGTCGGCTGCAGCTCGGACAGGTCGGCCGGCCGCTTGGGCCGGTATCGAAGCTCCGGCTGGTCGATCGGTTCGTTGGGATAGCGTGCGTGGTAGGCCAGCGTGTCCTCGCACTGCCGGTAGAAGAGGTCCATCGGGTCGCCCGAGTCGCCGACCAGACGCACCTCCTCAGCACGCTCGCCCTGGGCGCTGCCGTACAGCTGCAGCGCCTCGCTCGATTGCTTCTGCATGTGGTCGAGCAGCTGGGCCACCTCATGCTGCCGGTTGAGGCGATCGCGGATCTGCGCCGGCTCGTCGACCAGCCGGTCCACAATCGCCTGCTCCAGCCGCTCGAGATCCTCGAGAATGTACCGGATCTCTTCGAGAATCATCGTGGCCGCTGTTTGTCGTCGTCTTCTTCCTGCCTGACCGTGCTTGTGGATGATGCAGCTCGGCCATCCGATTTTTGGCTGGAAGAAGTGGGCCCGGAACATTATACATCCGGCGCAAGGCGATGGCAGCCTTCTGATTCTTTATTTTTTTCGCCTCTCCAGCTTCAACGCTTTCATCTCCCCGTTATCGACGCCACCAAGCCGAGCAGCTGGACCAGTCTGCTCATATTCCTCTCATTCGTCTTCGATACAGCTGCCGATTTCAGCTCGTGCGTGTTCGACAAACCGCAGATATGGCCGAAGCAAGTGGAAGCAATGGCAAGGGCAAGCTGGACGACCGTGTCGACCTGACGACGTCGAAGGAGGTGAAGGTGTTTCCCACGTTCGAGTCCATGTCACTAAAGGGTAAGAACCGCCAGGCGGCCCGCGAGGTCTTTTGGATCTCGTTTCTTCGCGTATACACTCGCTCTAACACGCACCCCGGCAGAGAACCTTTTGCGTGGCATCTACGCCTACGGCTACGAGACACCTTCGGCCGTGCAGTCCCGCGCCATCGTGCAGGTATGCAAGGGTCGCGACACGATTGCACAGGCCCAGTCGGGCACAGGCAAGACGGCCACCTTCTCGATCAGCATGCTGCAGGTTATCAACACGGCATCGCGTGAAACACAGGCGCTGGTGCTATCGCCGACGCGCGAGCTGGCAACACAGATCCAGAGCGTGGTCAAGGCACTCGGCGACTACATGAACGTGCAGTGTCACGCCTGCATTGGCGGCACGAATGTGGGCGAGGACATCCGGAAACTGGACCAGGGCCAGCACATTGTGTCGGGCACGCCCGGACGCGTAGCAGACATGATTCGACGGCGACATCTGCGCACGCGCAACATCAAGATGCTGGTGCTCGACGAGGCGGACGAGCTGCTCAACCAGGGCTTCCGCGAGCAGATCTACGAGGTGTACCGCTACCTACCGCCGGCCACACAGGTGGTGGTGGTGTCGGCAACGCTGCCACAGGACGTGCTCGAGATGACGTACAAGTTCATGACGGACCCGGTGCGCATCCTTGTCAAGCGTGACGAGCTGACGCTCGAGGGGCTCAAACAGTACTTTATCGCGGTGGAAAAGGAGGAATGGAAATTCGACACGCTCTGCGACCTGTACGACACGCTCACCATCACGCAGGCCGTCATCTTCTGCAACACACGGCGCAAGGTCGACTGGCTGACCGACAAGATGCGCGAGTCCAACTTCACCGTCAGCAGCATGCACGGCGACATGCCGCAGAAGGAGCGGGACAGCATCATGCAGGACTTCCGTCAGTTCAACACGCGCGTGCTCATCTCCACCGACGTGTGGGCACGAGGCATTGACGTGCAGCAGGTCAGCCTGGTGATCAACTACGACCTTCCTAGCAACCGGGAGAACTATATCCACCGCATCGGACGGTCCGGCCGTTTTGGCCGGAAGGGTGTTGCCATCAATTTCGTCACCAACGAGGATGTGCGGATCCTCCGTGACATTGAGCGTAAGTTCCATGCCTGTTCTGATCGGGCGGATCGCGACCACTAACGCTTGCAGTGTACTATTCCACGCAGATCGACGAAATGCCCATGAACGTGGCCGATATCCTGTCGTGAGAGTCGGCGCAGGTGGACGGGGTCCGAGATGCGGCAGTCGAGATAACGAGTGGGCTCAAGGATTCGGGCTGGGGCCCAGCAATAAGCGAAGGTCGAAAGCAGTGTGGGAGGAAAAGGGGGCGTTTTTGTATTGGTAAGACTGGCCTGTTTTGGCGGCGCATGCGATCATGATAGCAGAATGGCTGACGCTTCCGGCAGTTGCAGAACGAGCAATGCGGACATATCAGAATGACATCTTCGTCCTGTAACGACCTCTTTCGCGGCACCGGGAAGCCTTGTTTTGCCCTGCCATCGTGCAAGTGGAACAATACGGAGTACATGATTCCTGTCAGGCCCTGCACCGGCTGTGTTCGCGCCTTTCCGAGACAGGGAGGACGCAGGGGGAGAGTGGTAGAGGGGGTCGGCTAGACAACATTCCATACGACGTAGACGGAAGGCGGATCGGTCGGTATCGTTCGGTGCGACCCTGGCAGAAGGCGCGCAGGCAAAAACGTGGTGGCCGGAGCCCGGATGGCACGTAAAGCCTGTGAGAAGGGAGATAGTCCGTAAAACGGCCAAACGGTTGTGCGTGGCCTTACTCCATATGGATTCCGTATCCGTATCTAACCAGTAAGATAGAACCTGCCTCTCAGGGACTAGGACGGCCCATGCGCGGACTACTCCGTATGTGCCGTTTTGGACCTTTTGCGTGGGTGTGTGGATGGTGCAAGGGTGACTCTGGACTCTTGGAACAGGGCCTGCCGGCCTCAGTCGCCAGTCCGGCGCATTGGGTTTGATGTGTCTGTCCGGGCTCCTTTTGGTCATCCTGATGGTCCTTTTGGGGCAAAGGCCGGTGGGCCAGAGGACCCTTGCCCAGCAAGACGGGCTCGTCCTGTCCTGACCATCCATGCGAAATTGTGTGATCCGCCGGCCTTGCTCCGTAAAACGTAAGATGTTTCTTTCTGTCCGGCCCTGGGCGGGCAATAATACGAGTGAGTGGCTCGGGAAAAGGAGAGCACGGAGCATTCTGCATTCGTTCGTGTTGATCTCCCCGCCGGCCCCAAGTGGGGGGAAACTGGGCCTCTGGCGTGCCTGTCCGACTGGTCTCGGCTGAGCCTGTCTGCCACTTTTGCGCCAAAAAAAAGTCGAGAAAGCCGCTGCCGAGTCGTTACATAGTAGGCCGTCCTTCACTTCGCAGTCCCTGGTACCTTGCATAGCGTTTCATTGGCTGGCTGCCCCGACAGGGGCCCGTGCCCATGCGACTGCCCGATTCTTCAGCACGATGTCACACCTCCCTCCCCCCTTCTCGCGAGACAGGAGCCCCTCTTTCGGTCTGCACAAGGGACCAGAGCTCCCCGGCCGAATGCTTTCTTACCCTTCTCTTTTTTTTTTTTCTTTTTTTTTCTTTTTTTTCCTCGTGTTTTCTCGCTTTCTGACGAAATAGGGCTTGTCGACGGAGGCCGGATTCGTACCTCGGTCTGTTCGCAGGCTCTGGCGCCTTGCCGTCGCCGTCGATATGCATTGATAGTCCAGAAAGCCGTGGACTATTGGGTCGTCCCCTGTTATTTTGTCTGCCCTCCTGCATTGCCTTGTGCACGCACGTCTTGCTCGTACTCGTACTCCGTACAAGTAGGAGAAGACGGAGGGACGGAGGCGACTCCCGTCGCTCTTCTTGAAAAAACTTCGCTGTTCCGTCTCCCCTTTCTCAATTTCCCCTCGATTGTCTCCCGTGAGCAGGAGAGAGAGCCGCGGTGGTGCTATCCTATCTGCTCGAATCGACTTAAGCAGTCTTTCCTTGATTTTATTTCTTCGGTGGTTCCTTCCTCTTGCACACCTGCCACTCCCTCACTCTTTCCTCTTCGGCCAAGACCACTACGTCCTTGCTTCCTTCCTGCCTCGTACTCGCTACCGTCACGGTCACGGTCCACCTGTTCCTGCACCCTTCCAGCGGTCTCTCGGTGATGCCACTTCGGCCCAAAGCGCCATCGACCACTGCCTCCACGGTTCACCCAGCTCACCCAGTTCGCCCAGCCACCGTCTGACCTGGCAGCCCGCGTCCGTCTCGCCACTGTCAACGAGAGCCAGCGCCGTTTATTTTCTCCACGTTCCCTGTTCCTTTTTTCCAGTTCTCCAGATATTCATCGGCCGATGGTCTGTCCTGTGACCCCGTCGAGCCATATCCGACCTGCATTAGGCTTCGCTGCTTTTTTTTCGCTCTGCTCTATTTTTTTTCTTTCCCCCCCCCCCATCAAGCCGCTGCTGGTTCTGCATACCCATACCCTGCTTATAGAACGCGGATCTCCTTGTCTTTGACCTGCCCACGACGTCTGAAGAACGTCACCCTCCCCTTGACGGGTTCGCATCACAAGGAATCAGACGACATTCTTCTAGCTCCTGCTAGGCTAGCCCCTATTTTCAGCAACGCTATTTCTATTCGTGCGACCCTCGCCGACTGATCGGCGGCCTTCCTTCTCTTCCTGTCGCCCATCTCCACCATCATCCACTCCTCACCTCCCAATGGGCATCTTTTCGAGAAAGGAACGGGACCGGCCGCCGAAGACGGCTTCAGGTCCTGCCCCGCCCCTGACCACGTCCCATTCCAGTGGCTCTATCAACTCGGGCGGTTCGGCAAGCCTTAAGTCACCGCTCTCTTCAGCATCCTCCACACACCTCCCGACTCAGCCGTCTCACCACCATGGAGTATCTGGCGGTCGTGCAGTGAATCGTTCGTCCGCAGGCACAATGAACACCATCTCTACCTCCGCTTCTGGACCAGGCACTCCCATCACACAGTTCTCGCCCGTCCGTATGTCCAAAGCTGATCTTCCCCGTGGCCCGGATCCCGCGCTGGACCCGGCCGGCTATCTGCGCAGCCTGCCGGCCGTGCGGGAACGGTCTCGCATCATCACCGACAAGGCTCTGCGCGATGAGCTCACGCATTTTGACGTGGACATGTCCAAGTTCAGCGATGTTGTCACTTTTGTGGCCCAGATCATCAAGCGTGACTACGACGCGCCATTTACCCCGTCTATTCCGCCTCACGGACGTTACCAGCACTTTGCTGTGGGCGGCCGTGACCGCATTGCCCTCCTCCTCGCCACGTGGCCCAACGATTCTGTCGACAGCACCGAACGTTGCCGCCGACTCATCGACCTCTTCTTGGTCAGCGTGCTGCTGGATGCCGGCGCCGGCACGCAGTGGAAGTATACGAGCGTGGAAAACCGCCGGGTGTACCGCCGGTCCGAGGGCATTGCCATTGCCAGCCTGGAGATGTTCAAGACCGGCCTCTTCTCCGGCAACCCGCAAAACAAGACCCAGGTGGACAAGGATGGCCTGCAGACGCTGACCGTCGACATTCTCGCCAAAGGCTTGCAATCGCACAGCGGCAACGAGATGGCCGGCATGGAAGGCCGTGCTGGCCTCTTGATGCGTCTAGGTGACGCGCTCGCCGCCAGCCCCGAGGTATTCGGGTCGGACGGCCGTCCTGGGCGGATAGTCGACTACCTGCTCGCACACCCGACGACGCAGGCATCATCCAAGCCAATCGTATCGGTAAACGTCCTGTGGACTCTGCTTATGGACAGCCTGGAGCCGATCTGGCCGGAGTCGCGGACAGCCATCAACGGGATCTCCCTGGGCGATGCATGGCCGTGCAGCAGCATGCCACAGGCAAAGTCGGGAGCAGCAGAGTCGCACGGCTCGCCGCCAGGGTCGCTGTCGTCAAGAACACCATCCACGCCCACATTCTCGCCCTTCCCAACGTCAGGGTCATCCAACTCGGCGTCGTCCAAATCGCCCAACCGAGTTGCGGCATGGGAGTCGATTGTGCCGTTCCACAAGCTGACGCAGTGGCTGACATACTCGCTGATGCAGCCGATGCAGACGCTGCTCAAGATCCACTTCGCCGGGGCCGAGCTGCTGACGGGCTTGCCGGAATACCGCAACGGCGGTCTCTTTGTCGACCTGGGCGTGCTAAACCTAAAGCCAGACGACATGGAGCGGGGACTGGCACATTATCGGGAGTTCTGCGAGCGAACGGGCCACAGCGGCATTGAGGTGGCGCCGATGTTCTGCACAGGCGACGACGTGGTGGTGGAATGGCGGGCCGTGACGGTTGGGTTTCTGGACCGGCTGTGCAAGGAGGTGAACCGAACGTTGCGGACAGAGCTGCAGGGCTCCGAGCTGAGCCTGGCACAGCTTCTGGAAGCAGGAAGTTGGAAGGTAAGCCGTCTCTGTTCTTTGTTTTCGTGCAACACGGAGCGCCTTTATGCTAACATGACCAGGGTGGACGTGAGATGGCCGAGATGTCACGGCCAAACACGAAAGAGCCACCGATCTTGATCGATTCTGATGGCACCGTGTTTTAGGGCGTATTTTTACCGTTTCTGCGTCTCGATGGCGCGTCCTGGCGGCTTTGCATGCCGAAAAAGAGAGCAGGTGTATATACATGTGTTTCGCATCTTTGGGTCTGCATGTTGTAAAAGAGGACAATCTCCTCGAATTCTGTCCATGTTGTTTTATTTAACCAACTTTCCTCACTTTCCGCACCTTCGGTGCCGCCACTGTGTTTCTGGCCTGTATGTTGTATATATGGGCATTTGTTCTATTCTGTGTCGAGAGAAGATGTCTGTATTTTCACTTGCTCGGTGCAGCAAAAGGTCTGCACCTGTTTCGCAAATCATTCCACGGCTCTCCTGAGTGGTGGCAAAATGAAAACCAGCCATTCCGTCGCCCGTTTTGTGTCACGTTTGTACATTGGAAATCTCTGCATTATAGTGTTACAGTCGGCGAAGGTGATCCGTTCCATCCCGCTCCGTTCCGCTCAGGGCTTCTTGTCGGCGGTCCCTCGAGCCATGGCCTTTTTCATCTCGCGGTACTGCCGCTCGGCCTCGCGGCGGCGGTAGAGGCTCTCCTCCTCCTCGGCAGCGCGCTTCTTCTCGTATTCGAGGGCAGCCTTAAAGGTCTGCTTGTCCTTGGAAGCGCCCTGCTTGTCCTTGGCCGTGCCCATCATCTTGTTCCAGCCCTTCTTGACGACGTCGACGGTGGAAGGTGGGCCAGCCGGCTTGGCAGCCTCGGAGCCAGAAGCAGTGACGGTAGCAGAAGTGCTAATGGCGCGTGGAGCCTGCCAGGTGGATGCGGGCGAGAGGCGGAGAGTGGTGGAGGAGGCGGCAGGCTTGGCGACGCCAGGAGTCTGGATGAGAGTGTGCAGTGGTGGCAGGCCCTTCCAGGTACGCAGCCAAGGCTGGTGCCACAGCCAGGTCTGAACCATCTGCAGGACGGACGAGAGGAAGAAGAAGAGGGTCAGGCCGGCACTCATCTTGACGGTGACGAGGATGCTGACGGGCGTGATGACGATCTGCATCATCTTCATGAGCTGAGCCTGTTCAGGGGCCATGTATTTGATATTGTTCTGGGATGTTAGTGGTGGAGAAAAGGGGTAGCAAAGGAGGGGGAAATGCTCACACGGAAGATCAGGTACATGATGGTGGCGGAGGCGATGGGCAGGACGAAGAAGGGATCGGGCACGGTCAGGTCCTGGAACCAGAGCAGTCCGTCGGTCTCGAGAGCAGGAACCGGTAGCAGGGCCATGGAGCGCAGCAGTCGGAACATGCCGTAGCCAAAGGGCACGTTGATCATGGGGATGAACATCTTCCAGGTGGACACGCCAGCAGCCGCCTGCATGCGCTTCGTGGTCATGCGCAGCTCCATGGCACGACCCTGGGCCAGCTGACCGCCACGCATAGCCGACTGCTGCATCTCCGTCATGGCGGCCGCATACTTGGGGTCGGCTCGGAGCTTCTGGAAGCGGGCGCTCTGCTCGGCCGCCGTCAGGGACGGAAAGAAGATGGCGCTGCGGAACAGCAGCACGGTCAGGCCGATCGACGCCCACCACGGCAGGCCAGTGTAGACGTGCACGTGTTCGAGCAGCCACATGCACATGCTCGAGGGGCCCCAGCCGAAGTCGAGTCCCATCGCGTGCAGGTAGCCGATCTGCTCGGGCATGTCCAGGAGTGCGCCGCCGTCGAGCAGGTCCGAGACGGAGGCGGCCGTCGTCGTCGGGTCGGCAGCCGCAAGGGTGTCTGGCTGGACGGCATCAGAGGGGGTGATTGGCGTGGATGGTGCGGATGGTGTAGATGGTGTGGAGGCAGTGGATGCTGTAGCCGTGGATTGTGGCGATACTGCCGCTTCTGGCACTGCTCCTTCTGGCAGCACTTCTGCGGACGCATTCTTGGACCGCCACGGAAACAGAGAGAAGGCGGCCATGGACGAGGGAAGCGTAGTCGGAGCTCCGTTGACGAGGCCAATCCTCCGTCCAGAGAGCTGTGCGATCGACATGGCCGGCCGGCCGAGACCGCCGGGCTTTCTCAGCGCCGTGGCAAAGTTTCGTGCGCATCCGGCGCGGGACTGCTGCGTGGCCTGCCAACACGAGGGGGGTCAGCAGGGTCAACAGGACAGGGTCATCGGGCGAGAGGCCAGATCCGTGCAGCTCGTACCATCTGCCGAAGCCGCATGGCTTGGCCCGACCGGATCACACCTCTGCTGGGGAGCATCGTGGGAGGGTGACTGTGCGGGCACGCGGGTATGGCCAATTGCCCAGTTTCGGTGGCGTGGACGGGAATCCAGACGACCGGTGCGGACAGGAAAAAAAGAGAATGGTCGAGCGATCCACGTCTACAACGCAGGACGAGAGCGACGAACTTTTTTTGCGGGGATCGGTGGTGCTGGCTGGCTCTTGGCACCTGGCAACGGCCCGGCAAAGGCCGAAACTGGCGCTTTCTGCCAATCACAGCAACCAAACGCTTTTCCCGTTTATACAGGTCGTCTTTGTTCATTCGTTCATGATGCGCCCAGCCAAGTCTATGATACATGTATCCTCATGATGCCTGCTATTGATCGTGAGATGCAGAAACACGGCGAACTGGGGCAACGAGAGAAGAGAGAGAAGAAAAAACGAGAAACATTTTGCAAAGGTTCCCCGGCTCCTTGTCCCGCGTGTTGTTGCCCATGCTTCCTAGATCCATTCTGCCGCTGCTGCCGCGCTTGAATCCTGCCAGGCCAATCGAGGTCGGCCTCATGCCCGCTTTTGCCTCACCTCGATGCCCGGGCCGGCCGGATAGGCCGTCCGTCTGGACAAGGGAAACACCTGCGGGAGAGTTAGCGGACGAGGTGGCCGAGGGAAGAAAGACGTCTGGAAAAGAACGCACGCGGGTTCCACTCCAGCCGAGCCGGAAGGCAAACTCGTGGGCAAACAGCTCGCCGAAGCCCATCATGAGACCGTTGACAAACGGCAGGAAGAGGTTGATGGCGGCGCCGCGGAACAGCGACCAGACCGTGGGCGGCTGGTAGAGGATGACAGGCGAGTGCGACGACTCCAGCGACGCAGACAGCTCTTCGGCTCCCGAGTACTGCTCGCTGTCCGAGTGCATGGTCACGCCGGACTCGGCCATCGGGTTGACGGCTTCCTCTGAGGCCATGTCTGCGGGGTGCAATAAGCGTGGACGTCTTGCGCCGTATGTTCCCGCTCAGATTCGGCTTCTTTCTCGCAGCAACAGTGGCCGGCAGTCCTCGAAAGGGTGGAAGTGGAGAAAAAAGGACGTATGGTTCGAAAGTCCAGCTCGATCGACCGCATCGTAGCGGCGCTGTGCGTTAGGCCTCTCAGGCTGTTGCCGCGCTCCTTTCTAGCGCATTTCTCACAAAAGGGTCCGGCTAGTCGGCGCCGGCCGATCTTTTCGCCGGGTACACCCCTCTCTGTCCACCAAGCTTGACGTCGCCTCCAAAGCTGCCTAGTAAGCTTGAAGGCGAGTTGCAGTAATAACGGCGCCAAAGTTTCTGCTCTCTGAGGACAATCTGCCGTCATTGTTTGCGCTCACCCAACAGTTGGCCTTGTTACTTGCTCTTTCCATAGTCGAAGCACAGCATCGTCTATCGCTCCAGCCGGTCAACATGACCTCCCATGATGAGCGCATCAGCGAATTCTGTAGCATCACAGGCGTTTCGCCCCAGGAGGTGAGACGTTTTGTGTTTCTGGCAGCTAACTCGTCGCCGGACAGCTCCAGGCAGCTAATTCGTCTCTCTGTCTCAGGCCGCTCATCACCTCGCAGCAGCCGACTGGGACAACAACGTGGCCGTAGCAGCCTTCTTCCAGAGACTGGAGGCTGAAGAGGGACAGAACGAGCCCAGCGCGACACCTGCGGCACCTGCACCAGCCGAGCCAGCATACACCGGACCGCGGACGTTGGATGGTCGGCCGGCGCCGTCGTCTATCATGCCGGGCGGCGGCAGCAGCAGCCAGTCGTCCAAAGCGTCGACGAAGAGAGCGCAAAAGAAAAAGGGCGTCATGACGTTGAGCTCGCTCAAGGGAGGGGGAAGCGGCCACGACCACGAGGATGAGGACGAGGAAGAAGACGAGGAAGACGAGACGACCGGGCGGGGCGACCTGTTTGCCGGCGGCGAGAAGTCGGGTCTGGCCGTGCAGGACCCGAATGCGGGTGGCCATGCGAACGATGCCCAGAAAATGATCCGCGACATTCTGGCCAAGGCCAAAGCGTGAGTTTTCCGTCTCGGTCTGATCTGTTTTTACTTTTGTTTGGTCAGCGTCTCCGGCTGACGCTCGCGGCAGAAACACGCCGAGAACGGCGCACAATACAGCCGACGGGCCGGCCGAAGCGTCGTCCTCGCGGTCTTGGGGCTCTGGACAGACACTGGGCGGCGAAGGGCAAGAGTCCCGGTCGGTACCAGACTCGTCCGGACGGTCGGCCACAGCGGCCGTCGCAGCAGCAGCAGCAGCAGCAGGGTCGGCGTCTCCTTCCGGCGCCGGTGCCGGCGAAGCGGTCCAGGAACGCATGCTGCACATCTGGCAGGACGGCTTCAGCATCGACGACGGACCGCTGCACCGGTTTGATGACCCGGCCAACGCGGCCGATCTGCAGATGATCCGCCAGGGCCGGGCGCCGCTGCACCTCATGAACGTCCAGCTCGGCCAGCCCGTCGATGTGAAGCTGCATCAGCACGAGGAGAAGTGGCACCAACCGCCCCGCGTCTACCGGCCCTTTTCCGGCGAGGGTCGGCGGCTGGGCAGCCCCGTACCGGGAGCGGCTTCTGCACCGATCAGCACGGCCACCATCGCGACGACCACAACCACGGCCACGACCACGACGGCTCAGTCGAGCACGGCTGCTCCGGCTGCCGACGCGTCACAGCCAACAGTGATGATCCGCGTGGCCTTGCCGGACGGCACGCGGCTGCCGGCGCGGTTCAACACGACACAGACGATCGGAGACGTGTACGCGTTTGTGGAGCGGGCACTGCCGGCAGCGCAGACGGCCGGGCGGTCCTGGGTGCTGGCCACGTTCCCAAGCATGGAACACACGGACCGGAGCCTCGTGCTGGGCGAGACGGCCGAGTTCAAGCGCGGCGGCGCGGCCATGGTGAAATGGGTGTAGTAGGAAATCACGTTATGGCGGCGAATACACCGTTCTGTTCGGTCTGTTGAAATTGTATTTTATTAAGACACACGGTTGCTGGGGCCCTGTTGACAGCGTGGATTCCAGCTGACTCATCCATCCGTCCATGCGGATTCGTTTCATTCCATTTCGTTTCATGACTTGCGGTTTTCTCTCTTGTCTTCCCAAGTACGCCTCTGCTATTTAAAAGGATTTCCGCACGCACCAGACGCCAAATGACCATTCGCTCGGATTTTCCGGTCTGTTTTCTGTCCGCCTCAAGGGGGTATCTCATTCTTGACAGAGTTCTGTCCCGTCGTCTTTCAGGCATAGACGGATGAGCCCAGCGCGGGATCTCCGTGGTGCTGGCTGTGATGTTGGCCGTGGTGTGGACGATGCTGCAGTTGTTGTTGTTGTTGTTGTTGCTGCTGTTGCTGTTGTTGCTGCTGTGTCTGGCTGTAGTCCTTTGTGAGGCCGGCGGGGACGTCGAGGAACTCAAACTGCTTGGCGGCGATTTGGGTGTTGAGCAGGGCAGCGTTGAAGCGAGCCTCGCCGGGCGGCAGGACGACAAGGATGTACGTGTTGGTGGTGAACTTGCCGATGAAGAGATTGCAGCGCAGGCCGAAGCGGAGCTCAAACAGGTTGAACTGCTCGGCGTTGCGCGGCGTGCCGGTATAGCGGGCAAGTGAGCTCTTGAAGCTCTTGAGGATGTTGCTCATGCGCTCGAAGCGGTCTTCGCACGGGTTGCGCGCGCCCTCGTCGCTATTCCAGTGCGAGACGACGAGGAAGGAGGTGCGCTCGAAGAGGAGCATCTCCTCAGCCTCGACCAGGCGGCCAAGGTGACCGAGATTTGTCTCGATCAGCGCCAGATTCGGCACCAGGTCGTGGATGATGCTGGCCCACGCCTTGTAGAGCGACTGGTCCCAGATGCTGGTGGCAAACGGTGTCAGTCGCAGGTCGGCTGCCGCGTCGCCATCGCCGTTGGAGCCGTCTGCTCCGGGACCGTTGCCGTTGTTGTTGCTGCTGCTGCTATCGGCCACGTTGCGCAGATACTCGCCCGTCTTCTGGCGGACCAACCGCACGCGCTCCTCAAAGACGGCCTCGCGCGACGACGCCACGACGAGGTCCATCTTGTGGATCAGCACAAACACCTTGGCGCCCGACGAGTACTGCGTCAGGGCCGTGATGACGGAGCCGTACGTGGCCAGGTCGCGCTCGACGTCGCGCGACTCAATGTCAAACACGTAGATGAGCACGCCGACGTTGCTGAACACGTGCTGCCGCTGCTGCGACAGGTAGTTTTCCGTGAACGCCTCCTGGCCGCCGCAGTCCCACAGGTTGAGCGTCAGGTTGCCGAGAAACTTGACCTGTGAGAGGTCAATGTCGATGGTGGCACCACTGGACGCACGTTAGCACGCAACAGCGACAGGGAAATAAACAGGAGGTAGCACGCACAGTCGCCGCGTGTCCCGGGCCAGATAGCTGCTGAAGATGATGGACCGCATGCTCGACTTGCCCGACCCGCTCTTGCCCATCAGCAGGACCTTGCGCTTCTTGGGCTTCTTGACCTCGCCGCGCATGTCGATGCCAAAGATCGGGGCCGACGTCGTGGGCGGCCCGGTGGCCGAGCTGTCCGGCATGGTGGATGGTGGAGAGACAGGAGTCCGGGAGCTGCAGCTGACAGGAACAAGAGCTAGGGAAGGCGACTGGTTTGGGAAGCTGTCGAGATAAGGCCACTCGGTCGGAGGGGTTGGTCGGTCAAGCCTGAACGTCGCAGCAGGCAAGCCGGACAGTGATCCTGTTCGAGACGTGGTAGGAGACGTGCAGAGAGTTGTCGTGCTGTCGCAGAGCCAGACGGAAAACAGTCGTGGATTGGGGCGGGAAGAGAATGGAGGGCAGATGAGAAGTCCCTCGTCCGCTCGCTTGGCTGCTCAGATAAAGGAAAGGGCGGGGAGGTAAAAAGTGGGGCGTGAACGAGAGGCTCTGGCGGGGCGACGGGACTGCTAAACTACAGCGGGCAAGTGCCTGACAGAGCTGTCGATCAGGATCTGCAAAGAGGAGAGAAAGAAGGGAAATTATGCAGGATAAATACAAGAGAATCTGGAAAATAGAAGGAGCTATGGAGTACGGAGTAGGAAATGGTTCAATTACTATACGACGTAGAAAATTAACAAGCCTTTCCAATAGACAGTGTAACCAAGAGCAATCACATACAAACTGATCTGTCTGCTTTACGAACGCGGCAACTCACTTCCTGTTCTTTTCCCTGTTTTGCACCGCTCTCCAATTCACGCAAACGGACAGCCGGATGGCCGCTTCTGCCGCAGCCGGTCCACTTCTGCTGCCGCCTCGGCCACGCCCTGGCCCATCCGGTTCTGCGGCCCAATGTCCTCGAAGCGATAGCCGCCGGCCATCCAGCGGTCGTTGTCAGCCGGCACGAGTCCGCCGAGGAGTCGTCTGAGCAGTGCTGCCGGGCCCCAACGCGCCCATCGCGTCGGCCGCTGGTACCACGGCTCGACCAGATAGGCGCCGCCCTGGAGGTGCATGCGTCCGGTGGTCGGATCGGCCGCCGAGAGCGGCGTCACGGGCGCGAACCGCGGTAGCGCCAGATACCGGAGGACGAAGCGCCGTGCCATGAGCGCGCCGTAAGTTGCTGTCGCCGCCACGATGCCGGGCTCTGGATACAGAAACGCCTCGCGCATGCGCTGGCCCATCAGCACGGTCAGGGCCTCGACGGCGAGCGGTCGCAGCGGCTGCGGGACCTGGTGCAGCAACATGTCGACGAGGCGACGCGACGTGACCGTGTTGGCGACGTCTGGACGCATGTGCGCGCGTTCGTGCTCGGCTGCCCAGGCCGTCAGGTCGTCGACAAAGGCCAGCCCGTCGCGCCAGTCGCCGGATGCCCCTCGAGCCAGGTGCCCGTCGTATCCGATGCCCATGGCGTCGCCGATCGACTTCCAGAACACGCCGAGAGCACAGCGCTCCATCGCGTTGAGCGGCCGCCACTCGTACAGGCGCAGGAACCGGATCGGCTCCGTCACGCAGGCCGCGAGCGTGTACAGCAGGTCGGCGTTGTCGATCTGGCCCGCCGCCCGGTATCGCTCGTGCAGGTAGTTCATGCGGGCGAGCGCCTGCAGGCAGCGGTCCGACGTGGGCGGGTTCAGCGAGAACTCGCTGAAGATCACGACCGTGTCCTCGTACCTGGTGCTGTCAGCGTGTGCTGCCTCTCTGGCCTTCTCAGCCGGCAGGCTCACCTCTTGCCTGCCATCTGCGGATCGGTCAGCGCCCGCGTCGCCACCAACAGCTTCGACACCGTCGCGAAGCCGTACGTCTTGAAGATGCCAAACTGCAGCGACAGGTTGTACATCTGCGGGAACTCGCGCTGGATGATGTACTGCAGAATCGCCTGCGCGTCGTCGTTGGTCATGCGCGCGAGCGACGCCCGGTCCGTGTAGCCAAAGCGGCGCTGCATCGCCTTCTCGAAGCGGAAGCGCACACAGGAACAGAGCACCACGTAGCCGGCCACCACGGCCACGAGAGGACCGATCCAGCCCGGCCAGCCCGGCCAGCCCAGAGGGCCTGCTTTGCCGTCAGCGATGGCTGCTGTCGTGTTGAGGCCGTTCATCAGGACGTCTAGCGTATCGTATCCTTTTTCGACAGACCGGTCGGGATAGGAGAGGCGTCAAACAGATGGAGCCGACTGAATTATCATCGCTCTTTATACTTGCCAACTAGATTCATATCCCATGTAGCGGATGGCTTGCTGACCTCATCCTGCTGATTGCACGTGTGACCGTGCGAGAAGAAGAAGAAGAGGGAAAGAGCCGTGGACCTGTCACTTGCCCATCTGGGCAATGTCACGTCACGACCGACTGTTTTCGTCACAATCACCATTCTCTCCAACGTCGTATGCATCATGCATCTCAGCCACCTTGCCAATAGCTCAGTCTGATATGCTAGTGCTGAGACAGGTTTACCAACGGTACCGAGTTCTCGTCAGCGGCCGTGTCCACCGGAACCTCATCTCAACGAAACGGATGCATCAATGTGATAAGGGACAATCCGTAAAACAAACGTGTCTGGGGCATGGTTTTCTACACTACTAGCCTGCATCAAGCCGATGCAATCAATTCGCTTTGTACTACATACTCTTGTTCTTTTTCTTTCTCTCATATTCCAATTACAGCACCCCTATTCTCGCATTCTTTGTGTTATTATCGTTTGTCTTGTCATTGTCCTCTATTCTTCTGTTTCTTTCTACCCTCTTTCTTCTTTATGCCTCTATCATCTATATATTTTCCCGACGTTATTGTCATTTCTTGCCCTTAACGGACATCTCCGGTAACTTGTCCTCGTTTCCCTCATTGAATAGAAGCCTTCTGCAACAAAATGTTGCCCAACCCAATATGCCATGCCAAGTCTCTTTCAAAATCGAATGGCTGTCACCGTCCAGTGGGCAGGCTCTTTGGAATATCCGCTTCCGGCGAGGCTCCCAGTTTAGGCTACATTTTCCCTTTATGTTCTACTGTTATACTAATTGATCCTCACCATTTCCAACATCAAAGAGAGTCCCACGTGAGGTGATTGCAAATCGACCATGTCCCCTTTGACGTGTCACAGATATATGATGCATCCGTCTCCTCAGTCTCAATATGTCACGACTCTCCCAAACATCCATATCGACTTCGTCCCACACAAACCCCCTTAGAATCTCAAGCACTGACGCTTTGTTGCATCCATTTCTTACCAAGCCTTGTCCAGCACTATGTCTGCTAACTGCAACGACACACAACAACCACGTGCTACACGAATAGGCATTCTGTCATCATGGTTGAATCCCAAGCAACCCAAAGGTAAGGGAGGCGCCCAATTGCCCGGATCCAACCCCAACATGGGCAATCCTGCTCCTCAACAAGCAACAGCTGCTGCAGCTGGTAGTTCTGCCGCAGCCGCAACTGCCGCAGGGCAGCCAGCCATTACAGGCACGGGTGCTCTGCCGTTTGAAAACCTACCGTCGGCAGGCATGCTCTTCCAACCGATTCTGCGGCCGGTTCCCCAGTTTCTGTCCGAAGTGCGCGCAGATCTAGACCAACCAGTGCACCTGGACATCACACCGCGAGGCCTGGACAATCCGATGATGCTCTGCTACCGAAACTCAGTGCTTGTGGCGCTGCTGAACACGAACCGGATTCTGACCTTTCTGCACACGCACATGCGACAGGCCCGCCGCTTCTATAGCCACCACCAGGTTAGCGGCCACCTGCTCACACGTCTCTACCACCTGGCCGTGGCCTACTGGGACCGCAATGGCCAGCACCCAATGAGCCCGAGCGACAACTACGAGCGTCTGGTCACCCTCTTCTGGCGTGCGTGCAAGGCGGACAGTGTCATGGTTGACAACTCGGGTGTCCAGCACGTGGTGGAATGCTGGCTGACGCTTTGCAATCAGCAGCCTGGCCAAAACGGCGCTGTCGAGCTCTTCAGACGACAGCAGGACGCCATAGACCTGTTCAAGTGGATCTGGGACACGGTTATCTACCAGCTGAGCTGGCACCCGGAACAGTACGGCAATGGCCAGGCTCTGCACAACTTCAGCTCCATGTTTGCGGTGTGTCTGACGACGCGCTACGTGTGCCATCTGTGCAACAACCGGGTGCGGCTGCGCAGACAAGAGACCGAAACTAGCCTCAGCATCCCCATCTCTATTCCGGGACGGCCGCCGCGACCTGGCGCGCGCACACAGCGTCTCGTGGACCTGCTGGAGCGCGAGCTGAACGTGGAGCTCGCGGATGGGAAGCGCTGTGACCGCTGCCAACAGACAGCAAAGCCAGGGATGGCACTGAAGCGGCTGCAGGCTACACCGGAAGTGCTGACGATCCAACTGATGCGCCTGCATTGGAACCCGCAGGCCAACACGACCACCAAAATGCACGACGTAGTCGACTTTCCGCAGTTCCTCGACGTCTCTCGATGGCTCGAGCCGCACGTCTACGGCAGCCAGAGCCGTGTGCTGTACCGGCTAGCCGCAGTCATCAGCCACAGCGGCAACGGGCAGGGCGGCCACTACGTGACGTTTGTGCGCCGCCAGGAGGCCATCCGCACGTTTGCGCAGCTGTCGGACCCGACGGTGGTCTGGACAGCCAAGCAGGCCGACGAGCAGCTGCAGCGGACCATCAACGACACGATGCGCCAAGAAGGCGTGCTGCGGCCGGGATCAGACCAGGTCATCGGCCAGAGCACAGGACCTTTCGACGACCACTGGCCGGTGCCGGACAAGAAGCGGGTCTGCGAGCTCGAGGCTCTGGACAGCGGTTGGCTGCGCATCAGCGACACGCAGGTGGCTGACAATGTGCCCTTCCGCAAGGTCAACAACACGTCGCGCGACGTCGACCATCAGGTCGGCAGCGCCGACTGGTTCGACCCCATCCTGCTGCTCTACGAGAAGATGGTGGAGGAGTTCCACGACGACCCCATCGTGGGCGAGCGTGTGTTCCAGCAGCCCATGAACGCCGGCGCAGGTCACGACAATGATGTCCCGCCGACGGATCAGGGCGTCCCGGCAGTGGTGGTTGGCGAGCCGGCTTGGGTTTTTGCAGACAATTGCAACCCGGACGGCGGTGACGGAAACGGCGGCGACGGTGGCGACGGTGGCGACGGTGGCAGCGCAATGCAAGGCATCGTGGGCGGCGACAAGGCCAAACCAGCAGTCTTAGCGACGCCTGAACCGGCCAAGAAGAGCTTCAAAAACAGTCCCAAGAAGGGCCTGAAGAAGAGCCCCAAGAGCACCCCCAAGAACAGCCCCCAGAAGATTTCCAAGAGAAAACAGCCGACAGGCAAGTCTGCTGAGCTGGCAAAGAAACGGCGGGACTCTCGTCTCAAGCAACTATGAGGCACAAAGGGAAGGGTACATCTTGTCTTCCGGCGTCTGGCGTGTGTGTTTCTTTTTCGCTGCTTCTGGGTTTCATTGGATTTCTGCTTTTCTTTTTGCCGATTGCGGCTTTGCCTCCGTTATATTTCCCTTGTCGTTTAGTTCACGCGCTTTTGTTTTCGGCGTTCCTGTTGGAATATGGTGTTGCGCTGTTGGTTGCATCATGGTGGATGGTGGCCCTTTTATTGACAGTCCTAACGAATTATTGGGACGATTACTTCGCACTTTACGAAATCAAGCAATTGGACCGTTCTGACTCTGCCCGTGCTTACAGTTTTCGAATAGCGCCCATCCTGCCTCCTAACTGTGACGTGACTTTGCTCCAGTCGTCTCACCTGCATAGCTAAGTGTGATGTGGTAAGATACGTAGTTTGAATAAAGCTGGCATCTGCTGCTCAGCCGCAACGCGAACTTCTCGTATTCGTGTGTGATCCTGAAAGTGCCAACAGCCAGTGCATTGACGCTACCCTGTTTTACAACAGGCCGTCTGCGAGTCCAAGACGACCGACCCACTGTGCCCGGATGGATCAATTGATATGAGAAAACAAAAACCCCGTCCTGGAGATCGGGCAGGTTCCTGACTTTGAGACCTGACCACTACATAGTAAGGAGTGCGTAGTATCGAATCGTTGGCGCTGGAACCGAAACAAGAACATGCCGATCTTGAAGACCAGCTGAAAAGTTGACTTTGGGCAAAAGCAGCGGCCAGACTCCGCAGACAGCGAAGATCTTGTCTCGTTTCCTCCCCTCGGCCCGCTGGCTGGCCACTCCGTACGTGGCTGGTGCTCTGGCCAGCGGATTCTGCTCTTCCCCGGACACCGCCGAACTGCGGCGCGCACGAATGTACAGTGTACCTCGTACTGACCTATGCCCCGATCCAGATGCATGATCCCGCGCCAACTGCTTTCAGCTTCCCGCGTGCATCCGTATCTGTTCCGGCTATTTCGTCCCCTGCACATCGCGTCTCTCACAGGGAAGCGGCTTCTCAACTGCCAGGTCCGGTGTCTTCGCATGCATCTCCAACGACCGTGCCTGATTGGGATTGCATCTCGCAGGTTTGGGTATCGTATCTTAACTGACCAGCCTCGTGGTGCCTGGATTCTTCTCTACGTCGTACGTACGGAGGAATTGCGTAGTACTCCGTAGACGATAAAGTTCGAAAGAGGAAGGCATTGGAAGCCAGTATCCGCAAATTAAACGAGCAACCACGCTCGGGCGCCCTTGCCCTCTAAGCCATATTATGTACAGCAGTGGTACAGTCGACGCCACGGACCTGCAGCATTCGGCAAAATGACCAGCAGAAGTGCTCCTTCCTCTCTGGACCAGGGATGCCTTGCGTCCGTGGCCTGGTCTGACTACTCCGTACTATCGTATGCATCCTCCCGTATCGCTTTCTCCAAAGATATTCAGCCAAAATTGGACTTGTCGATGCTAAAGCTCCGACTCGACACCACCACCACGCACAGCCTAGCAGCCATTGACTCCCGACGGCAGCTCACGCTAATTGCAGAAAGTCCCGACGAGCCCTTCTTGCATACTGACTATCGACATCGGACGACAAAGCCGCAAGACATGTCTTGGCAAAGGACGCCCTGCAGGCCAACGCTCGCCAACCAGACAACACTATTGCCGTCCCATCGAGCCTGGCAAGCCTCACTGGCCCCCGTGCTTACGCTCGCTAAACTGACGAGAGCGCTGTGGACACTGCCCCGTACACCAGTAACAGGACGCCACACTGCAACGTGCCGACCTCAAAATTGACCTGGCTCACACTAGCACGCACTCTTGCGCCCTACGGAGTACACAGCAGAGCCTTGACCTGGAGCAATAGCGGAATTGATAGCAGGGGACAGATCATGCCACCTTGCCAGAGCTGTTCCTGAGGAACAACCAGCCACGAGCAGCCACGACTTTCAGACTGCATCTGCATGTCCGCACGGCTGCATTCAGTCTGCACAAAGACCTGACACACGCTCGTACAGAAAGTCAAAAAACGATCCCCAAATCCGAACAGTCGGGCAAAGTCAATGGCTGGCTCCCGAAATGCACTGCTACAAGTCTGACCCAGTGGCCAACCTGAACACCAGCTAGCTCGCCATCGGTGAGCAATAAACTCAAACATAGGATCGTTCAACATGGCTTAGCGGGCCACTTGGCCCATCACCACCTCCCTTTTGAGGATGCAGGCTAACCCCTCCTCTCTTAGCAGCCTCACCCAGGGGCGTCGGCCTTTCCATTGGCCTTGTATCCCATGTGCGTGCAGGGGTCTCTGTTTTTGGTCCCAATTTCCTCGCTAGTCTAGCTGCGCTCTGCTCGTATGCAAGTACGCTTCGATACGAGTAATGAGTACTTTTACCCTGCTGCTCTAGCACGGCTAACGGGCTGACCACATCACAGGTACGGAGTACTAAGCTACTCGTGCGCTGTACGGAGTACTCTGTACCTTTTTACTCGCCCAGCTCTCCGGATCCTAGCTGCCAGGCCAGTCAACCTTTGGCACTGCAGCTCGCGGGAGATCCATCGAAGCATGGAATACAGAGACCGCTTGGCACAGGCCGAATAAAAAGACTTTTGGACCCTCTCCCGTCATCGCGCTGATCTCTCCCCATCCTCCGTCTCTCGTCCCGCCCAGACGTCCTCGCCCAGCAGTCATTCGTTATAGCTGTCTTGGGCTTCTCTTTCTTTAAATCCCTTTCCATACTCTCTTTACAGTACCCTAATTTTTATTTGTATCTTAATATCACTCGTCTTGCTTCCCCGCTACTCTTCCAGGAAACACTCCCGTCTAATACCAAGATGGCTGTCGTCCTGGTTGCGGCATTGTCGATGCTGGTCCGTTGTGCCAACGGATTGGCATCGACCGATACCATCACATGGGGCGGCGACAACTCGAGAACGGGCTACCAGACGTAGGTTGGCAGGATGCTGTGATGTGCGCGTTGGCTGCTTACTAACTCTCGCAGGAACCACAACATGGACCCCGATGTTGTTGGCTCGGACGACTTCACCCAGCTCTTCAAGACGGCACTGCCTGGTAACTATGGTGGCTACACCGAGCAGATCTTCTCTCAGCCATTGGTCTACACCCCGTCTGACGAGACCACCCAATACGTCTATTTTGCCACCACGCAGAACAACGTCTACAAGCTGAATGCGGTTACCGGAAAAATCGTCGCCTCGACGAACCTGGCTATTCCTTTCCTGACTGCGGATCTGGATGGCTGTGTCGACATCAACCCGACTATTGGTGTCACTTCCACCGGCGTCATCGACCCGGACACAGATACCTTGTACCTGACTTCCAAGACGTATGCCAACCAATCGGCCATCAACGTTGCCCAGGGTCGGCCCGCCGGCCGCTACCATATTCACGCCCTCGATGTCCATGATCTCTCTGAACGCGCCAATTTCCCGATCGACCTGGAGGGCCTCGCTGCTAACAACAACCCGGTCCGCACTTTCAATGGCGGCATCCAGCACCAGCGACCTGCCCTGCTGCACTCTGGCCAGTACATCTACGCCGGTTTTGCCTCCCACTGTGTCCAGTATAACTTCACCGGCTGGCTCATGGGCTGGGACAAGACAACCGGCGCTATTGTCGAAAATTGGGCCACGGAGGGCGCCGGTGTACCAAACACAACCCCCGGTGGTGGTATCTGGATGTCTGGCGGTGGCCTGGCCTCGGATGATAGCGGCTCCATGTTCTTCGGCACCGGAAACGGCTACGCATCGCAGCTGAGCACCATCCCTGTCCAGGGCCGCAATCCGCCCACATCTCTCGAGGAGGCGGCTGTGCACATGACGATGAATGACGACGGCTCCCTGTCTATTATCGATTTCTTCATGCCCCAGGAGAAGCAAGCCCTCGATGGCGCGGACAAGGATCTAGGCACGTCTCCACTAGAGCTGCTACCGAGCGAGTTCTCCTGCGGCGACATCACTCACATGGGTGTCATCACCGGCAAGAGCGGGAAAACATATTTCCTCAACCTGGACGACCTTGGCGGCTACCGCACTGGCACCGACGACGGCGACAATGTCATCCAGGTCTACCAGAATGAAAACTCAGTCTACGCTGGTGCCGGTGTTTATCCTCTAGAGGGCGGCTACATCTACATCAACGTCATCAAGTATCCGACCCACGTGTTCAAATTCTCGTGTGACAACGGCGTCCCTTCGTTCGTCAAGGTTGCCGACAGCCCCGAGAACAATGCGTACACGCTGGGTGTCAGCCACGGCACCGTGACATCTCTGGATGGCCAGGAGGGCACCGGCCTTCTGTGGACTTGCGACGTCCAGGGCAACAACCTGCGCATCTACAACGCCGTGCCTGACGGGGACCTTCTGACCGAAATCAAGTCCTTCTCCGTTCCCGGAACGACGAAGTTCACCCGTGCTGTCTTTGGTGATGGCCGTGTTTACATGGGCACCACTCAGGGCTATGTCTATGGTTTCGGCGGTCCGGTCAACGAGGCGCTGAACTGCACAACGCCCTCGTTCGGCTCGCTGGATATCGCCAGTGCCGCGAAGACGGCCACGGTTACCTGCACGGCGGTCACCGGTACCAGCATCACAAAATTTGCTTTGAATAGTACTGACTTCTCGATTTCGAACCTGCCAACCGTGCCGAAGACGCTGGCTGTTGGTGATACATTTACGTTCACGGCCTCGTTCCAGCCGACGGAAGTAGGCTTCCTCTCTGACAGTGTCCTGATCACTACCGACAACTCTGCGACTGGCTACACGAGTAAGACATCTGTTCGCCTGACTGGGACTGCAACCAGCAGCGGGCCGCTGCTGGGTCTGTCTCCCAAGACGCTTACGTTCACAAACGTCGTCGTCGGAGCCAATCCCGGCGGTGTCACCGAGCCGGTGGTCCTGAGCAACAATGGCAACTCTACCCTGACCATTACCGGCGTGCAGTACTCTCAAACCAGCGCAACGGGTCCGTTTGAGCAGCCCTCGGGCAACGGCTCCGATATTGGCCCTTATAGTATTTCGGGCATTCCATCCACCATTGCAGCCAACGGCGGAACCACGATTGACATCAACTTTGATCCTACCACTGGCGGGAACTCCAGCCTCTTCATCGTCTTCGGCTCCGATGGTGGTAGCCAGACGCTCTCTGTCAACGGAAATGCCGGCTCCGGTCCCGTCTGGCTGATGGAGTTCCAGACCCCTGATGGTTCGGGCTGGGTTACTTACGAGAAGAACCAGAACTTTACCTTTGGCAACGTGACGGAGAACAATTCTCGGACGCTCAAGTTCCGGGTTACCAACAGTGGCAGTGCGGACGCGGTACCGCTGTCCATCACAGTGTCCAAGCCGCCTTTTGGCGTGTCAGGTATCATCGGCGCCGTGAACGACGCGGATTTGGTTGAGGGCACGATTCTGAAGGCAGGCGAGAGCCAGACAGCCAGCCTCTACTGCTCTGTGCCCAAGGAGCAGTGGAACAGCGACGCATACTGGGGTGCAGCCAACTGGACGATGAATACCAACGATCCCGACACGACCAAGCAGTACATCCAGTTCTCCTGTCTCGCCGTCTCGGAACAGGCGCCGCCTCTACAGGCCGACGGGGACAGCGCCTACCGCTACCTGGGCTGCTACAAGGACAACAACCCGGACCGCCAGCTGACGACGCAGCTCTACGGCAACGACAGCAACACGATCGCGATGTGCATCGCCGCCTGCGCCGCGAGCGGCTACACGTACTGCGGGACGGAGTACCAACGCGAGTGCTGGGCCGGTAACACTATTCCCAGCCTCAAGGTCGACGAGGATGATTGCAACTACGCTTGCTCTGGCAACAATAACCAGATTTGTGGCGGAAATGGCGTTGGTACCGACGCTGGCGGTTCCTTCATGTCCTTGTTCGCCCTGGATGGTGCGTCTACCATTCCTACTGGCTCCGGCTCCAGCTCTGGTCCAGTTGTGAACTCCGGAATTGACGGTTATGTTAGCATTGGCTGCTACACAGAACCGTCCACGGCCCGCGCCTTGGCCAACCAGCTTTCAACCACAAATGAGACGGTGGATGATTGCTTGAACCTTGCTGCGGCGTCCAACTACGTATATGCCGGTCTCGAGTACGGTGGCGAGGTGAGTTGCACAACGCTCTTCCTATGCACTTGGGATACCTACTGACTGAATCAGTGCTGGGTTGGCAACAGCCTCAATTCCGGCGCGAACAGCACGATTCTAGCGAGCTGCAGCATGACCTGCAATGGTAAGTCTGGCTGCGCCTCGGCTTTTCTTTCCAGCCATGTGCTAACACTCTGCGCAGGCAACTCTTCAGAATACTGTGGTGGTCCGTCTCTTCTGAACATCTACAGGCGCAACAGCACTACCTTGCCGACTAGCACATCTTCGGCGTCACCGTCTTTTGCCACCGGTCCGGTCACGAACCCTGGTGAAGATGGCTACACGTTTCTTGGCTGCTACCAGGAGCCTTCGAACTCGCGTGCCCTCTCTAATCAGCTGACGGTCACAAACCAGACGGTGGGGGTGTGTCTGGCACTGGCAGCCGCAAAGGGATACACGTATGCAGGTCTGGAGTACGGTGGAGAGTGCTGGTGTGACAACACGCTCAGTCCCAACGCCACGTTGGAATCGACGTCGGCATGCACTATGACCTGCAACGGCAACTCTACCGAGTACTGTGGCGGCTCGTCGTTGCTCGATGTCTACAAGACGAATTCGACGACTGCTGCTACAACATTGGGGACGCCAACCCAGGTGGCCGTGGCTACGACTCCAGCTTCAACTGGCCCCATCATCAATCCCGGTCTGAAAGGATACGCGTTCCTGGGCTGCTACCACGAGCCGTCAGGCTCGCGTGCCTTCTCGAACCAGTTGACGGTGACAAATGAGACCGTAGCTAACTGTCTGGACCTGGCTTACTCAGCTGGATACATCTACGCCGGTCTGGAGTATGGCGGCGAGTGCTGGTGCGGCAACTCGATCAGCGTGAACGCAACACTGGAGGCATCCTCGGCTTGCGCAATGACATGCAATGGCAACTCTAGCGAATATTGTGGCGGCTCGTCGCTTCTTGAAGTCTACAAAACCAACAAGATGGCCACGCTGACAACGGCGACAACGGCGACAACGGCGACTACAAGCAAGGCAACGGCTGCCGCAATAACAGGCCCAGTCATCAACCCTGGCCTCGACGGCTACAGTTTCCTCGGCTGTTACAAGGAGCCCTCCACCAGCCGGGCTTTCTCCCAACAGCTGACAGTCACCAATGAGACGGTCGCCAATTGCCTGCAGCTGGCTGCCGCTGCCGGTTACACTTATGCTGGCTTGGAGTATGGTGGTGAGTGCTGGTGTGGCAACACAATCAGCCCCAACGCGACTCTGCAGGCTTCGTCGGCTTGCACCATGACGTGCAATGGTAAGAACTTGATACTCCACTCTTGTGATTTTGTCGCTGCAAATTACGCCCTTGCCTAACATCATGACAGGCAACACGACGGAGTACTGCGGTGGCAGTAGCTTGTTGGACGTGTACGAGCTAAGCACAGCAACAACGAGTCCATTAACAGCGGCAACCCCGACCAGTGCCGCTTCCGGAAAGGTAGCAGGGCCGCTGGCTATTGTCGCTTCCGCAACGACGCCCAGCACGGCGGCGACCATTGGTAGCAACAGCACGGCGGCGACCATCGGCAGCAACAGCACGACTGCAGCTGCGGCGACTCTGCCGTCGGCAACCAGTCCTTCCACAAGTGTCTCCTCGACGGCTACGACGTCGGACACAACCGCTGCCTCCAACAGCACGATCGCAACCACGTCTTCCTTGACTGCCTTGAGCGCTTCCACCTCGGGAAAGAAAAGTGCTAATACCACCGTTGCTACCGCGACGACCTTGTCGTCTGTCAGTGCTACGACGCTGATCACGACAACATCTGCCAATAGCACACTTTCTCGCACGGCGCCGAATATCGTTAGCTCTTCGAGTTCGAGCTCGACATCCAGTTCGAGTTCAATTTTGAGTTCAAGCTCGACATCCAGCTTGATTTCTAGCTCGACTTTGAACTCGACTTCAAGCTCAACCTCTAGCTTGAGTTCAAGTCCAGGTTCTAGCTCAACTCCCAGCTCGACTTTCAGTTCGACTTTCAGCTCGACGTCTTCTGGCAGAACAAGCTCTAGCTCCCCCAGTTCTTCCGGTTCCCCTAGTACCCCCAGCTCCCCTAGTGCCTTCAACTCCTCCAGCTCCTCCACTTCTGTGAGCTCTTCAAGCGCTTCAACAAGTTCAACGCCGACATCTTCCTCGGCAAATGTCTCTCCGACGGTGGAGCTGCCAGAAGCCAAGACGCTGGTGGGCAACTACTCGTATGTCGGCTGCTACTCGGAGCCGAAGATCGGCTACGCCTTGTCGTCCAATAAGACCAAAAGCATCAACATGACGCAAGAAAACTGCGCCGACTTCTGCGGCGGCTACTCGTACATCCTCTTCGGCGTCGAGAACGCAGACGGCTGCTACTGCGGCAACAGCCTGAGCAACAGCAGCATCCAGGTCAACGAGACCAAGTGCTCCAGCATCTGTTCTGGCGACGATCGTGAGCTGTGTGGCGGGAGCGCCGTGCTCAACGTCTGGTCGCTCAACGTGACGTCGAGCTTGACGCTTGCATCTGCTTCAACGTCCCCGACGGCAGCGTGATGGCGAGATTTTTTATGATAGCTGCAGCCCTTTGTTGATTTGGTCATTTCGGGGCACCCTCTGTGGATTTCACAATAATTCATCCTCTAATAGCACTACCAATTCTTAAAACCTTGTACACACATCTGACATACTACGAGCGCCAAAGACCGGAGACGACGAACTGTTCCGACTCGTCATAGGCTGATACCTACAGTATAGAGAGCATAGGCATACTTTTTGCCGTCCGTTTGATTTATTCTGATAACCTGCTCTTTCTTGGTGGCCCCTTTTCATGACTTTTCTTTCCGCCACGACATCAAGTGAACAACATATTTTCCTAACTGAACAGATCCCGTAATTACAAATACAGTTACAGATTAGACGTGCTACTACCTCCGCCTACTACCGCAGCATCCGCGGTATCCGCTTTCTGCCCGACCTTCTGGGGGCGACCTCTGCTGGCACAGCTGTCGACTGAGAAACCAGAGTCTCGCTCTGCTTTGACGGCTTCAGCAACTCGGATGGTTCTGGTATTACCGCCTTCAACACTTCTGCTTTCTTCACGGGCTTTGTCGTCTTATTTTGCTTCGGTGTCCGGATCTGACCCATTGTCTTTCTTGTCCCCCCTGTTTTCCCTATCCCTCCAGTTGGTCTTGTCTTTTTTGTCTTCTTTGGTTTTGCCGTCTTCGGCTTTTCCACCTCCGCAATCGTGCTCGTCGTCTCTAGCATCTCCTCTGGCACCACAGGCTTCTCTCTGATCACTCGCTTTCGCTTACCGGTCGGGTCAAACGGATCACGACCCCATTCAGTCGCAGCTGACTTCCTTAGTTCTTCGTCCGCGTCTTCCGAGTAATCCAACACGCCAATATTCCGCCCTGGGCGGTACAGAGAGTCTTGAAGATCTGGTCGACTGCCAGCGGCCGCTCCTCGCTTCGTCTTCTTGCTTTTCTGAAATGCGCTGTTGTTCCCTTCCTCCACCTCTTCATCTCCATCTCCATCTCTGGCCGGCCGATATGTTGGGTCTTCTGTTCCGTGCTTCCTTTTCCGCGGACGACTGCCTTCAACCAAATCATCGTCCGTGATATCATTTCCCTCATCGCTAATATCGTCCGTCGACGATCCGTTTATGTCTTGTCCCGGTCGGTAGGGTGGATCACTCTGCTGATTTGCACCCACTTGGCGCTTCTTCTTAGCAGTCGGTCCTGCTGTTTGAAGAGAGCCAGCAGCAGGGTTTGCGTTGTTTCCATCTCCACCTCGAAGGGGAGCTTGTGGTTTTGCCGGGGGTGCTGGGGGTGCTGGGGGCGCTGAGGATGGTGAAGGCGCTGAAGGCGCTGGAGGTGCTGGAGGTGCTGGAGGTGCTGGCGGTGCTAGAGGTGCTGGCGGTGCTGGTGGCGGCGGTGGCGGAGGTGGCAGTGAGTTGCCGTTTGCAGCACTGAAAAAGAAGGACCGGTGAACGTTAATCAGGTGATCCAGCTTATCACTGACGCTGGCGGCGGCTAAAAAGAAGTGGTCGCAAAAGAGACATTGCTTCTGCGGCGGATGTGCTTTTGCAATATGGGCCTGGATCACCTGAGTTTGGCCGGCAACGAAGAAGGACTGGCAATCTTCATGTGCATAGGGACACGGGGCCACACGCTGCAGCGCTAGATCGTACAGGTCGGCAGCCATGAGGTTGAGGGCGGCCGTCTCGTTCGGTGTCGCCACGGCTCGGCCGACCGCAAACGGAAGAGCATCGGGACCACCGCGCAAGAACATTTTCAGAGGCATCTTCCAGGAGCCCAAAGGGTCAACGGCCCTGCTCTGGCCATTTTGACCGTTCTGGCCACCGAGAAGCGGAAATGGCTCAAGATGCCTTCGTTTGGACACGAGATTGCCGCCCCACTGAGCAGCATTTTGGAAGAAGCTGGTAGCCGTCTTCTGCCTCGCAGGTTCTGCTGCAGCAGCCGAAGCAACAAGAGCTGCTGCTGCGGCCGGCATAGTTTTGGCGACCTCGATGTGCTGGCTGTGGCTAAACATGTTGTCGTAGGTCGAACGGTAACCCCAGAGATTCGTCGTAAGATCAACATCTGTGTAACGAGTAAGTCTTTTGTATTTCATTCACTCCTTGGTATCAAGAGAATAGACTTACCCGGGAGAATACTTTCGGCAGGGGCTTCTTCAATATAAATGTCCTGCCCGACAATCTGGCTGCAGATAAACATCCACATGTCGTTACTCGCCGTGGGCTCCAGATTGAACTCCATGCGGTTATTGCGCGTCCTCTCATCGGCATCCATTTTCTTGTACCGAGCAGTGTCGGAGATCTGTGGGCGTGTTGGGTCCTTCTGACTGATGCGCAGACAGCTCTGCTCCAGATGACCAAGGCCAGCCTCTCGCATACGCTGTCGAAAGGCGTCAAGCTTTGCGTCCATGATAAACTCAAAATGCGTTAGATTTCTGCTGCTGTTGTTCCCGCCATCGGCGCCGTCTCGAGGACTAAACACATGCGCCGTGTACGTTGGGTAGCCGGGCCGAACGACGACGAAGCCTGACGACAGGCCAGCATCAGTGGGAAAGTCGATCCAATGGGGCGCCAGGGGAAACTTGTGCAGGGGTGCACCCTCGGACATCCAGAAGGCGCCGCTGCCCCAGACAGTGACATACTGCAGCATCTCCTTCTCGGCCGCGGTGGTAGAAGCGTTGACGACGCTGTTGATGCACTCAGCCACAACGGTTCGGTTACGGGAGCCGTAAAAGTCACCGGCATGGTCCCCGAGGCGGTGAAGACCAACGAGGACATGGGGCTGATGGCGGCCGCGGAGACCCAGATTCATTCCCGGCACCATGACGGCCAGGGTGGCACGATCGAGGGGTATGACGTCCAGTGCGATCAAGCGGATGCCGTTGCTCGCGTCCTGGACGAGCTCGCGCCACGACCAGTGCGAGAAGCCGGCAGCGCCGTGTGTGCGCAGATCAGAATGCAGGCTGTTGTCGATGCCGACGAAACTGTGGGCGACCACGCCCAGATCATCGAGACGCAGCATCCGCAGGCCGGAGCCGGGCGTCAAGATGCGGGCCACAACCATGAGCCAGACGACGTACTGGTTGTAGCGCAGGTGAGCCGCGTTGACGGGCAGCCGGAGATAAGCAATATCCTGCAGCTCGCTGTACTCTCGCCGGACACAGCGGAGGACAGCGTGGCTGTCGGTTTCGTCGGCCGGCCCGGGCTGCCATCGGCCTGACGGCGGTGGCTGCTCGTCGCGTGCGTACACAAAGAGAGCGTGGGTCTTCTCGGTGTCGTCAGACCCGAATATGGAGCGAATCTTGTTGCGGCAGTAGTTCTGGGCCCTGATGTCGACGTGGATCTCACGGCTGAAGGCGGCTGCGTTGTTGTCCTGGGAACTTTCATCTGCGGGCGTCGTCTCCTCGTAGAAGGCAAAGTTCAGGAGCTGCTGTGGAGCGAGGCGGACGACAGCGTCGACGAGGGAGTAGTCGTCGTGGATGTTGAACATGACAAGGCCCTGGAAGCCGTAGAGAGGAATCCACTTTTCCAGATTCAACCCCGATTTGGGATTGGCATTGACACCGACATCAGCGGAAGCCCCTCCCAAAAGCCGGGCATGGCCTCTGTGCGAGTTGCTTCCGGGGGTGTAGCCATCTTCAGCTGTCAATAGGCGGCTGACGGGCCTTTTCCTGGGTTTCTGAACACGGCTTGAATCAACCGGTACAGAGGTCGGATGGAGAGGGACGCCAAAGGGCGAGAGCTCGAGCCTGGAAGCAACATCATGCTCTTGCTCGATTGTCTGGGGATCGATGGCGGTGCGCTGCCGTCTGGGAAACAGCCACGACATAAGGACAGATTCGAGTTGAGGCGGTCAAGACTGGGAGGAGTGAGAAGTTGAAGATGTTGCGGCTTTCAGGCGTAGCAAATGCAGACAGGATTGAGAGAGAAGATCTGGGCTTAAAGAGGGGAGGAAAAAAGGTGGGCGAGCGTTGGGACACGCGCAAGCCATCCGAATGCGGCACAACATGGCAGTGATGAGACGGTTCATGCTGATGTTTCTTTGTCTGAGATGACTTCTTTGAGATGTTGGCAAACAGAGAGGCAAGATACAGATTGTAGAAAATGGGCACGTGAGCAGTCGGTCGACCATGCCTTCCATTTCTGGAAATGACACAATAATCGGGGGTCAAAGAACAGGGATGTGTGCATGCAGCCTGGAGGGGCTGCAGGAAGGAACAAAGGATGGCGTGCATTCGCCGCAAACAGATCAGGTGGAGAAAACCACGTGAGGCGATCGCAGAGATCATCATGTCGACCCCTGGGTATCTATTAACGTTGCCACGATTGGACTATGTATATGTATTGGTACGAACACGCACGGCTTCCGACTAAAAACGCACGCAGATAAAACAAGATAGAAGCGGCTCGCAAGCAGGCTCAGACCGAGACCTCCTTGGTCTCCATGGTGCTGTCCGCCATGGTGGTCTTGTGGTGGCCAAAGTCGCTGTTGTGCTCGACATCGCTAGCGTCGATCACGCCGTCGATGGCGGTGCTGTCCTTGGCCCAGATGGTGTCCTTGAGCAGCGAGGCCTTTTCGGGGAAGGCCAGGCTGAAGACGGTGTAGAGGAAGATGGAGGTGACGAAGCCGAAGAGCCAGTTGAAGGTGTAGAGATGCTTGGCACCGGCGCTGATGTGGACGGCCGAGTCGCCACTGATGCTCTCGCCGAGACCAGGTAGCAGGGGGGCGACAGGGATGAGGAAGGCGGCCGCAGCGCGCCAGTTCCAGCCCTTGTAGTAGCGGTACCGGCCATGAGGGTCATAGAGGGCCGGCAGGTCGATGTGGCCGCGCTTGATGAGCCAGAAGTCGGCGACCATGATGCCCGCAATGGGAGCGAGGAAGACTATCATGTTAGGGGAGATTGAAGAGAGGTAGAGGAGGGGGGGGAGGGAAAACGAGAGAACACCTACCAGAATATCCGCTCATGAAGCTCAGGAACTTGGTGGCCGAGCTGAGAATCTTCCACGGCACCATGACCCAGCCGGAGATGATGGCGGCGATGACACAGCCACGGCGGATGTTGATCCAGCGCGGGAACATCACGGTCAGATCGTTGGCGGCCGAGATGGAGTTGGCCGTGATGTTGGTGCCGACCTGGGCGATGAACCAGGCCAGGGCGGAGAAGAAGGCAGCACAGCGGCCACCGGAGCCCATGTCGAGCCAGAGCGAGATGATGTCGAGCGGGTTCCAGAGATACTTGCCCGTGATGACCTTGGTGGCCGAGGTGGTGATGATGCCGAGCAGGCCGCAGACGGTGAAGATGATGGGCATAAAGGGCAGCTGGAAGTACTGGCCACGGGGATCACGGGCATAGCGGGTGAAGTCGGGGATGTTGCAGGCGAGCGTGGACCAGGAGCCGGTCACGGACGTCATGCACGACAGCCACAGCCAGGCATATGTCGACCCGCTGACCTCGGCACGCAGCTTGAAGATCTCACCACCGCCACCGGCCCGATGAACACACCAGCCGAGCATCGCGAGCGCAGCCACGGGCGCGGCCACCATCTTGACGAGGAAGACGTAGCGCAGATGGGTCGGCTTGATCAGCAGCAGCGGCAGCTGAATGATCCAGAAGAGAAAGTACGAGCACATGCCCTGGGTCGTGATACCGGACGAGGCCGACAGCCGGTTCGGAATCCGCGCATACGAGGGCGCCAGGGCCGTCAGCATCACCGTCAGACACTGGGCTCCGTTGGCACCCTGGATGCCGAGCCAGAACATGGCCAGGACACAGCGCGAGAAGATGCAGAAGTAGCGCAGGTAGTAGCCGAATGAGGACGACGTGATGACTGAAAAGGGCACGTGCAGCTTCGCTCCGATCGCTCCGTTCAGCACCATCGGAATGGCCACGGCAAAGGTCCCGACCACCATGCATGGAATGGCCTCGCGCCACGACAGCCCGGCCGACACGATCGACGATGCCGTCTCCCACGTGCCCAGGTTGACCACGTCTGTCGCCCAGTACGCGAGGATGCTCCAGACCGTCCAGGTCTGCTCCTCGAGCGGCGTCGGGTCCATGTCGCTGTTGGACTGATTTGTCAGTTGTTTTGTTTTACTCTCTTCTTTCTTTCTTTCTTTTTCGCTCTTCTTTCTTCGCTCTCTTCTTCTTTCTCTCTCTTCTTCTTCTCTTTCTTCTCCTTCTCTTCTTCTTTCTCTTCTTTCTTCTTTCTTCTCCTTCCTCTTCTTCTTTCTCTTCTTTCTTCTTTCTTCTTCTTCTCTTCTTCTTTCTCTTCTTCCTCTTCTTTCTTCTTTCTTCTCTTCCTCTCTCCCACACCCCTTAACTCACATATACATCTGGCGGCGCCAGCGACCCCGACTGCTTCGGCAGCTCCCATGCCTTCACCGAGGTGAACCTCTGCTTGAGGACGGTCGTGTCTGGCTTCTTCATCCTGGCGGTTGTTATCTGCGGTCGTGAGAGAGGATGAGACACCAAGAATGGACAAGACTCCGGGAAACACACTCGCACGCGCGCACAAATGCAGAAACTGGATCCTGGCTGTTTTTTATATTTGCACTGTCCTCGCCGACCAAAAACACTACGTACAACCCACTACGTACTATCTTACCTGTCTTATCAGTCTATCTCTCGCCGCTGGCTGTATCTCCGTTCTGCTCGACTCGGACGACGGTGGCAAGCTCCATGCCGTACCACGCCAGAACGGCATGGGGTGGATAGACAGGGGGTCCTCTAGCCGTGGATCCAGGCTCGGACCAGCGAGCCTGGTTTTCCAGACGCCCTTGTCCGTATTGGCTCTTTCACGACACGCTCCGTAGATAGGATCTTCCTCTCGGTGGCGTGGGGATGGTAACACGCTGTTGGCTGGCCTGCTAGGTCCGCAGTCCTGATAAGGAAGGCCGCACGAGTCGGCGGTCTGGCTTGGCCGCCGACTAATTCCAATTGCCAATTCCATGGCCAAAACGCTACCAAGCCGCTGCTGCAGGCCCAACGGTGCCGCATCGCACAGCAGCCAATCAGCATGTCCAACCTTATCCGCCCTCCGCTTTAGCCCCGCTTTTACGGGCCCGTCTGTTGGCCCGTCTTTGTGTCGCGACTGCCTGCCGGAACTGGTTCTCTGCATTCTAGAACACTTTTTCTTTCGTTCTTTCTTCTTTTCTTTCTTTGCAGCTGTCTGTGTGCAAGATGCTGCGTTTTTCCACCTGTCACCGAAAATCATCGTCCATTCCGTCCCCCAGGCCGTCTCACGATATCTGCGCGTGCGCACGTTGCTGTCGCGAGTCTATTTGGCTGCCCTCACCAATGCTCACGAACCCTGTCTGGAAATCCGCGCTTTTTCACCTTTCACCATTTCACCACCACCTTCAGCTCCACCTTGACGGACCCACTCCCTCAAACGGAGTAGCCGAACCCTGGAGGGGTAGATATCTTAGTTCGTGCTCCGTTATTACGCGCACCAACAATGACGGGTAGTTATGCCTACTTCTGCACACATCTGCGACGTAAGATATCACACAGTCTGCGCATGGCTTCCCTCGCCTTCCCGACCATGCGGCACATCCTGGTCGCTGCTACATCGCTGCCTCTGTCGGGATTTGCTTCAGTGCGTGCGGGTACATAATACCTGCCAGTCTGTTAGGTAACGATGCTTTCTGCAGATTGTTGCAGATGCGACTCTGTGATCGTACGGCTCTTGTGCTTTGGCCTCCGGCCGCGATGATTGGCTGTTGTGCGTGCTCGACGTACATAGTATTATCGGAGACACCCGAGCTGTCTCGGCCTTCTCTTCATTTTAGCTGCCTTATCAGCGTGTCCGAGACAGCATTTCACACCGGCTGGTCTCACGCGCAGCCACCAACACTCCCTTCTTCAGTCCCTAGGACCGACCTCAAAGCACGACGCAAGGATGCGAACGCCACAGGGTCACTCCGACACAGCTCCAACATGCTATCTTGCCGCTTTTAAATCACGCAAACGTTGCGTGTCGCATCCATTGGCGGTCGGAACCCGCCGTCCTGTCGTGGGTGTGATCCTGCGCACGTCCATCATCCCATCCATACAAGTATCTTGCATGCATCGTCGTCGATAGACGCAGTCCATAGGCCAACCGAGCCGTATCGGTCATCGGGAGTGGGGAATCCCTGCCTGTCCCCCATCCGGACGCGATAAAGAGCTCAAAGACTGATATGATGTCTGCCACAATGCCATGTAGCCTGCGGATGGCAGTCGTCTTCTATAAATAGCGTTATCAGGGCGCAACTATATGTACGTTTGCCTATCGCAGTCCGGATGCTCGCATTTTCTACATAGTAGACGGTCACATCTGTTTCGGAGCCCTCCCATCGCCTGTAGGACCGTAGCTGGTCGGCCAGCCAAGTTACCCCAGACTGTTGCCCGTGCATTTCCCGGTACGGAGTACGGCTGCGGAGGTGTACCTGCAGGGTGACATGAACCAGACGACCTGCACATAGGCCAGAGGAGGAGCAGAAGCTGCAGAAGACTGCCACTCTAGTCGTATCTCGGTATCTCTAGGATGTATGCCAGGGTCAAGGGATAAGCCAGGTTGTGTTCCATTGGGCGAGACGGCACAATGCTGTAGCTTGAGTCGTTGGTTGCGCATAGGCAAGTGCTCCGGCTGGAGTGGCCACGCAACTCTGCATCACCATGTCATGCATACTCTGGACGGGGTTATTCCGTAGGATACATTACGACGTACGGAGTACAGCACGCCAGCTGACAGCAGCTGATCGACGCCCCACCACCGCCACACTGTGGCTGACAACCCCGACTGAAAATTCCGTAGCTTGCGAAGAGAAAAACCAAGGGCGAGGATGACCTGATTGTGAAAGGGCCAGACGACCGCGAGCAACGCCACCGGGCCTCGACTGCACCCGACCTCAGCCCTCGATTCCTCCTGCTGTCCCGGGCGTCCTGTTTTGCGGACGATGAAGCGCTGTCGCGGCCGGCAACTCTCAGTATGCGGCCGCCCGGACGACTCTCTCTCCGCATCGGCGTGTATGGCTTTCGTGGCCTGAGGGGCTTCGGCTGTCGGCAGGCGCAGGTAGCCGTGCCGTCCGTGTTGACGCGGCCTTGCATGCAGCCACCATGGCCAGCTGTGGTGGTCGCGCGGGCCTCGTTCCAGACCTGGCCGCCTGCTCCTGTGCGGTCCTTTTTCCCAACAGCGCGGCCACAATCGGCCGCTGCGACATCCGTCCAGAGGACCGGCCAAAGGACCGGCAGCACAGCCGAGACAGCAACGACGACGACGACGACGGCAAGCACGCCGGAAGACGTGGAAAAGGCCTACTTCCTCTCCAACGGCATTCTCGATCGCATCGCCCGACGGCCGGCTGAGCTGGCGCCTCATCGACGCCGTCAAGCCCGACGACAGGCTGAGAAGATATCGGCCTCCTCATCGGGCGAGACCACCTCTCCCGACCTCTTTGACAATGCGTCGTCCATCCTCTCCGACGTCGCTGCCGCCCAGCCACAGCGCTCGACCCGCCGCGTCTTCTCCTCGCTGCTCGCTCTCACCAAACCCCGGCTCACCGTCTTGGTCGTTCTCTCGGCCATGGCCCCCTATGCCCTCTATCCCGTGCCGGCCTTTCTGACGGCCGAGCTGCTCGATGTCGCCCAGCAGCCGCCGTCGCTCTCACCGCTCACCCTCCTCTTTCTCACCGTCGGCACCACCCTCTGCTCGGCCGCTGCTAATGCCCTTAACATGCTCTACGAACCCGACACCGACGCTCGCATGTCGCGCACCCGCAATCGGCCGCTTGTTCGTCTACTCATCAGCCGGCGTGCTGCCCTCGCCTTTGCTGTCGCCTGCTCCGTCGTCGGCATCGCTGCCCTGCATTTCGGCGTCAACCCGACTGTCGCCTTTCTCGGTGCTGCCAACATCGCTCTCTACGCTGGCGTCTACACCCCGATGAAACGCCTCTCGGCTGCCAACACCTGGGTCGGTGCCCTCGTCGGTGCTATCCCGCCGCTGATGGGCTGGGCTGCTGCTGCCGGCGAATCCGCCACCGGAACGTCCTCTTCTACCGCGGCTTCTACCCCCCATTCCGAGTTCAGAGAACTTCTCTTCGCCCCAGACGGTTCCAGCGCTGGCGGTTGGCTTCTCGCCGCCCTCCTCTTCGCCTGGCAGTTCCCTCATTTCATGGCTCTCTCCTGGTCCGTCCGCTCCGAATATCAGCGTGCTGGCCTCCGCATGCTCGCCTGGGTCAACCCTGCCCGCAATGGTCGCGTCGCTCTTCGCTACAGCCTCGCCTTCTTTCCCATCTGCCTCGGCCTCTGTGCTGCTAATGTCACTGAGTGGTCTTTTGCTGCTACCAGTCTGCCTGTCAACGTCTGGCTCGTCCGCGAGGCCGTCCGTTTCTGGCAGCTTCAGGGTCATGCTGGCTCTGCCCGCGCCCTCTTCTGGGCCAGCGTCTGGCATCTGCCCGCCCTCATGGTCCTCGCCCTGCTGCAGAAAAAGGGCATGTGGGCTCGCGTGTGGCGCAGCATCGCCGGCCATCCCGACCGCGAGAACGGCAGTTTCGACGATGACGACGAATACGATGACGATGACGACGACTATGTCTGGGTGGCCGATGACGGCAAGCAGCAGCAGCAGAAGCTACCCGTGTCGGCCTCGGGGCAGTGATCGCAAAAGGAAGGGAAAGCCTGTATGTCGCATTGTATGATAGATGTTGGATGAATCGGCTGAATTGTCTTATTACGTAATTCCTTTGAATATGTGCACATCGGTGAACTGCTATACGCTGTGGGGTGCTTATAAATGGCACAGTAGTGCAAGCCTGATATTGCAAGATACTTCAGTATGTGGCAGCGCCGTAACCGACCTAAATACCCCCAAAACTCCGTCTCTAGACGCCGTCACCGAAATCAAACCCAAACACTTCAACAGGGGAGCCGCCATGGAAACAAAAATAAACAAAAACAACCCGGGTATCATGTCCACAGGAGACGTCCTATCCAGTCACCCCTTACTGAAGCGGGCCACGTGATGAGCCCCGGTCAAGGAGTGATGCAATGCCCATGTCGGCTGCCGATATGCGGTCGCCACCCGAAAAACCGTGCGTGACGTACTGGCTGACACCCTGGTGGTGCTGCTGATGGTGCTGCTGCTGCTGGTGCGGGTGATGTGACTGGTGGTGCTGCTGGTGTGGAGCATGGGCTACGCCCATCGACCGCAGCGAGTTCGAGAAGCCGGCCTGGGTCGAGTAGTAGTCCTGGTACGCGCCCGGCGACCCGACATCCTGCACGGCCGGAGCCATCGTCACGTGTGGCGGGGGAGGCGCATGAATGTGCGGCTGCTGATGCATGCGATGGTGATGCAGAGGCTGCGGTTGCGCCCCGACGCTGCTGCTGTGCTGATGGCGACGTGGCTGCGCCTGCTGCAGCTGAAGCCCATGGTGGAGTGGCTGCAGCGACCGTCCACTGCCGCTGCTGTTGCTGGCCACTGACCGGTTGCCGCTGCCCGTCACACTGCCTCCCGGAGAGCTGCCCATCGCCTCCACGTCCACGTCGTCGCTGGGACTCATCCCTCCACCGCTACCGCCAGACTCGTCTTCGTACCCGTGGCCTCCACCCCCCCCTCCCATCGCATAGCCTGACTCGAGCCGCTCACGCCGGTGGGCTGACCGGGACGCGCTCTGCAGGTTCTTCAGCCCGCTGGCCAGACACTGTAGGCAAACCACCGTCAGCACGTGCATCAACATCAACAATCACCCGTCTCCTAGCACCAGACCCGCAAACGCAAACTTACCTTCTGCTCCACCGTCGTCCACTTCTCGCCCGTCCGCTGTGCCAGCCCCTGCCAGATCTCACGACGCATCGTCATGTACTCCCGTGCAATGTTCTCCATCTTGCGCGTGTCAAAGTCGTCCGCGTTGCGTCGCTCCATCAACCGCTCGTGTCGCTTGCGGCACGCGTTGGCCGTCTTCCCCTGGAACTGCGTGTGGATCTGTGCCCAGTTCTCGCCCCGCGCCCGTGCCTGCAGCAGTGCGTCGTCGTCCTGCGGGCTCCAGGCCCCCGACGACGAGCGAGGGTGGTGCAGCGGGAAGCTGCTCATCGTCCCACTGCCCCTGTTTCCTCCACTGCCCCCAGGTGTACCGCCTGCCAGCGTCGCCGTGCCCATGCCCATCGTCGCCGGCGGCATCGTCAGCGGCAGGCTCACGGCAAAGGGATCTTGGAATGCAGACGGTCCGGCACTGTTGTCGGGCAGTTGCTGCTCGTAGTAGGATCCGGAAATCGACGGCACCCGGCTGTGATGGTAGTAGGACATGGCGCTTTGCGGTGTCTGGCTGTAGGTGTTGGAACTGTTACTGGGTGTCCGGCTCAGCCGTGGCATGCTGCAGAAACAAGACAGATGGATTAAAAATCGAAAAGGCGGAGATGGAATTCGAAAGAAGAACGTCGTAGCGTGATACAAGCCGATGATGCGCCGAGATATGCGTTTATATCGCCCTTTTGCCGTTGCCGTAGGGAAATAGGAGAGATGACAAAGCTGAAGGTGCCCAACCCGACAGAGACGTCGATGAGGTGGAAATTGGTTGAAAAAAATAGAATTCGGACAGCGGCCAATTACCAATTAAGCGGGTTCGTAGGCCGTATGCCACGTGTATGCTGCCCGGGACACAGTTGCCAAGACAGTGATTGGAGAGAGGGCAGACAGAAATAGACGGAACGACAGATACGTGAGCCTGCTCGTATCAAACGAGGGACCAGATAAGAGGCTGGGTGTGGAGCGGGCTGAAACGAGAGAAGAGACGAGACGAGAGGACAGGAAAGAAGACGGAGAGAAAGGAGACGAAGAAAAGGAAAACGACAGAAGGAAAGCGGACACAGTAGATTCTGGCCCGAAGATGGTCTGAGGAGGTAGAGAGAAACAGACTCGGCCGTGGCCACGAGCGGTGGAGGCTCGTTCTTATAACAGAAGTGGCCGAGGCCGCTGTGAGGACCAGGCAGGGCGTTTAACGCAGCCGCCCGACAGACAGGGGAGAGCGTTGTGAGACAAGGGCAGTCATGAAGCCGGGGACCCAAAGAGTGGATAAAAAAAGAACGAATGACGAGCTGGAGAGGGCCCAGGACAGAAAAGCCAGCTGATGCTCGGCCACAGCCTGGTTATGGGGCGAGAGTGGGATGGTCCGGCGGGAGGGGAGGCTCAAAGATGGCCGACAAGAAGGCGAAAACATGTGTGCAGGTGCTATATTGAGGAGAGATGCAGCTCCGCAGTTTGAAACAAAGGGATGGCGGACAGCAAAGCGAAGAGGACAGACGGCAGCGTTTTGAAACTGGGCTTGCGTATCGGGTGCATCGTGTGTATCTGAAGGAGCGAGTCGGCAGCCCGGCAGCCTTTGATATTGGCTAGACAGGGTGGCTGGGATGGCGTCTGTCTCGAGATCTTGGGCGGCTACATGGATTGGCCGGGTCCACGGTGGATCCTGGGGAGAGAAATAGACCGGTGCAAGGAAGACAGGCAGAGCGAATATGACAGATGGGAGGCAAGAGGCGAGAATGCCCAGGGTAGAGGTAGGGTATTTCCCGGCCGGGCGGCTAGCATTATGAATCTGTGTACAAGGACAGGGGGGGAAGAGAAGGCAAAAGGGCAGAACGATCACAGCAGAGCAGACGGAGAATTGTAGAGAAAGGACTGTCAATGATCGGTACACGAAGACGCAGAGAGACAGGATGCAGGCTCATGGACAGAGCGAGCTGGGTCTGTCAGCAGTCGTCCCGACGATGCATGCATGGAGTATGTGCAGAGGAAGGAGAGTGGACACCAAAGCAAACACGAGCCAAGATGCGGGAAGCGGGAAGAAAATGGGGCACTCCATAGTATGGAGGCGGCAAGGTTTGCCGACCAAAAATAGGATGGCCAGAGAGAGGTGCCATTCTGGAGAGAAGCGAGGCCATGCGGCCCATCAGACGAGACTTCGTCTTGGGAGGAGACAGGCAGAACCGAGGAGACGCACCTACAGACAGGAAGGCGGATGAGCGGGTAGCTGATCAAATCACGATCACGATTTTTCAGAACAGCAGACGAGGTCGGCAGAGCATAGACAAGGCCACAGAAGCCGGCGGCTGTTTGAAACAATCTTGGCTGCATACAGACAGAGCAAGGGGGGGCCATGACAGAAGGAAGCGCAGTTGGTACGAGAGAGACGACGGGCAGAGGAAACGAGAGGACGTCAGGACGGAGGACACGAAGTGGAGGATGGACGACGGACGAGGGAAGACGGAAGACGCAGACAAAGAGCAGTCGTCTCGACTCTTTGTCGTAGACGCGCGCATCGAGCGTTGCTTCTTGCCTTATTTGGACGACTGCCAGGGGAAGCCACCCCTGCCAATAGCAGCTATTTATGGGCTGGGCGGGCTAGCGCGCTGCTGATTGGCCAGCGGCCCAGATTGCCCAGGTTTAGACGCCCAGCAGGCGTTTCGCTTCTGAACGAGCAGGTGCGGTTGTATTTTAGATACAAAGTCCCCCCTGCCTTGCCGGGCCCTGGCCAATTCGGGGTTCAGCCTAGCAGACCGTAGCTCTCGTCACGTGCAGCGCCTGGGGGCCGTCTGGTCGAGACCGATCGGATCGGTCCACGGCCTGTCACATATTCGGTTCGTTTCGTAGTCGTATTGGCGATCAGAAGGCCACTGCAGGTCGACGCCAGATCCTGTTCACGTGCGCGAAAAAAGGGGAACAGTGTACGGAGTACGGAACACTCCGTGCTCGGAAAAACAAAAAGATCCCTGTGCTGACATAATGGTTCATGCAGGCCAGCTGTCGGGTTTCCGACAAGGGCTTATGTTGTGACCCGACCTGTCTTTGCGTCGAGACTCACCTCCATTCGGGCATGTGCACACACTGCAGGGTGCGAGATGAACCTGTCTAGCTAGACCTTCCCAACAGCGGTGGACACGCAGCGCGATTGGCTTGCTATCTGTCCTTTGCCGTCTGCTGTTAATGGTTGTGTTTTTCTCCTTTGCAGCGCCTTCCTCGTATCCTGCTCTCGACGCCGTACTTCCTTCCTCTTTCGAACTAGGATCCGAACAACTCGCTTAGGCAGATTTCTGCAGCTGCCCCATTTCCATGTCGAGAATACAACGCCCTCTTTCGCCTTTTCCCGACTCATTCTCTTTCGTTTTCCGGGCACACGCCGACCAGCAGCCATGGCGACGGCCGCTTCGTTGGCCACGCGCTCTGCCGCGCGCATGCGGTCCCTGGCGATGCGACGGATCGACAGCGCAAGGACAGCGTGTCTCGAACGGAAGAGCCCCGGCCTATGGGGGGGCACATCATCACCAAGACCACCCAGCATCGGCCACCAGCCGGCCTTGGGGCGACGCTGTCCCTTCTGCACCGTAGCTGCACACCGCTCTGCCCAGGCCGATAGGACAGACAAGCGGCAGACGCGCAAGGGCGGCTCGTCGGGGCCCGAGTCGGCCCGGCTCACGCTCCTTGCTGGCGTGGGCCTCTTCTCGGCTGTGTTCGCGATGCTGCAACCGCTGTCGGTCCATGTCGACGTCGACGAGCAGTACGAGCACGTCTCGGACACGGCCAGCGACGACCGCGACCCGTCGCTGCCGCGGTACCGGCTCGCCGACATCCGCAAGCACGACGCCCGATCGGCCATGCCGTGGGTCACGTCGGGCGACAAGGTCTACGACATCACCGACTGGGTGGCTGCTCACCCGGGCGGCCCAGTCATTCTGCAGGCGGCCGGCGGCTCCATCGACCCGTACTGGGACATCTTCACCATTCACAAGGCGCCCCACGTCTACGACATCCTGGCCCAGTACCTGATCGGGCTCGTCGACGCGGCCGACCTCGTCGACGGCAAGCCGGCTGCCACGGACATCGCGGATCCGTTTGCCAGCGATCCCGTTCGCGACGGCCGGCTGCTCACGCACACGGCCAAGCCGTGCAATGCGGAGCCGCCACCCACCGAGCTCGGTCGCACATTCGTCACGGCCAACGAGCTCTTTTACGTGCGCAATCATATGTGGGTGCCGGTGGTCGACCGGGCTGCTGCCCAAGGCCATGAGCTCGCCGTCGAGCTGCCTGACGGCGCCATCCGCACATACACGCTCGACGAGCTGCGGCGCCGCTTTCGCCGCCATCGCGTCACCGCCGTGCTGCAGTGCTCCGGCAACCGGCGCAGCGACATGACCCGTGCCGTGGCCAAGACAAACGGGCTCCAGTGGGGCGTTGGCGCCATCAGCAACGCCGTCTGGGAGGGCGTCCTGCTGCGGGACGTGCTGGCGGATGCTGGCCTGCAGCTGGACGAGGGCACGACTGACCAGCTACACGTCCAGCTTGCCGGTATGGAGGCCTATGCGGCGAGCATCCCGCTGCCGACTGCTCTCGACCCGCGTGGCGACGTGCTGCTGGCCTTTGCCATGAACGGTGAGCCGCTGCCGCGCGATCATGGCTTCCCGCTGCGTGCTGTGGTGCCGGGACACGTGGCGGCACGGTCGGTCAAGTGGCTCTCACGCGTCGTCGTGGCCGACGAGGAGTCGCCCAGCCAGTGGCAGCGCCGTGACTACAAGCTGTTTGGGCCCAACGAGGGCGGCAAGCCCGACTGGGACCGGTACCCGGCCATCCAGGAGATGCCACTGACGAGCGCCATCACGGGCATCTGGGTTGGCCGCGAGGGCATCCAGAAGGCGGGACAGCAGTGGCTGGACGAGACCGAAAGACAACGGAGGGGCGATGGAGCCCGAGCAGCGGCCGGCGAGCGTGGTGATCCGCGGACCTGGCAAAAGGAACACCTGTCTAGCAGCATCACCACAGTCGAGCCTGAGCCTGTCGCCGTGACCGGTTATGCCTACTCGGGCGGCGGACGTGAGATTGTGCGTGTGGACGTCAGCCTGGATGGTGGCCGCACCTGGGACCAGGCCGAGCTGTTGGACCGGAGAGACGACGACGGAAGCGGTGAGATCGTCGCCAGGGGCACGCGCGACTGGGCCTGGAAGCGCTGGCGATACGCCGGCCGCCTGCTGCCCCCAAAGGGCGACGACGTCCACAGCTGCGCCGAGATCGTGGTCAAGACCGTCGACGCCGCCTACAACACGCAGCCCGAGCGCCACGATGGCATCTACAACGTGCGCGGTAACCTGGCAACGGCGTGGCATCGCGTGCGCCTGTGTCCGACCGTCGGTCTTGGTCGGACCGTCACCTGGACTATGGACGGATGTGGATTTGGAAATAAGAAGTAATAATCACGTGATGAGTAGATTTATGACTACTCCCTACTATGAGTATCCGAGCCTCATTCAATGCACGTGACTTATGATGTTAATACAGAATACCTTCTCTTCCTTTCCTCTTTCTCTACTCCTCCTCCTCGTCCTCCTCCGTCTCAGTAAAGTAATCAAAGTCCTGTGGCACTGACGCCTCCACGTCGCCCTCACCATCTTCGTCGACAGCCGTCAGCACGCCAGCCGCCGCTGCCGCACCGCTGCCACTGCCGCTGCCTTCACCAGCAACCGGATGACCATCGAGACCGCCGTTGCCATCTTCAGCTGCTGCCGCCGCCAGCTCCTCGAGATCGCTGCTGTTCAGCGCACCCGCAAACAGCCGCGCTGCGCTGCGGGCTGCCGCTGCCCGGCTGGCCGTGCTGGCGCTGTTGATGCCGCCACTCTGCGTCAGCAGCTCCGTGATCGCCCGCAGTTCGTGAGGTGCCTGCAGCGCCTGCGAGAGGTCCCGCAGCATCGCGCTGCGGCTGCCAGCCGTCACACCACCCGCTCCTGACCCCGATCCACCCCCACCACCACCACTGCTGTTGTTCTGGGCACCCGCCACCGGCGCCTTCTCAATCGTCACCTTCTTCAGCTTCTCCTCGATCAGCGTCTTAGGCTCATCCTTTTGTGTGTCGATCAGGAGAAGTGGGCCACCGGTAGGCTGACATGTCATGTTAGCACATACGCTCGCTGCCAAAAAAACCCCCCCCAAAAAATCACTCCTCCCACTTACCGGCTTCACCGGCTTGTATCGTCCAGACGGAAAGCTCAGGTACTTCAGTTGCGCCGGCAGCACTCGCGACATATTGAAGATCTCGTAGCCAACCTTCTCCTTCTCTGCCTTCTTCTTCGGCTCGCCCTCTTTCTTGTCGTCAATCGCTTCCTCTGCCTCGTCCTTGCTGTCCTCGCCAGCCGCCGTCTTGTCGTCGTCCACGTCCATCTTGTCGCCGTCGGCCGTCGTTGCTGTCGTCGTCGTCTTGTCGCCGCCGCTGCTGGCTGTCACCGCCGGCGTCACCGCGTCCACATCCATGCTCTCGCGCCGGGCCGCCCGCTCCTTCTTCTGCGCCCGCCGCTTTGCCTGGGCTGTCGTCGACAGAATCGCCGTCGCGATCAGGGCCGGTCCCTCCTCGGCCTTGACCTCTTGCTCGGGCGGGTAGTCAAACAGGCTCGGCCGCGAGGCACAGTGGAATCGCACGTCCGGAATCGCCAGGTCCGGGTCCAGAGCGATCACCGACGTCGGGCTGAAGCTCAGCGACAAAAAGTGCGTGAACGGGAACCAGTACCAGTACTGCGTGAACACTGCCATGCCCACAACGCCCGCCATGTTCGGATTGCCCGTCTGGGTCTGCAGTCCGATCGTGCAGTTGCGGCCGCCCGCGTCCAGGATCCCCAGCGCCAGCGCCGCGCCAAACTTGGTCATCGCATCCTCGTGTCGGTCGCCCACCACCTTCTTCAGCGTCTTCCGGATCGCGGTCACCTTCGGGTTCAGCGCCTCCGTCTGCTGCACCAGGATCATCGACAGCGCCACCAGCGCGCCCTGCCGCACAAAGTCTGTCGGGTCCTTCATCATCGGCTCCAACAGGTCGATTGCCTCGTACAGTCCTGTGCCTGCACACGAGATTCCCAGCGCCATCGCCGATCCGTATCGCACGTGAGGGTTGTACGACTCCGACAGCAGCTCCACCATCCGCGGCACGCTCTCCGGCTTGCGGAACAGGATGAAACCCAGGCTCATCACCGCGATCCGCCGCACGTCGTCGCTCACGTCGCTGACCGCCACATGCAGCAGCTTGCGCACTGCCTTGTTGCTGCTCGTCCCGCAGTATGCCAGCGCCACCGTCAGGATTCCGCCGTACCGCAGCGCTGGATCCGGGTCGTTGAGCAGCGCTTCGATCATCCCGTCCGCTCCCTCCTGCTGCCCGTACATGATCAACGCCATTCCCAGCGCGCAGCCCCGGATGATCTTCTCGTGTGACGTCTCGTGACTGTATGCAAACATGGCCTGCAGCGCCGCCGCGTTGCCCGTCCCCAGCATGATCAGGCCCATCGCTAGCCCGACCGCCTCGCCGTTCAGTGCCGAGTCGCCCAGAAGCACCGTCTTGAGCATCTCAAAGATCTCTTCGTCGCCCGTCGCCATGCCCGCAATGCCCAACCCCAGCGCTCCGCCGTGCTGGATCACCTCATCCTCGGCCGATCCGAACACGTTGCGCAGGTAGTCCAGCGCATCGGACCCGTGGTTCGCGTGGATCAGCCCAAACGCATACAGCGCTCCGCCCTGGCTGAACGGCGACCCTTGCTGCAGCGTGCCCTGTCGCGGCATGTATGGCTCCAGCAGCTTTCGTGCCTGCGTGATGTTGCCGCGGTGGATCACGCCCAGCGCCGCCGTTGCCGTGAACTTGGACCAGTTGATCGCCTTGCCCAGCCACTCCAGATTGTCACGGAAGAACTTGTCGTGCGTCGTGCCCGCGTGCATGAATGCGTTGCAGAGCGTCAACGCCGTGTGGAAGATGGAGTTGCGGCCCTCCAGGCTGTCGCGCACCTTGTTGAGGATGCTGATGTCAGCCCGGTTGTTGCGGAAGAGGAACTCGACGTTGAGCCGGATCGTGGTGCTGCCATCCAGGATGCTGCGGATGTTGTCGTATGCCACCGCAATGTTCTCCGCCGACTTTTCCGCTTCTTCCGTCTGGGCCGCCGTCTGCTCGTCCGCCTCCTCGTTCAGCAGAGGATCTGACTCGCCCTCCTCCACTTCCGTCTCCCCGCTCTTCGGCTTGGCCTCGTCTGTCTTGGCCTTGTCCGACTTGGGCGCCCGCCGCGGCAGGTCGCTCATCACCTTGCCCAGGAACTCCTGCGTTCCGTTGTCGTACATGTCAAAGGCAATCTGGTATGCAATCACCCGGAGCTCCAGGTCGTCTTCCTCCACCAGCTTACGGAGCAGGTCAGACGCCTCCAGGTCCGCGTTGAGATACACAACGCACTTGGCAATGGCAAAGTAATCTGGGTGCGCAATGTCGTTGAGCAGGAAGAGGATCAGCTGCAGGATCTCCGTGCGGAAGCCGCGCTCCTGCACGACGTCCATGCAGATGCCGAGCACGTACTCCATCAGCTCGTCGGCCGCGTCCTGGCCGTTTTCGTGCACCGCCTTGCCCTTGCCGCTCTTGGCGTCCTCGCTGGCACGCTTAATAACACGGCTGAGCACCTCGAGGTTCTTGGCTTCCACGGCAATGCCAACCACCTGACGGTACCGGCCTTCCTTTAGGCAGTTGGCAAAGATGCGCTCGATGATGTGGTCTAGGGCCTTCTTGGTCGCCTGGTCGGCGAGCGGCACGATGGAGCCGGAGCGGCCTTCCTTCGTCTCGGCCGACGGGAAGGACGGGTCCAAAATGGTGTTATCGACCGAGTCGCGCGAGAGGAGCGACTTGGACGGCAGGGTCGACTGGGAGAAGGGCGTCGTCGGCGACATGAGGGTCGAGCCGTCGCCGCCGGCCGCACCGAAGCCGGTCTCGACTGAGGGCAGAGTCACGCTCGCGCGGACGTCGAGGGCTGGCTGGTGGTTGGCCACTGACGTGGCAATGTAGCGGTCGATGCACTTGGAAATGATCGTCTCTTCGAACTCGCTGGGGTCGTCGAGCTTGAAAAGGTCCCCAGCAGCCAGGGCAAACGACATGCTCTCGTTGTAAGCCTGGAGGTGGTAGTACACCTTGGCAAGGACCAGAGCGGCCAGCTGGCGCTCGGGGAACTGCTCATCCTCGTAGAGGGACTCGCTGGGGACAGACTGTGTCAGAGCAGAAGAAAGCCGAATCAGGCTGCGAAAGAAAGACGTACATCTGGCTGACAGCGCCTGCGACCTCCGTCCAGACGGTGTCGATGTCATCGTTTAGCGTGTTCAAGGCAAACACCTTGAGCTCCGGCTCTTCATCGGACAAAAAGCCGAGAACGCCGGTAGCCGTGATGAGGCCCGGCATTTTGGTGGGTTACTGTTTTTTTCTTCTTTTTCTTTTTTTTCCCGCTTGCCAGGATGTGGAATCGAGAGCGCGAACGAATACTGGTGTTTCCTATGAATACGACGGAAAAAAAGACGTTGATGGAGAAGGATGTAGGGAGACTGCCCAAGCTGTCCAAGTGAGGTGGTGGTGGTGGTGGACAGAAGGAAAGATTTGTCGAAACTAACGAAGCAGAGCGAAGCAGGCGAGGGGACCGCGATTGAATACACGTCAGGCGCAGCTCTGCCTAGACGACCTGGAGCTACGCAATGGAGCTAGAGCGGATGCGGAAGAGACTGAGATTTGGATTTGCACGTGACCGGGCAATTCCAACGGCTTACGTACGCGTCCACGGTCGTCTCAGCTGGCCGTTCCACTTCCACAACGCGTACCAGAACAAGGCGAGCAAGCCACGACAAATATGCGAGGCTTCATATATGGGAGTCACGGTGGCACAATGTACGAAACCGGCCAGAAGTGCAGCAGACGGCGGCAACGGCAGCGGGCCAGGTAAAGCAGAAAGGCTGTCGGGGCGATGGAAACGCTAACATGCCGGTGGCCGTTTTCGCGCAGGGGCTCATTGGCTGGTCTGCAGCACGTAGTACGGAGTATTAGTCATGTTTTGCTGGGCTTGATTCAGAATTTTGCGCTGAGCAGCCAAGGTGGTATTAGATAATGGAGCCAGGCGAAATCCAGATTCTAGTTTTTGGACATTTTGTATCCATGACCTTTTTTTGATCCCCCTTGTTTCTCCCCATCGCCAACGCGGACGAGGATGACGCGCCACCTGGCATCTCAGTGACCGACGCCCAGTCCTGCCCCGGAATCGTGACGAGCGACATTCTTTTCTGGCCGGCCGCCGACGCGCGAAAAGGCAGCGAGGGATAGCGTCAGCGAGACAAAGAAGCGTTTAGTCGTCGACATCCTTTGAGCCCACGCAAACGGCATTGCGCGCACGCGCTGCCATCCGACATCCCACATATCGCATCCCGCATCTGGCATCCCGCATCGCCACGACGACCGTTCCGAGCAGCTGTGCGGACCATGTGCGCAGCCTGACGGGCCCACCAACGTCGCTTACCGAAGCTGTTTCGATACCTGCATTGATATCCATCCAAACGCGTGCGTCTCGACGGCAGCGACCCGCCCTTTCTGCTGCCGAGCTCACATACGACTTCGCACCGCTTAGCGTCCGGCATACACGACTCTCGATGGTGCGGCCAGCTGCGAGCTGCAAGCGAAACCCAGTTCAATTGGACGATCCGAACCATTGTTTCCGGCCGATATCTAAAATACCCCCCTGTTGCAACGGGAGACAGACTCGACCTTTCCGGACTCGGCCCTCGAGGACACGACCGCATTGCCCGCACTAAGGGGGAGTGGGCTGTCGGCCGAACGACGACCACACATTCACGATGATGAACCTTCGGTCGCTGCTCAACTCAAACGACGATGGCACGGGCAATCCGCCTCGAAACCGATCTCCACCACCACCACCACCACAACAACAGCAACAGCAACAGCAGCAGCACTTGCCACAACAGGGCCCGCCGTCGACGCCGGTGCAGACAGGCCCGTCGCCGTTTCGCGATTACAGCAACTCCATACACTCCATACACGCATCGCCCGGAAGGGCATTGTCTTCGCACGAATACGCCGCCGCCAACCTGCACACGCCCTCGGCCGTCTACGCGTCACCCTCGGCGACACCCGGTGGCGGTGGCCCCGGACCCTACGGCGCTCGGCCGGTGCCACCACCACTGCAGACGCTCAACACCTCGGACCTGCACTCGCCCAGCAGCGCCAGCCTCTCGGGCCCTTCGCCCTATCGCCATACGCCCAGCAGCAGCTCGGTCAGCAGCGCGTATCCCTTCCCACCCAGCCAGCCGCCGTCAGCTGTCAGCCCTGTGCAGCACCACCAACAGTATCCGCCCGGCGCAAATGCCTTTCCGCCGTCGTCGCGTGACTATCCCCAGTCGGCGGGCCCGGTGGGCTTACCAGGCCCCCCAGGCACCAACGCGTACATGCAGGGGGGCCAGCCACCGATGCCACAAACCCCCCCTATCGGTCCGTCCGGCGGTCAGCACGCCTACATCCACCAGCGGTCGCAGTCCACTCATTCCACTCCCACCCCGACCTCTGCCCAGAGCCAGCACCCTCCTCATCCGCCACCCGCTGCACAACAGCAGCAATTTGGCGCGCCCTACGGCCAGCCCAGCCCAGTCGTCGCCCAACGTCCCCCATTGCCGCAACAGTATCAGCAGCAGCCTCCCACGCCACTCGGACCGCCTTTGTCTGCCACACAACAAAGGGCGCCGTCCGCTGGGCCAGGCTACCCCCAGCAGCAGCAGCTACAACAACAACAACAACAACAACAACAACAACAACAACAACAACAACAACAACAACATCAGCCACATCAACAACAACCACCACAACAACAGCATCAGCAACAGCAGCCATTACCTGCGAGTCCGCTCCAGCAGCGCATGTCGTCAGCGTCATACCTCCCCTACCAGTCGCCTCAACCGACCAACCAACATCTGCCCCCCCACGTATCACCTCGAGTATCACATCCTTCCCCGGCCCCACATCACATGCCACTGGATCGTCCGTCTTCGTTTGCAAGCCAAGCCACGTACGGCCAGATCTCAGTCGACACGCGTCGCAGATCGCTGTCGCACAGTGATCGCGGACGCAGTGTTAGCGTCAGCCCCAAAACTCGTCCAAACGGTGTGCCCCCTGGGTACTTTGAAAGACGCGAACGACAGGCCAGCTTTGACGCAAGCCAGCCCCAGCTGCCGCAGCAGTCACGGCCATCACCCCTTGCACAGCCGGCTCCGACACCAGCCCCGACCCCGGCACATGCACCGACTCCCACACCTACACCCATCCGAGCACAACCTCCGGCACACCCACTCGCATTACCGGGACCGGCGCCCGCATCGTCGGCAATGGACGTGGACCGCCCCCACAACGGCCAGACGGGCAAGCGGAAGATGGACGAGCGCGATCTGAACCCGGACGAGCTGGAGAGGAAAGATGTGCGGCGCATGGCACCCTTTGAGAAGGGCTCCAACGGCGTTCCATCACATAACCAGACTACTACAGCACAAGCAACAGCCCCGAAAGCAGCAGCGGCTGTGCGAAAGGTGGCTAAGAAACAGCGGTACAAGCAGCTGCCGGTGTGGGCGCAGCGATTTGACGGTGGCCGACTGCACGTGCCTAACTTTATCGTGCACAAGCCGGGAATGTCGCGCGCCAACGCTCACAGCAAGTCAGAGAACGCGTCGTCCAGCTCGCACGCCAGTCGCCACACGTCGCGGCACGCGTCTCCAGAAGCATCACGGTCGTCGATGACAGCAGCGCCCGATCTGCCGGCTGCAGCAGCCGCAGCCGAACCAGCGGCAACAGCCCCGACGGCGGTTTACGACGCGCGACTCGGGCTGCTGGGTCCGTGGGAGGAGTCGATCACGGGCGAGAAGCCGAACGAGGAGATATCGCAAAAAGTGGCCAACTTCCTCTTCTTCAACGTGGTGAACAACCCGAGCATGGCCGAGATTCAGGGACTGGGGGTGCAGTTTGAGATCGAGGCGAAGCTGGGGACGCTGATTAGCAAGGATACGAACGAGCGGGTGGCGTTTCCAGTGGCGTCCGAGTGCCTGCTGCAGGACACAGGGCGGGTGACGTTTCGGAGCAGCATGACGGAGGCGCAGCACCGGACGTACAACGAGTACCTCAACCATCTGGTGCAGGAGACGAACGCCAGCCACCGGCCGAACAGCACGACGAGCACGGCGGTCAAGGCGCGCGTGCCGCTGGTGTACAAGCACCGGCGCGAGATCGACCGGTTCTACGAGCTGCCGCTGGAACTGCAGGAGCGGCTGCCGGCCTGTGTGCGCAATCTGCTGCCGCGGCGTCATGGCGTGCGCGTGCGCATCACGTACGACAAGGTGACGCAGCAGGTGCTGGCCAAGATTGTCAAGGCCCGGATCGGCGACCTCAACATCTACTTTCCCGACTCACCGCTGGACTGCCGCCTCAGCGTCAACCTGGAGATGGCCTGGGAGGGCCCGGTCGAGGAGGTCGAGCGGCTGGCGGCGGCCAGCGGTCGTGAGCGCCAGCCGGACCGCGAGAAAGATCGGCTCAGCTACACCCACAGTCACTACCAGATCGATCTGACCCAGGTGACGTACAAGGTGCCGGGACCGAATGTGAGCTTATTTTTTTTTCTTATTTTTTTTTCTTTCTTTCTTTCTTTCTTCTTTCTTTTTTCCGCCATATCTCATACCCCCGCTTACCCTCCAGAAAATGGAACGCGAGGAAAAGGAACACGAGCTCGAGGTCGAACTCGCTCCCCAGATGGTCATCGAACAAGGCCGACGGGCCGCCAACATGGAACCCCATGCCTACCGCGAGCTGGTCGACGGACTCCTCGATAACATCCGCATCCTGACGCGGCCACTCAAGAAAATAAAATAATGTATTGGTACTAATCAAATTTGTCGATCCCCTTGGGAGGGGACGGTGGCAATCTTCTATTGTCTCACTTTCTTATCACTACTTTCCATCTTTATCCGACTGTTTCGTTTATCACAACTCATGTCTTCTGTCTCTTCTTTGGTCTCCCACCCTGCTGCCGGCCATCTCTTTCTGTCTTGATTCTCATCTTTTTCTGCCTGCGGAAGAGGCAGAGGCGGGCCGCTAAAGAGACAAAACTAGACACGTGCCGACGAATGACGGCCTATACCATCTACTATCACCCTGACGTTGTAGGAATGCGGAGACGTGCCATATCGACACGTAACTTGAATGAGTCCATCTTGCGTGCTGATCAGTGACAACCTGTGTCTGTTGCGATTCTTCGTACGGACCGACGTGTTTGGCAACTCTCGAATCGCCTTTGTCGTCTTGGCCAAGCACGCCATTTTGGCCGCTTTCGAGGCCGTTCCGCAATACGAGATGCTCTGGATGTGGTATCTGGCCTTTCCGACTGTTCCGCCAGTCTTTCCGACAAACGCCCCGCAACCCCGATTGGGAAAGGTAAGATAGCTGCAAGCTGGCAGCAACGGCTTGCCGAAAGCTGCTCTCGGAAACGGGCAACAGCAACGAACCTCTACCAACATCCCGCCTTCCTCCCAACCAAACTGACGCCATCCCCGCTACCGAAGCTGCCTGCCATGACGTCCTCCAAGACTCGTCTGTTCTGGAGCGCGGCCGTTGCGTGCCTTTGCCTGGCGATCCCGCCGCTCCTTCTCCGTTCGGCTGGCCTGCCGGTGGCGCCTTCTTCGCTCTCGGTTCGTAATATCATGTCATTCGACTGCTATATCTTCCATGACCCCCCTCTCCATTTCCCTCTCCCGCTCTTCCTCAATTGTACTCCTCGCAGCTTCTCAGCCAAACATCGCCAGCTCTCATTAACCGCTAACCGTGCTGCTGCAATAGAAACTATTTCCATCATCCACCATGGGCATCAAGAACGTAGCCGTCGCCGGAGTACGTTGTTGTCCTCTCTTGGCTTCTCCTGCCCGAGATACAACCACTGAGCATAACTAATATACACCCAGGGAACTGGCAACATTGGAACGCCAATTGTCGAAGAGTTCGTTAAGGCTGGCTTCACCGTCACGCTTCTCAGCCGCGACTCCAAGCAGCCTCTCCCCGAGGGCGTCAAGGCCATCAAGGCTGTCGACTACAGCTCTGTCGACTCGCTCAAGGCAGCCCTGAACGGACAAGACGCCGTTGTGTCCACTCTCGGCTCGCTAGCCTTAGGCAACCAGAGCCCGCTTATCGACGCTGCTATTGCCGTCGGTGTGAAGCGCTTCATCCCGTCCGAGTTCGGCATCAACACTCGCAAGGCACGTGACACGCCCATTGGCAAGATCATTGCCGCCAAGGTTAGCACGGTCGATTACCTCATCAAGAAGGCAGACGCGTCCAAGGGCGTCTTCACCTGGACCGGCATCGCCACTGGCCTGTTCTTCGACTGGGGTCTGGACCACGGCTTCGGCGGCTTCGACGCCAAGACCAAGGCTGCCTCGATTTATGATTCGGGCAACGAGAAGTCGCAGTCGTCCAACGTGCACTTTGTCGGCCGCGCCGTCGCTGCCGTCCTGAAGCAGGCGGGCGAGCACTTTGGCACTGCCGGCGACAAGACAGCCAACCAGTACATTGAGGTTGCGTCCTTCTCTCCATCGCAAAACGACGTGCTGAAGATTGTCGAGGCCGAGACCGGCGCCAAGTGGACCATCACGCACACCAAGACGGCGGACCTGCAGAAGCTGGGCGAGGAAAAGCTCACAAAGGGAGACTTTTCCGCATTCGGCGAGCTGCTGCTCGTGTGGCAGTTCAAGGATGGCGCTGGACACGCGCCTGACCCCAAGACGAGCGGCAATGCGCTATTGGGACTGGACGGTGACGATCTGAAGGAAACGCTCAAGAGCTGGATTGCACGATCCCAGTAGATAGGCAATTGATCGTACCCAGCACGGGCCGTTCCCTCTTTCATGCCTCGGTAATTGTGCTGTGACAGGCGGGTGTAAGATGTGGCTTGAAAGCCTTGCGATCAGGCTTCAGGACCACCCCATTCGGACAACGGCACGACTGTAGGCTCAGGACCTGTGCGGACAACCACCCAGACGACGTCTGTGTCGGGGCTCTCGTTGGATACCTGGTGTTCGACCCAAGCAGGTATAAAGGCAAAGTCTCCGGGGCCAAGCACGTGACGGGCTGGAGGTGGAGGCGGTACAGTCGAGTCGCTGTCGTCGTGAGCGTCATGGTCTTCGGAAAGTGTCGATAGGACGGCGGTGCCAGCGACAGCGTAGACGATGGACTCTGCAGGTGGAAGTCAGCGATGAAGAAGAGGAGAGGACGGAAGCGAGAAGGGGTGACTGAGAACACGTACCTTGTTCTGCGTTGTGGAAAACGACAGTAGAACACAGCGGTTTCACTGTCAGGACAACAGCACACATGCGGTCGGACTTGTGGACCATGGCGTCGCGCATGGAGACGCCAGTGCGGCGGCGACGGGGCGAGACTGTGGGAGGGAGGGGATTGGACGTTGACGGCTGCTGTGGCCCTTCCGGTCTGCCTGGAACATCGTGGAGATTGTCCTTTTCTGTCGTGGTTCTGCTGGGAGGCCGTTCTGGCAAGCTGCCGTCGATGCGGCTCTCTCGGGCGGTGCTATCAGCTGTCGGTTCTATCGGTTCTATGCCCGGGCCCGGCGTGTTTGGCTGGCTGCTGCTTCTCCCCAATACCGATGCATCCTCCTCCTCTCCGGCAACGACGACATCGCCAGCTTTCTCGGCACCGGTCGGCTCCGTCGTCGGTTCGTCGTCATCGGTCAACGGTGAGGCCGGCCGGATCTCCTCGGCCCTGGTGATCTCCACAGACCCCGGGATGATCATGGGCAGCAGCTCCTGCACCAGGGACAAAAGACCGGCCATCATCCTGGCTGGTTGGGCGGGCGATCCAGTTCTTGGGGGGCTGTTTACGATGTGTTAAACGAGCAGTCTCCAAAAGTGCGTACACGAGGTAGTCGCGTTGTCACGCTGACGAAATACAGGAAGCTCAGCTCTCTCTGGGGCCGAGCAGGAAAGGACCCACCCGGCTAGTGGTTGTTTCCCCTGCAAACTCCCTGTAACAGCAGGCTGAACAGGGCCTCTTCCGCCACCGCTACCCCGCACCGCCACTTTCCTCTTCCGACTGGAAGGAGCGACGATGCGACGAGGTCACAGCGCTGCCCGGTCGTTCTTTCCGGTGTAGTTGGGGCGTGGTGGTAATAACGTTCCTCGCAGGAGACATAAAAATTGTCTTGCTGCTTTCCGGTCCAATGCTGCCAGCAGGCCAAACCATCTTTTTATCACCCCCAGACCGATATTATTTTTGGACACGATGGCATCTACAGCAGACGAGAGCAGCATCGACAGCGGACAGGGGCCTGAGCCGGCTACTGCTACTGATACATCCCGTATGAAGCCTTACACGTTGATGTGTTATCGTTTACTCGCAATTTCTAATGACAAGCAGTACAACTTATCAAAGGCATGCCTCTGCCCTCAGAGATCGTCGCCATGATTCTCAAGCTCCTCACACCAGTAGATCTCGCCGCCTTGTCGTGTGTGTGCCGGGCACTGCATCTCCATGCAATGTCCGACCGCCTGTGGCGTATCCTTGTGCAGAAGAACGTACCAGGAATGGAGGTGACCTCACCAGGACCCTTCGGCAGCTTCCGCGAGCTTTACATTGCCCACTTTCCCTACTGGTTCATTCCACAGAAGAAGGTCTGGATCGGCGGCGACTACATAGTGGGTACTATACTCATTGCTCGCTATGAGCCCGAAAAAGCACGCATTGAAGGCTACCAGCTGTTGTCCAGACCCTGGATCAGTACCCCCGAGCCAGGGAACGCCGGTGCGTTTTCCAATCTGTACGACCCGACGAATTTAGAGCTGTTTGTCGAGCAGCCGAAGATCATGTTGGACGCCAATGATCGCCCCCCCCGGCGTGGAAGTCTCAGCAATATCCCCATGGCGGTCCAGGGCTGGTCCGATCCCGCAGGTAATGCAGGCCTGTTACGCAGAAAACTCATCTTCGCCACACCCATGACTGTTGAAGATGAGCTGGGCTTTAGTGGCAGCCCCTGCATGGCGCCGCCATTCAACATCCCAGCACCACACCGGGTCTTGTGTGAGCAGCAACTCATTGATGGACTCCGCAGGGAAAACACGTCAATGTACAATGATAGCGACGACGACGAAGACGACTACGGCTTAGAAGTCAGCTGCCGGCCGTTCCGGCGTGCCCATCTCAGCAAACAAGCCTTTCACATTCGTACGTGGGTAGACCCAACTGACATACAACCTAACTTTCCGGTGCAGCCAGCGCAGTACCACCGCTTTATCAACAATGTGGACACGTATGCTACCATCGAATCGGTGTATTACACTCCCACGGCCGACAAGCCGTTCCAGGGCATCTTCATCGCGGACTACGGCGGGCACGGCTACGAGCTTGTACTAATTCACCAGCCCGACGATCACGTCAAATCGATTGATGAAGATACCGTCGTGGATCGACAGCTCGACGGCGAGACAGAGGCTGAGTACAAAGAGCGACGCAACGCCCGCATTTACCGCGGTAGCCTAGAGGCCATCAAGCTGACCGGCGACATCAACGTGCCTCGCGGAGAGATCACCTTCGTAGCCAACGATCTCAGCGCGACGGACAATAGCGGCACCGACATTGGTATTGCAGAAGCTGTAGTACCCGCGGGTGTGCGAAGGATCTGCTGTAAGGGCCAAATCGCTGATCACGGATACAAAAACCGTAAGCAGTCTCGAACGGGGAAGAGAGAGTTGAGAACAAGCTGACAACCGGCAGATCGGTTCATAGACTGTCGCCTGTTTCCGATCACGCCCGACTGTCTGGCGCTGTACTGGATTCCCTTCAACCACGTCATGTTTTACAAACGAGTGGATATTGATGCCTTCACTAGGCCCGGTGTGAGGAGCGCTAATTAGGGTTCTGCTCAGATACCCATCTGAACGAGCTGCAGCGACACTGGTCTATTGAAAGGGAGGCGTATATTTCATGTCAGACGGAGGGATTCTGATCGGCGTTGGATGGGACAGCATGGATACACCTTGGGCAGCATTTCTTTTCCGGGGCAAGATAATGGCAACTGGCAAGTCTAGATGCTTTGTACGCATTCGTAAGCAGGTCTTTTATCGCAAAGCCAAAAACCGATACATGAATAAAAGTAGTGTACTTTGTAATATTGGTCGCGGGTCCCTCCTTCCATGTTAGATTGGAGTAGGACAGCGGCAGCCCTTTCTCCCGGCGCAATTGGTTTTGGAAATGTGAGATGTGAACCTTTTGCTTCTTTTCCAACCAACTGGTCGTGAGATTGTGCACTGGCGTCTTGTCCAAGTCGTACGGATGGCGAGTAAGGCTCGTTGGGTCCACTGGTGGGTTGCTCCATGACGTCAATGACTTTTGGCCAACTTCGGCGATCGTTCTTTTCTCCTTTCTACTCTCCCCTTTCCCTTCTTTTCCCTCGTTTCATTGTTCGGCTTTTTGCGCCTTCTTGCACCATACACTCTTCTCGATCCCCTCGACAGCCATGGCCGCCTCCACGGGTGCCGACGGCTTTCTGCTGCGCGTCACCGCCGGCACGTCGTACGACCGGGCGACGCACGTCGAGGTGCCGGTAAACGAGCCGCGGCCGGTGCGGCTGCAGGGTGCCTCAGCCGATATTTCTCTCTGCGTGCGCATCCACGGCTACGACCGGGGACTGCCGCGGGCGTCACCGCCGACGAGCGCGTACTTTGCAGCGGCGCCACACGCAGCCAACGGGGACACGTACAGCATCGGGTTGGCCTTTACGCCGAGGGCTGGCGAAGCGGGCGAAAACGAGAAAGATGCAAAAGACGGAAAAGACGGAAAAACGGCCGGCATCTCCGGCCACGACCTCCTCTGGGGCAACGACTTTGACCACTCGATCCGCGACCACCTGCCGCCCGGCTTCAACACGGCCCTGCGCATTATGCGCTGGTGGATCGACCCCGGCATTGACGGCGACGCCTATGCCGACAAGCCATACCTGTACGGACCCGCACTCAGCTCATTCAACCGCGTGCACGTGGGCGGTCCAGACGACGTGCACGACCCGCACGACGATCGCGGCTTCTGGTTCGAGGAGGGCGGCGACGCTGCCGGCCTGGCCATGCGCGCGGCTGCCGGATGTCCCCCCGACGATCCGGCCGCCCGCCAGAAGTGGGCGCTCACCGATGCGGCCAAGTCCAGCTGGGTCTGGGCGCATGACCAGACGTACGGGCTCGACTTCTTCAACGCCTACCTCGATTTCCGCGAACTCGCCCTGCGGCTGCCTGGGTTCCATCTGCCCGTGATGAAATACTGGGACGGCCAGAGTCTCCGGTGGGATCTTTGTTTTTTATTCTTCTTATTCTCTCTTTTATTTTTATTTTTCGGACTCCCTTAACTGACAACCCAGGTACGTCTTGCGCAACCGCACTACCGAGGAGGTCTACCTGGTGGTGGAGATCACGCTTTTGCGCCAGGAGGACGTCGACGAGGACGGCACCGTCAGTCCTGAAGTCTTGGCCAAACAGCACTCCAAGACAGCGCCCAAGAGAGATGACGGAACAAGTGCATCTTCGGACGAGACCGCCTTTGACGAAGATAAAGCCCTGGACGAGGCAAGGAGAAAGCTGTCTGTCGGAAAAGGACACGAGAACGAAACGGAGAGTGCGGTCGAAACCAGTCTAGACGATGTGGAATGAAGCCAATGCGGCGGCTGTCGTGTCATGTATTTTACGCCTTTGTATGTACCTCTCTAAATTAGGCAAGTATTCCATCGTCTTGTGCTATGCTTTACATCCATCTATATTATTCCATGTATGTTCCTAGACCAATAAAACCAATCAAAATTGCTGCAAGATGTCTTTGAAACAGTGTCTGTTTCCGAGTTTACAAGACCGTACAGTCTAAGTTTCGTTCAAGGCCTGTGTCATGTTAGTAAGCTGTAGAATGTCCAGGAGCAAGGCAACTCAGAACTGACCATGGCGAATTTGCTGCGACGGCGGATCTTGTCGCCAAAAATGGTAAGGACCCAGGGCACGAGCGTGAGGCCGATGGCGATGCCACCCAGCAAGCCGCTGGCGCGGGCGATGCCGAGGTTGAGGAAGAGCGGGCGCATGATGAGGGGAAAGACGCCGCCCATCATGTTCCGGCAGAAGCTCTGGGCGGCCAGGGCGGAGGAGGCGAATCGGTGGTAGACGTCGGCGAGGTAGTTAAAGGTGGCGAGGTAGATGGAAAAGATGCCGCCGGTGGCCAAGGCGACACCGATCATGGGGAAGATCCAATGGACGTCGGAGCGGGCGGAGAAGCCAAAGGTGAAGAGGCCGGCTGGAAGCAGGAAAGATGTGATGCAGGCGGCATAGAGACGGCTCTCGGGCGCATCAAAATGGAGGTGTGCACGCAGGGATGCCGGGACGAACCGGTCAATGAGGCGGTCCTGGTAGATGCCGAGGGCGGTGGCCAGGATGGCGCCGATGATGAGGGCGACAAAGGCATGGCCGGCCTTCTCGACGTCCCAGCCGTAGACTCTTTCGAAAACGAGGAAGATGGATCCAAACTGGAGGTAGAGCACGGCCCAGGAGAAAGATACCCAGAGCGAGAAGAAGAAGACGACCGGCTCGGTGAAGAGCATGTGGAAGGGCCGATACACCGACACGGCCACCATGTGGAGGATCGTCGTGCGGCTCTCGTCGTCCTTGACGAGCCAGCGGATGCGGCGTAGACGAGACTCACCCGTGATGGTCGCGCTGGCTGTCTTCTTTTCGGCGGTCGTGTTGGCTGGCACGTATTCGTCTGGATTTGCACCTTCGGGCAGCCAGACACCGTAGTAGCCGGCAGCCTCGAGCGACTCGTACCAACGGTTGAGGGCGGCAGCACGGCGCGAGAGCAACACGGACCCACGACTCTCCTTGAAGAGCAGGGTGAGAAAGATGACAAGCACACAATTGGAGATGGCCTGGTGCCAAAAGACCCAGCGCCAGGGAGCCGTCAGGCTGTCGTCGTCGAGCCGGTCGTGGCGGTTGTAGGGAAACGTGGTGCGATACGTGATGGTGGCACAGAGAAGTGGCCCGAGACCGGTGCCGATCATGACGAAGCCGCTAAAGAGGGCCATAGGGGTGTTGCGGCCAGCTGCGTGCCACATGTCCGCGATGACACCACCGACCATGGTGCTGAAGACGGAGTTGCCAGCGCCGACAAGCAGACGGGCGATCAGCATGGCCGCGTAGTTGGGTGCCGCGCCACAGACAATGTGAAATACCACCGTGACCATGCCGCTGACGACAAAAACGGGGTAGCGACCGTTGGTCTCGGACAGCGGCGCCAGAAGCATCGGCGCCAGCCCAAACCCGATGCAGAACATGGTGATGCCAGCTGCTAGCATCTCCGTCAGCGTCATGTGGAAGGTGTCAGCCATGCGCTGGGCCGGTGGCGAGAACGAGCCGGCCGAGTAGGCCGTCAGACAGGTCGCGATGCATGACAGCGCCAGCAGCAGATTCTTGGTGCTCTCAGGCCACAGATGCGGATCCGAGTAGGGCGAGAGATCGGGCGGCGGCGGTGCTGCTGCTGTTGCTGAGGTGGAATCGCTGCCAGCCTTGACTGCCATCGTGTTGGCTGTCGGCAGCAACGTCTCGAATGTGAGGTACCAGCGCTCAATCTCCAGGGCCGAGGCATCTTTGACCGAATTGGGGGGCCGTGTGTCCATGATGACATCGTCGTCGTCTTCTTCTTTCTCGATCTGCATGTCTGTGGCTGTCTCGGAACCAGATTCTCGCCCATTGATTGTCATCTCCCTGTCGTCGTACACCTTCTCGTCTGTCTGCTCGGCGGATGCATATAGAGAAGGCCCTCCCGACGTGAGAGGCGAAACCATGGCTCAAAAGGGCAAAAGAGGTGGGAAACAGATCCCCGATTGAAAAAGAGCAGGACCAGGACGGCTGTTTGATCCAGGAAAGCAGCAAAGTCGACGTCCAGCGCCCTCTCTCCCCCGTCTCCGCAGAGGGCGTAGGGGACAATTGCAAATCCTCTCTTATGAGCCGGGAATAAGTTGGGAAAAACAAACGGCAGCCAACAAATCCGGTGTGTAGCAAAAGCTTGGTCCTTGTCCGGGGATACGCTGACGAGTGGGGTCGTCAGCCTGCAACTCCAGACCTCGCCCGACAGCAGAGATAGTTGTGAGTTCAGCTTGCAATGTGATTTTCTGGTTTGGAAGAAGTTGAAGATATGCAGTCTCTTCTGCTTCTACGATTGCATGAAATGACAAGACATTGGGACACACAATAGGAAGGCACGATCAGTATCACTGAACGTACACCGACTATAGGAAAGGACGCCTTTTGCCATTGCCGGCTTGGGAACGAACGCCGGCAGCTGGGGTGGAGAAGCTGTGGCTATTCCCGGTCAAAGTCCGGCATCGCGAACGCGGCTGGTCTTTTTGTACTAGGAGAACAAGGTCCGATTCGAAAAGGGAATAGCAGAATTAAAAGAAATAACAAAGGTTACTAATGGCCTTGCGATAAGGCGTCGGATCCTGCCGACTCTGGAAAGCAGACCAAGCAATCGCGACTATCTGGCGGCTTTATCGGCTTATCGCCCTCTCTCGACCAAGTTGAAGGCGGAAGCAGCCGTAGATCGATTCAACGCAAGTAGCAGACTTTGCACTCTTTTGTATTTAACAGACACGAGAGCGTCCTGACCGGACTGACCGATGTGAAGCAAGCAGAAGACGAAACAAGCAAGAGACAACAAGAGCCGCCGCCTGAGTCATCACTACATCGCGACACCCCACATCGCCAACATGGCCACCAAGACAACCTACGCCGACCGGCCCATTCCAAAGGTATGCTTTTTCTGTCTGTCTGCCGTTTGACTGTTCCACCTCCTCTGACACGCTAGATCTCGCTCCGCGACTTTGACGCCCGCATCGACGAGATCACGGCCGAGCTGTGCGACGCCTCCGAGAATGTCGGCTTCTTTGCCCTCGTCGACCACGGCATCCCGGCCGCCGAGATCGACGCCATCTTTGCCCGCTCGGCCGCCTTCTTCGCCCTGCCCGACGAGGTCAAGGCCACGGTTCCATGGAGCCCGCTCAACGTCGGCTGGGAGAAGATGAACCAGATCCGACCGAGCACCGGGGCTCCCGACACCAAAGAGTCGTACCAGCTGCAGTTTGGCGAGAACATGGACCACGGTGGCACCGCACCGGGAGGAAGCCTCTGGATGAGCGACGAGCACCTGCCGGGCTTCCGTGCCGATTGTCTCGGCTTCATGAACCGCCTGCATACCCTGTCCAAGAAGCTGATGATCTGCTTTGCCCGCGGCCTCGGCTTCCCGGACGACTACTTCCTGCCCTTCCACGACGTCTCCCGGCCCAGCATCCAGTCCGTCCTCCGGTTGCTGCACTACTTCCCCATCGAGCCACCAGCACCCGACAGCGACAAGCCGCCGACCATCTACCATCGAGCCGGCGCCCACGCCGACTGGGGCTTCCTCACCCTCCTCTTCCAGCGTCCCGGCCAGGGCGGCCTCGAGATCTGCCCCGGCCGTGAGGCCGTCACCGAGTTTGGCCTCGGCGACACCTGGACCCGTGTCGAGCCCGACACGGCCGCCATCGTCTGCAACATCGGCGACCTCCTCATGAGCTGGTCCGACGACCGCTTCAAGTCCACCTTCCACCGCGTCAAGGCCCCCTGCGAGCCCGGCGACTTTTACGGCGAGCGCTACAGCGTCGCCTTCTTCAACCAGCCCTGCGCCGATGCCATCATCCAGGGCCCCGCCAAGAAGTACCCTGCCGTCACCGGCGCCCAGTTCACCAAGAACGCCATGGATCGCCACTTTGCCGCTCTGCAGGCCAAGCGCAACGCCAAGGAGGCTACTACCTCCACCCTGTCTTCCGTGCCGGCTGCAGCATAGGGACGTTCGTGACGACCTTTTTGTAATTATAGCATGAGTAGCATGAGTCAATGACAATGGTTCCAGTGGTATGTTGTGTTCGGTCTTGTTATGATGGGTGGCTGCTCGCGGTGGCAGCTCGACCATGATCACGCTGGCCGACATCCGTGCCGCCAGTGTCTCGGCCGTTCAGTCGACCCCTGCGTTCGGGCCGATTCCTCCGGCCGTTGGGTTCTGCCTTGCCGACCGGTCCGCCCGCCTCGAGGGCTAATGCTGGTGAGATTCCCTAGGGTCCCCCTATCACGCACCGGGATCTGCTGCATGCGTCGCGCCGTGCTGCGCAGCCTGCCTTTTAGACTATCTGCATGGCGGTGCAAAGGCGCGGCAGCCTGCATCTTACCTGTTAGCCACAATGGCAACCTGCTGGGTGGCATGTAGCGTTCTGTTAGATAGTTGTGAAGGTTAAAGGAGGCTATACGTAGCGGTCATATAACGTGATGCACTGTGAGGAGCAGGAGGCTGAATAGGGTCTAGTGTGGGCGAAAGAGTGTTGTGTACTAAGGAAGAAATAGATACATCGCGACCCTTCTGGGGATCCGTATTAATACTAGTGTCAGGCCCCGCTTTTGTGCCTTCTGACCAATTACAGGCCAGTACGGCCAAGTGGGGCGGAAGGGCCACAGTGTGGCGGATTCCAATGCTTGACAATAGTCTTTGAATAGTTGTGAATCGGAAGTACTCTGTGCATGGGATGGATCTTTCATCTTTAACATTCCCGTCGTACTACCTTCAACCAATAATATTACGCTATACAGTTTCTTTACCCTACAGAAATGTGATGTTCGACAGCACCTATACACTTGATTTTTAATTTGCGATTATGGCGATGATAGCGACGGTCTTGGATTATCACATAGACCGTTTCCCGGATCGTGCCTTTATCCGGACACAAACCCCAGCGCTACTGCACATATGGAGGTCCCTTGGAAAACGCCCTTGAGCTTTAGCTTTTTGGATAAAACTAAAACTTAGTATAAGATAAGGTCAGACGCGGCTATCGCCGTTGCCCGCGATAAAAATGAGTGAATGAACCAATAAATTTCCACGTGTGCGCAGCGCCTCTTCTGACAACCACATTTCTTGTCCTGGACTTGAATATACGACGCCTATTCAGAATGGCCACAGCAGACAGCACTGGGTTCTTCCCACCCCGTACAGAGCCAACCCAGGCCCAGATTGATGCTGTGAGAGCCCTTTCAGCCGGACAATCCCAAGCCATCCGATTAGACTTGCGCGGCTTACCTTTGGTATGTTAGAGCATGACGAAAGTGCTGGAGCTGCAGCACAATGCGCACACACAGCACGGAAAGCGGCCGTTTGCGGGCATCCTTGTCGGCCCCGACAACGAGACAGTGCTCCTGCTGCATCAGTCCGTGTCGCATGTCGAGCACGCAGAAGCATCGTTGGCGCGGCTAGCCGCGAACCACTACTCGCAGCCGTATCTGTGGACGTGCACGCTGTACTCGACCTGGGAGCCGTGTGCCATGTGCACGGCCACGATCTACTGGGCCAACATTGGGCGGGTCATCTTCGGGGCGTCCAATGATCAGCTGCTGGATCTGACGGGCCGCTTCAACAAGGAGAATATGACGATGAATTGGACCAGTGAGCAGATCATCAAGGGTGGCCAAAAGGACATTAACGTTGTCGGGCCGCTGGATGGCTGGTACAAGAAGGTCATGGAGGATGCGGACATCTACTGGTCTAAGCTGCGAAAGCCATGAAAGCTTGGGGGCACATCTTCAGATTTATATTTGTCTCTGGAGCTGAACTTGTGACGCCTAGTAAGTATCGTGCCGTCTTTGAACCTAGGGGTAGTTCCAAAACTACTATAGAAGTTGCATTCCAGCACAGGAGATCGATCACCTAAAGTGGAAACTTCCCAGAACTAAATTCAGGACACGACATATAGTATGCACTTGGGCGTGAGGCCACAGCGAGGTGAGGGATAAACAAGTCCCGGCTCCGCAAGATGAAATACTTGTTCAACTTCTATCGAGTTTAGGCTTTATATAAGGCGACAAATCGGCCCCACGGAGAGAAATCCTCACCCGAGATAATACAACGTAACTTACGTTTTCACACATATGTCGGGTAAAATGTTATAATTCAGTGCTGGAAGGGAAGCTGGCAATTTCTTCTTACACATCTTTGCCTTCAACTGCTGATAGATTTCAAGAGATTACTAAACATGCCGCGTTAATTACTCACGTGGGGCCAAAACCGTTATAAGATGTGTCCATCTGGCCACTGCTTTGTAGGACTAGAGACGTTTTCTAGGCAAGGCTGCCGCATAATTGAAGCACAGCGATTGTCTAGCTCGCAGATCTCCGCCGACACAGCCGCATCTTTTCCGTCCTTCATAGCTTAATTAGGCTTACCAAGATCAGATAGGCAAAATTTCATCATGAACGGTGGCTTAACCCAATTGCCGCACATAACACCCCATAAAGCGCACTCGCAGAGGCCTTGAGCAAAAGAAACCCCCCTGTCAATGTTTCATTGTTGCGGTTACTCCGTACGAGCACATACGACGTATCGTACTCGTAGAAATGTGGTGTGATAGTGGATGTCGGCAGCCCCTCGTGTGATACAACCCCGCGTCTCTGTCGATCGTCATGCTGTGGATATAAATACAGAAATCTAGGACGTGTCTGCAGCCTCTGTCCCTGTCTCACTCCAGGTCCATCTCTTATTTGAACACATCTCACCATACGCCACGATTACAATGACGTTAGTTTCAGTGACTGAAAGTCCAAGCCTCAGATCTATGCGTTGCTAACATGAAGCGTTTGGTTGCAACAGAGCTGTACAGCGATTTAACGCACTCACCAAAGCAGAAGGGCTTCTCAAGGAGTCTGAGCTTGCACAAATTTTCGACGAGCTCCCTCCTGTTTCTCCAGAAGCTATGACAGGCAAGTGGAATGGAGGCAGCTTTGACAGTGGCCATCCTGTCCACAAGCTGCTTCAAACTTTTAAATGGGCAGGGAAAGAATTCCGCTCCGTTGACGATATCGACCCGATTGTGATCTTCGACGAAAATGGGGAGCGAAAGTGGCTATCCGAGTATGGACATGCAAGAGTGAGTTCATCGAAGCTTCATTCACTTAGAAAGCTCAACTGACCCACCCCACAGCTGCGTGAAGTTAAGTTTCGGGGAGTTGTATCTGCCGCCTTGGTATACGACAAAGTTGCCATTATCGACTCGTTTCGTCGGGTTTCGGACAACGTGCTGATGGGAACTATGGACGCCAGGGACTGGCCGGATGCTGGCATCTACTACTTTTACATCACCAAGTTTGAAGAATTGTGACTGAGATCTTACTGTTACAAGAGAGCCAGATACTGAACAGGTGCAGCATCATGTGCCCTCATAGCGTATACAAGATATTATCCAGTTGCAGGTGTGTTTGTTACCCCATAAGGACAACATTTCGTGGTAGCATTTTTCCCCGCACAAAAGTGACATTATCGACTAGTAATACGGGTCCTGCTGCAGGCCTCTCAACTAAACACAATAACATCGTTGTAGTTTTTGAAGCTCTTGATTATGCAATTGCGTGAAATACTTATATGGCTGATGAACATTTCGAAAAGACAGCTCCGGATTTTCATAACTCCCGCTATGCACAAATGATTGCGTGCTAACATACAACGTTTGTTGCCACGTGTTTATCGCATCACGAAGTGGAATGCATCGATGGCGTGCGGCGTCGGCAAAACGGATGGCCTCATTACGCTATCAAATTATTGCATCATTGCACCGCGACTATTTCGACAATGCCATCTCGGCCCGGGGGGAGATTCTCAGTGTGTTATATATTACGAGACGTCAAACAGAAACTGGGCATTAAAGGTCCGTCACTAGCGACGGAAAAAGGGAACGAGAAAATAAAACGAACAAAAGTATGGCAGCAGCTGTGATCGCATCTCAAGTCTCGCACGGCCCTCCTGGCCAGCCGGACATCAGCTACACGCCAGATCTAGAAAAGTACACGAACCGGTCGAAGAGGCGGGCAGAAACCGAAAAGCTTGGCCATGAGCTTCCTGCAGGGTTCCCGAAGAAGCTGAACTCAGACCTAGTTTGGGACCGCGACAGCCTCGCAGGGAACTACGACTGGAACTACGTACTGACTGCGGACGACATTGCAGAGATCCGCAGTGCACTGCAGCACTTCAAATGTGAGCACAGCAAGCCTTGTACGAGAAATCTGGAAAGATTATTGACGCCATTATTCTTGTGTAGCTCTCGGCAAGCCCATAAGTTTCGTCAGCCAGGAATCGTTTCCTCTACCCAATCTACATGCGATGCTCCGTGATGTATCCAGAGAGCTACACCAGGGCCACGGCTTCAAGGTCGTGCGCGGTGTGCCGGTGACTGAGCACACTCTAGAGGACAACATCATCATCTACGCGGGCATCTCGTCTCACGTAGCGCCATTGCGAGGACGCCAGGACGTGCAGTACCAGGGCAAGCCAGCAGACGTCGTGCTCGCACACATCAAAGATCTGACGGGCAAGGTGGATGCGGCCAGCATCGGTGCGCCTGCATACACGACTGAGAAGCAGGTGTTTCATACCGACGCCGGCGACGTGATCGCCCTGTTTGCGCTGGCCGAATCGGCCCACGGCGGCGAGAGCTACCTGTCCAGCAGCTATTGCGTTTACAACGAGCTAGCTGAGCGACGGCCCGACCTCATACGCACTCTCGCAGAGCCCTGGGCCTTTGACGAGTTTGGCAAGTCGGCACGCAAGTTTTCCCTGAGACCGTTGCTGCATCAGGTGCCGATATCGACTGCCCTGGACAGCAATGAGAACAATGTTTCGTCTCATGTAAACGAGAAGCCCCGCCTGGTCATACAGTATGCGCGGCGCTCCTTCACCGGTTACTGGGGCTTGCCGCGGTCTTCGGATATTCCACCCATCACTGAGGCGCAGGCGGAGGCACTCGATGCTCTCCACTTTACGGCAGAGCGCAACGCGGTGGCCCTCAATTTCCACCAAGGAGACATCCAGTATGTTAATAATCTGAGCATATTCCATACCCGGGGCGCCTTTACGGACTCTCCCGAGAAGCAGTAGGTGTTTTTTTTTCTTTTTTTTTCTTTTCTTCAGTTCCTCGTGGTCAACAACGTTCACATAGCTCGTTCTACCTTTTGAGTCTCCTTTTACTAACAGCTGCGTACCACCAGTCGCCACCTGGTCCGTCTTTGGCTTCGTGACCCAGAATACGCATGGCCAACACCGGAGGCACTGAAAGACCGCTGGGACCACCTCTACACCGGTGTGACCCCGGAGAAGTCTGTGTTTCCGCTCGAGCCAACTGTGAGAAGTGCTAGCAAGGGCAGGGCAACGTAAAACAGGTCAGAGAAAGCTAGAATCGGTCATTTCTTCAAAGGAAAAAAAGGATGCTATTAGAGCTACAAAAACTGTTCTGAAAACTCCAAGACTTGGGGTATCATACATATAACATTCTTGATCTACGCTTCTTACTGATTATATTGGTCAGATATCCACACGGCGCTTACCACGTTTGTATATATGTACAAGTCCGTGTTAAGACCCAATGTCCACGTTGTTTCCGTGCCGTGTTTTCGTCGTAATCTGTCCATAGCGGTGGCTCGCACCTGATGCATTTGCCATTGGCGCCAAGCCTTAAGAATTTGTTTTGCGGCCGCCTTAGAGGCCTGCCATTGCACGTGAAAACACCGGTAAGGCAAAAACACAGAGTTTATGCAAACATGAACTGCAAATAGTAACCCGCCGTTTTCGCATATAACAATTCGCGTGCCTTAACTTGCGTCTGGGGCCTAGTGAATCAAGCTGTTGACAGGAGTTTCTCTGGAGCAGTGGATCTACTTCAGCAGACGCAGCTTCTGTCCAGAACCTGGTATTTCAAGTCCGACCCATACACATAGCTAGTACCCAAATGGTATGATCTCCGAACGAAGGAGTGCATGTCGATACGAGGCGCGCCAGAACCACCGCTGCTTCCCAACAAGGATATTCCGTACTTGTCCTCGTACTCCGTACTCTGTACTCTGTACGTCGTACTGGGGTGGTGGACCCAAGGCTTGGACCACCTGCTCCGTACGGAGTATATAGCCTGACTTGTCAGATACCCACATCCATTCAGACCAATACCTGGACAGCGCGGGACGGATCCGTTCTCGCGTAAATAATGATGTGTCTGTTGGAGCGATAAGTTGAATCCACATGACTACCTGCAAATTTACACCAATAAGAAGTGCCGGACTGACGAACAACACACACAAATTCCTTACAACATTGCAAGGGGCCCTGTGTGCATGCATGGTCACCAAACCGCCTTCCTTGATCAGGTGTGCCTCAATGTCCGTTGCACACATCCGATGGAATGAGCCAAGTCTCGCGTGTACTCCGTATCTTCATTCAATAGTCAATCAGCCGTAAACAGGGCAGAAAGGATTGCAGCACGCTAAATAGCCAGCTAACCCTCCTATCTAGACGTAATTAATGGCAGGAGAAATATATGGTTCGCCGAGTAACGTTTTGTTTATAAGTTTGAAACACTTTCATCTCTGCGGAGTATCTTTGTTTTGTTTTGTTTGCTTCGTTTGCCTACTTTGAAGTAGGAGCCTATGAGGACGGCTTAATTTGCGACTGCACCGTGCTTGCGTTCAAGTTCTGTTGATGTCATCATGGCTGGCCAGATGACTGTGGAAGAAGAAGTGCCAGTCACGGGAACGGCTTCCTCCCCGACTGGTCCTGCCATAGAGTCACGAAGTCATCTCCGCCCCCCTCAAGTCTGGGTAGATCTGGAAGCTGATGGGGTAGGCCCTCCCCATCGAGAGAAGGCGAGGAAGAAAGAAGTAGCATGTGCTGAAGGCTTCTAGGATGACAATGACTCTGCAATGGGCAATTCGGTTTCCGGCTCCACGGATTCCCTTAGGTCGAGCATCCTTGAGTATCGCCAGATTAATGGCCGAAGATATCACCATGATTCCGGAGAGCAGTATTGGTATGTATATCCTGGGTGCTATATCTTACATTGCCACCACTAACGGAGCATAGGGGTCCTAACGATGACCGCCAAAATACGTCGCTCGATATCGGGTAAGCGTTGTGAGCCAGAAATGTACGAGCTTTATATACTAATTCTAGAACAGACACCATGCGCTCACAATGCTTATGGATGACAAGCTCTATCTTGCGCCCCTGCCAGAGCATATTGATGTAAGTTAAATCATCCACCAAAAAAGCACTGCAGCTGACACAGTGTTCTGTGATAGAAAGCAATCGACATCGGTACAGGAACTGGCATTTGGGCTATGTATGTTACCACCTCTGCCAAACTTCATTGACTTTAATTCAGCGGCTAATGAAGACAGCGATTTTGCAGATATGCATCCAGAGGCGACGGTCATCGGCACCGATATATCGCCCATCCAGCCACATTGGGTCCCGCCGAACGTTTTCTTGTACTTGCTCTCTTTTCCTTGGCCCTTTTCATGTGATCCAACTGAATGTCCTTGTAGCCAAATCGACGACTTTTCGAAGCCATGGACATTCGATGAAAATTCCGTCGACTACGTTCACGTGCGGTGGTTGTCTGGTTGCGTCCAGGACTGGACAAAGCTGTTCAAAGAGGCCTTTAGGGTGTTGAAGCCCGGTGGCTATATCGAGTCCTGTGACTTTGACAGCAATGTCAGCTCGGATGACGGCAGCGTGAATGAGAAGATGGCTCTATCACAATGGGGCCACATTTATACAGAGGGCACTAAGAAACTTGGATTTCCAATGTCCTTTCATCCTGTTGGGGAAGGCAGGCAGCATAATGGTCTTAGAGATGCTGGATTCGTCGATATTACCGAGAAATCCTACAAGGTAAGCCGGCGGCCTTGTTACATAATCATCTTACTCCTGGCTAATGGCTTTAGCTTCCACTTTCCGAATGGCCGAAAGACGAGCGGCTACATCAAGTTGGAGCATACACTCATGCCACCTTCGCCAACGATTTTGAAGGCTTCATAGGCCTAATGGCAACCCAACTCGGCTGGACTCCCACGGAGATTTCAGTATATATCGCCGTTCTGCGCCGGGAATGGCGTAACCCAAATGTGCATGCCTATTTCCCTGGCTGTGTGGCGTATGCACAGAAGCCAAAATAGCCTTACATGCAATTTGCAACTGTCATAGCGTTCTGTTGAGCCCACTAAACTCGTAGTGCACTTCCAAATATCGGAGGCCTTCTTGCCAGGTGACCTTGACTGTTCTATGGGGAGTCTCCACGAAATAGTCGCATATACAAGTATATGTGTGCATGGGCACCCTCCCATCATGCCCAGACCTTGCGAAATTTCACATCAAACTGCGCCTTCAGCTGTTTAAAGGCCGAAAGCACATTCCGGAGACGCATCTGGCTTTCATTGTCTTTGGGTCTGCTTGTGGAGATGACCGTTGCTGATTTTGTCGTAGTGGTCGAGGTGGATGAATCTGAATCCGTCTCATCCTCCCAGGAATCGGCCACCTTTTCCTTCTTCCGCTTCTCCTTGTGTAGACGTGCGACGGCCGCGGTACCAGTGTCCGCAGTAGACATCTTTTGGACGTTCTCGCCCTCATAATCCATGTCCTGCTCGTCCTGCTCATCTTCCTCGTCCCACATATCCTCATCCACTCCCAAATCATCCAATGCCACCGCATCCGGTTCCAGAAATAGGGTCAGACTGGTGACGATGGTGGCCAGAATCATGCTGAATTCCTGCAGCAAAAACCACACATCGCCTTCTCTGATGCCGTTGCCATTTTTCAGCGCACTCAGGTCACCGTGACGGAAGAAGTCGTAGATGTATGCGTTAAGAGGCACGCCGTCGGTATCATCTGGGGACACAGGAAGGTACGGCACAGACGCCTCTTGCAGGAAGACACCGGCGCGCACGGTCTCGCAGAGGTCGTGCACCGACTGAAAGTCGTCGGTAAAGCCCGACAGTGCAGCAAAGGGCGACCGCAGCTGCACGCCTCCACTGCTGCTGTGGTCACCTTGCGGTCCCACGAGGATACCTGTCAGTGGCAGGGATCGGTCGGGCTGGTCGGCCAGATGTTGGCGCACGTAGCTTTGGACGTATGTCTGGAAGATGGTCCGCGTCTTCGCGTTGTTCGCCCGCAGGATCGCAGAGGCATCCGATGGCAGCAGTGGCAGGAGGACAATGGACGACGACGGCTTGACCACGGTCGCCAGCCATGTCTGGTCCTGGTAACGGCGACAGAGCCGTCGACAGAAGAGGTGGGACAGCACGAGGACCATGGTTCGCATCACTTCGTCTGTGTTGGAGGCCCTCCCGGAAAATCCAGCACACAGCCGGTGAAAGTAGCCCTCCTGCAGCAGTGCGTGAAAGGCAAACGCGCTGTTCTCGGTGTAGTAGAGGTGGCCGACGAGGCCGGCAAAATTGAGGGGCACTCCACGAACCGAGAGCATATGGTTACGGCGCAGATACTCGATAGAAAAGCGCAGGTGGTGCTTGATGGCGTCTTGTCCAGCCGGTCCGCCCATGTACATGCGTGTCTGCGAAAAGAGCGAGCGCACGATGCAGTCGCGGGCAAAAGAACAGCGGTCCGTCTGGTGCAGCAACATGCATGTGCGCAGGATTAGCGACGTTGAGAGCGGGAAGTGGCCACGGAGATCGGGCAGCCGCGACGACAACACCTCCATGACGCGCTGGGGCGTAAAGCCATAGAAGACGACGTTGCCTAGGGTATCAAAGCCGCGGCGACCAGCACGGCCAGAGGCCTGGCGATAATTGAGGGCATTCAGATAGGTTGAGTCGCCAACAAAGACGACTGTCTTGCATGGCATGTTGATGCCTAGAGCCAGTGTTCCGGTGGCCACGACGGCGGTTAGAAAGCCTTTGCGGAAGAGCATTTCGACACTAGAATCGGATTAGAAAAGAATGTGACAGGGCGGTATATCAAGCAAATGGAAACCCACATCTGTCTATATCGACGGCTCATCCCAGCATGGTGCACACCGACACCGCGGCGGAGTCCTTCGATAAAAAAGGGCCTTATGCCGGCACCGTCGAGGCTTTTGATAATCTTCTCCAGTTCCGACGCAGGAAGCCTTGTGTGGTTCGCTAGGCTGAACTCTGCTAGCGGTGCGTTTGGGTCGAACAAGTCCCACTTGCTGACTTCCTGGTTGGCAGCCTCGCGCATGCTTTCAAATTTGGATATGTTGCCGTCATCGTCGTTTTTTTTCCCCTTTGTACTGCGGGATATTTTTGGCGCCTTCTTTGCTGTCTTGGCCTTTTGATGCTTCTCGAAGCTTGCCATGGTTTGCTTCCATTCAGTGCTGTTTTTCTTCCACGCCTTCTCAGCGCTCACAAGCCCTTCCACTATGTGCCACACCGAATATTCGCAAAGCTTGCGGTCGTACAGAAACAGCAGTGCCGGCACGGCTCCATGTCTGCGCAGGTCAGTCAACAGCTCTAAGAGCTTACTTGAAATATGGTAACCTCCTGAATTTCTTCGGAGGCCTATCGGACTAAGGTCTTTATGCACTGCTGGAAAGGGCGAGCGATGGTCATGCATCCAAGACAGCAACACCTTCTTTAGCTGAACTTCCCAGGCCACGGCGTGTTCCTTGGTTACCGATAGCTTAGAAGAGAAGAAAACGTCCGGGTTAAGCGAAGGGTCAAGCGGAAAATCTGCGGTGTGGTGCCTTTTTAAGCTGCGCCACAAAAGCACAGAGTCGCGTGGCTCGAGGCTTATGTCGTCTAAAGAATCCCTGCTTCTATTACAGTAGTTAGTATTACAAAGTACAAAATATATGAATAAGAAAGCATAAAGATACCGATCTATCAGACTCGCCACCGGATGCACAACCATAAATGGCGTTTTCTCGTTATAGCCATCAGCTTCTAAGCCAGGAATCGGCCATCGACGGCTGTCTTCAGCCGTAACGCCGGAAAATTGAAAATGTCTCGACGGCATCCAGACGTAGTTGCGTAGGTCCGAGTACCGCGAAGAGTGCGTGATCATGCGTATCTGGCGGCCTTTGGACTTCTCACAGCTAGTGAGCCAGTCCCGGAACGCATAGGGGTTTCCAACGGTAGCCGACAGCGCAATGATGGGACAGGGTGCCATCAGCACGAGCTGTTCCCACACGACTCCCTCGTCGGACTGTCCAATGCTGTGTATTTCGTCAAAAATGATCCAGCGCAGCCGCAGAGGCCACGGATTACTACCCTCCATGCTGCTAGGTGACATTAGTAGGATCTGCAGCATGTGCGGTACCGTCACCAGAACCTGGCAACCTGTCGGGTTGTTGATGCACTGGTCACGTGTTTTGATGGCCCATACCGACTTTCCACCACTGCTGCTCTGTGGGAACGTCTTGGAAAAGCGCGCCTCGATCTCGGCAGCGACTTGGTTGACCAGCGCTTTCGTTGGGGCCACATAGACGAGAACGCCGTCATTGCTCTGTTTCAGCACCTGCTTCATGGCGTAGAACGAGATAAAGGTCTTGCCTGCCGATGTTGGCGCCACCACAAACAAGCTCTGCCGCTCATCGATCGCATCCAGAACCTTGCGCTGCCATCCATCCGGCTCAAAGTTCAGCACGCGCGCATCCGGCTGCGAGTCAAAGCCTCGCTCTAGATATGGCCCACAGACTCCGAGCTGGAAAGCGGCCGGCCGAGTCACTAGACGCGCATCGTCTTTTGCCCTCTCGAGCGTGCTTATCACACGCACTGTTGCAGACCGCGATTCGAGGGGAGTGATGAGACCATCTGTGCGAACGGAAAGTGGCCCGACTGGAATCATCACCGCCTTGCACAGGTCCTGGGCGATCTGCACAGCCTCGGCAGACAGTGGCAGTCGGCTCAGCTCCTGAATCTGTGCCCATATGAGCGCTGCTATATTGGGAGCTAGTATAACGCGTCAACGATATGTATGTGCTCTTCACTATCCCAGACAAAACACGCGGAGGTTTCCTCACCGATCATTTTTAGCTTGCTGCTGCTATCGCACAGGCATTTGCCGAGGATGTTGCAGACGTGGAGCACCACGTCGGCACCGACAATGTCGCGACTCAGCGGAGACAAGTTCTGAAAGTACTTCACGGCTGCTTCATACTGCTTGAGAGTATCTTTTTCCTTCTGCAGATTCTCGTAGGCCGAGCGCCATCTCATGACAATGTTCGGAACTTGCTTGGCTTTTTGGTATTCTTGTGCCACATTCTTGTTGCTGGTCACAGCCTTTCTTTCTCTAGATTTGCCCTTGAAACTCTTTTGAACTACTGTCTGTAGCTTTTTGGGTGGTACCGCCGTGACGATGGTCTCGCGGTCGAGAATCTTGCCCGTTGCATTAGTCAAGCTGGCAGCATAGTCTCGAATCTGTGTCATGAAACGCTGGTTGCGGCGGTTGAAATAAAACATTTTCCTAGGGTCCGGTTTGTTTATCGTTGTTGCTGCCAGCTTCTTGGTATTGTGCCAATGTGTCTCTTCTTGTGAGACTTGAGTCGAATTATGGCTGCTAGCCAGAGTTTGTTCAGCATCCCAGTCTACAGGCACGGCCACATCGCCCAAAAAATCATCAAAGTCTGGGTGCTGAAACGGAAGGATGGAGCCAGTGATGATGGTAGAAGGCACTGTGAGAGCTTCAGTTGTCGGTGAGGAGGATGTACTGAGATAACCAGGCAGACAATCCTGCAGGTCGAAGCCACAGAGTGCCGAAAGACGTGTGGTCAGGTCACGAAAGTCGGAAGCCATCTTGGTCTCGCTTGTGACGCTGGATTGACCTTCCAGAACTGCCAACCACAGCCGCCCGTCCACGAGATCGTATGCATCCCAAACTACGGAGGTCGAGGTGGAACCCACGGCCACCTCCCATGGGCGTTCTCCCAAGACCTTCCGTGAGAGCTCGCAGTACACTTTGAGAAAGGACAACTCTTCATTGCTGCGTGCCACACCAGGATGCACCGGGCGGTTCGAGAGCGAGCAGTGCTTCAAAATGGCAAGATGGGCGAGAAACGCTACCACCCGCTGTTTCATCGATGAGCTGCTATCGATCTTGAGGATATCAGCGAGCACCAATATTGACACAAGCTCTCGCACCGAGCAGCGCTTTATGCCGTGCAGGAGGGCGTGAACGTCGTATGTATGGTCAGCTATTTCATCGTAGTTCGACGGTGGCAAGGGCACAGGAAGCCAGTCTCCCTTTTTAAAGGGCAGTCCACGCGTGGCAGAAAACAGAGTGCATCGGACCTGGTGTTGATTCTAAGCAGGGGGTATACTTTAAAAGGAATACTAGACGTCTTACCTCAGAGCTCTGGAATTCTATATCGTCCATTAGGGCCACTGTGTATCCCTGGGTGTTAAGACGATAGATGATACTCTGGAATGTCATGAGGCCTCCTTGGTTTTGTCCATCATTCGGTGCAGAGAAGGCTTTACTGCGATCCGACACGAAAAAGAGGCGTAGTGGGTTCTCTGCCAGATGCTGGAGGAACTTTTCACTGTCCATAGAATCAAAGCTGAAACTGGACGCCACCTGTGGATGTCGTTGAAGGTGCTCAATCAACACAGCCCGCGCAAGACGGATCTTGCAGAAGTTCGTGTCAGTGGTACAGGCCACGTCTGGGTCAGCTCGGGCGAGTTGACTGTCAAGCAACAGACCCTCATGGTCAGCGAACCAGAGCACCTGGAAATGACATTGACGCTTCTGCAGCTTGCTGAGAAAAAGCTCTACGGCATGGACGGCATGCAACAACTGGAACCCATCTAGTAGCGATAGCAATGATGCAGTGATCAGCCTGGGGGCCGAAATAGACGGAGAAAATGATAAAGGAATTAGCCTACCCTGAAAATCAACCTTGGCTTCGCCGATACAGTATACAAGCAAGGACTCCCCATGGATGGCACACAATTCCCGGCCAGCATAATCGCCTAGGACGTCCTGTCGACGGGGAATGGCATTATTATACCACGTTTCAATCTGGTCGCAATTCCTCATGTTGTCATCCATATTTATTGTCGCTCTCGTGATCAGAAGGTTGAAGTTATGTTTTGGGGGGCGGACGAGGTTGGTCAATTTGTTGTTTCGTTTGGTTGTTCGGTAACTAAAACGAAAGGAAATGGAGAAGAACAAAACTGGAAAAGTTGTGGCAGAGACAAGCTTAACAAACGAGTTCCGCTTAGCCCGACAGGAACAAATTAGGCAGCCATGCATCACACTCTCTCTGGTGTTGCCCGGTCATTGGCCATAGAGTAGAACACGAGATGAAACATGGAAGACAACAACGACGACAACCATTCGATATACAAGCCAAGCCTCCAATGGCCTACGGTTTCTACCAAGGTCACTTGGATCAAGGTCATTCGAGCAAATAGCCCCCGCATTACTCCGGTTTTGGCAATGCATCTTCAGCCCAAAGCTGAAAGGCATTTATATCTACGAATTTATGGACATCCTACGGAGTACTTTAAACTCCGTCTTTGCTTCGTAGATACGGAGTACTGGAGGTGGATATACTAGACAGACGTGATTGATCAACTCAATGCGCCAGTCTTCTTTGGGTACTCAGCTTGTCCTAACTACCGGTAACAACAATATATTTTGTTTGTCCACCAAGAGGTACGGAGTAGAAACCGAGGCACCCCTCATTGACACCCACAGATAGAAAATCCCGTGCACAATGTCCTGGGGGCAGAAACATGTAGCCTAATGGCGCTAAACTTTGATCGCCATGACGGTATAAGAGATTAGTTTCCGTCTTGTTTCTAAACACGATTCTGCTTTCATTGAAGATAAAACTATGAAAGCTATAACTCGGCCCGGCCTACGCTATTTTTACGAAATAAAAGTCGGATTTCCTTTACCTGTAGCTGATTTCTTAGCGATAATTCCGCAGAACTGGAAGGCTCTCTGACGTTGAGTAACATAAACAAAAATGCTGCAGTCGACAACCTCACGTTGATATCTAACATAAGGAAGCCTTACGCCTAGGTCGTTTTGAGTAAAAAATGCGTCGGCCGGGAATCGAACCCGGGGCCTGTCGATGGCAACGACAGATTTTACCACTAAACCACCGACGCGAAAATCGTGGGGGTTCTCCGAGGATCGAACTCGGGACCTCTCGCACCCTAAGCGAGAATCATACCACTAGACCAAGAACCCTTAGTGCGATGACGTGTCCAAGCAGACTCACGATCACAATCCCAGTTCGTGCTCCCACTGACGGCAGATCTAGCCATATGCATAACACTTTTCCACAAAGCATCGACTATTAGCAAATGACTCATAATGACGTCTCTCAGACCTCAGATAGCACATTCCATCAATATAGGAAATCTGAACTGCTAGACGTATACCGGTTTGATAAAGCCAACTTGATACTTCAATACCATGGCCGACCTGCAGCGCGCACCCTCACAAGAGACTCTGCGGGTCCCAGAGGACGAGTTTTCCGTCTACAGAGTTGTATGTGACATAGATTTACAGGTCTATGCCCCTGGGCCGATCCTTTGAGGTCTATACCTTCCCCGGGCACGCAGATGCTCTGGAGGCAGTCCATGCCGAGACCACGCGACTGACGCATTTTGAATCCGGCTCTATCTACTACTGTATATGTCGAGATACACAGGATGTCACGAAATACCACTTCTTTGAGCGGTATCGAAGCCGCAAGACGTTTGATGCACACAACGCCCAACCGATCATTCAGAAGCTGCTACAGGACAATTATTTCAACGACGTCAAGGCCGTGTTTGCAAAGCTTATTCGACTGGTTCTGGTGAAACTTTAAGAGTGTGAGGTGAAAATTAAAGTAAACTATGCTGATGAGTTTCGTCCCTTCTTGATAGTATTTACCCGATGATATAACTATATCACACGGAGGTCTGCAGCCTACATTTGCAGGAAGTCGTTCCAGAGCTCCCAGTCAAGTCCATCGCACTTCCACGACGCCACTGGTTTCCATGACATGTCGTCGGAAAGTTGCAGCGGGTCTGCTGTCCACGTGTGAACTTCTTTGTGCTGTTCCTTCCGCTGCCGCCGCTCCTGTTGCTGTTGCTGCAGTGCGATGATGAATTCTGGTGTAGATGTCTCGCCATCTTGTCGTCTGGCCACCATCCGCGCCTCCCAGGCTTCCAGCGTAAGATCGCAAAAGGCAACTGCAAATGCGGTCCCGGAGATCCACCGGCGACTCTCTTCCGTCAGAGCCACTTCCTCACACTGGCCCTGCTCCTTGTCATCAACTGCCGCCTTGGCCAGGTCGTCGCCATATTCGGCATAAAATAGTTCAACCACCCGCAATGGCCGTTCTAAAGCGTATTTGTTGCCTTCGCCACCCTCCGGCCCACCCCCGTCTGTCACGTCATCCCATCCGGTTCGCACTCGCAAAACGCTCACGACATACACAACCGCGTCCACCAATATTCGCATCACCGCGTCGGCCATCATCTGAAAGACCGCAAAGCTATTTTTAATTCGCTTCACTTGTCGGCTGGTGAAGTAGAGGTCAAGTACGCGTACAGCGTTGTGGAACACAGCATCTGCACTTTGCTGCGGAAACAAAGCTGGTGTCCTTTCTGTAGACTCCCCTGCTGAAACCACGACGCGTGGGTGCCACGACTGGAACCGGAGCTGTGCTACAGCCAGGCGGCCCATGCAGACTGTGAGCGTATGCAGTGGAATATTTGGGTCGCAGTAGCGGAGGTACTTGTGTTCAAACAGCTCCTCCAACTCATCAATGGCTGAATCTTTGGCTAGGGCCAGCTCATAGGGTGAGTGGATATTGTGTTTTCCAGCTCTCTGAGACGCAAACGTGCGCTCTGCAAACTGTCGCATCCATCGAGCCGCCTCGTACTTCATCAAGAGGTACACAATCTCTGTCGGGCCCGTGTGCTCCAATGGCGGTCCGGCCATGTCAGGATGGAGGTCAACGTCGTTGATGTTTAGTGGAAGACGCATGTGTCGTGGATCGGGTGCCGTCAGCCAATTGCAGCCACTTCCACCAGATCCACAGATGGCACCGCCGTTGGGACTGCCGACGCTTCCAAAATTACCTACACTGGCACCCTGGCGCACGATCTGCCACCATAGCCGCAGACGCATCTCACGCTCAAAGAAAGTAATTTGGCCGTAGCTTTTTCCATTTCTGCCATCAGTCTTCTCCTTGTTGTCGTACGATATGCTCGTCTCACGGTGCAGACCGAGCTTCATCCCAATGTGCGTAGCCACTGCTGTCATTGTGCTGGACAGCTCTACATCGAGCTCTCCTAAAAGATACAGTGTAAATGCCCGCAGGACGTCAGTATGTCTCGTAGTCAAGAGGCCGGCCGCCAGAAGTGCCTGGGCGCCGCCAGTCCGATACTGCCGCAGCACTTCGAACTTAGAGGGTGGTTTTGGTGGCACGCGTCCGTCACCATTCGGTGCAGAGAACATCTCGGAATAGTCCTTGGGTGACATAGAAATCACGGCCAGTGAGTAGACAGCAAAAAGAAGGGCTGAAGTGGCCGGCGGTGCATGATTGGCATCCCAGCTAGCCTCAACAATCATCTGGTGCGTTGTTGGAACGTGGACGATCCGCATCAGTGGATTGACATTGTCGACAAAGACCTGCCACAGCCGCAGGATAACACGCGGCTCTGGGTGTGCCACGGGTACCCAGCCAGTTATTCCGAAAAGTCCTGCTAGGTCGTATGGAGCAGCTGGGTCATTCATGTTTTTGCCGTCCTCGGTGTCTTCTACATCTCCGATTGTGCGTCCGTTTCTCGACTGTCCGACTGGTCGGCGAAAGACACCTGACACAGCTGGGTTCCGGAGCTTTCTTTAGGGTTGGTCAAGGCCAATCGAAGATCGGACGGAGAGAGGTGACTTACCTCGACAGACAGAGACAGCCATAGGTTTAGTTCCCTGTGTGCCGAGTCTGGCTGCAAATTTGGGGCTAACGATGCTTGTAACTCCGTTGCCTCATCTGCCATTCTACTTTGCTCGCTTTCAGCTTCTGTCACTGATGACGGGGTCAGAATCCCGTTTTGGATTGTCTCCTGTGCTGGTAGCAACTTCGCCACCCACGGTGAAGTGATCCACACGTGCGCTGCCTCGTCGACCTCTTGATGTGAGTCCGCATCGCGCACCGAGAGGCTTCTGGTTTGTGAATTCAGTAGGCCCAACTGCTGTTTTATCGAGGTTTTTGGGAGGCTGACGTTGTTTTCCCGCAGCAGAGCTTCACACTGGCGCAGTCGTTGTAACAGGCCCGCATCCAGTGAGGTGGTTGGCACTGTCGCCAGCGCACTTGTCGTTGTCTGTCGTGCAAGATACCGGGGATGTCGCTGAGCTGGAGTGGGCTCTATATATACACATTCGTGTCTTTTACTTCCTTGCTGTTGGAGATTGCGGCCGCGTCGCCTAGCCTTCTGTGTTTGCACATTACAATTGGCGCATGGTTGCCGCCGGTCGCAGCGGATCTTGCGCCGAGCACACGCAACGCAGGCGTGTTTCTGAGTTCTTGTTGAGCTGTTCGTAGTCTCTAAGTCAATATTGAATGTATAGATCGTACAAAGATGACAGCTTGAGAAATCAAATGCATGGAGAAGAGCGAGCAAGCAGATAAAAACGGCAAGAGCAGTCGCCAGAAAGGGATATTTCGGGCCCGCGACTACCTAATCGGGCAAGCGCGGGCCCGAAATTCCCGGGGGAAAGTTGAGAGGATTAGTCATCCGGTGATGTCTGCAGCTTTGCAACAATGTCACAAGGCACGATTAAATTAGCCCATAACCACCAGAGAGCTATTATATCAGTCGGAGTTGATTAAACAGAGCCAAGAAGTGAATGTTGTCCCAATGTGGCCCGGCCGAGGACCGGCCGAGTAATGCGGCCACAGGGCGGGAGAGCGTCATGTAGAGGTTTCAGTCCTCGGATGCAGAAGCTTGGAATTCCTTTGTGGTCCAGACAGCGACCACGAACGTTCTACTGTCACGTAGGTTGATGGGGCGATATTGTGGTAGAGGATGCTCTTACTCCCGTCCCGGCCTAGAAGGGCCGATTCGTCACCACTGCGTCGCATTTACGATAGGGTGTATTCACGATTCTCTACGCCACGCTTTCGATGTTTTGCAGCATTGTATCTTACCTTTAAAAAGACGGGTGGCCAGATGGCCCGATATCTGTAAGCTAGAGGCGGTTGCCGACGTTGCACCGCTTATGGCGCAAATATAAGTGGGCAGCACGTTACCTGCACAGTGATGTCGCGATAGCCGTTGTGCAAATCCACGGCTATATTAAGCCAAAGTATTGGTTGTCTACGGCGATACCATATAACGTATACTCCCTTAACGGACCAAACTGGATGCTGTAGCTACAACTAGTTGGTTTGCTTGTAGCAATGACTGGAGAGAACTCCAACTCTGTACTTCGTAAGCAGTTATAGTTTGCATACTCTTACGTGGGGGTGAAAACATAGTGGTAGTTACTTGGTCACACTAGAGGATCACGTCTTTACACCACGCCTTGATGTCATCTTTGGACTGGTGTTGGCGGGGTGGACGCACGTTGAGTTTGGGCTATTATTCGAAGGGAATTTGTACTTTGCAATTTAGTTGCGGCTAACGATATATGCAAACAGAGCTACACGCATAAGTATTATATATAATGCGAGAGGTAGGGTTGGAATGCACCGGTAATCAAGCAAAGATAAGCTCTGTATCACTGGCATTTATGTGCGATCGTAAAGAGATCCCGTTTTCTTTGCAATCAAAAAATGGCCAGCCTAGTCAAAGAGACTGCCGTGACAGGCATCAATGCCACGGCCAGTGACGAAAAGGTCGACGTGACTCGGGCCCATGAGACGGGTTCAGAGAAAGGTCGAACGGGGCCGGCAGATCGGCGCGGTGCGACAGGTGAGATCAGCGCAAAGGAAGAGCGTGCATTTGTGAGTACAGCGAGAGCCGACAAATCGGGTCCACGGAACTGACAGCAGTAACGTCGCAGGTGTGGCGGCTCGACCTGGGACTTCTGGTGGTAGGCTTTTTGGGCTACACATTCAAGTATCTTGACCAGACAAACATTGTAAGTGGGCGAGGGTTTCTTTGGTGCCTAGTTATCAATCTTCTGTCCTATCCAAGGTCTTTTTGGCTTACAACCATTGCAGAGCAACGCATATGTTTCTGGCATGAAAGAGGAACTGCATCTGGAAGGAGACGAGCTTAACTACTTTACGACCTACTTCAAGTGAGTTGTCTTGTCTAGACTTACGAGCTTTCTGTGGTTGCTGACAGACTCCTAGCATTGGATACATTGTCATGCTCTATCCATCGTGCATCATCGTCTCCCATTTCGGTCCCCACCGTTGGCTGCCGGCATGTGAGGTGATGTGGGGTATTCTGACCTGTTGCCTGTCACTATCCAAGTCGGCCAAGACAGTAAGACTCAGCCCAGCGAGCGTGAGGAGAAGAGAGCATTGACTGTCTGCAGGTGTATGGCCTCCGTTTCCTCATCGGCCTTTTTGAGGGAAGTGCCTGGCCTGGCTACATCACCATCATCAAGTACGCTGGCTAGCTAATGATCTACAAAATGGAATGAGCTGACACGATTTCCGTAGCCAATGGTACCTTCCGGACGAGATTGCATTGCGCATGAGCATCTACAACGTCGCCCAGCCAACTGGAGCGATGCTCTCTGGGGCTATGCAAGGCTCATTGGCGACAAACCTCGATGGCATCCTGGGTCGGTCAGGCTGGCGATGGGCATTTATTATCAATGTATGTTTGGTTGCCCGGAGGAGATTTCCCACGAACAAAGAATATATGCTGATCTCCACTTTGTTCGTAGGGTGTTTGCACCATTTTCGTGGCCCTGTTGGCGTTTGCTGTTCTTCCTGGATATGTACGCTTGGTTTAGACAGTACATACAGACGCCAGACTAATGAACTGCAGCCCGAACGTCAGAATCCCCTATCTAAATACTACATGAAGCCTCGCCACATAGGTATGTCTTGCTCTGCTCTTTCAACCTTTGCAAATAGTAATATTTGAAGAAATTGCGCTTGCACGGGCACGTCGTGTCGGTCGCAGAGCGCAAAAGGGCATTACAGTCAAGAGCTTTTTGCGCTGCTTTTCTTTCTGGCAACTGTGGCTGGTTGCTATCGCCTGGCCGATTGGTGGCAACACGACACCATCTGGATACTTCAACCTGTGGCTGAAATCACTGAAGAACCCAGACGGGACGAAGAAATAGTGAGTTCCATAGCTGTCAACTCGACTTATGTGGCCGGTCTCCCGCTTCCTTTCACTGACAATGCAGTTCTGTCGGCATGCTGAACTATCTACCTATCATTGGGCAGGCAGTGCAGTTTGTGGCCGAGATTTTGTTCAATGGCTTCAGCGACCTTCTGGGCGCACGACTGCCGTTTCTGCTCCTACATTCAGTGTGTAGCACCTGTTCCATTTCGTGGATTAACCTCTAACTGGAAGATTTAGGCAATCAGCATCACGTCACTCATAATCCTGATTATCCGGCCAAGCAACCATCACTCTTACATGGCCGGCTGGTATCTCAACTACGTAGGAGGGTGAGTTCGATCTTCAATAGTCCCGTGCAGGGCCATCCTTGAGAACGTCGGCTGATAAACCTCTCCCCAAGTGTCTCCACTATGCTCCTCTGCTCCTGGGCAGCCACGCATCTACAGAGCGAGCCGGAAGTACGCACGGTACTCTTTGCAAGTGGCACGATTCTGGCATACCTGCTCAGCGCCTTTGTGCCGCTGGCCGCATACCCAGCAAAACAAGCGCCCAATTGGCACATTGGAGCCAAGCTGTATTTAGGCTTTGCGGTGGCGTCTACGATCCTCTTTATCGTTATACACTTTGCCTTTCGATACGAAAAGACGCGGCAGGCGTCAATAGTGCCAGCTACGGACGGTACTGGGCTACATCACGAAGGGCTAGGGCTAGAACCGAAAGAATGAAAGAAGATGGATCGATCATGTTCAACTACATTTCCCCCCCATGTTGTGTGCATAGAAAACAACAGGTTTAGATAAAGACGTAGGCGGCGTATCGGTGTAGTGATCTATCTAGACTACCAGTTTATTTTCTTATAAACGCCCAGCATTTAAGAACCGATATAAATGCAAGAAGATAATTGGTTTCAATGAAAGTTTTCTAGTAGTGATGACTGCAAGGCGTGGGCATGTTTTAAGACCTAAAGACACTTGGTAGCTTGCCAAAGAGATGAGGTTTAGTGTCATGTACGAGATTACATAAGGCTCATCGACCAAAACTCATCTTAACGAACACTCCGCTTTTGCTCTATTTTCCCAGGTCTGTCTCAAGCCTTCCCGGTTTGACTACTGTTCCTTCCGTCCTCGGCACCTCAACAATTTATCGATACTTCAACCTGCCATCAGTCCGTCAAATTGAGTCCCTATTCAGACTAGCCTTGATTCCCCGGTGGTGGCATGACGCCCCCTGGCACCTGTTGCTGCTGGCTTGCCTGAGAGGCATGTGGAGGAAGATATCCAGTAGCCGGCATCCCCGTTGGGTAGGAAGCAAACTGGCCTTGTCCTGGTATGGGTGACTGGCTGCCTTGCATCCCATGCAGCTGCGGCTGCGGATGCAGATATGCACTGTACTGACTTTGTACCGACACGGGTTGCTGACCATCTTGCAACGGGGTGGCGCCTATGTTTTGATTGTTCCAGAAAGTCTGACCTGGCAACTGCGCGTACGCATTTGGGGGTTGTTGCGAAGCTTGTTGCATTGCAGCAACTTGTTGTGCATAGTAGAACTGGGAGGGAATTTGCGCTGTCGAGATGGAGGAATGTGCCGGATGAACACCCGATCCAGGCGTATACGTTTGATTTACGGTAGAGGAAGGTGTGTTCGATGGCCTTGCAGCTGTGCTCAGCTCTGGCTGCATCGAGTGGGTATCGGCGTATCTTGCGCGAATTCCAATGGCTTTTGCCCTTCGATCAGCATCTTTGCCGTAAATATCCTTTAGATAGGTACTGAAGTCCAGGTATGCCAAGGAAACCGTCTTCAAATGCTCAACCTGTAGTTTGACCTCGGCATTGGCGTCTTTGATGCGCTCGTAGCTACCGCCTTGGGCGTCGAATTCTGCAAGCGCCAAAGCAGTCTGGCAGCCGTTTCGAATTTGGCGTCCATTCCATCGCATCTTTTCGTACTCCTTCCAGTAATTCTCCGAGTACTGGAGTATGCTGTCGTGGTCAATACGGATGATGCGCTCGTTTTGCCTGAAGCGTTTCTCGATCAGCTTCAGGTTGAGCTTGAAGATGTCTTGTGTGGACTTCAGATCGAGCTGAGGGTAGAACAGGCTGATATGAACCCGTGATACAAAGGCCTCATCAAAGTCGCCGATCCGATTTGTAGTAAGGAACAGGACGCCCGCATAGTACTCCAATACACGGAGGAACACTGTTTGCGTTAGCTCGCTACATCTGCGTCTATTAGACGGGAGGTATGTATCGAACCTGCTACTAGACCGTTGCGGGTAAAGTCTTGCGGCGCTCGTGCCGTGAGGAAGACATCAGCTTCATCGAGCAGAAGAATGCAACCCCATCTATTGGCCAAAGCAAAGTTTGTCTCAAGCGCAAGCTCGACTTCATTTGCTGTTGCTCCTAAGTCTCCTAGAGGTCATCGTATCAGTCGTGATCAGGAAACAGTCGGCAAGATTGAACGAACCGCATGTTATCTGGAATAGAGGTTTTCTGAACAGCTCAGCTACCCCCTCTGGAAGCCGTGGTCAATATGTAGCCAAACAGAAAGTTGAAGAGGGTGCAATACGCACCGGCTGTTGTTGTTTTTCCGACACCAGGAGCTCCGTGGAGAAGGAGGATCAGACCCTTGCCTAAAATACTATCAGCAAACACAGCTGGATCATATAAGCGAAATGGTGATTTGAGGCCGATATACCTTTACCGCGGACAATATCAACCTGCTCTGTATCGGCCGTAGAGGACTCCTTATTCCGGAAATGCTGGGCTACCAGAGACAGAACCATCTTCTTGTGGCCCTCTGGCAATACAAGTTGGTCAAAGGCCGTCTCTCTTGTTTTTCGCTCGGCTTTTCTAGACTGTCCCCACCCTGAAGTCCAACGGCATTCGCCAACCTACCGCCAGAGTTGACTGGACTAAGATGTGTGAGATCTAGTGTGGCTAGGTCACGAGTTTCAAGTCAGTTACAACCATTCCATTTTTGGGGGCAGAAGCAGTGATGAGTGTAAGCTTACCCCATTTCCTGCTTCGCAGCACGAAGCCAAAGACACGATAGGATATTATGACAAGCTCATCCTCGGTTAATGCAGTCTCATCCGTCAACGCACGAGGGTATAATGCCAGTGAAGGGAGCTTGTTTCGACCTTCTGGTATCAGACTAGCAACATAGTCCTGGCTATGTTTCATGTCCGTGTCTTTGTCTTTGTGGATATTCTCATCTTGGCAACATTCAAACTGGCATGATTCGTCTCCTTCTCCTTCTAGCTGTGAATTTCCGATCAACTCTTCGATATTTGGCCTCAGCTTGCTGTAATCTTTCGATGCAAATGCTTCCTCAAAGTCAATCACCACTTGGCTGTCCACCTCTTCCCTTGCAACTAACGTTAGTCCATTGTAGTGCATGTGCCTGATGCCTGCCACATCTAAGAACATTTTCCCCCTGGAAATAAGCTGTTCTCGGAACACTCCGCTCTCTTTCAAGTACCGCAGAGGATAGACATCAAGCGATGTAATGGCCATTTCTCCATCGAACCTTGGAATTTCAAAAACTTCGCTCACAGGGCCGATATTCTTGCCATCAAAGTCCACATGTACACAGTGGAGACGAACAGGGATTTGGTCAGATTTTGCCGCCTCTTTGTCATAGTTGCGCCAGGGCGAGATCGCTTTGTGGCTCACGCTGGCCACCTCAATCACTCTGTAGGCCTGCTTACGGCCTTGGTCAACAACTTCGTCTCCAGGCTTGAACAAGTACCAGATGTCCGTGAAAGAAACCCTCGTGCAATTGTCACTTTCCAGATAATCCAACTTTGGTTGGATCTCAGAGTCGATGAATTCAACCAAACACCCTAGAGCACGAAGAGCAGTAATCGATGTCGTGCTCTCATCTTCGTCATCATCGTCTTTGGCAGCCTCATCGAAGCTTACTTCTGGCAAAGCCGTGCTCGGCTGTTCAGCATTCTTGTCGAGACTATTCGATCTGGTTCCGCTCGGGGTTTCTGGCAAAGGAGTAAAAGCAACACCATCTCCGACAATGCCTACTTCACCGGCGAACTTTTCTGTGAGGCTTTGGAATTTGTGCCGTATCTGATCCTTGTAGTATACCAGAAACTTGAATGGCCGGACCATAACGACAGTATCATCATCCAAGGTAAGACTTTTCCCGCTTATCGTTTCGAGAATCTTGAGAATTGGAGTGGAGTGGATTCGGATGCGTTCGGGCAGAGGTCCCTGTCCAGGCAACTTTTCTTTCACACTTTTGGAAGCAGCTGTCCCATCCTCCTTCGCACGGCCTCGTTTCGAGTTATTTGACCCATAGTAGCCTGTCCATGCAAATTGAATTATGGGTTCGCCCACTAATACATCGATAGCAAACGAACTTCTCTCCGGGATAGATCTGAGCACGGAGAATCTTGACCACTCGACATAATTGAGCTTGGGCTCTGCTGTTTCCGTAGGGTCTGGGAGGATTGCTTCGGCTATTCCCGTCTCATCATTTGTCTCAATATGAGCGCTTCTCTCAGATGCCTGCGCATTATCGTCCTGTGTATTTTCATCCGGTTGATTGCTTTCCCGCGACTGGTGCTTTTGTCTATTCATCATGTCGAGGCGCTCTTTCTCCCAAGCTTGCTCTTTTCCGAGGAGTGTGTCCCTATCTCTCCGAAGTTCCCGAATATTTTTGATCATTTCCTTTTCTCTCTTCAGCGTTTTCAGCTCCCGCATATAAACACGCTCCATATGCCTCCTGCGATGGTCAAATTGAACGTAGTCATCGTCATCCGAGTCATCCGAGTCGGGATTGTAACGGCGATGCTGTAGAGCCAGCCGATGCTCGTCGGATAGTATAAAAGGCTCTCTGAACTCAGCTTCACGTGCCGCCAACTCTTCTTGTTTCTTGACCAGCGCCAATATCGTGGCTTTCAGGTCATGCACCTCAGACTCCAACTGGATTTGCTTTGCATTTCCCGCTTGAAGAGCTGCGACATTCTCACAATCTTCTAGATTTGTTTCAGGCACCGTGAGGGTAGTCATCTGGTCAGATGCGCCAATATTCGCGTCTGATTGTGGTGCTGTGATTGCAGCAGTACTAGAGTCCGGGGCCACTGTCGGCATTTCGGAAGCCACGTTCGTACTTGTAACAAGAAGTGAAAGCAAAGCCTCATGGGTCTGAGCTCGGAATGTTTCTCGGATATTCTCGTTCTTGCATGTGCATGGTAAGTAAAGCTGCTCGAAGCAGCCAGTAGGTCTACAAATATAATCTACTTGACAAGAGGGGGATGTGGGTTTTCAGGGCTTAATGTCATGCTGCCAATATATGGAGCTTACTGTTTTCAACGCCCTGGGGTATGCATATCATGCACGTACTATGTATGCAACTGGCTCGTAAAGGTCCGTAGTCTTTTTAACTATCTCGACGTGTCCGACGTCTCCTCGCACGCAGCCGCCAACGCTATGTAAGATAAACTGCAATGTAGCGGGGCCACTTTGATCTAGGATTCTCCATGTACTCCGTACTACAGAGTCATACTCTTTTTCTTCTCCTTTCAAACGAGTGAATGATGCATATAGATCACTCACTAAATTCCAGTTGTACCTGATGTCAAACATTAACGACGGTTGCTATTTGTACGCTGCGTACGCCGTATATAACACGGGAATAGAGCTACTAATAAGCAGATTTTCTACGGAGTAATACTGGCAGAAAACAAAAGCACAGCAGATTGCTGTACAAAAGCAGTTCCTCCACAGTGGCGTCCAGTCAAGCGAATTCTCTAAAGGTGGGCCTACATAGTATCTGGTCAGCGCCACCCAGGAACACACATCGTTTTATCACTCTGCACAGCCCCCTCATGTAGTCTAATAAATAAAAATTTCGTCTACGACGTAGGCTTGTCACTTTGTGGTTGGCTATGCACTCCGTAACTCGGTCGGACCCCACGCTGACTGCATGATAAACTGCAGCTTCGGATAGAGAAATGTATTTCAATTGGCTAATTTGCAAAGACCTGCGGTACCGGTCAGGTCACTACAAAGAGTAGATACACTGTTCAGAATCCTGCCAAAGGCCTACTCTGTGACCTTGTATTGCAGGCGAGATACTTTTCACTTTTGATCTTTACTCTGGCTTAAAGAGATATGCACAAACTGTAGTCTTGAGACTAGATGCTTGCATACGAGGATGGAAGCGACAAGCTCATCCACGGCCACCCCCGACCTTCGATTACAGCCTCCATCTGTCGACTTTATCGATAACCATATGCCATACTATCATGAGGCTTTCAATAACTCTTCGGCTCGATACGATAAAACCTTGGGACGCTATGTACCTGCTTCGATAGCTATGGTCAAGCAAACCGTACAATGCCGCTCTGAGGCCGACGAGCGAGTTGATCAGTTTCAATTGGCCAGGCCACTTTTAGGCAGTTCAGTGCTGATGCGGTTCTGGAACAATATTTTCACTGACTCGCTGCACAAGTTCAATTCCCAGTACTCGGAGCCCAGAGGTCGGGCAGACTCGGATTACGCTATTAGGAACGCAGACGACTGGGAGGGCGTTTATTCAAAGCTACAACTGGCACGTGAGAAATACGATTCGAAAGCAAAAGGCTGCAGAGGTAGCTTCAAGAGGTTTACTCGCAAGGTAGCCGATCAGGCGGGTTCGGCTGCTCGACTAGCCAAATTCATTCCTGAAGGCACCTGTACAACACCTGTGAAAGCTGCGGTGGAGGTCCTGCTAGATGTACGTCCACATTTCATTAAACCAATTCATGTACTGACAAAAACAAAACTTAAGGCGGTCAAAGTGGCGTCTGAGGTGCGGAAGGAGGTCAATAGCTTTGATGGCGAAAAGTTGGATCAATTGTTTGCCGACATCGAGGTCTTTCTCGGCACGTATCCCAAAGATGAAAATATCAAAAAGGCATCGGTGGACCTCGTGGTGGCTATCCTAAAGGCGGTAGAGGACGCTATCGGCTTCTTTACCAAGCATTCGGGTTAGGTTTCGTCCACTATCCGGAAATATGTAGGCGTTTTGCTAACACGCGTCTTCATGGCAGGTAATAAGGCATTGTCCGCAATAAAGAACGGGGCTAAATACCAAGAGCCGTTAATCGACAGCATGAACAAGGTTCGTAGCTGCAGTGATTTTCTGCAACGTCAGGCTTCGAATTCGGAAAAAGTAGTGAGCATGGTAACGCTGCAAAGTAAGCGTTTGAGTTTTCAACCCTAAGTCAACCTTCAGGACATTGCTAATACAAACCTGTTGCAGACGTGGTCAGCCTGAAAATGGAACAAGAAGTAATGAGAGAGGATTTTAAGACCTCATCCGGAAACATCGCTGCGTCTCTCGACAACGTCTTAAAAGAGTTACTAGACGCCTATGAGAAAAATTGTGACATGCAATGCCAGATTGAGAAACTTCGCGAGCGTAAGTAAATTTGCTAGCGAGTATGCTAGTATAGTGCTGATGTATCAAACAGAAGAAATCCGTCTGAAATTCGAAAACGAACAAAAGGATCAGGTGATCAGACAGCTCACACCCACTCCGCAGACCGTTCCATGGTCACCTTCAACGGTTTTCGTTCAAGCATCGGCACCATTGTTTCCAGCTTCGTTCTACCAGCCGCAACCCTCTTGGCTTTGGGCTTCGACTTCGGGTGGTTCTGCAGCTGGCCCGATCAATCTACGGCCATTATGGCCAGGACAGCACCCACAGCACCCATACTCGCCTCTCCCGCAACATCTCTTCAGCAGCTACAATCTACGTGTCATGTGTTGCATGTCTGACATAGACAACTTCGACTTGGACGATATAATAGAGCACAGAGAATTCGTTTCTGTCCGTGACCGCACCCGAGCCGAACAAGTGGCCAGCACTCAGCAGTTTCGCGACTGGATTACTTGCCCCACATCCAGTGAGCTGCTGGTGCATGGCGAGAATGAGCAATCGCTATCGCTGCTATGTGCCGTATTGACACGCACACTCCGAAGAAGAGCTAGACATGTCGGGATGGTATTTTTTTGCGGTCGCCATGCCGAAGAAGACGACAAAAATGCAGGTGGAAACGCCTTTATTCGGAGTCTGATCGTTCAGCTGCTTCGTCTTCGGCCATTTGTTGCGATACAACTAGGGGTTGAAGTCAACCTAAATGGTGTTCAAGCTGGTGATATTGGAAGCCTATGTGCCTTGTTTAGCTGGCTGGTCAGAAGACTGCCTCACGATATGACGCTGATCTGCCTCGTCGATGGCATAGACCACTACGACAACGATGAGTATGAACAGGATATGATGATTGTGCTGAAATGTATATTGGATCTTGCCAGAGACGACGAAGTGCTTTCAGCACTCAAGATCCTTGCCACGAACTCTTCGAGAACGGAATTTGAGAGCGCTTTCAAGGACGACGAGTCATCTTATTTGTCTATGAAAGGCCTCCCCCGGATTAACCAAGAGGCTGCTATGCTGCCGTCAAGCGAATCCGATGACGAGGAAGATTGACCATGCAGAATAGTTCTGTACAAATGAGACAGCCATAGCTTTGCTTTCCTTATCCGCATAACTGGGTGCCAGATTTAAGAAGATTTTGGCTAGAAAGGTAAACTGGACGGGTGTTGAATTGTCATCACCCCCTGCCAGAGTAGTGTTGCCTTCAATCCTAGCAAGCAGGGTAATATGACTAATCCATTTCAACAATGGGATATATGGGTAAGTTTAGGCGCTACGGAGTACTCCGTACTGTGTACTCGTACGGAGTACTACTGTGGTACTGGGGTTTTCACGCAGGTCGGCATAACTCGGAGGTATCTTACTCCCCTAGAAGAACGCACACGCCCTCACTTATTCTTAGAATCTGACAGGTGGATCCTTTGCGGTATTAAAAACAATGCGGAGTACACACATGAACGTGGCCCAGTAGACTGACGAGTTTCTATCACACCACAGGCCTCCTCATGTAGCCCATACGACACTTTCACCCACTTGCCGCACATTCGGCCACTCACATACGAAAGCTTAAGAGAAGGCTGATGATCTGCACCTACGGTTTTAGGAACGTTGGTTTCTCCTTCTTGACTGACCGTCAGAGAATTGGGGGAAGGGCGTGCCGCCGTTAAGCTGGGGTGTAAGCCTACATAGTAGAATACAGAACGGTTGTGGTTATATCCAAGACGTGGGCAAGCCACGTATCGTATGGGATTTCGGGGGCTCCAGTACCCCCACCTCCATCATATAATGAATCAGACTCGCACAGTTATAAGTGGAGGAATGGAGTGTAAATTTGTACAAACATAGCTGAGTAAATCGATCTCCAACAGTGCCCATATCCGTTCCTGGCCACGAAAACGCAGGCGCTTGTGGTCGTCCGAGTTGACAAACGGTATGGCCAGCATTAGAGCCGTCCAGCAACAGGACCGAGATCCTGTCAAAAATGACGTCTATGTGGAAGATAGTCTTGACTTTCACAAATTGGGAATTGCAGATCCTGGTCATGATATGTCTCGCATCATCCAAACAAATTCTGGCCTATCGAGAACGCTGCATGGTTGGATCCTGGACAGCCCGGAATTTCAAGGTTGGATCGATGGTAGGAACCGTCTGCTGTGGATTAAGGGGCCGCTTGGCAGCGGAAAAACCGCTCAGATGTGTGGTGTTATCGATGAGCTTCAGAAGCCTACCAGAAAAACTGGTTTCCTCTCCTATTTCTTTTGTCAGAGTACGGATAAGCGTAGCAACAACGGCTCTGCTGTGTTGCGTGGCCTGCTCTACCTCCTCATCCAGCAGCAACCGGAACTTCTTAAATATGTGCGCAGGAAACACGGCCGCATCAAAAGAGAAACCATTGAGACTGAAAACTCGTGGACCGCATTGGAAGACCTGTTCAAGGACAGTCTGGAACACCCTGCTTTCAAAAGTCGTGGCGTCTGTTTTGTACTTGACGCAATCGATGAGTGCACGGCCGACTGGAAAGTACTCCTCGACTTGGCTATCCAGATTTCATCGACCCGCACCCATGTCAAATGGATCGTGTCCAGCGGGGAGTTTCCAGAGAGCGATCGACGCCTATCAGGACGCCAACCAGCACTTTTTCTCTACCCCAGCCCAGAGGTCATCTTGGAGAGTGTCAACTCGTTCATCAAGGATAGATCGCACCGATTGGCAGATCAGAGAAAGTATGATTCCGAACTAGCTTGTGCCGTCGAGAGTTACCTCACACAGGCAAACAGCAGCATACTGTGGATCGAACTCGTTTGCAGGAGCCTCGCAAACTCTCAAAACCCCGACATCCTGGCGCAATTGAGAGAATATCCGCTCGACGTCATTTCCTTCTACGCATATTCGGTACATCGTTTCAAAGAGTTGGGCTACGGAGACACGTACAGAAATATCCTTGCCCTAATCACAACTGTTCACAGGCCTATCACGTTGCATGAGCTGTCTTTGTTTATGGACACGCCAGAAGGTGCTTCTGATGTCCTACCACCGTTGGCTGAATTTGTGCTGAACACAGATCCGCTTTTGACTGTTCACGATGAAACAATTTATTTTGTTCACTCATCAGTGAAGACTTTCCTTAATGGCATGGCATCTTCCGACAGCGCCTTCGCAGCCAGGTTGGACAGGATGGATAGTATTATGTTGTCTAAATCACTCAAGGCCATGTCTAGGCTTCTACGAAGGGACATTTACAATATTAAACAGCAAGGATGTACTATCGACCAAATTCAACGTCCACATCCAGACCCTCTGGACTCGGTGCGCTACTCAGCTATCTTTTGGGTTGACCATATGTGTGCATCGTACCGGAAGCTTAAAATGGACACGGACACAGGTAGTCACGATGTGATATCAATGAGAGGGTCCGTCCAAACATTTTTAAGGGAGAGCTTTCTTCACTGGCTCGAAGCACTCAGTCTTCTTCACTGCATTTTGGAGGGCGTGCGGCAAATGCGAAAGCTTCAAGAGTTCTACGTAAGGGTTTGAATGAAAATTTTGCCCCATCTCTGCGAGGCTAGACTGATATCCTGTAGGAATACTCAGACAACCCGATGTCTCTAACAGACCTTGTTCGCGAAGCCTTCCAGTTCCTAAAAGCCCACAGATTCACCATCGAGACAGCTCCCCTTCAGATATATGTATCGGCTCTTGTGTTCAGCCCGGCTGATGGTTTGGTGAGAAAGCTTTACAATAAAGAACTCCCTGTCTGGCTTGCCAAACGACCCCATATTGTTCTGTCGCAAGGTGCACATCGTTATAATCAAGGGGCCCACGGTGGTCCCGTCTGGGCTGTCACATTTTCTCCCGCAGACAATCAGAGAGCCGCTTCAGCCTCTGACGACAAGACTGTGAAAATCTGGAACGTTGCAACGGGGACTTGCATCTGGACGCTTAAAGGCCATACGGATTATGTGTGGTCGGTCGGCTTCTCACATGATGGCCGGAGCGTTGTCTCTACCTCCGACGACAATACAGTCAAATTTTGGAAAACCGCAACTGGCCAGTGTATACAAACCTTCGACGGTCATGGACACGGTGCATTTTCAAGGGCCGCAACACTTCGAGGCCATACAGATTGGGTATCCGAAGTAGATTTCTCACATAATGATGAGCTCGTTGCATCTGCCTCGGGTAGGTGCGTTAGAATTTGGGACTCTATGACAGGCGAATGTCTCAAAGTGTTAAAGCACACTGCACCGGTCTGGTGTGTCTGCTTTTGGCAGAACAGCAAAGTTGTCTCCGGCTCTTCAGCTGGAAAGGTCATGCTTTGGGACGTCAAAACGGGCGGATGCCTCTGGGAAACAGAGGTGGGCGGGGAAGTTCAGTCGATGGTTTGTTCGCATGACGGCCAACATATTGCTGTAGCTACTGGTGCAGGCCTGAATATTCTCGACATCGCAAATGGTAAATGTGTTCGGACCTTCCAACAGGATGATGCAATTTACGCAGTGGCATATTCTGCCGACGACACGCTCATCGCTTCTGCGACGAGAAGAACGCTTAGTTTATGGAATACTCTTACTGGCCAAAAAATGAAAGATGGACCGAAAGCTCTTGATACAGATTTATATTGCCTGGCATTTTCACGACAGAACCGACTGGCCGTTTCTAGCTTGAAGGAAGGCGTCATAAGAGTCTGGGATGTCACCGCAGGAGAATTGTTACGCACGATACATTGCGCAAGCGGATCTTTTATTATAGCGTTTGATCGTGACGACCAGCAAATCGTAACATCTTCATATGCTGGGGTGATCATTTGGAGCACATCAACAGGTGCTATCCTCTATCACCTCGAAGCTCACAAAGGCGCAACCAATTGTGCAGCACTTTCTCACGATCAAAAGCAGCTCGCTACAGCATCGGATGGCAGAACCGTTAAGCTCTGGGACATCGTGTACGGGGGCTCAGTCTGGTCAGCATCCTTGGCTCGCGATGGTCGATGGCTCGCTACATGCTCAGATGAGGGTGTTGTTAGGATCTGGAATCGAAAAACCAGGGAGAGTCACAGCTTACTCCGTCACCATACCGGCGCAGTATACTCCACTGAATTCTCTCACAATGGCGTCTGTATTGCTTCCGCCTCCGAGGATCGTTCTATCTCCATATCCACCTTGATTGGACATCTCGTACGACGTCTTGAGGGTCACAACGGATCGGTGTTGGCAGTGGCGTTCTCGCTTGATGATAAGCGCATTGTCTCTTCCTCGAATGATCGGACTGTGAGGATCTGGGACGTTTTGACCGGTGTGTGTCTGCAAGTTGTTGACGTGGGCACTTCGCTGTACAACATCAAGCTGGACGACACTGGCTCTTACTTGCACACAGACGTTGGACGCATCAAACTCGGTCCCTTACCGGCTCTTCCTGCTCCTTCCAGTGGACCAGATGCAGGCGGTGTGGCATCAGCTGATGCTGGGGCACTCGAGAACGTTGCGGGTGAACACAACTATGGCTTAAGCCCAGACCGGTGTTGGGTAACGGACAATGGAGAAAACGTCCTTCTTCTGCCACCAGAGTACAGGCCAATCAGCTCGGCTGTTCTAGGGAAGACAATTTGTATCGGCTGTCGGTCGGGATGCGTTTACTTTTTGAATTTTTCTAGCAATCAGGTAGCAGCTGTAGTTTGACAATAGCCGGTACGCTTCATTCATGCACAATTTTCACATGTACCACTTGGATAGTTATCTCATACAGACAATTATATGCGTCGATGCAAAAGAAGTAAGATACAGTTTTTACTTGCACTGGCAAAAAAAAACGTACAGCAGCGGGTATTCGCTGGTCGTCACCGACCCAACTACTAATCCGCCGATTACTGGTTTAACTAAGGGAGAGCGGACGGGATCCCGTGCTTTCCAGTATCTATGGCCGTACGTGGAATACGAGGTCGTTGGATTATTTATAAATTGGGCGTGGATGGTTGCTAAGATTGGGTTAAAGTTGCTGCTTGTTAAAAATGAAGGGATTTGTAACTTTAAACCAACGCGACGCGCGTCTGAAATAGTGGAGAATAAGTATAGAGAGAGTTACGAGGTTTACGGCTTCGCAAAGGAAAGAACGATGGGGGTATAGTTCTCGGACTGCACGAAATATCAACCCGTTTCATCTACTGTCAAATCGACTTCTTCTTAGAAAAACACAATTCATAGAAGCATCGCGCCGACCTTGTGTTCTTTCGACCAAGCTTACTAATTTAGACGAGGTTTTCGTCCAAAAAGCCGTCACTTCTATCATTCTCACCAACTCTCGGCCGCACAGCGAAGATTTTCCCGAACGAATACCTGATCAGACCACAATTGCTGGAGACTCGTCGTTGGCAGCAGCTCTTGCTGCCTTTGCAACCCTTTCCGTTTCTGCTTGATCGGCTCCTATCTGAACACCTGCCACCGCTGCGGCCGCTTCCTCCTCAAGTTGATACTGGGGCTTCTTCTCACCGGCACACCATTTGTACCGGCTTCCAGGGTGGTCCTCTGGCAGCCGCGTTGTACCCAAGAAGACCTCACGAGCTGTGGCTCCCTCTTTCTGGACGCCGTTGCGAAAACGACCACGCCGCCGCAGCTCAGGTAGCAGGAACTCGGCAATATCCTCAAAGGAGCCCGGGTTGGTTGCGTGGGAAAGGTTAAAGCCGTCGACGCCCGACACGTCGGCCCAGCGCTCGAGCTCATCAGCAACAGTGGCAGGCCCTCCGACGACCTTGCCTCCCATGCCACCGAGGCCGAGGTACTCGACGATGCGGCGTTTGGTCCAGGGCAGGTTCTCGGTGCCGGGCACGGTAGCGGCCCATCGCCGCACGATGGAACGCACGCGCGGCGAGTCGCTGAGGCGGAAGTCGTCGTCGTCGTTGAACGTGGAGAGATCGACGCCAGTCCAACCGCCAAATAAGGCAAGGGCACCCTCGGTGTCGGCATACTTGAGGATGTCAGCGCGCTTTGCGAGGGCCTCTTCGTCTGTGGCGGCCACGGTGATGTGGATGCTGACGATGACCTTGATGTGGTCGGGATTGCGGCCCTCAGCCGCGGCGATGCTACGGATGTTATCAACGGTCGTCTTGATGCCCTCGGGCTCCTGTCCACCGATGAAGATGGCCTCGCCATGCTTGCCACCAAAGCCGTTGCCGGCCTCGGATACGCCGGCCTGGAAGAGAAAGGGCGTGCGCTGCGGCGACGGCTCGCAAAAGTGTGGCCCTGGCACGGAGAAATATTTGCCCTTGTGGTGAATGGGCCGCACAGCATCAGTGGCAATGTACACGCCAGTCTCACGGTCGGCCACGACGGCGTCATCGCGGAAGCTGCCCTCCCACAGCTTGTACAGCACGTCCATGTACTCGTGGGCGATGGCATAGCGCTCATCGTGTGGAATCTGCTGGTCCAGGCCGTGGTTGCGAGCCGCGCTGTCGAGGTATGACGTCACAATGTTCCATGCCAGCCGGCCGTCGCTGAGGTGGTCCACGGTCGACAGCCGGCGTGCCAGCGCGTACGGCTTGTCGTATGTCGTGCTGGCCGTCACGCCAAAGATGAGGTTCTTGGTGGCGGCCGCCATGGAGGGCACGAGGAAGAGCGGGTCGTTGACGGGGTACTGTGCGCCCGAGGCCAGCACCGGCACCACGTTGGCCGGGCCCTTGTACACGTCGTATGGCCCGAGCGTGTCTGCGATGAACATGGCGTGGAAGCCGGCATCGTCCAGCAGCTTTGCCAGGTCGGTCCAAAAGCTCAGCTTCTTGTACTGGTCCGTCTTGTTGCGCGGGTGTCGCCACAGCCCAGGCGTCAGGTGGCCCGGCGTGTTCATGACAAAGGCGTTGAGGATGAACTGCTTCTTCTTGCTGCTCCCATTGCTGTTATCGTGGCCGTCTGCCTTGCCATTGGTGATTGTGCTGTCGGCCATGTTTCAATGCTTACTTGCTTTCGATGCTCTCAGACTACAACTTGCAAGAGGGTCAACGCGGAGATTTGTGCAGTCTTCCGTTTGTGGCCGTGGAAGCTGTATGCACAACATCTGGAGCCAGTGTTATGTTCCGCCTTCGGCGTGCCTTCGGCGTCGGTGCATCCGCCAATGACAGAATTTGTCTTTGGTATCACGCCATCAGCCACATGGACGATACGTGCTGGTCGACCACTGCAGCACCGACCGACGTGCCAAACGCCATCGTTCACATGCGGCACGCAATCGCTTGTGCGATGGCATTTGTGGCGAAAGCACCCAATTAGATCTGAGCTTACTTCCTTAGCACGGTCTCAGTCTTGCAAGTACGCAGCCATGCTACAGTATCGCAGCGGGCGCTTGTCCCCAACGGGATCGCCATATCCAGAAACCCAGGCGCATGCATGCAAGCTTCACAATACGCTTTGCGGACGTGCGAGCACACAATCTGCACCACGGCTCCGCTCTCGGCAGGTCTGTCAAGATTGCAGGCTGCGAGGCGAAGGATTTTCCTCAACAATGGACCGAGGCTGGCTCGAAAGCAGATATATCCAGTTGGTCGCCCATCCGATCGCCATCAAGACGAAACGATCAACGCTCTGCGAACAGCAAGAGCCGCAATCGCCATGTCTGGACTCGCACTTGGGACAAAAGGCGTGGACCTGGTCTCACAGGGAACTGGCTACGGCCTGCTCATCGGCCTCGGCGTCGTGTTCTGTGGCGTCATTCTGGTGGCCGTCAAGATCCAGAGGGTGTATCTGTCCGAGGACAATGCGACGTCAGAAATGTTCATGGTGGCCAACCGGTCGGTGGGCACGGGGCTGACAGCGTCGGCCGTATTCTCGTCGTGGATGTGGATCAACGAGACGGTGTTCGCGTCGGCCATGTGCTTCCGCTACGGCTTGGCAGTGCCGTTGTGGTGGGCCACCGGGCTCTGCTTCCAGATCGCGCTGATGGCAGCGCTGGGCGTGTTGGCCAAGATCCGCGTGCCGTATGCGCACACGTCGCTGGAAATCATCCGCATGCGGTACGGCAAGATCGGTCATGTCGTGTTCATCGTGCTCAACATAACCAACAACGTGTTTGGCTGTGCGTCCATGATCCTGACGGGATCGCAAATCATCCACGGCATCTCAGGCATGCACTTCGTGGCGGCCACGATTCTAATTCCGCTGGGAGGTAAGGATGTCTCGTGTTGCTCTTGCTTGAACTTTGCGTCTAGCTAACCCTACCAGTGGTCCTCTACACCGCCGTCGGTGGCCTCAAGGCAACCTTCCTGACAGATTATTTGCACACAACCATCGCACTCATCCTCATCATCTACTTCACGCTCAGCGTGCTGACGCACCAGGCCGTCGGTGGGTTGGGTGGCCTTTACGACATTGTCACGGAGACGGCGTCCAAGAACTACATCAAGGGCAACTTTGAGGGCTCGCTGCTGACGATGAAGTCCAAGAACGCCATAATCTGGGGCCTCATCCTCAAGTTTGGCAACCTGGCCCTGGTGGTGATGGACACGGCCTTCTGGCAGAAGTCGTTTGCCACCGAGGTCGGCGCAACGGTGCCGGGCTACGACCTGGCGGCCCTGGCCATCTTCGGCATCCCCTGGGGCCTTGGCACGGTGATCGGTCTGACGGCACGGGCGATCCAGTACTCGCCCATCTTCCCGACGTACCCAAACCCAATGTCACTGGCCGAGGTCAGCGCGGGGTTTGTGATGCCGTACACGATCAAGGCGCTCATCGGGACGCACGGCATCGTGGCCTTTTTTGTGCTGCTGTTTATGGCCCTGACGAGCACGGTATCTTCGTCTATGATTGCCGTCAGCAGCATCCTCTCGTTTGACGTGTACAAGACGTACACCAATCCGCGGGCGACGGACAAGACGCTCGTGCATGTCAGCCACTACGCAGTGATATTCCATGCGGTGTTCATCACGGGCATCTCGCTCGCGCTCAACTACGGCGGCGCTGACATGACGTGGATCGGCTACTTCCGGCCAATTCTGTCGTGTCCGGGCATCATCCCGCTGGCTCTGACGCTGATCTGGGACCGGCAGACGAAGCTTGCGGCTGTGCTGTCGCCCGTTCTCGGCTTCTTCACCGGCCTGGCCATCTGGCTGTTGACGGCGTACCGGCTGCACGGGACCATTAACCTGATCACGACCGAGGCCGGCCTGCCGGCACTGTACGGCGCCTGCGGCTCGTTCTTCTCGCCGGCCATCTACTCGGTCGTGCTCTCGCTGTACAAGCCGAGCCGATTTGACTGGCGCGAGTTTTTGCGGATCGAACTGGCGGACGAGGCCCAGATACACGCAGACGACACCACGGGATCGGACAAGACGGCGTCCTCAGGCGACGAGGCAGGCAACGAGAAGCAGGCCGTGGCCAGGCAGTCACCAGTGGGCGCGGCCGAGCTGTCGCTGGACGACGTACGCCACCCGTTCGACGAGGCCACGATCAAGGAGCTGTACCGGTGGTACAAGATCGCGTGGGTCTTCTGGGTGGTGATTGTGCTGGTGACGTTTGTGGCGTGGCCGATGCCGCTGTACCGCAACTACATCTTCACTAAGCCGTTCTTCTTGGGCTGGGTAACGGTGGCGATCATCTGGCAGTTCTTTGCCTTTTTCGCCGTGGCCGTCTACCCGGTCTACGATGGACGAGGCGATATCATCACGGGGGTCCGTGGGGTCTACCGGACTGTCCGACAGCTCCTGAAGAGAGAGAAAAGATAAGATAGACACAGCCCAGAGATATGTAGAGATAGAAACACGAACAGACGCGCGTCCTTTCAACATTGCACGGAAAATGCAGTGCCTTGCTGGCCTTCTTAGCAGCTCGCCCAACAGCGGCCGTGGATGGCTGGCCATGTGTCGAGCCACGCGTCGACTAGGTGGCTTGCATAAATTCGGTGTTTATTGAGCGGACTTGCAGGTGGGGGAAGAGGGGTTAGTATTGTGTACTGTCGATCCCTGTAGGCTTCCAATTGAGCTCAGCTCGCCCATGGCAGCCTTCGGTTCCACACAGCCGTTCTGCCGCATTCTGTCTGAGTCAGCTCTCATTGTTCTTTATCGGAGCATTCTCCAATCCCTTTCATCTGGCATTACCATTTTTTAGTCTTATTTTTATTGTTTCTTCCAACGGCAGGCGACCCAATGTCTCCACCCGACCTCACAGCCTATTCGGTCGATCAGTCTCTGGCCGATTGGGACATCACGCCGGCCGAGTGGATGCGGCGGAACAGCCACGACGACTGGAACGGCCTGGCAGTGTCGGTGGTGGTGTTTGATGGCGGCAGCAGCGATGGCCCCCGTCGAGTGTTGCTAGTCCAGCGCGCTGCCCACGATTCGATGCCGAACCGATGGGAGGTTCCGGGCGGTGGTGCCAGCGAGCCACACGAGAGCCTACTGCTGGCGGCCGCCCGCGAGCTTTGGGAGGAGGCCGGCCTGGTGGCCACACGGTTTAAGGCCCTGGTGCCGCTGCGTGCTGTCGAAGGCGTCGAGGGCGTCGACGAGGTGGCTGCCCTCGTCGCTGCGGCCGACCATCCAGGCCACGTCTTTCACAACCGCACCGGCACCCGGCTCTTTGGCCGGTTCGCCTTCCGGGCAGATGTGCAGCAGACGACAGCAGTCGTGCTTGATCCCAATGAACACCAGGACTACGTCTGGGCGACCGAAGAGGAAGTCCGGCTACAGCGACAGATCGGGCAAGACAGCAACGACAGCAGGCCACTACCTCTCACCCATCCAGCCACACAGGCATTCATCCTTGAGGCTTTCAGACAGGCGGCAGAAGCAGAAGTAGACAAGTAGGCAAATGGTTCATTCATGATTAAAAGGCGAAAATGTGCAATTGTGGTATATATCGTCTGAAGCGACCGGAGCCAAGAGTCCCATGCCAGACACTGACCGTATTAGAAATTAAAAAAGACAAAATGGTGCATAAGAGAAAAAAACGGTCGTGATGGCAGACAGCCCTTCAATCCGCCGCTCTATTTGGTTCCTCTCCCCGTTCCAATCCCGAGGCCCATTGTTCTCTCCGCGTTCCCAGCATTTCAGCACATCAAGGCGTGTCCATCATTCCCTGTCGGCCCACAGAGGGAGCCAGAAGCAGGTTCCGCCGTCATCCTCTCATTGGAAGTAGAAAACAAAAGCAAAAAGGCGCCAAGGCGCAAAAGAAGAAGCACAGCAGGCGAGTGTCGTGGTACACTGCTTTACAGCGTCAGGACGGCAGCAGCGACGGCAGCGACGGCACCGAAGAGAGCCTGGGGAGCGAGACCGGCGGCACCAGCAGTGATGGCGGTAGATGTGCCGGTGACAGCGCTGGTGGTGGTAGAGCCGGCGGTCGGCTTGGTGTAGGTGCCGTTGCCAGTGGGCAGGAAGCCAACAGAAGCGGTGCCGGTGCCGGTGGCAATGGGCGCCGTGACGGTCCAGTTGCCGGCCATGGCAGAAGAGGCGCCGACGACGGCAGCGAGGAAGAGTGTGCACTTCATTTTGAATGTGTGGGTGTGAATGTGGATATTGGGGTTGGAGTGATATGTACCGGAGGGCAAGATGAGTTAATATGTGCGGCGACTATTAAACGAAGGACTGAAGATGGTCTTCTAGAGTGGCAGTCGGTCAATAGGTAGATACAGGAGAGCAGATGGAATGGGAAAAGGCAGAACTGTGGTGCCAACGGGGGAGCAAAAAGTCTTTATACGCCACAGCAGCACATCGGCAGACAGGGGCGAAGACGAAAGAAAGCCGTTGCGGTCAGTCAGGTCGATTAAGCCGTAGCGGGCGTGCTCCACTTTTTGGCCTGCCTGTTTTTCCTCGGTTTCCCTCTTTCTTCCCAGCGAGCACAGCGCAGCCTGTTCGCTTCCTTGTCTGTTCGCCATCGCCCGGGTGGACGTCACATCACAGTACGGAGTACGACGTACAGAGGGAGGGGGGGGGGGCCTGTCAGTCGTTGCTTTGGGAGCTTACGAGCAGACAGGGTCCTGGTCATCCTTCCCGGAAGCGGTAAGCCCACCTTCTCGTTGGTTGCAGCCGCAGTGGAGCCAGATACCTGCTGAGAAAAATCACACCCAAAGCGCACTAGCGGAGATGGCGGGAACGCCTTATCGGACCTGACAGGCCTGTCTGTTAAACCGGCTACAGCGTCTTCGCGCCTTTTTTTTTTTTTTTTTTTTTTTTCTCTCCTCTCTTTTCCCTGATTATTTCTAGCTGCCTTTCTCTCCCGGCGGACGCCGACTCTTCGGTGACTCGCCACACCACAGCCACAACTGTCTGTTTTTAGAAAAGAGGCCTCTTTCTTTCTGACTCGATACTGTCCCGAGTCAGCAGCATGCGGAAGCAATCAGCGAGTTCGGATAACCCGGCGGAATATTGGTCACAAAGACCGGCCACCTCCAAATCGCGTGCTGACGAGTCTCGCTGCTCGCACTGTTACGTGATAGGCAGGGCCCCTCTCACCCCCAAAATCGCATGGCGTGGCTTTCCTTTTTCCTGCTCTCTGTGCTTGCCTGCCCCCCCGTCGGTGGAGCAGTGGTCTGTCCAGGATGCGACGTGGGGTTCTTTTCTCTCGTCCACGCGCCGACCTTATCACACAGACTTTCCTCTTTTGGCGGGGCAGCCCCATTCGCGTAGATAATACAGTGAGATGATAGGAATCCCTCGCAACTGATAGCTGACAGAAAGCTTGGGGACGTGCGGCCGATCCCTAATTACTACGAGAAAAGGGCCGTGTCTGCAGGGAGCTCGAGAAAGCGAGTGGTTGGGATGGCCGACAAAGGCGAAAAAGGGAGCCAGAAGAAGACGAAGGGGACGAGCAACCGGAACCGATCTAGATCGCCAGCAGCATTCGGGCGCGCACCAATGCGCAGCACAGCGTCACGAGAGCCGAAAAGCGCCCAAAAAATCAGGCGAGGACGACTGCTGGCCAAGCTCGCTCGTTCTCCGTTTCTCTGCGTCACTGGACCGGACTGATGCATCCTCGAGAGCTCGTATTGCGTCTTGACGACGGCATCTCGTATCTGCAACTTCTCTCTCACATACTCGTACATGCTCTTCTCACCTCTCTGAACACTGACCCGCCGGCTGCAAGAGATGGTGTGCTGTGCTGGATCGAGAGAGGGTGTTCTCCCCGGACGACATGCCGCCCCTGCATTGCATGCGGAATGCAATGCTGCCCATCACTCACTATCACAGCTTTAATTTCTTTCCCCCCCTCCCCCTCCAAATTTGGATGCCCTTTCTTTTCATTCGCAGCGCTTGCGTTTCCCAATTTACTATCTATCTAATTTACTCATTTCGCCCTTTTCATTTCGCACTGCGTTTCATTTCCCCTGGTCTGGGCCTTTTCCCTTCTGATTGCTGTCGCCATTACAGGGATCGCGTCGAAGATCGGCTGGGCTTGCTCAAGATTCCGAATCAAGCCAACACTTCCGTTGTCCTGCAGCGCATAACCTTTACCTCACCGGTCCGCACAACTCTTTGTCCGCTGCTATATATGCGCCCGGCTGTTTGCAGCCCATTGAACAATAAAGATAACGAAAAAAAAAAAAAATTAAAAAGAAAGAAGAAAGACAGAAAGAAAAGAAGAGCCTGCCGTGCGCCACCTCTCGTGCATATGTGCTGACGCGTCAGTCCTCTCCATGACGACACTATTGCTTTTATCTCTCTATTGCCTAGCACTACAGTCATCGCTGCCGCCAATAATACAGTCAGGCTCCGTAGCACAGTATCGTCACGTGACCTCCACACTGAGGCACCGCGACAGCTACAGACGTCATGGCCGAGACAAAGGAATTGGGCACATACTTGCCTCTCACACGCAAATAATTTCGTTATAGCCATAAGCTTATTTCGGTCATTCAGCTCGTTGTGAAGCATTCGTCTTGCCTTTTAGGACATATCCGGCTGCTCCACCTTTCAGGTCCTTGTTCGAAATACCAGGCTAATATATCGGGTCTGAATCGGGCACGTGCAACTTGTCGAGGAGTCGAACTCTATTCTTAGCTCATTGATGTTAACCACACTGCACAGTTAGACATACGTCGTAATAAAACCCCGGTCTTTGACATGTCTACACGCGCACAACATGGATCGGCTGCAAGGAGCACCAACACCAGACTAACAACCTGATTCTCGCCACAAATTATGGTTGGAAGTTGAGAAACTGAAAGAGTGCGGGGCTTGAAGTCTTGTCCGTCAACCCACAAACGTGCTCGGAATACAGAACAGAAACAAAGTGTCTTTCCTCACGCGACCGCTTCAAGAATACTTACAGCTTGTACTTCGTACCCTGGCATGTACGGCTACGACGTAAAGCGCCGGCCGAATGCACCAATTATCTCAGTTTCCCGAGGTTATCGTCCAAAGCTGTGGACTTTACTGTTACTGACAATCTGGCACGTTCGTATCATCTTTACTACAACGTTGCCTAACCTTTTACGCCACCAAACTCCGTTCATTATAACGTATCTCCACTTTTAGGCTAGGTTTGTTGAGTCTATGCGTGTATATCGAACTATTTACCTCCGCTTTTAGGTATCAAGGCATATGTACTCCGTACTCCGTACATAGAACTATTTTCAGCGTCTTTTATTTCCGAGTTTTAAATCCTTCCTTACCCACCATAATCTTAGTCAAACTCGAAGATTGTGATGAACGTGCATCAAAAAAAGCTGAGCCAATGAGAGACCTACGAAAATTGAAACAGGCAATTGGAGTAACCATCAGAAAGAAGCCAGCACATTTGGCGACGTTTTTGCTAGGCCAGCTCATGGGTTCAGTCTATACAACAACCGGTCGGTTATTGTTCAGATATATGGTGTATCGGCATTTTCCTTCTGTACTTGATGCACGGCGGGTGAAAATCGTTGGCATACCGTGTCCCTTCACCAAGCTCTAAAGCGTGATTGAGTATGGGATGCTCGCCTACATTACGAGCGCCGTGACCGCGCTTCTTAGACAAAGGCAATGACTCCTACGCTAAAAGAGACAGCACTCTGCGATCTCGCGGCCAAGAAGAGGTTCTGCGATGCAGACGTTAGCATATACTTTGTATGCATGCAATGTTATAGACAAAGTAGTTCTCAATAGGTCCAGTTAGAACACCAAGCAAAGATAGACCAGCCACGCAGAGCGCGTTTAGATACATGAACTATCGACAATAGCCTAAACACGATTTGCGATGACAAAATGTTTACTAGCAGCCGTGGTAGAGCCCCAGGATCTCAACAATGCCAGCAACCTTGCCCAGGGGAAAGGATGTTACCACCGAGACGAGCGCGAGACTGACATACAGGTGTGTCCTACATACTGTCAAGCTGCTTGGCTGTGGCACGAGGGAGGTAGTAGATGCAAATCCATTACAGTTCTCAAGTGAGCAAAGGTGTTGGCGTACGTATGACGTCCTGACTATCGCCGAGAAAGTGGTGTCGATACCGGAGAGCATATTGGCTACTAAAATGACCATGGGGTCGAAGAACAAGTAGGCGCTTCTGATTGGCACTCCTACATGGGGACAGCCTTGAACAATGGCTTCAAGATGGTCTGGTGGTGGCTGTCAACAAGGATCAAGCTACGAACTGCTTGTCTGATGATATGTTGATAAACCACTCCAAACGAAGGTGTATTAAAATTGTCACTAGAATCAAAGCGTACCAATAATTAGCGGAGGCCATCTAGCTCAGCTCTGGTCCTCTTTTTATGAAAACATAGCTTGCTGGATTGTCTTCCTCCATATGCCTGACACTTGATACTTTGCGTTGATAAAGTAGAAGGCCTTGTGAGAGCCCAACCGGTTCAGTAGGAGGCGAGGAAGCTTATAATGACAAAATCGACAGCAGCAAGTCATACCAAGGAAAGATATAATTTCATACGTCACCGTCCAAAAAGGTCACAAGGATTACATACCAGGTCAAAAGACTCCCTGGCAGGCAACTTCTTCACTGCTCATCCTCACAGCAGGCTCATTCTACGACCCCTTACCTCCCTACTAGCTCCTAAAGAGCTATAGAAAAGTCCTCGCGAACAACCTGTAGCAATTTTCGCCCCACCATATGTTGTCAAACGGGCCAAGCCAAAATAGGAGGGGCGTGCACTTTTATACCTTGTGATAGAAGAATACATGTACTGTGTGGCGCGTGGGGCTATTTAGTACGTGTCTTGATGCACGTCGGCATACCTCGGAAGTACCTAACCATAACAATACATACACGCTCACGGGGCACCCATAATTTGACATATGTAGCTACAGCCATCAACAAAAGCCTTGGAAAAGTTTAACAACCACGAGGACAAAACCAACCTCCGAAAAGGCTATGTCTCAGACAGTTATAATTAGCAGCTATACTATGCTGAAAACTAGGAGCTACCGTTGGACAAAAGCCTTCGTATGCCACGTCATTACACACACTAAGGATCTGACTCCTTAGACACTCCTAGAAAAGTACCTAACGGCAGACACGATTGCTTCTAGCAGCAATTAAATGCGACCCTACTATTTCGAGCTAGCTCGCCATCTATTTAACGGTCTAGGGTAAGCGTATCTCGTAGCAACGTTTTTAAAGGCTGTAAAATGTCTAAAGTATATCCGACGCATTGTATATTATGGCTTCCTGAACTGGGACTAAAGTCAGTATGCCAAGATAATATTCATCAGACGGAGCGTCTCTATGTATCGGTACAAATGCATACAATAGCGGGTGTGTTCTCTGACAACAAGGACAGCATAACGGGACGCTTTTCAATGAGTGAATGGATCTACTTTCTTGTTATGTAAAGTATCCCGCTTTTTGCTTCTGCCGCTCGAATGGCCACAGAGCTCGTTACACGCCGGGCCAATTGAGATGAAGCCATCATGTCCACTTTAGCTATGCCTGTATCATCTGCGAGTCAGCCCGCGTGTCTAGGGCTATAAGCTTGTGGATTCGCTTGTTTCGGATTTAGCTTGAATTTGTCTCAGCTGAGAAGACAACCAAACAGACAGCTGGTGGTGCATTTCAGCTTTGCAAGTATATGCGGCTCCCATGACCCAATATCGAGGACAAAGACGGTGAAGCCAGGCCTTTGGTTGGGGTCAATCTCATGCCCTTATCTTTCCCACTGTGTTTTCTTCATCAAGAAGTGTATAAATAGTAGGGAACGAAACCCTTTTCCGCTATTGCTTGTCCAGACTTTCTACTCATCACTTCTAAGACTCATTCATCAACTTTTAAGTACCTCTAATTCCAAATCTCATTTCATCCCGGCTTTTTCAAAGATGAGCCTCGACGTGCCTGGAAGTCCCCTGGGAGCTATCCCAGGTCTTCCCGAGAAGTCGGCTCCGCAGTATGAAGAAGATTCAGAATTCGAGTATACCATTGATGACAGCGTCTTCGACAATGAAGCTATCAACCTTGGACTGTTCTCCCCACCCATTTCCCATGTCCCCAAGTTAAGGGTGCCGAATAAGTTATTTCGTGGCCCGCAAGATGGGCCAGACAGTGACTCCGATTCGGGGGACTCCAGCTCGGATTCGAACTTGGTCGAAGGAACTTCTCCCAAAGAGTACAAACGACTTGAAACGGGTAGCTACGAGCAAACATCTGCCCTACTCAATCTGACCTACAGCAGAGTAGAGAAACTGTGAGTCAGCCAAGTGTCTCATCGCTGAAGCAGCACCACATGCAGTGCTAAAGTTCAACTCTTTTCCCCTGTCACAGCTACGAGGCATACTTCCACGCAAACCAGACCCAGCCACTGTTCCCGTATCGTCGCACAATAGTGGAGCAGAAAAAGATCTATCAGTGGACATCTTCTCCCGACCAGGATCCTAATGAGAAGTACCCGCCCCATCTACAAACCATCCCGAAACCTGATCAAGAAAGCCTGTGGGCCATTTTCAATATCTTTGGCCTTGCTCAGACTGGGATTATGCTTAAATGTGTAATTCCTGACCAGATTGTGAAATTCGCGGGTGCTTTGAAGGATATCAGCGAAGTTCCCAAGACCATCGCCGGATACGAAGACTTCAACAAGACGCACATCAAGGGGGGAAACAATGTCGTGGAGAAGGGCAAAAATCTCGGCCAGTTGGAGGATTGGTTTACGGACCGCCGCTTTGCGGAGCAGTCTTTCACCGGTGCCAACCCGACGACAATTGAGGCGATCGGAGAGCACGACGATGCCAAGGAAGCTCTCTTGAAAGAGTTCATCGCATCCGCCGAAAAAAATGGCTACGACAAATGGGCTGCAATGCTGAAGACCATCCCGCATGACTCGCTGTTCGTGCAGGACTGCCGCTACTTCCGCGAAGCCATCGGACTGCAGCCCGAAGAAGATATTTTCTACGAGGAAGTGAGGACGAACCCAAAGCAGGAGAGTGACCCGAACTGGGCGTGTGCTTCTGTCACGCTCTTCCAGCTGCACGACAACGGTCGGCTGCACCCGATTGCCATTGTGTGCGACTACAAGAAGAACATGGCCACGTCTGTGACCATCTTCAACAGTGCGATGACGCCGGCCGACCCAGAATCAAAGGACGCGGAAGAGAAGAGCAAGGACCTCTTGCGCCAGAAGAACGACTGGCCCTGGCGGTACGCCAAGACGTGCGCACAGGCGGCAGACTGGATTCGCCACGAGGTCGGCGTGCATCTGACACGCGCTCACATGATCGAAGAGAGCCTGATCGTGGCCACAAGCCGCTGCATCCCGACGGATCACCCCGTTCACCAGCTGCTCAAGCCGCATTGGGTCCGGACACTGTCGCTCAATGCCGCAGCCCGGTCGATGCTTGTCCCGCAAGTGGTTCTCAACCTTGTCGGCATCAGCCTAGACGGCCTCTACAACTACATCAATTACGAGTACAGCAACTTCGACTACGAACAAAACTATGTGCCGAACGATCTCAAACGGCGCGGCTTTCCCACCGATACGAAAGAGCTCAACAGCAACCCGAAGTACAAGAACTATGCTTACGGCAAAAACATTCTGTTGATGTGGAACGTGCTCCGTACCTATGTCCACGACACGCTCGCGCTTACATACAAGTCCGACGCCCACGTGAAGAGCGACAACTATCTCTCGGACTGGGGAAACGATATCCGCACCAACGGCAAGCTCAAGGGTTTTCCCGAAATCGATACGCTCGACAGACTCACCGACGCCGTCACGATGGCCATCCACATCGCTGCGCCTTTCCACACCGCCGTCAACTACCTCCAGAACTACTACCAATCGTTTGTCATTACAAAGCCGTCCTCACTATGTGCAGCACCGCCCAAGACACTCGCCGAGTTGAAGGAGTACACGGAACAGACTTTGACAGCCGCGCTGCCCATCGGACGTATCCGTCAGTGGCTCCTTTCTGTGCAGCTACCATGGCTTCTTAGCTTCAAGGTCGAAGACCTGCACAGCCTGATGAAGTTCTCCTCGTCGCATGTGGCCATGAGCAGAGGTGAAAGAAAGAAGATTAATATAAAGTTGCACCAACAGCTTTTGGAGTTGGACACGGTTTTCAAAAAGAACAGTGACGAAATGGATGAGGGCCACATCGAGTATACCGTAATGAATCCGAAAAACATGGCGGTTTCTATACTTATCTGAACGAGGAGGGCGATATTATACTAGGAGAGGATCAGATTGAAGTACCTCCTTTTTATAGCTACGAGATCCATAGTTTTACATCACACAACGTCTTTTTTTGTACAGGCTTGGCTCACTACGCTTACCTTTACTTACTCGTACTGACTAAAAAACCGTACATCGTACAGTTTTTTCTATACAAGGCCTGAACTGGCCCTCGGCTTGAACATTTTCGGCTATTATATAGCTCAGAACCTGAACACCATTATTAAAGATTCAACGAATTAGCACCTTTCTACCCATCGAAAGACGAGTAGTTCTAGGGAGGTTTAAACTACGAGAGGACGGCCATCATGAGCGGTGGCTACAGTGTGAATTAACTGGATAGACAACCAAAAATCTGTCCAAGAACTGCTGTATTTGAGATACTGCTCTATTTCGAGGTGCCTTAAATGTAGAGCCAATGATATAGTACGAATCCCCTACCCTTGTTACAATTCATCCTTTGGGATGACTCGCTTGCCCGCAAACGAAGCCTGTTTTGTCATACCGGCCAAGATGTCAACGATGAGGTCGGCCGCCGCAATGGACGTTGTCTCAGCCACAGAGTCGTACGGTGGACTGACCTCAACCACGTCTGCCCCGACAAGGTTGATGCCTTCGAGGCCCTTGAGCAGACGCTTCAGCTCGCGTGTGGTCCAACCCCCAGACTCGGGTGTTCCGGTGGCGGGAGCAATGCTGGGATCGAGAACTGGTGCGTGTCAGCGTATGGGCAACCTCTTACCAATTGCAAGGAAGGATGCTTACCATCAATGTCGATGGAGAGATAGGTGGGCGTATCGCCGACAGCCTTTCTGATCTTCTTGACGATTCCGGTAACGCCAATGTCGTCGATCTCGTGAGCCTCGATGAGCGTGAAGCCGACGACCTCCGAGTCAATCTTGTAGTCTTTAGGACTCTAAGGAAAGTCAGAAGAAGAGTGATGAAGCGGACAAAAACTCGGGGGTTTACAAAAAGCTTAGTTCGCAAGCCTCCATGAACGCTTGTTCCCTTGCTGATGCAACCTTCTCGACTGGCGTGCCAGAAGAAGGTGCCATGGGTGATGGCAGACTGGTTCGACACGATGCCGGTGTAGCCCTCATATGGGTCCCAGCTGTGGATGAGTCAGCATTCCATCTGATCTTCCACTGGAGCAACGGCTTACGTGTCCAGGTGCGAGTCGAGATGGATAACCGAGATAGGGCCATATACAGTCTTTAGGCTACGTAAAATGGGTAGTACGATGGAATGGTCGCCTCCGAGGCTGATAATGCGAGGGTTTTCCCAGCCGTCTACAAGAGTCAGCACGGAAGAGAAGGTGAACGACAAAAGTAAGCTCACTCACTCTGCTCAGATGTCGGATGATAGAGAATTTGGCGATAAGCCTGCTCCATCTGCTTGAATGCATGCGCGGCATCAAAGGGGGTGATGGGCACGTCGCCACAGTCGATCTGGGTGGTCAGTTACGCACACACTCTATCAAGCTCCTCTTTCACTTACAATTTCCAGGCCTTGCTCATACGGATCTACTTGCCAAACAGTATTGTAGCTACGACCCTTCTTCTCCCGCGAGGAACCAGCACGAATGCCTCGTGGGCCAAAGCGGGCACCTGGCCGATAAGACGTCGACGTGTCGTATGGAAATCCCAAAATGGCAACATCCAGGGGCTGATTGCGGTGTTAGATCTCATAAGACGGTTGAGAGGGCCGACAATAACGGTCTACCTTGTTGTGGGAGGCAGAAAGACACCGCTGCCACTCAAGATGGGCAAAAGTCACGGGCTGTGAGAAGGGCAAGTCCTTATCAAGGTCTGTTGGATAACATGGTGAGCTGATGTCCCGGTGAGGATAGTGGATATACACAGACCTTCAAGAGCATACTGGTAGTTAGGCCCGACATTCTGGGCTGCTGCAACCGCTCCGAGGAGCAGCCAGCCGAGATGGGAGAGAGTCATTGCGAACGAGTTGGGTGATTAATTTGTTACTGTCGAAAATCACGTGCAAGCGGATAAATGGGAAAAATAGCAAACTTGGACAAGACAGGACGAGAGAAGCCAGGTAACAATACGGAGTACCAAAGGCACAAACACGCATCGAAAGCATAATCAGATGTAATACGGATAGAGCCGATTTCGCAGCGAGCACCAGACTCGGCTGATCGGCGTAGAAGCCCAATCACAAGTGCAAAGTATGTTTTAGCGGGGCCAATAGAACAGTGGGGATGATAAGCGATGGAAGCTCCGACTCGCCAAGAAGTCCGATGGAAGCCGAGTCCGACAATATGGGGAGACTCCACATTTTTGCTGTGGAGAGGATGTTGTATAAAATGACACCTTGGTAGCTGTTATTTTCTCCTTCACAATTTGTGTGGGCTAGACTAACAGATATATCTTACAACATGCCTAACGGTGGCGATTTCCTAACAGCCGTTGGAAATACAGGTCATGGCAGACACACCTGAATGCCGATCTGTCCCACTTTCAGACTGCCGCTCCCACTTCAGATCCACCAGTACCTGCCGTCTTTCACGTCCGAGCTTAGGTGTCGTCTAAGCCATCTGCATTCGCTGCTTTAGGCAGTTGGAATGGCAGCGACGCGCATGTCTTGGTGTGAAGGTTAAAGGAGGCTATACGTAGCGGTCATATAACGTGACGCACTGTGAGGAGCAGGAGGCTGAATAGGGTCTAGTGTGGGCGAAAGAGTGTTGTGTACTAAGGAAGAAATAGATACATCGCGACCCTTCTGGGGATCCGTATTAATACTAGTGCCATGGCCCGCTTTTGTGCCTTCTAACCAATCACAGGCCCGTAAGACCAAGTGGGGCGGAAGGGCCACAGTGTGGCGGATTCCAATGCTTGACACTTGGCTACTCGTATAGAGCGGCTCGCGCTAGGACCCTTTGTAGGGCTTTCCGTATCTATAGCGGGGCGCCCGATATTTCGGATCGACCGACCATTCTAAGCCGAAACGTTATTTTGGACCACATCGCGTATATTGCTTGTCGTGTTCTGTTGAGCTTCATCTGTCATTTCTGCCATACGTCTTCATCTTACGGCCGTCTTGTAACCGGCCGCTGCATCGGTATATACCAATCACGCCCGCCGCACTCACTGTCACCCATGCCCTTGAACGTCCTCATTGTCGGCTGCGGCGCCGTTGGCACCATGTGCGCCTTCGCGCTGCACCAGTCCGGCGAGGCCACGGTGACGGCCTTATTACGCTCCAACTACGACGAGGTGCGCGAGAGCGGCCTGCACATCCGTAGTGTTGACCACGGCGAGGTTGACAGCTGGCGGCCACATCACAGTGAGTTGTGGTCCTGACTGTTGGACATGTCCCTTTCAAGCTTGTCATCTCTGTCACCTCACCTTCTCTCTCCCACCTGACACTCACAGTCGTCAAGTCCATTGCTGAGGCCAAGGCACACGGCCCTTTTGACTACGTCCTCGTCGCGCTCAAGAACCTGCCGGACGTCTACAGCATCGCGGACATGATCGCGCCCGTGGTGACGGCTTCGCGCACAGCCGTCGTGCTGGTGCAGAACGGCATCGGCATCGAGGCGCCGGTGGCGGCTGCTTTCCCGGACAGCACGCTGCTGTCGGCCGTGTCGCTGATCGGGGCCGAGCTGGACGGCCGCGAGGTGCTGCACAACGACTCGGACGAGCTGATCGTGGGTGTCTGGGGCGACGCTGCGCAAAAGGCGGCCGGGGCAGCTTCTTGCAAGGCCTTTGCGGCGGCCTACTCGCGCGGGGCGGCGCGCTGCGACGTCGTCGACGACATGCAGTGGTACCGCTGGCGCAAGCTCGTGTGGAACGCCTCCTTCAACACCGTCTGCGCCCTGCTCGACCTCGACTCGGGCACGGTGCAGGACGCGGCCGGCAGCCTCGATTCGCTGATACGGCCGGCCATGCGCGAGGTCGTCGCCGTGGCGGCGGCCGCTGGCTTCACGCTGCCCGATGACGTCATTGAGGCCGCGATCGCGTCCATGCCCAAGGCCGTGCGCTGTCGCCCCAGCATGCAGGTCGATGCCGTCCGTGGCCGGCCAATGGAGGTCGAGGCTATCCTCGGAAACGCCGTCGACGCCGCCCGCGACCTCGCCGTGCCCGTGCCCGTGCTGCAGACACTCTGCAGCCTGCTGCGGGCGAAACAGTGGGCCATCCTTAACAAGGCGTAGGCCGCTAGGCAACTGGGAAGGTCGGGCCGTGTCTCGTCGTTGGGTTTGCACAATGTAAGCAGATAGCTCACGACGGTATACAGACAGTGTGAGTGGATTTGAACAGCACACATCCACTCCACTGACACAGCCAAGTCGGATGATTGCGTCTCTGACATCTGCTAAAATTCTGATACGCGCAAAGGTGGTCCAGCTTCGACACGTGCGGGTGTTCGAGGTTGACGAGAAGAAGTTCTTTCATCTTTTCTCCAACCGTCTTCCTTTTTCTCCCCCGCTTCGCGTTTCCGACAACACGCAGCTCGTGTACAAGCAAGCTCGCTTATACACAAGATTTCTGACCTCCCCACCTCCCTCACCCTGCTCCCGGACGAATAGTTCTAGAAAGAGCGGAACGCGATGTGATTGTCGTTTGGTACTTTGGTACTTTTTGGATACTGTTATTTAACGTAAACGCCGGATTGGAAGTTACTTTTGTTGGCTAGTGTGGTTTTATTGTCGTCCTTATGTTCTTAGATTTTAGGCTTGCTCTGCACTTTACTTTTTTCTTTTATAAAGTGGCGGTATTATGATAGCCAACGTTTGCTTTAGAGTATAGCTGTAAGTGGTGATGTTAGAAAGATACAGTCTAGATCTGTGACCAATCTTGAGTTTTAGCCTACACGGTATGCCGAGGCATGTTCAAAACCGACAATGACATGAGAAGTACACCCTGCTAAAGCTGGCGTAAGATAATTCAGTGCTGGAAAAATTTTGGCTAAGTAAGAGCGCACGGCTTTTATTCTTGTAACCTGGACTGCCATTTGTAGTCAATGCTACTAGTTTCTTGCCAAGCAGCGTCACCTAGCCGAACAGAAAAAGTACTGCCTATGCAGTTGAAGCACACAAATACACTTCTTGATGAGAGAAAAGCATTGAGAGAAAAGCATGGAGATTTTCTAGAGGGAAGGTAGACAAGTAGGTGCACTGCGGCAGTGAAAACGTCTGCACCATGACCTACAAGGGTCACGTGCAACACTTTTCCGATAATAAAAGCACAAAGCAAGCACGAAACAAATCCCTTCTCGTCCCTCACAAAACTTCTACCCGGCCATACTTTGTCTTAATCGCATCTAAGATCACCTCAATAGGCCTTACGTAGGAGACATCGGCACAGCCAAAGTCGTTGTTGGTACCCCCTGGTCTACCGTCCTCTCTCGCGCCGCACCCCGAGGTAAGGATGCCAGCAATGCGACCTTGCGAATCAAACATGGCCGAGCCTGAATCACCCGGCTCCGAAAAAGGCCTTAGTGGGGAGCTTATGCTGTTGACGCCGTACAAAACAGCCCCGTTCCTCCTCTGGCCGTTGCGGCCCACCACGCACCACTCACGCGTCGTGATGATTTCGTTACTGTCAATGGATGCATTTACACGGCGCACAGAGCGGACCTCGTTGGAGATTCCTGTCGTCAGCTTGCTGCCATGGGCTCCGAACATGTGCACCCATAGGGCCGCGTGGTCCTGCGTAGGCTCGTTATGCGCCGTGGTCCGAAAGATCTCCGCTTTGGATACCATGCCCTTAAGGCGTACCATGTCCTTTGAGGAATTCGTTTCCGGCTTAACGTTGCTAGGCAGGAGCCGTTGCATAAGCCTGTAGCCATCACGGCCCACATGAATCCAGTTCTGCAGCGTCGACAGACTGGCGTAGCGCTTTGCTGCCAGCTTTACTATTAGCCAGTCGTGCAGTTGCTTATCAACGTCAATAGTGCGAGGGGGCGAAAAAAAAACGTGGCCGATACGGCGGTCTTCCATCTTCTGCTGGTCCGAGATTTTCTTGAGAAAGTCCGACTTCTCTCCGGTTTCCTCGAAGTCTAAGGTCATATCAGCCAGAATCTTGTCAAACACACACTGGCTAGGCTGGACAATGCCGCGGTAGATTCCGTCGTCTGCAACGGCCTTCTTCATTTCGGATTCGGCCTCTAACACACCAAAGACAACATGACGACAGGTGAGGGCGCACATAGTGCGGGTGGAACCAACCGCAAGGTAGATGCCAAGAGTGCCCTCTCGACCCGGAGCAGCGCACGGCGAGATGCATTGTGCGACGCATTCCGAGAATGCCCTCTCTTCTTCCAGTCTGCCTATCGTCTCATTGGCAGTAATAAGCCTGTCCGCAACAGAGAAAAAAGACTCGCTTTCGCGAACCTCGCATTCTACCTCATGGGCGCCGTGGGAGCGAAGGATCATCCGGCACGCCACAGCCACAGGTATCGTGACTTTCCAATGAGAGCCAGGCTTGGCGCCAATCATTAGTGTCACGGGCCAATCTTTTTCAGCCGTATCTTGGTACCCGATGCGGAGAAGGTCGATGCTAGTCCAGGCTAGCGGCTCAAGCGCCTTCACGATCTCGTCCAACACAGACTCCCAAATTCCCACCAGGCAATGGGACGACCCAACGTTGCACATTGCCTTAAGCGGCAGCTCTTCCTGGATAGACTTAGGGAGGCTCCATTTGGTGGAACCCGTGCGGGCTATAAGCAGAGGGTGCGAAGGAAGACCATCGTAATAGTGCTTCTTCTCGACTAAGCTAGGCTCTCCATGGTTTTCCGGCTCCTCGTTGGGCTTGCGAGACCTTGATATGGAAGTTGCCGCCGTTAGACTCGACGAGCTTGGGTACGATTTAGCAGACAAGGACGAGTTGGTAGACTCGTCCGACGCCTTTTTTCGGCGCTTGCCGACAATCGGAAGCCCCCCGACCTTGTCTGCTTCTTCTCCCTTATCCATTCTGGAAACAGCTTTAAATCTGTCCAGACACGGTGTTAGATAAGTCAAGGGAAAACGGGGGCTGCATAGCTACAGTATCTTACATTGTGGTTAACGATGGCCGTGTAAACAGCTTAGCTTGAACGATGGGTAGGATAGAGAAGTGGAAAAATATGCTCAGCAGGGCTCTCTTCCTACTGGTAGATAATATTGTCAGGGGACATCGTCCCATTAGTCAGCCGTAAGCTCGTTCGGTCAATCGCTGGGTCGACTGTAGGCCTGTCGGGCGATGGAGGGTTCGATAATCTACGGGAAAATCGCCGTCAGTCGAAATTGAAATCTTCCATGATGGCGCTGCCTTAGAAAGCAGGGAATATTCTCTTCGGCGCAACGGCCTCGTGGAGAATCTCTACAAGCCTAGCACGAGGAGGAATCTTGATTGTCCAGTCTGGCCTAGAGCCTTTAGGGCTTTCTGTGTCTCCTTGTCTCCTCTAGCCATTGTATTTTCCCGGGGACTATTCTAGAGAAAAGGATTCTTGCTGCGCAAAAAGTTCACCAGCGACCATGGCTTATTGACCGGAGTCTGTTCTTGGGCCCGAGAAATCTTGTGATGGGCTGTCACTGAAGCTTCTTGTCCCTTCACTTGCTCTATCTTTTTCATAGGCTTCTCAAAGATGTCCAAGGCTGCAGCTTTCAGGCACTCCTGGGTGTAATGCCGGCTCTTTTTGTCCCGTGCGTGCATTTGCCGCCACAGATCTGCCTCCATGGTATCGAGCCATCCGCGCTTCTCCTGGATCTCATGCATCGCCCCTGACATCCAGGCGTCTAGTTCGTTCTCTCTAGTTTCCATTTGAGTCAAGAGATCTTCCACCACGGTGTGAACCTCCACCAGCCGTTCAGCCCGGGCATTGTCCTGTGTAATCTCAGTAAATTGAACAGCTTTTTTCATGAGCCAGCTCAGGCCTCGTGCTGGGTGAAGGTTCCGGTGAACGGTCGAGTTACGGATTGTGTTCATAGCGTGGAGGACCTCGTCTAGTTGCTCCCCATCTGCCACTTCGTCCGTATTGCGTAGCTTGGAGCGCTCCTGGCCCGGCTTCTGGAAAATCTTGGTGCATTCCGAAAGTTCGACGCAGGCTGCGCTGTCCCAGTTCCTGGCTTTCATAAGATCAGGAAAATGTTTCCTAGCAAAATCGTAGAAGCAATCCTCGAGCAGCTGCTGGGTCCGTGTTAGAACGGCATGCTGGGCTTGGTAGGGAAACGTCCCTGTGGCTAACGTCGGGTACTTCTCAACCAGGGACTTTCTCTGGGATGTGGACCCTATCAAATTTGTTAGGTATGTACGTGTCGATGGCTAAGGTGTATAAAAATAGGAAGATACTCACTGTTGACGCTCTGGCTATCATCAATACTGTTAAGTGAGACCTGGGTGGCTACCTGCATGGCAGTAGCCTTAATGCCAGTAGTAGAAGACAATTGAGGCTTTCCTGCGACCACTCTGTTCCCTGTTCCCTCGTCGTTTCCCGCCAGAGTGGTGAACTTGACAGTAGTTTCTTCTAGTTTTCCGGCTGAAGGCTTTGCCGGCGTAGGAAGAGCACCCATGACAGCAAGCTTGCCAATTTTTTCATCTACCTCTTGTGCTTTTATATTTGTTGTCTTTTCTCTCGTTTTGATCTGCCCACCTCTACCGGCAGATTGGACTTTGTGTGAAGAGGCCATAGTGTCAACAGAAGCGGTTTTGTCACCTGGAGAGACAGAAGCTGCTGCCTCGAAAACGTCTGGGAACATGTTCTTGGCTAAGGTTTCGTCTGCAAACACTCCTTGACGTAGGAGGCTTTCAGCGGAATCGGTAAGAGCGGTAGCATCCATGCCTTTAAGCAGAGGATGGGAAGTTGCCTTGGCCGGCGTGAGATGTTTGGCAACAGTACGGCGGTTTCGGATGTTCGCATGGGGCCCCGAGAATATGGTCCGGCAAGCCAAGTACACTGTCTGCAAGTGTTGTTGTGCAGTTTGGATATTTGTATTCATCTTGTCGTTCTTCATTTTAACGGCGTCTTTGTTGCTGCTGCTGTATGCGGCGAGCCGATGCCCCTGTATCTTGTACACGAAACTCGGCGTTGTCCGTAATATCGGTGGCATTGTCCTAACTTATAGGAGACAGAGGTGGCGGCACTAGGAGAGAGACGCTCGGAGACAACTCGCCAAGTGGTGTAGCCGCCGCTTAGAATTTTTAGAATTTTTTCTCATTCTCTGGCTCTATCTTGGTATGGAAGGTAGACCAAAGACTATTAATACGAGAGGAATTCGGGTGTTGCCTTGGCCTGTATTGAAATAGCACAAGACTTGGATGTGAGGCCTTGGCCGGATGCGGATTGGAATGCGAAGAGCTGCAGGTGAACTGTGCGCTCTTATTGGCTTGACGATTGAACCTAAGATATGGCTAGGCAAGGGAGCTTAAACATTCCGACGAAAACGGGAGCTCAAACACAACGATGCAAACAGAAAACTGATTCATCAAGGGCGCAGGGTATTTCTTGTTTTAAAAAAAAGGCAATCTCTTCGTACAACAGAAGGTTGCTTGCGGCTCTCTGGTCTCTAACCACAAAGTAGGGCTTGTCCCACGTAAGGCAGAATGAGTAAGAGCCAAGTCATCTAGAACAGCTCTACTCCGTACCCCGCACCTAAACCTGTCGAATGGTATACAAACTGCAAATAAGACAAGAATGAATAACAGTGGGGTCCCACCCTCTTTTTGGACAATTTAACAAAACCACCGATGTTGCCGTACTACGCTTTCCAGTTTGAAAGTGGGGAGAATTACATGTGAATTGGGAGATACTTGCGGGGCCCGAAAATCCCCCCAAATTAGTAGGAGTTTTCAAGGTCTACGATAATCCGGGGAGGAGAGTCAGGCTTAACAAAAGCAAAACTTTTTATGGTGAATTACACCGGCAGAAAACAGATATCACAGCAAATTACTATACAAAGCCAGTTACTCCGCCATGTCCTCCCCCATCAAGTCACGAAGTCCCTGCCTAGTCAGACCTACTGGCACCGGCCTGCCAGTACGCCGTGCCTCCGCCCGGGCCACCTCTGCCCGGGCCACGACTACCGAATCCACCCGGGCTTCCTCCACTCTCTCCCAGTCGATATAGGCTATCACCTCCTCCTTAGTCCAAGCCTTCTAGCCCACCGGTGGCAGGCCCATGACCTTCCAGTCCCCGTAGTAGCCGTAGTCCGCCATGCTATACTGGAGAGGTAGACCGGCGGCCTTTCGGTAGGCCTAATTCGTTCAAAGACCGCCGCGTGGCAGGTCGTCGTACCAGGCCTGCCGTGCCGTGATATATCTTTGGTATACGGCACGTGAGTCGCCGTACAGCCAGGCCGCTGCCTTTGGTGCTACCGTTGTTGCCACAACTATTGTATCCTTTTGGGCGGCCTGGGCCTCTGCCTCTTGTAAGACATGTTATACTCGGTAGTTTGTGAAAGTCTCCACCCATACCTCAGAACTAAACCTACCTCCAAACCAAAGCCGTCCAAGATCCATTCGCAAACGTGTTCTGGGTCGCTAAAGTGTCTCACTCAGCCCATTTCTGTGGTTTGTGCTCGGTTGGTTCGCCCCAAACCACCATCACTGCGGCCCAACATCAGTGGCCTCCCACGTAAGAACCCGACACAAATGACTTGACTGACTTGGCTTAGAATACAATGCTTGCGTAGATGCAGTGAAATTTCCAGCTTCGTACCATAAGTAATAAGACGGGAATAGTTATTCTCACACCCCTTTCCTATCAGTCCTACCACAAGACTTCGTGTACTTATCCGCTCTCGAAGGACCTTTGTGTACACATCCGAAATTTGACTCGATTCTCCTGTACTTTTTTTCTCACCTGCTTCATCACACTTTGTGGTGGAGGGAAAAGGACGTACTAAACTCACAAGAGGATTGGGTGACATGCAGGGAGCGGAGGGAAAATATGCGGGGGTGATAGCTGGAGGGGGGGGAAGTCAGACAAACCAACGGTTTCCTCGAAAGTACACACACCTGAACCGGAATTTCGGAGGTGTGAATTCACTGCATTCTAGAATTTTAATTTGTCAGAATATGAGGCTAGTATCTGGTCTGTCCTCAAGAACAAGGACGCCTAGTGCAAAAAAGGTGCTGGGTGCCAAGCACAGGAAGCCTCACTCCTGCATCATGTCACTGAATCTAGCAATATGATAGGCGTAGCTGTACTGCAAGTTGGCCATACAGACCTTGGTGTTATACGTAGGCTACAAGAAAGGGAAAAAGTCCTTGAAACACAACGACCAAACATACGACATACACCGACTCAGCCCTTCACTAAAAAAACAAGCACCTGAAATCTTTAGGAATCGACATAATCGCATTTTTAAAGTGCCATAAAAGCCCATCTACTACCTACAAATGTTGCCGCTCCGACGTCTTTCGGGGCTGCTGTCAAAAGCTTTAGGTGTCCTAAACACTACCCATCCAAAATTAACGACCCGTCCAGTAACCTCAACGGCAACAGTCCAGGCCAGCTCAAGCACAATGGCTAAAAAGAAGAGAGCCGGTACTTCTGGTGAGACGCGGACCTCTTTTACGTTCCCCGATCTGCACGACGATATAGCCTCGTTAGTCCTATGCGACAGCATCACACCCTGGTTCAACGCCAAAGGCAACGACGAAGATGCAATAAAAACTTACTGCACCAATGTTATGGGCCGATTCAAATGCAATCATCGATGCACCGGCAAGATGTGGACCAGCAAGATGGTGGCAATCGTGATTCGGGGCTACAGAAGAAATGGCTACAATGCTCTCGTCTTCAACCAGCGCTGCAAGGGCTGCAATGGACTTGGCACCTTTACGCTGGACAACGACTCATATATCGAGCGAATTTCATACCGATTAAAGAAGTGGGCGGGCGTTATTCGCACAGTGAAACAAGAAGACTCGATCAAAGATGGTCCGCCACATGAGAGCAGCTTGTGTGAAGGCTGCAAGCGAGGCGTTTGCCGGCAGCGTCGTCTGCATAACGCCTATTCGGATTTTTGAAATTTACGATCGGCCTTTTTAAGAGTTCATTAGTATCTATTGGCCAATTTTTACTGTAGTGGATGACAGAGTTCTTTAAATGAGTTGGGATTTGGGTTGGAGTCTAGTTGCAAGCCTAGATACAAGCAATTTTCTAAATTGACGGACGGGTATGTATTCCTTCGTCTACTATTTCTAGCCCTAAGTTTCTTTATTATTTTTCCCCGATTATTAAAATCACCCCCCTTAGCCTTGACATCGTTGGGATTATCTATTCCGCTCCTCGTTAATCCTTTTTTGCCTTTCCCCTTTTAACTACTTTTCTTTGGTTTCCTCCCTAAAATATGCTTACGAGGACAAGCGTCGACACAAGGCTATTTTTTTTTTCAGTTCACTTCTGTTCCTAATTTATGTGAGCCACGATAGTCTAAAATGGTCGATCTTTGCGGTTTGCTGTTTGCTGGGTAGTAAGTAATATGCATCTATACCTTAGGCAGATTCACTGAGAACAGGATGAGGTCAAAGCTAAGTTATCCGGTTAGGTGTGTAGTAGCAGGAGTCAGTCAAATTCGTAGGGTGACAGATTTTTAGAGGACTCTGTAGTAGTATCCATGTTAGGACTGGAAAGAGAAAAACAAAAATCGCGAAAGAGTTTATCGTCGAATTAAGAGTAGTTATCATTGATGCCATCAATTTTATACGTGTCCTCAATTTCCCAAATTCATTAGGACTGATACTTGATCTTTACGTAACTACTCGTCGAGTCTCTTGCAATATCGACACCGAGTACACGCCTAAAAAGTGCGAAATGCGATCAGCTCCTGTAGAAAGTTTCGTCCTTCTTTTAGAGCTCGATATTTTTATAGCAATGTGTAACTTGCCCATGGTCTCCTAATCCTTTACAAGATACAGCTGCACGTAGGCACCAATGTCATGTGCACCGTACAGCTCCTCGAATCGTGAATTAATGTAGTTTCCACCATTGCTTATTTTGACCTGCCAGGCATCATAACGCAGCCGCACCCAGGCCCCCACGGAGGACAATATGCCGCCTCGATCGTAGTAGGCGTCATGAATAGTCTTTTTAGGTAGCTGTTGCAAGCTTTTAAATGGAGGCACACCGCCGTACTGTGTCAACTCCGACACTGCTGTAGACCGGAATTTTCTCTAACGGTGAGGCTGGAGTGACGACATTTTGATTTGAATTAAAAAGGGCGGCATGAAATACACAAGATGCGAGATTCAAAACTGTCAAATTATGGGTGCCCAGTGAGCGTGTGTGTATTGTTGTGGTTGGCTACTTCCGAGCTATGCCGACTTGCATGAAATCCCTTACTAAATAGCGCCCTGCGCCACACCGTACATGTATTCTTTCATCACACGGCACAATCGTACACACCCCACCCATTTTGGCCTAGTCCGTTCGACAAAAACAGCCTAACGAAAATAATAAGGAGAGTGCTAGGATTCGAAAAACGAAAAATGTTCGTAAAGCGCTGTTAAGTAATCACAAGTCATGTGATATACGGGTGAGCCCTGATTGGTCAATCAGGGCTCCACCCTATGCAGAGTTTTATCCCTCTAGAATAGCTGCATCTTCTCCTCTACTCTCTTTAGTAATACAACCAACCTTTTATGCTAAGTAAGCACGAATTTGATAGGTTATAAGCCTGGGAGCACACCCGGTAAACAAAGCATTGTTATTTAATCTAATTATTACAATACGCCTCTCGTAGCATTACTTTTTTAGCCCTTTTGGGCTAAAACCCGGTTTTCCCGCCTAGTAGGCGAAGCCTTAATTAGATCCTATAAGCTATTAGGAAACTTCTAGCGCACGTTCGAGGACCGTTACTAGAAGTTAGATTAAGAAGAAGTATCCAGCCTGAATCAGAGTTAAGTTGGCCTTAAAATAAAAGATAGCAATCCTCTCTTAGTATTAAGAGAAGAAAAAGAAGAAGAAGAAGAAGAAAGTTCTTTTGTAAACGCTAAGGATTAAGTAAGATTGCGCTTACTATTAAATTAATTAAATTAATTACTAAAACTATTAGGTTATAGCTAATAGGGCACTAGCACTTAGTATAGGGCAAGCACCTTTAATACCTACTATATTAAGAGTAGTGCTAGAGAAGACGCTAGACTATTTTATTAAACAAACTAATCGCCTTAAGATATGCTTAAATAAAGCTAAAAAGTAGCTAAAATAAAACTAAGCTATAATAAATAGTTTAAATCTTATTAGCAAGATTAAGATAATTATTAACATTAAGCAGTATAACGATAACGCCTAGTAGATTATTCGTACTATACTATTAAATAAGATTAATTTAAAAATAGTATAAACGTTAAATAACGTTAATACCCTTATTAAAGTATATAACTAGATTAAGATATAGTATTGCCTAAACAAGTTAGCTACTATAGTTAAATAAAATAAAAGTTTTTTAGCTTTAAATAAAAGCTAAAAGAGAAGTTTAGCTAAACTATCTATTAGTTTAACATTATATGTAAGGGTATTCCACACACGCATCTCTACGCACCGGTTCGGCAACCAGTCGCTTACCAAGCGACGGACTTAACGAACTATCTTGACACGTTGCATAGGACTAGCACAGCCACTTAGCTGTGCCACGCCCCACTAGGGTTGCGACACCGCATCTTCCAGCCACGTATAAATTAGCTGGCAGGCCTTCGCCTACTAGTCTTCTATAGTTCGTTAAGTTAAAGTCTTAATATAACAGTATAAACTAGTTAAGCCTTTATAACTACGCATTGCACACTAACCCTTACATTATAGCAGTATACGTATATAACTTAATAAACTATAACGTCTATATAAAGGTTAATTAAATACTATACTAGTTCTTTAAGATATACCTTAATATAGTAAAAGATATAAGATATAGTCTAAAAAAGATTATTAAACTAAGACGCGCCTTATATAGATTAAAATAAAAAGAACACTAGTAGTAGCTAACCTTAAAAAGCGTTATAAAGAAGATTAAACTAGTTATTATACTAATAAACGTAGTATGCTACTATAGTAAAGGCATTTTAGTAATTATATATATATAACGCCGCCCTAGGAAGGGGACCGACGCAGGCTACGCGCAAGCCGTACGCAGTATGCGCACAGCGTATTAGATGCACATCGTAAACTAGAAGCGGTGCTTGTAGCGCAGGCTGCGTGGCGCAGTCTGCGCACAGGCCACAGCACGTGCTAGCGAACGGGCTAAGTAGAAACGGGGTCGCGCCTGTCCTACGCACTTGGTGCGCCAGAGGTGCGCCTACGATAAAGAGCGCCTCCCGCACTCCCTTAGAATGCAGAAGGCAAGAATTAGCTATTGAATATACGGCTGCTCCCTCCTGTTAAGAAGATACCTCCTTGCCTGCCTAACTTACCTAGCCTACCTAAGTATACCTTTAACAATATATTAATAATGCCTATATATAAGTATAAAGGACTGCTTTAATTAGTTTAAAAAGAATATTATAAAACGCTTAAAAGTAAAGCTTATTAAAATGCTATCTTAGCTTTTAAAAGTAAAGCTAAAGGTTACTATTAAAAAAAAAAAAAGACTAAAATATTTATCTTATAAAAAACTGTTAAGGTTAAAGGAGGCTATACGTAGCGGTTATATAACGTGATGCACTATAAGGAGCAGAAGGCTAAATAGGGTCTAGTATAAGCGAAAGAGTGTTGTATACTAAGAAAGAAATAGATACATCGCAACCCTTCTAAGGATCCGTATTAATACTAGTGTTAGGCCCCGCTTTTATGCCTTCTAACCAATTACAGGCCTGTACGGCCAAGTGGGGCGGAAGGGCTACAGTGTAGTAGATTTCAATGCTTAACACTCCCCCTAAATACGCCACGTAGGCGCACCGCAATACACTAAAATTATCCTTAGCAGCCCTTTTTATAGCTGCCAGCCTATTAAGCAAGGCAATAGCCTCTTAAACGCTGCCTTAGGCAGCGCCTTCGTTATAATATTAGCAATCTAATCCTTAAACGTTACGTACCGTACCGTCAACAAGCCGCCTAGTACGCTTTCACGAAAGTAGTGCTACTTAACGTCGAAGTGCTTTAAACGCTCTCTAAATTCAAGCTTTTTCGTAATGCTAATCGCGGAGATGTTGTTGTCAAGCATTGGAATCCGCCACACTGTGGCCCTTCCGCCCCACTTGGCCGTACTGGCCTGTAATTGGTCAGAAGGCACAAAAGCGGGGCCTGACACTAGTATTAATACGGATCCCCAGAAGGGTCGCGATGTATCTATTTCTTCCCAAGTACACAACACTCTTTCGCCCACACTAGACCCTATTCAGCCTCCTGCTCCTCACAGTGCATCACGTTATATGACCGCTACGTATAGCCTCCCTTAACCTTCACAGGTTATGAGCCCGGCCCAAGAGGACCGGGAGAAGCTGAACAAATAAACCGAAAAGCCTTTACGATACGCTTCGTGAAGCACCTAGTGCTTTGGGCACTGATCTGACGGACGAAAAGAACCTTGTCAAGATCACCAAGGTCATATTCATGACCTCGCCTGGCTGGAACAGAACTCCCAGTGGCAGACTAAGCAGCAGACCTCTGATCGTTGAATCAGAATCAGACGCTGAGTCCGAATCAAGCATCGGAAGCAGCATTCACGTGGCTAACGAAAATAGCATTCACGGGGCTGAGCTTGACGAAGACACTCCAAACAACGAAAACGACGCTGGTGGTGAAGAACCTGATCAGCAGTCACGAACCTCTGAATCTTTTCACGATCCAGAACCAAAACCCGAATCTCCTACCATGTCACAAGCCAGTGCAGCGGCGCCTGATCCGATTCAGGTCGACCCGACATGCATCAAGCTGTTCGTAAGCCACTGCTCGAAGCAAGTGCCAACGCTTACCAGCGGCGCAGACTGGAATGAATGGGAGAAGAACGTATTTAAAGGCCTTAGCCTGCTAGGCATTGACGATTTTACTACTGTTAGGCAGATGGCTACCAACAACCGTCAATCGATCAAATACGCCGTAACCCTACGGGTTGACGACGGCTTGCTTAAGCAGACTGAAGGAAATGACATTGAGATCATTTACGAAACGCTCAAACAGCTCCTAAAATCACAGGAAGCTGATCTGGCCATTGATTATGGCACCAAATTTCATACAACGATGCGCTGGTACGATAGTATAACGATGGAGGACTTTTTCACCAGAATTCGAAGAAAATATTCGCGGCTACGATACCTATGTCGAGCCGCTTTACGGGTAGCAAAATGCCGTGAATCTTGATTTGCCGCACCTGCAGAAGTTCCCTGCCCTAAACGCAAAATTGCTTGACTTTGGCGAAGCAATGGACCACTATAGCCAAAAATTAAGTCTTCTCTATGGAAAATTTTTTCTTCCCCAACGTTTGACGGTAGCGACTTTTTTTTGCTCATAAGTCTATAAATCGTGACTCCTAGATTATCCTTCCTTAATTATTTTATTACCGAAACCAGAACAACTGGGGAAAAAAACGGGGTCGTGGGACCCAAAACCACAAATATTGGGCTCCGGGCCAATCTCAGGGGGGCGCTGAAGGTTGCCACTGCGACCCCCACGGTGTTACATATTCCGGAATGCGTGGAAAAAAACCCCTAATTTTTGCTCCGTTGTGGGCCCTCTGGAAGGGTAATACCTTAACATCTTGAGAAAAAGAACACCTCTGTGTTAACTCTTTTCTCTTTCCTAATAACTCTTCTGCTCTTATTCCCCCCGATAAGAAGGCCTCTCCGTCGCATTGTCGGGCAGCGCGCCATTTTTCCTGGTGTCGTCCTCGTCCCACCCCTTCCTCTCGTTTACGCCCCCGTAAGAAGGTGGTGTGTTGAAAGTATCGGTCAC